>NC_052156.1:148076377-148676377 GCF_902713615.1 Scyliorhinus canicula
GGTGGAGGTGCGGGGTTGAGTAACTGAGTGAGTGGGTGGAGGTGCGGGGTTGAGTAACTGAGTGAGTGGGTGGAGGTGCGGGGTTGAGTAACTGGGTGAGTGGGTGGAGGTGCGGGGTTGAGTAACTGGGTGTGTGGGTGGAGGTGCGGGGTTGAGTAACTGAGTGAGTGGGTGGAGGTGCGGGGTTGAGTAACTGGGTGAGTGGGTGGTGGTGCGGGGTTGAGTAACTGAGTGAGTGGGTGGAGGTGCGGGGTTGAGTAACTGAGTGAGTGGGTGGAGGTGCGGGGTTGAGTAACTGGGTGAGTGGGTGGAGGTGCGGGGTTGAGTAACTGAATGAGTGGGTGGAGGTGCGGGGTTGAGTAACTGGGTGAGTGGGTGGAGGTGCGGGGTTGAGTAACTGAGTGAGTGGGTGAGGTGCGGGGTTGAGTAACTGGGTGAGTGGGTGGAGATGCGGGGTTGAGTAACTGGGTGAGTGGGTGGAGGTGCGGGGTTGAGTAACTGAGTGAGTGGGTGGAGGTGCGGGGTTGAGTAACTGGGTGAGTGGGTGGAGGTGCGGGGTTGAGTTACTGAGTGAGTGGGTGGAGGTGCGGGGTTGAGTAACTGAGTGAGTGGGTGGAGGTGCGGGGTTGAGTAACTGAGTGAGTGGGTGGAGGTGCGGGGTTGAGTAACTGAGTGAGTGGGTGGAGGTGCGGGGTTGAATAACTGGGTGAGTGGGTGGAGGTGCGGGGTTGAGTTACTGAGTGAGTGGGTGGAGGTGCGGGGTTGAGTAACTGAGTGAGTGGGTGGAGGTGCGGGGTTGAGTAACTGAGTGAGTGGGTGGAGGTGCGGGGTTGAGTAACTGAGTGAGTGGGTGGAGGTGCGGGGTTGAGTAACTGAGTGAGTGGGTGGAGGTGCGGGGTTGAGTATCTGAGTGAGTGGGTGGAGGTGCGGGGTTGAGTAACTGAGTGAGTGGGTGGAGGTGCGGGGTTGAGTAACTGAGCGAGTGGGTGGAGGTGCGGGGTTGAGTAACTGAGTGAGTGGGTGGAGGTGGGGGTTGAGTAACTGAGTGAGTGGGTGGAGGTGCGGGGTTGAGTAACTGGGTGAGTGGGTGGAGGTGCGGGGTTGAGTAACTGAGTGAGTGGGTGGAGGTGCGGGGTTGAGTAGCTGAGTGAGTGGGTGGAGGTGCGGGGTTGAGTAACTGGGTGAGTGGGTGGAGGTGCGGGGTTGAGTAACTGAGTGAGTGGGTGGAGGTGGGGGTTGAGTAACTGAGTGAGTGGGTGGAGGTGCGGGGTTGAGTAACTGGGTGAGTGGGTGGAGATGCGGGGTTGAGTAACTGGGTGAGTGGGTGGAGGTGCGGGGTTGAGTAACTGGGTGAGTGGGTGGAGGTGCGGGGTTGAGTAACTGAGTGAGTGGGTGGAGGTGCGGGGTTGAGTAACTGGGTGAGTGGGTGGAGGTGCGGGGTTGAGTAACTGGGTGAGTGGGTGGAGGTGCGGGGTTGAGTAACTGAGTGAGTGGGTGGAGGTGCGGGGTTGAGTAACTGGGTGAGTGGGTGGAGGTGCGGGGTTGAGTAACTGAGTGAGTGGGTGGAGGTGCGGGGTTGAGTAACTGAGTGAGTGGGTGGAGGTGCGGGGTTGAGTAACTGAGTGAGTGGGTGGAGGTGCGGGGTTGAGTAACTGGGTGAGTGGGTGGAGGTGCGGGGTTGAGTAACTGGGTGAGTGGGTGGAGGTGCGGGGTTGAGTAACTGAGTGAGTGGGTGGAGGTGCGGGGTTGAGTAACTGAGTGAGTGGGTGGAGGTGCGGGGTTGAGTAACTGAGTGAGTGGGTGGGGTGCGGGGTTGAGTAACTGAGTGAGTGGGTGGAGGTGCGGGGTTGAGTAACTGGGTGAGTGGGTGGAGGTGCAGGGTTGAGTAACTGGGTGAGTGGGTGGAGGTGCGGGGTTGAGTAACTGGGTGAGTGGGTGGAGGTGCGGGGTTGAGTAACTGGGTGAGTGGGTGGAGGTGCAGGGTTGAGTAACTGGGTGAGTGGGTGGAGGTGCGGGGTTGAGTAACTGAGTGGGTGGAGGTGCGGGGTTGAGTAACTGGCTGAGTGGGTGGAGGTGCGGGGTTGAGTAACTGAGTGGGTGGAGGTGCGGGGTTGAGTAACTGGGTGAGTGGGTGGAGGTGCGGGGTTGAGTAACTGGGTGAGTGGGTGGAGGTGCGGGGTTGAGTAACTGAGTGGGTGGAGGTGCGGGGTTGAGTAACTGGGTGAGTGGGTGGAGGTGCGGGGTTGAGTAACTGGGTGAGTGGGTGGAGGTGCGGGGTTGAGTAACTGGGTGAGTGGGTGGAGGTGCAGGGTTGAGTAACTGGGTGAGTGGGTGGAGGTGCAGGGTTGAGTAACTGGGTGAGTGGGTGGAGGTGCGGGGTTGAGTAACTGGGTGAGTGGGTGGAGGTGCGGGGTTGAGTAACTGAGTGAGTGGGTGGAGGTGCGGGGTTGAGTAACTGGGTGAGTGGGTGGAGGTGCGGGGTTGAGTAACTGGGTGAGTGGGTGGAGGTGCGGGGTTGAGTCACTGAGTGAGTGGGTGGAGGTGCGGGGTTGAGTAACTGGGTGAGTGGGTGGAGGTGCGGGGTTGAGTAACTGGGTGAGTGGGTGGAGGTGCGGGGTTGAGTAACTGGGTGAGTGGGTGGAGGTGCGGGGTTGAGTAACTGAGTGAGTGGGTGGAGGTGCGGGGTTGAGTAACTGAGTGAGTGGGTGGAGGTGCGGGGTTGAGTAACTGGGTGAGTGGGTGGAGGTGCGGGGTTGAGTAACTGGGTGAGTGGGTGGAGGTGCGGGGTTGAGTAACTGAGTGAGTGGGTGGAGGTGCGGGGTTGAGTAACCGGGTGAGTGGGTGGAGGTGCGGGGTTGAGTAGCTGAGTGAGTGGGTGGGGTGCGGGGTTGAGTAGCTGAGTGAGTGGGTGGAGGTGCGGGGTTGAGTAACTGAGTGAGTGGGTGGAGGTGCGGGGTTGAGTAACTGGGTGAGTGGGTGGAGGTGCGGGGTTGAGTAACTGAGTGAGTGGGTGGAGGTGCGGGGTTGAGTAACTGAGTGAGTGGGTGGAGGTGCGGGGTTGAGTAACTGAGTGAGTGGGTGGAGGTGCGGGGTTGAGTAACTGGGTGAGTGGGTGGAGGTGCGGGGTTGAGTAACTGAGTGAGTGGGTGGAGGTGCGGGGTTGAGTAACTGAGTGAGTGGGTGGAGGTGCGGGGTTGAGTAACTGGGTGAGTGGGTGGAGGTGCGGGGTTGAGTAACTGAGTGAGTGGGTGGAGGTGCGGGGTTGAGTAACTGGGTGAGTGGGTGGAGGTGCGGGGTTGAGTAGCTGAGTGAGTGGGTGGGGTGAATGTGAGTCTCCCGTGAGGCCTAGCGAATCGGCGGTCATGCCGGAAATTCCCGCCACGCTGCCCCAATGCCAGGACACGATTCTCTGGCGACCGGAGAATCGGCAACAGTCACGCGTGCGTGGTCGACGCACCCCCCGTGGCGATACTCCGCGGTCGACAGGCCAAGTTCCCACCGAGTTGCGCCGGCGTGGTTCCAACCTGGTACCACCCGGCGGGAGCTCGGACCTGCAGCCACGGTGACCATCCTGATGGGGGGGGGGGGGGGCAGGGGATCCGACTCCGGGGGGGACTTGCACGACGGCCAGGCCCGCGATCAGGGACTACGTGATCTGGAGGGGGCCTACCTCCTTCTGCGCGGGCCCGCTGTGTGGCTTTGCCATGTTGTGCGGCGCCGGCGCAGAAATGGCCACCACCCACGTGTACGGACCCGCGCCGGCATTGCAGGGCCTTGTATCAGCTCCGGAGCCGCACGCAGCACTCCAGCACCCTGCTGGCCCCCTGTAGCCCACTGAATCGCTGGGCAAGGAGGCCCGTTGACGCCGGCGTGCAACACTCCGGTGTTTATGCCGGCGTCAACGTTTGGCCGGGATTTTGGAGAATCCCGGCCCTAGTCTCAGTTTTCCCACTCACTCTCACTACCACACACCAATAAACATGCACAGAACCAAGCACTCCCACCCACATACTCTGACCCTCTGCCACCAACCTTCAGGTAATTTTAATTGCTTATTCATTTTTAACTCAATAATTTATTGCCGTGACATTGCTTTACATTATTCAGCAATTGTTTATTTCCTTAAAACCTTAACTTTTATTGAAATCCAGTTTGTTATTGTGTCAAACCTCATCTTTCTGAAATTTGCTCTTTGGCCCCTTGAGTGAGAAAAGTATGCAAATGTCCCCCTCCAGAAAGATCTCCTCAAAGTAATTGAGAGCAAATCCATCGCACCTTACAAAGCCGCTGCGTTTTTAATATTTGTTCTTGATACGTGGGCATCGCTGGTACGCCCAATATTTATCGTCCATACCTAATTGAAAAGGTAACCGTTTATAAAACACAACCCACACAGCTCAAAGGGTTAATGTTCACATTAAGGAGCTCGAAGCCACAGGGTGTGCTCTGTCACACATTGCCTGTGTATGTTAAGCTCTGAGTTCCCCTGTGATTATAATTCTAATCATTTCACACTGACTGTCCCAGTTATTACTGGAACACTGGTTAATATTATCCTCTTAGAAAAAGGCTTGTAAGCTGCCAGGGCAGATGGTCTCACACGAGAGACTGCTGCAACTCTCATTTGCAAAGTAATTATTAGCCTCTTCTTGTTCCTTAACATGTTTTCCGTGTCAACATTCACTTGCACAAGTTGCCTTGCACACTGCTGCCCCGGAGTGGTGAGAACTATGTGTAGAAAAGTCTGGCAAACTCTCCGTTTGTCTTGGATTTTTGTCAGTGGAGGGGTGGGTGTGTGTACAAGCATGTCTGTGTGCACAAGTCTTTAATCCACAGCTTTCCTGTGCTGTCTGAAATGACCATTTCAACGTTGTAAAGCACTCCCAATAATGAATTTGAAAGGAAAATTAAAACATTATCTGTTAATTCATTAATGCCTCTGACTATTAGACTTTTTCTGAATTGAGAATTATAAGTGAAGGCTCAATATTCACCACTTGCCTGGACTGGTGCAGCCCAAACAACACACAAGAAGCTCCATACTGTCCAGGACGGAACAGCTTGTTTGAACCCCCGGTCGTGGAACTCAATATTCAACCCCTCCTCCACTGCGCGCTCTGATTGTAGTATGTACAATCGACTGGATGCACAGCAGCAATTCACTTAGGTCATTTCAACTGTATGGCAGCAGGGTAGCATGGTGGTTAGCATAAATGCTTCACAGCTCCAGGGTCCCAGGTTCGATTCCCGGCTGGGTCACTGTCTGTGTGGAGTCTGCACGTCCTCCCCCTGTGTGCATGGGTTTCCTCCGGGTGCTCCGGTTTCCTCCCACAGTCCAAAGATGTGCGGGTTAGGTGGATTGGCCATGCTAAATTGCCCGTAGTGTCCTAATAAAAGGTTAAGGGGGGGGGGGGGGTTGTTGGGTTATGGGTATAGGGTGGATACGTGGGTTTGAGTAGGGTGATCATGGCTCGGCACAACATTGAGGGCCGAAGGGCCTGTTCTGTGCTGTACTGTTCTATGTCTATGTCTATGAACGTCCCTGCCCTAATACCTCTACCATTGAGAAAGACAAGGCTAGTACTGTCATGGGACAACACTTCCAGATTTCTGTTCAAGTCACACGCCATCCTGATCTGGACATATACTGATGCTCCTTCACCATCACTGGAACAAGATCCTGCAATTGAATGTGGGACCACCATTAGCAAATGGACTAGAGCAGTTCAAGAAGTACCGCCAACAGGACCACTACAGATAGGAGATAAATGTTGGGCTTGTCAGCATCCTGAAAGGAAATTAAAAAGAGAAGCCTCCTTCTCCACGCATACATACACATGAACATAGTTAGTTAGACAGCACACTCGCCCTCTTCCACATAACTAGGGGCTTTTCACAGTAACTTCATTGAAACCTGTTTGTGACAATAAGCGATTATTATTATTACATTTGTAGCACCATGTGTCCACAGTTTTCGATCTCCCAGGACACTCCTGTTGTTCATCACAACTTTGAGGGAAGAACCACTGAGCTCAGAGAAACTGAATACATTTTGGTCCAACCCTTAACCCTACCTTGTGGGCCTTGACCTTTAACTGTGGACCTTGGGGGTGGCATGTGGCGCAGTGGTTAGCACTGGGACTGCGGCGCTGAGGAACCGGGTTCGAGTCCCGGCCCTGGGCCACTGTCCGTGTGGAGCTTGCACATTCTCCCCGAGTTTGCGTGGGTTTCACCCCCACAACCCAAAGATGTGCAGGTTAGGTGGATCGGCCACGCTAAATTGCCCCTTAATTGGAAAAAAAAATAGTTGGATACTCTAAATTTATGAAGAAAAAAAATTCTGTGGACCTTGACCATATCCTGTTCTTTTAAATTGAAATCAGAAACATGTGGGAGGCGAGCTGTCCCTGTATTAACTCAATCTTCCACCAGGTGGCCCAAACACACATTCCAGAGGCAATGGATTTCTGTCAGAATCATCGGTTAACAGTGAAAAGATAATGGGTCCTTTCAACAAGTCCATCACTCCTCTCCACTATATTCCTCAACTCACCTCCCCCTATATTCCTCAACTCACCTCGCTGTCCCATCCCTTAACCCACGTCCCCAACACATCCATCAACACCTCACCACCACATCCCTCCATCCACCTCCCCACCTTTTTCGTCAGCCCACTCAAAATAGTCTCAATTCCCTTCAATTAATTAGGGGAGAAAATCAGTCCAGGTTTCCACGAATGGGAACCATCCAGTGTCGCCAGCTGCAAAGTGAATGTCAGGTCAGGACAATACTGAACTAATTTGTGATGCACTGTGCAGTCAAATAGTGGAATGAACAAGAGGACAGAGCCAGAAGAACTGCATTTCAGGCAAGCATTGTGAGAGATCAGACAGTGGAGGGGTCAAGAGGGGTAGGGGTGAGTAAGAACTGGGGGCCATCAGCTCACATATGGAAAATGCCACTGTGTTGTCAGGTCAGGATGTAGATGAGAAACAGACTCATGAGGAATACCAGAGGTAACAATGTGGAAGTGGGGAGAGAAGCCATCGCAATGGATTCTCTGCCTATGACTGGATAGATAAGAATGGAAACAAGTGAGTGCAGTCCCACCCAGCTGAATGACGGAGGATAAGTGTTGGAGGATGATGGTGTTGTCAACTGTGTCAATGGCTACAGAATGAGGAGGGATAGTTTCCATAGTCACCGCAACATGGAATATAATTTGTGGCATTGATCAGGGCCACTTTAGGAACATTCAAGCGGCTATTGGATAGGTACATGGATTATGGTAGAATGATGGGGTGTAGATTAATTTGGTCCTAATCTAGGACAAAGGTTCAGCACAACATCGTGGGCCGATGGGCCTGTTCTGTGCTGTATATTTCTATGTTCCATATGTTCTATTTCTGTATTGGAGCAGGGCCAGAAATCTGCTTGGTTGAGATTAAAAGATAGAGTTGAAGGAAAGAAACATTTGGATTTTGGAGGTGACAGTATATTTAAAGATTAAGGAGGAGGCAATAAATAATAGCTAACATGAGGGCCAGGAAGGGAAGTTAAATGGTCAGCAATTTGGTGGGAATAGGATCAAAGGAATAGAAGGTGAATTCCGCAGGCTAGGTGAACAACGACAGGGACCGGGATGAGACAGAATAGAAACTAGTGAAAGATATGAGTTCAGAGCTAAAGGATAGAACATAGAACATTACAGCCCAGTACAGGCCCTTCGGCCCTCAATGTTGCGCCGACCTGTGAAACCACTCTAAAGTCCCTCTACACTATTCCCTTATCGTCCATATGCCTATCCAATGACCATTTAAATGCCCTTAATGTTGTCGAGTCCACTACTGTTGCAGGCAGTGCATTCCACGCCCTTACTACTCTCTGAATAAAGAACCTACCTCTGACATCTGCCCTATATCTATCTCCCCTCAATTTAAAGCTATGTCCCCTCGTGCTAGACATCACCAGCCGAGGAAAAAGGCTCTCACTGTCCACCCTATCTAATCCACTGATCATCTTGTATGCCTCTATTAAGTCACCTCTTAACCTTCTTCTTTCTAATGAAAACAGCCTCAAGTCCCTCAGCCTTCCTTCATAAGATCTTCCCTCCTTACCAGGCAACATCCTGGTAAATCTCCTCTGCACCCTTTCCAATGCTTCCACATCCTTCCTATAATGTAGCGACCAGAACTGCACGCAATACTCCAAATGCGGCCGCACCAGAGTTTTGTACAGCTGCAACATGACCTCATGGCTCCGAAACTCCGAAACTCTGCTTCCAGCTAGCCAATTTCTGATCCAAACTGCTAAATCACCCTGAATCCCATGCCTCTGTATTTTCTGCAATAGCCTACCATGGGGAACCTTATCAAACGCTTTACTGAAACCCATATACACCACATCAACTGCTTTATCCTTGTTCACCTGTTTGGTCACCTTCTCAAAGAACTCAATAAGGTTTGTGAGACATGACTTATCCTTCACAAAACCGTGTTGACTAGTGCTAATCAAATTCTTCCTTTCCAGATGATTATAAATCCTATCTCTTATAAATCTTTCCAAGACTTTGCCCACAACAGAAGTAAGGCTCACTGGTCTATAGTTACCGGGGTTCTCTCTACTCCCCTTCTTGAACAAGGGGACAACATTTGCTATCCTCCAGTCTATTCCTGTAGACAATGATGACATAAAGATAAAAGCCAAAGGCTCAGCCATCTCCTCCCTAGCTTCCCAGAGTATCATAGGATAAATCCCATCCGGCCCAGGGACTGATCTATTTTCACACTTTTCAGAATTGCTAACACCTCCTCCTTATGAACCTCAAGCCCTTCTAGTCTAGTAGCCTGTATCTCAGCATTCTCCTCGACAACATTGTCTTTTTCCTGTGTGAATACTGACAAAAAATATTCATTTAGCACCTCTCCTATCTCCTCGGACTCCACGCACAACTTCCCACTACTGTCCTTGACTGGCCCTACTCTTACCCTAGTCATTCTTTTATTCCTGACATACCTATAGAAAGCTTTAGAGTTATCCTTGATCCTACCTGCCAAAGACTTCTCTTGTCCCCTCCTGGCTCTTCTTAGCTCTCTCTTTAGGTTCTTCCTAGCTAACTTGTAACTCTCGAGCACCCTAACTGAACCTTCATGTCTCATCTTTACATAAGCTTCCTTTTTCCTCTTGACAAGTGATTCAACTACTTTAGTAAACCACGGTTCCCTCGCTCGACCACTTCCTCCCTGCCTGACAGGTGCATACTTATCAAGGACACGCAGTGGCTGTTCCTTGAACAAGCTTCATATTTCAATTGTGCCCATCCCCTGCAGTTTCCCTCCCCATCCTATGCATCCTAAGTCTTGCCTCATTGCATCATAATTGCCTTTCCCCCAGCAATAACTCTTGCCCTGCGATATATACCTATCCCTTTCCATCGCTAAAGTAAACGTAACCGAATTGTGGTCACTATCACCAAAGTGCTCAACTACCTCCAAATCTAACACCTGACCTGGTTCATTACCCAGTACCAAATCCAATGTGGCCTCGCCTCTCGTTGGCCTATCTACATACTGTGTCAGGAAATCCTCCTGCACACATTGGACAAAAATGGACCCATCTAAAGTACTCGAACTATAGCGTTCCAATCAATATTTGGAAAGTTAAAGTCCCCCATAACAACTACCCTGTTACTTTCGCTCCTATCCAGAATCATCTTTGCAATCCTTTCCTCTACATCTCTGGAACTTTTCGGAGGCCTATAGAAAACTCCCAACAGGGTGACCTATTCTTTCCTGTTTCTAACCTCAGCCTATACTACCTCAGTAGACGAGTCCTCACCAAACGTCCTTTCTGCCACCGTAATACTGTCCTTGACTAACAATGCCACCCCTCCCCCTCTTTTACCACCTTCCCTGAGCTTACTGAAATAACTAAACCCCGGAACCTGCAACAACCATTCCTGTCCCTGCTCCATCCATGTCTCCGAAATGGCCACAACATCGAAGTCCCAGGTACTAACCCATGCCGCAAGCTCACCCACCTTATTCCGGATGCTCCTGGTGTTGAAGTAGACACACTTTAAACCACCTTGCTGCCTGCTGGTACACTCCTGCAACCTTGAAACCTTACTCATGACCTCACTACTCTCAACCTCCTGTATACTGGGGCTACAATTCAAGTTCCCAACCCCCTGCTGAATTAGTTTAAACCCTCCCCAAGAGCATTAGCAAATTCCCCCCCAGGATATTGGTACCCCTCTGGTCCAGGTGTAGACCACCCCGTTTGTAGAGGTCCCGCCTACCCCAGAATGAGCCCCAATTATCCAGGTATCTGAAACCCTCCCTCCTGCACCATCCCTGTAGCCACATGTTCAACTGCTCTCTCTCCCTATTCCTCGTCTCGCTAGCACGTGGCACGGGTAACAACCCAGAGATAATAACTCTGTTTGTTCTAGATCTAAGTTTCCACCTTAGCTACCTGAATTCCTGCCTTACATCCCTATCCCTTTTCCTACCTATGTCGTTGGTGCCTATGTGGACCACGACTTGGGGCTGCTCCCCCTCCCCCTTAAGGATCCCGAAAACACAATCCGAGACATCGCGGACCCTGGCACCTGGGAGGCAACACAACCGCGATTCTCTCTCATTCCCACAGAATCTCCCATCTATCCCCCTAACTATGGAGTCTCCAATGACTAATGCTCTACTCCTCTCCCCCCTTCCCTTCTGAGCAACAGGGACAGACTCTGTGCCAGAGACCTGTACCCCGTGGCTTACCCCTGGTAAGTCCCTCCCCCCACCAGTATCCAAAGCGGTATACTTGTTACTAAGGGGAACGACCACAGGGGATCCCTGCACTGACTGCTTCCTCCCATCCCCTCTCACCGTCACCCATCTAGCTTCATTCCCAGGAGTAACTACATCCCTGAAGCTTCTATCTATAATCACTTCTGCCTCCCGAATGATCCAAAGTTCATCCAACTCCAGCTCCAGTTCCCTAACATGGTTTCTGAGGAGCTGGAGATGGGTGCACTTCCCACAGTTGAAATCAGCAGGGACACTGACTGCATCCCTCACCTCAAACATTCTGCAGGAGGAACATTGCACTGTCTTCCCTGCCATCCCCAGGGGAAATCTCACCCTGTTGGGCTAGGGGGAAGGAGGGGTGAGGCAGGGGCACCTGAATGTATGGTCTCGATCTCAGTGTTAAAGTGTACCGTAGCTCCTTGCACTTATTGGAGGTGAGGGGGCGGAGGGCAGGGCGGAGGAGCTTAAAGCAGCATTTGGTAGTGGGGAAGAGAAGCAAAAATGTCCTTTCATTGAAGAGAAGTTGACATGATACAGGTTCTTAAAATGTGGAGAGGATTGGATAATTTAGATGACAAATATGGATGAAGATCCCAGATAAAGTCATTAATCCTTGACTTAACTCAACAGGTAGAAATGAGCATCACTGAGCAGACAACACAAACAGTGATGACAGAACACAATGTGGAATATGGTGGCTCCTGTGGTCATGAAAGGGAGTGGAAGGATGTAGGATCGGTGGGGTGGGGGGGGGGGGGGGGCAACAGAAAATCCAGAATCTTCCTTCAGGGATGAACATTCAAGTTAATTTTCTCAGGTAAATGTAATTGTTTATCTTCCTCTCCCTGCTGAAAGATGTCATACAGTTTCATGGGGGAGAGCACCGCTCCAGCAACTCACCCAAGTGCCCATGGTTCATGTTGACCCGGATGGTGATTGCCCGCCGATTACCCGGCTATCAATAGCTTCAGTTCACCCTCAGCTTTGGGTAGGTTTCCCTCAATCTCCAACCAAAGCTGAGATTCCAGTTTATACTTAAGGTCAGTGTGAACACAGGAAATGACGTTGCCAATTTTGAAACTTATTAAAATGACGCCAAAGATTAACATTCTCCACTTCATCAAATCCTCTTAGGGCCACATCAGCTGAGGTTAAAATAAGTAACATGACTGAAGCAGTGTGTGCCTCAATCTCTCCCCCAACAACACAAATACCCGATGGAAATAATAGGCCGAATTTAACTGGTCCTGGGTCCCTGAAATGAAGGGAAGGGGGAGGCCCAGTAAAGTAGCAAGGAGCGCTAGCCCCAAGTGGCAGTGCTGCAAATGGATTGGCTGCATGTGGAATCGAGGTGCGCAGTCGATTTGCTGGGCTGTTCATATTTTGCAGCCAGTGGACAACTCCCTGCCATGGATAACAACAGCTACGTGGAGGCAGCACCCATTTGGCAGACACAAGGCTCCAGTGGAGCTGCAGGATCCATGGCATAAAGAGAGGAAAGTAGCCTCCAAAGTGCCAACAATCCCGCCCCCCCCCCACCCCCCACGGGAATTGCCCTCCGATAGTGTGGCTGAACAGCCTTCAGCCACCTGGAGTTTAACATTAGGACACCACCTGAGGTCGTTGAACTGCCTCAGCAGTTCCCACCTTTACGGCTGGCGTCTCTTCAGACTGCTGGCCCTCTGATTGGGTATCAGGAACCCATCCACTCTCCTTAACTGAATGTGGGGCCTGCAAGTGGTCAAAATACGAGGCTATCTGGGGTAAGATTGATAAGCTAGTCCCATAACTAGCAAGTGTAGCCTCAGAACCTGCTTTTCATTCAAAGGGCTGTTTAGCACAGGGCTAAATCGCTGGCTTTGAAAGCAGACCAAGCAGGCCAGCAGCACGGTTCGATTCCCGTAACAGCCTCCCCGAACAGGCGCCGGAATGTGGCGACTAGGGGCTTTTCACAGTAACTTCATTTGAAGCCTACTCGTGACAATAAGCGATTTTCATTTCATTTCATTTTCACTAAAATCAAGCCCAGTGACTCATTCACGGTGATCCTATACATCACTCTCAGTGACCCTATACATCACTCTCAGTGACCCTATACATCACTCTCAGTGATCATATACATTACTCTCAGTGATCCTATACATCACCCACAGTGATTCTATACATCACTCTCAGTGATCCTATACATCACTCACAGTGATTCTATACATCACTCTCAGTGATCCTATACATCACTCACAGTGATCCTATACATCACTCTCAGTGATCCTATACATCACTCTCAGTGATCCTATACATCACTCACAGTGATCCTATACATCACTCTCAGTGATCCTATACATCACTCACAGTGATCCTATACATCACTCACAGTGATTCAAGACATCACTCTCAGTGATCCTATACATTACTCTCAGTGATTCTATACATCACTCTCAGTGATCCTATACATCACTCACAGTGATCCTATACATTACTCTCAGTGATCCTATACATCACTCACAGTGATCCTATACATTACTCTCAGTGATCCTATACATCACTCTCAGTGATCCTATACATCACTCACAGTGATTCTATACATCACTCTCAGTGATCCTATACATCACTCTCAGTGATCCTATACATCACTCTCAGTGACCCTATACATCACTCTCAGTGATCCGATACATCACTCTCAGTGACCCTATACATCACTCTCAGTGATCCTATACATCACTCGCAGTGATCCTATACACCACTCTCAGTGATCCTATACATCACTCGCAGTGATCATATACATCACTCTCAGAGATCCTATACATCACTCTCAGTGATCCTATACGTTACTCACAGTGATCCTATACATCACTCACAGTGATCCTATACATCACTCTCAGTGACCCTATACATCACTCTCAGTGATCCTATACATCACTCTCAGAGATCCTATACATCACTCTCAGTGATCCTATACGTTACTCACAGTGATCCTATACATCACTCTCAGTGATCCTATACATCACTCTCAGAGATCCTATACATCACTCTCAGTGATCCTATACGTTACTCACAGTGATCCTATACATCACTCACAGTGATCCTATACATCACGCTCAGTGATCCTATACATCACTCTCAGTGATCCTATACATCACTCTCAGTGATCCTATACATCACTCTCAGTGATCCTATACATCACTCACAGTGATCCTATACATTACTCTCAGTGATCCTATACATTACTCTCAGTGATCCTATACATTACTCAGTTATCCTATACATTACTCTCAGTGATCCTATACATTACTCTCAGTGATCCTATACATTACTCAGTTATCCTATACATCACTTGCAGTGATCCTATACATTACTCTCAGTGATCCTATACATCACTCTCAGTGATCCTATACATTACTCTCAGTGATCCTATACATCACTCTCAGTGATCCTATACATCACTCACAGTGATCCTATACATCACTCTCAGTGATACTATACATTGCTCTCAGTGATCCTATACATTACTCAGTGATCCTATACATCACTTGCAGTGATCATATACATTACTCTCAGTGATCCTATACATCACTCTCAGTGATCCTATACATCACTCTCAGTGATCCTATACATCACTTGCAGTGATCGTATACATTACTCTCATTGATCCTATACATCACTCTAAGTGATCCTATACATCACTTGCAGTGATCCTATACATTACTCACAGTGATCCTATACATCACTCTCAGTGATCCTATACATCACTCTCAGAGATCCTATACATCACTCAGTGATCCTATACATCACTCTCAGTGATCCTATACATTACTCGCAGTGATCATATACATCACTCACAGTGATCCTATACATCACTCTCAGTGATCCTATACATCACTCTCAGAGATCCTATACATCACTCGCAGTGATCCTATACATCACTCACAGTGATCCTATACATCACTCTCAGTGATCCTATACATCACTCTCAGAGATCCTATACATCACTCAGTGATCCTATACATCACTCACAGTGATCCTATACATTACTCGCAGTGATCATATACATCACTCACAGTGATCCTATACATCACTCTCAGAGATCCTATACATCACTCTCAGTGATCCTATACATCACTCTCAGAGATCCTATACATCACTCTCAGAGATCCTATACATCACTCGCAGTGATCCTATACATCACTCACAGAGATCCTATACATCACTCTCAGTGATCCTATACATCACACTCAGTGATCCTATACATCACTCTCAGTGATCCTATACATCACTCTCTGTGATCCTATACATTACTTGCAGTGATCCTATACATCACTCTCAGTGATCCTATACATCACTCTCAGTGATCCTATACATCACTCTCTGTGATCCTATACATTACTCGCAGTGATCCTATACATCACTCTCAGTGATCCTATACATCACTCTCAGTGATCCTATACATCACTCTCAGTGATCCTATACATCACTCTCTGTGATCCTATACATTACTCGCAGTGATCCTATACATCACTCTCTGTGATCCTATACATTACTCGCAGTGATCCTATACATCACTCACAGTGATCCTATACATTACTCTCAGTGATCCTATACATCACTCTCAGTGATCCTATACATCACTCACAGTGATCCTATACATCACTCTCAGTGATTCTATACATCACTCACAGTGATCCTATACATCACTCAGTGATTCTATACATTACTCTCAGTGATCCTATACATCACTCTCAGTGATCCTATACATCACTCACAGTGATCCTATACATCACTCTCAGTGATCCTATACATCACTCTCAGTGATCCTATACATCACTCTCAGTGATCCTATACATTACTCTCAGTGATCCTATACATTACTCACAGTGATCCTATACATTACTCTCAGTGATCCTATACATCACTCTCAGTGATCCTATACACCACTCGCAGTGATCCTATACATTACTCTCAGTGATCCTATACATTACTCAGTGATCCTATACATCACTCTCAGTGACCCTATACATCACTCTCAGTGATCCTATACATCACTCTCAGTGATCCTATACATCACGCTCAGTGATCCTATACATCACTCACAGTGATCCTGTACATCACTCTCAGTGATCCTATACACCACTCACAGTGATCCTATACATCACTCACAGTGATCCTATACATCACTCTCAGTGATCCTGTACACCACTCGCAGTGATCCTATACATTACTCAGTGATCCTATACATTACTCTCAGTGATCCTATACATTACTCTCAGTGATCCTATACATCACTTGCAGTGATCCTATACACCACTCGCAGTGATCCTATACATCACTCTCAGTGATTCTATACATCACTCAGTGATTCTATACATCACTCTCAGTGATCCTATACGTCACTCACAGTGATCCTATACATCACTCTCAGTGATCCTATACATCACTCTCAGTGATCCTATACATCACTCTCAGTGATCCTATACATCACTCAGTGATTCTATACATTACTCTCAGTGATCCTATACATTACTCACAGTGATCCTATACATTACTCTCAGTGATCCTATACATCACTCTCAGTGATCATATACACCACTCGCAGTGATCCTATACATTACTCTCAGTGATCCTATACATTACTCAGTGATCCTATACATCACTCTCAGTGACCCTATACATCACTCTCAGTGATCCTATACATCACTCTCAGTGATCCTATACATCACTCTCAGTGATCCTATACATCACTCACAGTGATCCTGTACATCACTCTCAGTGATCCTATACATTACTCAGTGATCCTATACATCACTCTCAGTGACCCTATACATCACTCTCAGTGATCCTATACATCACTCTCAGTGATCCTATACATCACTCTCAGTGATCCTATACATCACTCACAGTGATCCTATACATCACTCACAGTGATCCTATACATCACTCTCAGTGATCCTGTACACCACTCGCAGTGATCCTATACATTACTCAGTGATCCTATACATTACTCTCAGTGATCCTATACATTACTCTCAGTGATCCTATACACCACTCGCAGTGATCCTATACATCACTCTCAGTGATTCTATACATCACTCAGTGATTCTATACATCACTCTCAGTGATCCTATACATCACTCGCAGTGATCCTATACATCACTCTCAGTGATCCTATACGTCACTCACAGTGATCCTATACATCACTCTCAGTGATCCTATACATCACTCACAGTGATCCTATACGTCACTCACAGTGATCCTATACATCACTCTCAGTGATCCTATACATCACTCTCAGTGATCCTATACATCACTCTCAGTGATCCTATACATTACTCTCAGTGATCCTATACATCACTCTCAGTGATCCTATACATCACTCACAGTGATCCTATACATCACTCTCAGAGATCCTATACATCACTCTCAGTGATCCTATACATCACTCAGTGATTCTATACATCACTCACAGTGATCCTATACATCACTCAGTGATTCTATACATCACTCACAGTGATCCTATACATCACTCTCAGTGATCCTATACACCACTCTCAGTGATCCTATACACCACTCACAGTGATCCTGTACATCACTCCCAGTGATCCTGTACATCACTCACAGTGATTCTATACATTACTTGCAGTGATTCTATACATCACTCTCAGTGATCCTATACATCACTCTCAGTGATCCTATACATTTCTCTCAGTGATCCTATACATTACTCTCAGTGATCCTATACATCACTCTCAGTGATCCTATACATCACTCTCAGTGATTCTATACATCACTCTCAGTGATCCTATACACCACTCGCAGTGATCCTATACATTACTCAGTGATCCTATACATTACTCTCAGTGATCCTATACATCACTCTCAGTGATCCTATACACCACTCTCAGTGATCCTATACATCACTCTCAGTGATCCTATACACCACTCTCAGTGATCCTATACACCACTCACAGTGATCCTGTACATCACTCCCAGTGATCCTGTACATCACTCACAGTGATTCTATACATTACTTGCAGTGATTCTATACATCACTCTCAGTGATCCTATACATCACTCCCAGTGATCCTATACATCACTCACAGTGATTCTATACATCACTCACAGTGATCCTATACATCACTCAGTGATTCTATACATTACTCTCAGTGATTCTATACATTAATCAGTGATTCTATACATCACTCACAGTGATTCTATACATTACTCTCAGTGGCCCTATACATCAGTCAGTGATTCTATACACCACTATCAGTGATCCTATACATCACTCGCAGTGATTCTATACATCACTCGCAGTGATTCTATACATCACTCTCAGTGATCCTATACGTCACTCTCAGTGATCCTATACATCACTCAGTGATTCTATACATCACTCAGTGATCCTATACATCACTCTCAGTGATCCAATACATCACTCACAGTGATCCTATACATCACTCTCAGTGATCCTATACATCACTCTCAGTGATCCTATACATCACTCACAGTGATCCTATACATCACTCTCAGTGATCCTATACATCACTCACAGTGATCCTATACATCACTCTCAGTGATCCTATACATCACTCACAGTGATCCTATACATCACTCACAGTGATCCTATACATCACTCACAGTGATCCTATACATCACTCACAGTGATCCTATACATCACTCACAGTGATCCTATACATCACTCTCAGTGATCCTATACATCACTCTCAGTGATCCTATACATCACTCTCAGTGATCCTATACATCACTCACAGTGATCCTATACATCACTCTCAGTGATCCTATACACCACTCTCAGTGATCCTATACATCACTCTCAGTGATCCTACACATCACTCTCAGTGATCCTATACATCACTCTCAGTGATCCTATACATCACTCACAGTGATCCTATACATCACTCTCAGTGATCCTATACATCACTCTCAGTGATCCTATACATCACTCACAGTGATCCTATACATCACTCTCAGTGATCCTATACATCACTCTCAGTGATCCTATACATCACTCACAGTGATCCTATACATCACTCACAGTGATCCTATACATCACTCTCAGTGATCCTATACATCACTCTCAGTGATCCTACACATCACTCTCAGTGATCCTGTACATCACTCACAGTGATTCTATACATCACTCAATGATTCTATACATTACTCTCAGTGATTCTATATATCACTCTCAGTGATCCTACACATCACTCACAGTGATTCTATACATCACTCACAGTGATCCTATACATCACTCAATTATTCTACACATTACTCTCAGTGATTCTATACATTACTCTCAGTGATCCTATATATCACTTGCAGTGGTCCTGTACATTACTCCTAGTGATCCTTTACTTCACTCCCCGTGATCCTATTCCTAACTCCTAGTGATCATATGCATCACTCCCAGCAACCTACACTTTACTCTCAGAGATTATACACAACCCCCAGTGACCCCATACAAATAATGACCCATTCTTGGAACCCTCTGTTCTAAGCTTCAGGAGCTGTGAGCTGACTGTAGGAAAGCAGATCTATCAATATAGGACTTGGTTTTAAACATTCAGAAACAAAGTGGAATGCATGGAAAACCAGAGCATGAATGTTGACTTTCAGGTAATCAACACTCTTGAGTTTGGTCCAATCCCAGACAGACATATAGTTGCCCCCCCTGCTCCATCCAACCCCCCTCCCTCTCCCCACGAGACCCTCTTGTAAAATCACCGTTTGCACTGGCCCTTCTTTGTTTCCAAAGCCTGCAGGTTGTTGAAGCTGAGGCTGTTTAAATCTCTTTCCACTGGCACAGACTCTCTCCCTGCAATCTTATCCCTCATTAAATTCCCTCTAAGCCCTTTCTTTGGGTAGGGATTTCTCTTCCGAGCTCCAGACACGTGATGGTCTTGTTGCAATTGGTCAGGGAAATAACCTTAATCATTAAATACTCAACAGAAGGAATCAGCGCGAGAAAAACATACACACGTCTTAAACACAAAAACGTTTATTAACTATTCAAATCTGGGACTATCCATTAACTTCTACTGAAACTGCTTAAAAACAAGCTCGACATGATTCCCTCGGATGAGAATGTGAGGGGTAAGAGAATATTGAATATGTAGCATGAATTTTATGTTAAAAACATAACTGTTTTAATTTGAACATTATTTTTGTGTGAAGTTTAATATAAAAGATGTAGATATTAATTTAGCTGGGAATGTGTATCAAATTTGATGTGTAGACAGATATAATATATATATATATTTACATGAAACATTTCTAAATTCTCAACAGTTCAGGATGGAAATTCCATCCCAATTATTTCTTGGTCATATTTGCCCAAAGAAATATTTATAAATGTGGAAAACCTGTTAGTGTGGGAGTGTGACATTGTTTACGGGGTTCTCATGAATGTGTGAGTATTTACAGGGGGTCTGAAGGAGTGTGTCAGTATTTACAGGGGGTCCCAGGAGAGCTTCAATGTTTACAGGGGTCTCAGGAGTGTGTGAGTGTTTGCAGGGGTCCCAGGAGTGTGTGAGTGTTTGCAGGGGTCTCAGGAGTGTGTGAGTGTTTGCAGGGGTCTCAGGAGTGTGTGAGTGTTTGCAGGGGTCTCAGGAGTGTGTGAGTGTTTGCAGGGGTCTCAGGAGTGTGTGAGTGTTTGCAGGGGTCTCAGGAGTGTGTGAGTGTTTGCAGGGGTCTCAGGAGTGTGTGAGTGTTTGCAGGGGTCTCAGGAGTGTGTGAGTGTTTGCAGGGGTCTCAGGAGTGTGTGAGTGTTTGCAGGGGTCTCAGGAGTGTGTGAGTGCAGGCGGTCTGAAGGGGTGTGTACGGTATCCACATATTAATGTCTCAGTTTCACAGGGATACCAGGAGGATGTCAGTCGTTACAGAGGGTCCCAAGATTGTATTTAAAGGGATCTCAGGAGCATATCAGTTTCACAGGGGGTCCCAGGAAGTTGTCAATGTTTACAGGGAGATCCATGACGGTATCAGTGTTTAGAGATCCCAGGAGTATGTCAGATTTTACAGGGTGGCCCAGGAGTGTGAGAGTATAATGGGTCTGAAAGTGTGTGTGAATATTCACAGGGGGTCTCAGGAGCATGCCATTGTTTACAGGGAGTCCCAGGGTGTGTCAGTATTTACAAGTGGTCTCAGGAGTGTGTCCATAAGACCATAAGACATAGGAGCAGAATTAGGCCACTAGGCGCATCAAGTCTGCTCCGCCATTCAATCATGGCTGATATTTGACGGTGCTCCTGAGGTTTCTGTTCCTGTTCCAGTGCCTCCCCATCCTTATCCCGAAGACCTTTTTCAGGCGGGTTAACAGGAACATTATGGGGTTTGTGTGGGCACACGGGACTCCAAGGGTGAGATGGGTGTTCTTGGAGCGGGGCAGGGATGGGGGGGGGGGGGGGGGGGTGGCTGGCGTTGTCCAACCTCTGTGGGTATCATTGGCCTGCCAACGCAGCGATGGTGTGTAAGTGGGTAATGGACGGGGAGGGGGCGGCATGGAAGAGGCTGGAGATGGCATCCTGTGTGGGTACGAGGCTGGAAGCGCCGGCAACGGCACCGCTGCCGCTCCCTCCAACAAGGTATACCATGAGCCCGGTGGTGGCAGCTACCCTCACGATTTGGGGGCAATGGAGGTGGCACGGGGGGAGTTGGGGGTCTTGATGGGGTTCCCGATACGGGGGAACCACCGGTTTGTTCCGGGGAGAATTGATGGCGGGTTCCTGAGTTGGCACAGGGCAGGTGTCAGGAGGCTGGGGGACCTGTTCATAGACTGGAAGTTTGCGAGCCTGGGTGAGCTGGAAGGGAAGTTCAGGCTCCCCCCGGGGTACACCTTTAGGTACATGCAGGTAAGGGCGTTTGTCAGGCGGCAGGTGGCGGGGTTCCCCCTGCTGCCGCCGCATGGGGTCCAGGACAGGGTGCTCGGGGGTATGGGTTGGAGAGGGGAGGATCTCGGAAGTGTACCAGGTGATGCAGGAGGTAGACGAGGCCTCGGTGGAGGAGCTGAAAGATAAATGGGAGGAGGAGCTGGGTGAGGAGATTGAGGAGGGGACGTGGGCGGATGCCCTAGAAAGGGTGAACTCCTCCTCTTCGTGTGCGAGGCTTAGCCTCATACAGTTTAAGGCACTGCATAGGGCTCATATGACCGGGACAAGGATGAGCCGGTTTTTTGGGACCGAGGACATGTGTATTAGGTGCTCAGGGAGCCCAGCAAACCATGTCCACATGTTCTGGGCATGCCCAGCGCTGGGGGAATTTTGGAAGGGGTAGCAAGGACGGTATCGAGGGTGGTAGGATCCAGGGTCAATCCAGGCTGGGGACTCGCAATATTTGGGGTTGCAGTGGAGCCGGGAGTGCAGGAGGCGAAAGAGGCCGGTGTTCTGGCCTTTGCGTCCCTAGTAGCCCGGCGGAGGATTCTTCTTCAGTGGAAGGATGCGAGGCCCCCAAGCGTGGAGGCCTGGGTCAACGATATGGCGGGGTTTATTAAATTGGAGAGGGTGAAATTTGCCCTAAGGGGGTCAGTGCAGGGGTTTTTCAGGAGAAGGCAACCATTCCTAGATCTCCTGGCAGAACGGTAAAAACTAAATGTCAGCAGCAGCAGCAACCCGGGGGCGGCGGGGGGGGGGGGGGGGGGGGTTGTCTCTTTATTTTTGTTTTGGGTTGAATATCTGTTTTTTGCCAATGGCGGGCGTTAATTTATTGTTTCTCTTTTGTATTTACGGCGGGGTGGGTGGGGGGGGGGGGTGTTCTGTTTTTTTTTGTTCTTAAAATTTTCTGTTATTGTTTTCTTTTTTGTGAAAATGTGAAAATTTGAATTAAAATTATTAAAAAAAAAAAATCGTGGCTGATATTTTCTCATCCCTATTCTCCTGCCTTCTCCCCATAACCCCTGATCCCCATATTAATCAACAACCTATCTGTCTCTGTCTTAAAAACACTCAGTGATTTGGCCTCCACAGCCTTCTGTGGCAAAGAGTTTTACAGGGGTTCCCAGGAGTATGTCAGTGTTTACAAGGGGTCGCGAATTGTATCAGTATTCACAGGGATACCTGGGATTGTATCAGTATTCAGAGGGTCTCCTGTGTGTCAATATTCAGAGGGTCTCCTGTATGTCAGTATTCACAGTGGCCCCTGGGATTGTATCACTGTGGTGAATGTATTATGCCAATAATTCACCAGTGTATTTGTATCTGTGATATGCTGTTGCTCTTGTGGGCTCCTCCTATGGGCCATTGTATGGCATTATCCATAGGGGAACACGTTGGGGCCTGTATGGGGTCCACCCATGGCTCCTCCCCTTGAAGGGAGGTATAAAGAGCAGTCGACCTGTAGGCGGTTCTCAGTATTGGATCAGTCGCAGGCAGGCACTGTTCTAAGTTGATTAAAGCCACGGTTTACTTCTACTCCCGTCTCGAATGAATTGATGGTCGCATCAATTTAATCAACTTAAACACAACTATGGAATCAGCCCTCAAACCTGACCGACTGGAACTCGATCCGCAGGCCGCAGAGGCGGAATAAATTTTTTCTCACAGGCTCCGCTGCTTCAAGGCCTATCTCGCAGCCTCTTCCACGCCTTCCGTCACCGACGAACAGAAGCTGAGCCTCCTCCACGCACGGGTGAGCCATCGAATCTCTGTTCAACTCGACGAGGCCTCCTCCTACGCAGACGCCCTCGTGATGCTCGAACGCCTCTATGTACGGCCCGTGAACGAGGTCTACGTGCGACACATCCTCACCACTCACCGCCAGCGTCCCGGGGAATCGCTAGAAGACTACCTATGCAACCTCAAAATCCTCGCACGCTGCCGTTACGGCCACTCAACATATGGAACTCGCCGTCCGAGACGTCGTACGTGGCAGGAGTCTGGTCCAACTACGTGAGACAGCACCTACTCGAAAAGGGGGCCCTGGACCAGGATCAGACGGTAATGTTAGCCTCCTCTCTGGAAGTATCGTTCCAGAGCCTTAACGCGTTCCCGGCTGACCATGCGAGCCCCTCGTTGACCCCCAACCAAAGACTACCCCAGGCCTGTGCCGCGCGGCAGGCCGCCCACCATGGGGCTCCCCTGCTATTTTTGCGGCCAGTCCCAACACCCCCAGCAGCACTGCCCGACCCATAACGCGAACTGCAATAGCTGTGGGAGAAAAGGACATTTTGCCAAAGTTTGCCTGGCCAGGTCCAATCCTCAGACTCACAGGCCTGCAGACCCCGTAGTGTGGCAACGTGTCTGCCGACTCCGTCCCCTGCAGACACGTCATCAGCCTCGTGCTATCTGTGGGGGCAGCCATCTTCCAGCCCTCACAGCACGTGCGACTCACGGGGGCCGCCATCTTGGCCATCCTCCCCCACGCAGCCGGCCACGTGCGATCCATGGGGGCCGCCATCCTGGCTTCTCATCTTCCTCACCGCCCGCCACGCTCGACTAACGGGGGCCACCATCTTGGCTGCCATCTGCTACGCCACTCGACGCGTACGATCAACAAGGGCAGCCATCGCGGAACAGCCCCAGCACCTCCGACCACAATGGCTACCCACAACTCAGCGGGGTCACCCTGGACCAGTCGCGACCCAAGCACCTCCGGAGCTCCATGATGATCGTCCGGGTAAACGGGCACGCGACACCTTGCCTTTTTGACTCCGGGTGCACAGAGAGCTTCATTCACCCAGACATGGTAAGACGCTGCTCGTTCACAATTTTCCCGGCGCACCAAACTATCTCCCTCGCCTCTGGGTCGCACTCGATGCAAATCCGAGGGTGCACTACCGCAACCCTAGCAATACAGGGCGCCGAGTGCGCCAATTTTAAATTATATGTGCTCCCAGACCTCGGCTCTCCTTTCCTATTGGGACTAGATTTCCAATGCAACCTCAGGAGCCTAACCCTGAAGTTCTGGGGGCCCGTACCCCCACTCACCAAATGCAGCCTTGCGACCCTAAAAGGCGACCCTCCCCCACTCTTTGCAAACCTCACCGCTGACTGCAAACCAGTCGCCACCAGAAGCAGGCGGTATAGCATACAGGACAGGACTTTTATCAGGTCCGAGGCCCAGCGACTCATGCGGGGGGGAGTCATCGAGGCCAGCAATAGCCCCTGGAGAGCTCAGGTGGTGGCCGTCAAGACTGGGTAAAAGAACTGGATGGTTGTAGATTACAGCGAGACCATAAACCGGCGCACGCAACGTGATATGTACCCCATTCCCCAGATTGCAGACATGGTAAACCAGATCGCACACTACCAGGTGTTCTCCACGGTGGATCTGAAGTCTGCATATTACCAGCTCCCAATCCACCCGGAGGACTGCCACTACACGGTTTTTGAGGCAGATGGCCGCCTTTTCCACTTCCTTCGGGTCCCCTTTGGCGTCACGAACGGGGTTTCGGTGTTCCAAAGCACAATGGACCGAATGGTGGACCAGTACGGACTGCGGGCCACATTTCCGTACTTGGACAATGTCACCATCTGTGGCCATGATCAGCAAGACCACAACGTCAACCTCCACAGATTTCTCCAAACCGCCCAAACCCTTAACCTCACGTACAACAAGGAGAAATGCGTTTCCGCACAACCAGACTAGCCATCCTCGGCTACGTCGTGGAAAACGGGGCTCTAGGATCCGACCCTGACCGTATGCGCCCCCTCCTGCAACTCCTCCTCCCCCACTGCCCCAAGGCCCTGAAGAGGTGCCTCGGGTTCTTTTCATATTATGTCCAGTGGGCCCCCAACTATGCGGACAAAGCCCGGCCACTAATCAAGGCCACCATCTTCCCGCTGGCGACTGAGGCCCGCAAGGCCTTCAGCTGCAACAAGCAGACATTGCCAAAGCCGCGATGCGCGCGGTGAACGATTCCGTCACCTTCCAGGTGGAGAGCGACGCATCAGAGGTTGCTCTTGCCGCTACCCTCAATCAAGCAGGCAGACCGGTAGCGTTTTTTTCACGCACCCTCACCACCTCCGCAATTCGGCACTCCCCAGTCGAAAAAGAGGCCCAAGCCATTGTGGAAGCTGTGCGGCACTGGAGGCACTACCTCGCTGGTAGGAGGTTTACCCTCGTCACCGACCAACGATCGGTAGCCTTCATGTTCGATAGCACGCAGCGGGGCAAAATCAAGAACGATAAGATCTTGAGGTGGAGGATCGACCTCTCCACCTATAATTACGATATAGTATATCGTCCTGGGAAGCTCAACGAGCCCTCAGATGCCCTGTCCCATGGCACATGCGCCAACGTGCTAGATGACCGACTGTGGGCTATCCACGATGACCTCTGCCACCCGGGGGTCACCCGGCTTATCCACTATATCAAGGCCCGCAACCTGCCCTACTCCACCGAGGAGGTCAGAGCCATGACCAGGGACTGCCAGATCTGTGCGGAGTGTAAACCGCACTTCTATCGACCAGATAAGGCCCACCTGGTAAAGGCATCCCGGCCCTTTGAGCATCTCAGTATCGATTTCAAAGGGTCCCTCCCCTCCAATAACCGCAATACATATTTCCTCAATATTATTGACGAGTTCTCCTGCTTCCCCTTTGCAATCCCTTGCCCCGACCTGACCACGTCCACCGTCATTAAAGCCCTACATACTGTCTTCACCCTGTTTGGTTTCCCCAATTATGTCCACAGTTACCGGGGCTCGTCGTTCATGAGCGACGGACTGCGTCAGTATCTGCTCAGTAAGGGCTTTGCCTCGAGCAGGACTACCAGTTATAACCCCAGGGGAAACGGGCAGGTGGAGAGGGAGAACGCGATGGTCTGGACGACCGTCCTACTGACCCTGCGATCCAGGAATCTCCCAGTTTCCCACTGGCAGGAGGTCCTTCCCGATGCGCTCCACTCTATTAGGTCCCTACTTTGCACGGCCACAAACGAGACCCCTCATGACCGCCTATTTGTTTTCCCTAGGAGATCCACCTCAGGGGCCTCGCGTCCGTCCTGGCTGAAGACACCGGGGCCAGTCTTACTCAGAAAACACGTCAGGAGCCCTATGTCCGATCCTCTGGTAGAGAGGGTCCAGCTCCTACACTCCAACCCCCAGTATGCTTATATCGAACATCCCGATGGCCGACAGGATACGGTCTTCCTCCGGGACCTGGCGCCCGCCGGTTCCATCACCACCACCACCACCGCCCCTCCACCAACCTACCATGACTAGCGCCCCACCCCTATATGGCTCCCGCGCTCCCTCCTCCCGCCATCCCCCCTTGACCTATCCACAGGGATGAAGCTCCAGGAGAGATGCTCTCAGAGTCCATGTCTGTATCCGCTCCGACGCCCTCACTACCGATGCCAGCACGGACGAGCTCGACACCCGGGCCAGCAACAACGCCAGAGCTTCGGCGATCACAGCACACAATCCGTGCGCCGGACCGGCTGAACTTATGAAGCCATCAGCCCCGCTGGACTTCATTTTTTTAACAGGGGTTGAATGTGGTGAATGTATTATGCCAATAATCCACCATTGTATTTGTGTCTGTGCTGTTGCCCTTGTATTTGCATCTGTGTGATGCACGATCAATAACTACTGAAACGAGGATGTAGTCCAAATTGAAAGCTTTAATCAACAAGATGTTTCTCCAGCAGCTCGAGTACAGAAAGAAGGCCGGCTGCTGGGAAACACGGGTTCTTATACCCCGCCTCACTGGGCGGAGCTACCTTACATTCCAACCAATGAAATGCAAACACTTGGGCCAATGAGTAGCGAGCCTTCTCCACCAATGGTAGCTGACACTCCCAGGTACCGTAGTATCTCTAGTCATACTACCACACTGTGCTATGCTGTTGCCCTTGTGGGCTCCTCCTATGGGCCATTGTATGGCATTATCCATAGGGGAACATGTTGGGGCCTGTATGGGCTCCACCCATGGCTCCTCCCCTTGAAGGGAGGTATAAAGAGCAGTCGACCTGTAGGCGGTTCTCAGTATTGGATCAGTCGCAGGCAGTATAAGTTCTAAGTTGATTAAAGCCACAGTTTACTTCTACTCCCGTCTCGAGTGAATTGATGGTCGCATCAATCACTATTCAGAGGTTCTCCTGTGTGTCAGTATTCACAGGGACACCTGGGATTGTATCAGTATTCAGAGGGTCTCCTGTGTGTCAGTATTCACAGGGACACCTGGGATTGTATCAGTATTCAGAGGGTCTCCTGTGTGTCTGTATTCACAGGGACACCTGGGATTGTATCAGTATTCAGAGGGTCTCCTGTGTGTCTGTATTCACAGGGACACCTGGGATTGTATCAGTATTCAGAGGGTGCTCCTGTGATTATATTAGTTTCACAGGGTGTTTCACAGGAGTTTTACATTACTCACAGAGATTCCTGGGAGTGTATCAGTTTTCAAAGATGCCCATGGGATTGTATCAGTATTCACCTGGACTTCTGGGGTTGTAAAAAAGGTGCTTCTGGGATTGTAGCAGTATTCACAGCGTATTCCTGGGATTGTAGCAGTATTCACAGGGACACCTGGCATTGTATCAGTATTCACTGGGTATTCCTGGGATTGTAGCAGTATTCACAGGGACACCTGGCATTGTATCAGTATTCACTGGGTATTCCTGGGATTGTATCAGTATCCAAAGGGACTCCTTGGACTGTATCAGTATTCAGAGGGATTCCTGGGATTGTATCAGTATTCAGAGGGTGCTCCTGGAATTGTATTGGTTTTCACAGTGATTCCCTGGATTGTTTCAGCATTCAAGGGTATTCCTGGGATTGTATCAATATTTACAGGACTTCGCGGGGAATGTATCAGCATTCACAGGGACACCAAAAGGATGTTCCTAGCTTTGTATCAGTATTCACAGGGTGCTCATGGGATTGTATCAGTATTCAGAGGGTGCTCCTGGAATTGTATTGGTTTTCACAGTGATTCCCTGGATTGTTTCAGCATTCAAGGGTATTCCTGGGATTGTATCAATATTTACAGGACTTCGCGGGGAATGTATCAGCATTCACAGGGACACCAAAAGGATGTTCCTAGCTTTGTATCAGTATTCACAGGGTGCTCATGGGATTGTGTCAGTATTCGCAGGATCCACTTGGGATTATATCAGTATTCGCAGGATCCACCTGGGATTATATCAGCATTCACAGGATCCACCTGGGATTATATCAGCATTCACAGGATCCACCTGGGATTATATCAGCATTCACAGGATCCACCTGGGATTATATCAGTATTCACAGGATCCACCTGGGATTATATCAGTATTCTCAGGGCTTCCCTGGAATTGTATCAGCATTCATTGGGCTTCCCTGGAATTGTATCTATGGTCACAGGGAGTCCCAGGACTTATTTGCATACTTTGTGTCTGTGATCCTATGTACCATGTCCTGCTATGCGGGGGTGGCTGTGGCTTTAGTTGCCTAAGAGGACTTGGTCCTAACAGTACCGGGAGCCAGAGCTAATGTTCCATTGCTTGTATTTTTCCTTGTGATTCTAGTATAGAGATGGTAGCTGCCTCCCTACTGAGCAGTTAGGCATCCTTCTTACAGGTCGACCAGAAAGTGATGCTTTAAAGGAACACTGATTGTTGTATATGGAGAGACATATCCATAGTGCTAAGGCCAGGTGAGTATAAAATTGGATGTGTGATGTGTATTCTGCATAATAGATTCTGCAATGAACCATGTAGAAATACAGAACATAGAAATAACATAGAAATAGACCATTCAGCCCAACCTGTCCTGTTCGAATTCTACTTCATGCATGCTCTCCCTGAAAATCTGTGACTCCTCATTCTGACCCGCAAGCTATCAAAAACATTCGCCCAACACTGCCCACCCAACCTGACCATCCACCTTGACTGCCCACCTTTGGGTACCCGCTCAGTTACATGGCCAATGTGGAGCCAGAAGCCCATGTCAATGGGCATGGAGGTTTGGTGTGAGACTTGCAGTGTGTTGCCAATGTTCAATGTACCAGAATGCAGCTGTTATTGTTTAGGGTGCTGGAGGGAAGGAGGGGGATCTGTGTACAAACTGTGTAAAAGGCAAAACCGTGCAACCTCACAAAGCATGTAACTCAGTAAAGTGAAACCGAAGCTGGTGCAGAAACAGGGGATTGGAGGCCGTTGTTTGGCTAGGAGGTCTCACAGAAACAGCAAAATCTCAGATTAAAAGAAACATTCTCTTGCAATTCTTTCTCAACAGATTGAGGTGTCTGGCTCCAAGTTTGGCAATAATTCTGAGAAACAAGTGAGAAGGCATCCCTGGCCCCCACTTTATGGACACTAATACCATGATGAAGACTCACATGCTGATTGTAAGCATTCTGATCACCAGGTTCACACCAGTCCTCCTGGAAGGTAACAGTCACTCTCCCGTTTTCTACAATGGTTTGCTTTGTTCAGTCAGAAAGAAAGAGCTTGCATTTATATAGCATCCTACTTAACGTCAGGACATCCCAGAGACTATTACATATAATTGGGAGCATGTTGGCATTGTTCACTATTGTACTGTAGGACATGTGGCAGTTGTGTGGCACAGTGATAGTGTCTAACCCTGACTCAGAAGCTCTGAATTCAAGTCCCACTCCAGGACTTGATTGGCCAAGGTGTGGCCAAACAGGTTGACTATCAACCTGTTAATCCAGAAATTCCTGGTCAGCCATGTGAGGGAAAGGAAATTGGACCTCTGCCACTATTCATAGCATTGGGGCCGCAACATGGAAATTCTTCACGTCGCTACAGTAATTTAGACTACTTGTGGCAGGGGAGCTGTTAGATGGCCAGGGTGAATTTAATTGGTGCCAACAGCATGTGGCTTAATCCCTGCTCCAGCTGAGTGTAAAAGATCCATGGCACTATTTCAAAGATGAACTGAACGATTTGTGGGATCTTACTGTGCACACTGACTACTGCAATTACCTATGTGACAGGAGTCATTACCCTTCAATAAATACCACACTGGCTGTAAAGCACTCTGGGAAGTGCTGAGGTTTTGAAAGGTGCTATATTAAACAGAAAATTAGAGATGCATGAAAGAGTGCTGTAGTCATCAGGGTGACTTTAATCTACATCTAGATTCAGTAAAGCAAATGGGTAGCACCGTGGGGGTTGAATCCCTGGAATGTGTACAAGATTTATTTTACATCAGTATGTCGAAGAACCAACTAGGTAATATGCTATCGTAGATTTCGTGTTGTGCAATGAGAAAGGGTTAATTAATAATCTTGTTGTGTGGGGTCCATTAGGGAACAGTGATCATAACATGCCAGAATCCTTCATTAGGATGTAAAGTGAAGAAATCTGATCTAAAACTAGGGTCCTAAATCTAAACAAAGTAAACTATGAAGGTATGTGGCATGGGTTGGCTAAAATAGATTAGGGAACTTCATTAAAAGGCATGATGGTGGATAGGAAATGGCTAGTATTTAAGGAACGTATGTATGTATTTCAACAGTTATACATTATATTCTAACACAAAAACACAACAAGAAAAGCAGGTCAAACATGAATAACAAAAGAAATAAAAGACAGGATTATATCCAAAAAGGAGTCATATGAAGTTGTTCGAAAAAGTAGCAAGCCTGAGGATTGGGAGCAGTTCAGAATTCAGCAAAGGGGGATCAAGAGATTGATTAATAGGGGAATATTAGAGAATGAGAGCAAACTTGCAAGTAACATAAAAGCTGACTGTAAAAGCTTTTATAAATATAGAAAAAGAAAATGATTAGTGAAGACAAATGTACAATCCAAATCAAGAGAATTGTATAGTAGAGAACAAGGAAATGGCAGAGCAATTAAACAACTACTTTAGTTCTGTCTTCATGGAGGGAGACACAAATAACTTGCCAAAAATACTAGGGAACCAAGGTGGGGGTCTAGTGAGAAGGAGGAATTGAAGGAAATTAGTATTACTAAAAAATAGTGCTGTAGAGATTAATGGGACTGAAAGCTAATAAATCCCCTGGGCCTGATAATTTACATTCCAGGGTACTAACAAAGGTGGCCATGGAAATAGTGGATGCATTAGTTTTCATCTTCCAAAATTCAGTAGATCCTGGAAAAGTTCTGGGAAATGAAAAGGGTGGCAAATGTAACCATACTATTTCAAAAAGAAGGGATGGAGAAAACAGGGAATTATAGAATTTTTTGAAGAAGCAGGCAGTGGGGTCCCACAGGGATCAGTGATTGGGTGCAGCTATTCACACTGGTGGGAATTCTCTGGCTGTTCACTGGCAGTAGGATGCTCTGATCGCGCCAGCAGAGCCGGCGGCCTGGGGTGACTTCAATGAGAAATCCTATTGACAAGCAATGGGAGTAGAGGATCCCGCTGCCAGCAAATGGAACGGCCAAATTCTCTGCCAACACCAGCAGCAGTAGTGGGGCAGACTTGCAACAGAGAATCCAGCCAAATATATGTATCAATGATTTGGATGAGTAAACAAAATGTAATGGGCGGGATTCTGTGATCCTGAGGCTAAGTGTTGACGCCGTCAGAAACGCCATCGCGTTTCTCGATGGCACAACTGCCTCAGGATCAGCAATTCTGACCCCTGCAGGGGGCCAGCACGGCACTGGAGCGGACCACGCCGCTCCAGCTGCTGATCCCGGCGTGAACTGGGCGCCACGGGATCCGCGCATGCACAGCGGCACCGGCACCAACGCATGCATATGCAGTCGCTTCCTTCAATGCGCCGGCCCTGACGCAACATGGCGCAGGACTACAGGGGCCGGCGCAGAAGAAAGGAGGTCGCCAGCCAGAGAGGCCGGCCCACCGATCAGTGGGCCCCGATCACGGGCGAGGCCACATCGGAGGCCCACCCCCCGGGGTCCCCCCCCCCCGCCCACACCCACCGCACAGGCCACCCCCGATCCTTCCGCGCCGAGTTCCCGCCGTCTGAGAGCAGGTGCCGGCGGGACGCGGTGTTTTTACGACGGCCGCTCGGCCCATCCCGGGCTGAGAATCGGCGGGCCGGCCGCGTACAGTGGCCCCCGACCGGCGCCGCGCCAACCACGTCGGCGCCAATTCTCCGCATACCTGCCGGCGAGGGGCAGCGTGGCGCGATTCGCGCCGGTCACGGGGATTCTCCGCCCCGGCCCCCGGCTGAGAGAATCCCGCCCAATATTTTCAAGTTTGCTGATGACACAAACTTGGTGGGAATGAGTGGTCAGGAGGATATTGAGAGGCTTCAGGGTGTTTTAGACAAATTCAGTGAGTGGGCAAATACGTGGAAGATGCAGTATAATGTGGACATGCATGAAGTTAGCCACGTTTGAAGGAGAAACGGAATGGCAGAGCATTATTTAAATGGTGAGAGATTGGAAAATGTTGACGTACAAAGGGACCTGGGTGTCCTTGTACCCTAAGTATTGAAAGCAAGCATGTAGGTACAGCAAGCAGTTAAGGAGGCAAGTAGTGTGCTGGCCTTCATTGCGACAGGACCCGAGTGCTGGAGTAAGGGTGCACTGCAGTTGTACAGGGCCTTGGTGAGACTATACTTGGGAGTACAGGTGTGCAGTTTTGGTCTCCTCATCTAAGAAAGGATATGGTTGCCATAGAGGAAGTGCAGCAAAGGTTCACCAGACTGATTCCTGGGATGGCATGATTTTGTATGAGGAGAGACTGGGTCGCCTAACCCTGTATTGATTATCATTTAGAAGAATCAGAGGGGGTCTGATTGAATGGTATAAAATTCTGACAGGACTGGACAGTCTGGATGCTGTTTCCTCTGGCTGGGAGGGGAGGGGTGTCTTGAACCAGGGGTCACAGTCTCAGGATACGGGGTAGGCCATTTAGGACGAAGATAAGGAAGAAACGTCTTCTCTCAGAGGGTGGTTCACTACCACAGAAGGCTGTGGAAACTTAGTAACTAAATCTATTTGAGAAGGAAATAGATAGATTTCAAGACTCTGGAGGCATCAAAAGGTAGGGGGAGAGCGCAGAGGATTAGCCATGATCCACCTGCCAATAGTGAGGAGGCCGGCATTGTAGGGAGTGAGTTGTTGGGCTGGGGGAGGTTCCAGGGAGATTTGACGCAGTAGAGCGACTTGGAAACATTGAGAAAATTTAAAATTTTTGGCATTGCTGGACTGGGAGCCAATATGGGCCAGTGGGTGATCCGTGTGACAGGACTTGGTGCATGTTAATGTACGGGGAACAGAATTTTGGGTGAGATTGAATTTACGGTGGGTGAAATATGGAGGCCAGCCAGTAGTGAATCAATATGGTTGAGTTTGGAGATATCAAAAGGATATGTGAGGCTTAAAGTGGCAGGTGAGCTGATATAGGGGCGGAGACAAGTGACATTACAGAGGTGGACGTAAGCGGATTCGATGATGGAGGGAATATATAGTCAGAAACGCAGCTCAGGTTTGAATAGGACACGAACGTTGTCAATGGTGTGAGATGGTGCCCAGGGAAAGAGCTGGGCCGGAATTCTCTGGTCGCTAGTGATAAAGTTCTCTGGTCCAGCTGGCATCGCACCCCTGCCACATGGCATGGGATATCTTCAATTGGAAATCCCATTATATGCGAAGGGAGTTGAGAATCCCACCACCAACGAATGGTACGCCGCCTCCCACTGCCGAGAAATATGTGGCTGGGAGCCCAGAGAATCCCGCCCTAAGTGCTTCCAACAGCAGAAAATTGGGACTGGTCACCACAGGCACTGGGAGCACCGCCCAGGTGTGAGTCTCTATCCGTAACCATGCAAAAATATGCATGTTGGAGAGCTTGTCAGAATCCCGGTGTCGAGCACCATTTTGAATGGAAGACCCAATCCCGAGGTACAGCAGTGGACCCCCCACCACTCCAACCACCATCACCAAAATGCTATTCCTGCCTGCCCAAGCTGACAAGGAAGGGCATCCTCACCTCCACCACAGGAATAACGGGCGGGATTAACTCACCCCAGGGCCGGGCCGGAGAATCGCCAGAACTGGCGTGAATCGCACCATGCCGCCCCGCCAGTCCGCCCAATCTCTGGAGAGCGGAGAATCGGCGTCATTGGCGCCGGCTTGGACGGTGCGGCACTGGTCGGAGACCCCCGGCGATTTTCCACCCGGGATGAGCCGAGTGGCCACGCAAAAAAAGCTGAGTCCCGCCGGCGGAGTTCATACCTGCTCTTACCCGGTGGAACCTCAGCGTGGATGCATCCTGGGGCGGCGTTGTGGGGGGGTTTACGACCCGGGGGGGGGGGGGGGGGGCTCCGCTTTGGCCTGGTCCGCGATCGGGGCCAACGATCGGCAGGCTGGCCTCTCAGGCTGGGCGTCTATTTTGTTCCGTGCCGGCCCCTGTAGCCCTACGCCATATTGCGTCGGGGCATGCGCGCATTGGCGCCGGTCACACTGCGCATGCGCAGACCCGTGGCGCCCATCTGACACCGGAGATCAACAGCTGGAGTGATGTGGGTCGCTCCAGTGCCGTGTTGGCACCCTGTAGGGGTCAGATTTGCTGCTCCTGAGGACATGTTGACGCTGTTGAGAAATGCAACGGCGTTTATGACGGCATCAATACTTAACCTCAGGATCAGAGAATCCTGCCCATCGTCTCCCACCACCCCTCCCCCCCCTCACATCACTCATGCATGAGGGTGACCCTACCACCCCACCGACCCCTCCAGCCCCCCCATCAGAGACCCCCATCAGACACCCCAGCAGACCCACCTATCAGTCGCCCCCATCAGTTCTCCCTCTTCAGTCTCCCGATCAGAACTGTCCCATCAGAGACACCTGCCTGAAAAGCAGTCAGGCCGTACAATGAAAGGTCAATGCATTTTCACTTACCTTTCCCTAACATCTGCAGTCTCAGACAAAACTGTTTAAAGCAGCAGCTGTTACAAGTGTCAGAGGCTTCCTCAAAAGCCAAGTACACTTGAAAGAGCTTCAAATCCTCGATAGCCTTTGAAATGCAAAACTACCTCCATCCAAGCTGGAGTCTCGCCCGGGTAATCAGGGAGGCGAATACGAGGGCCAGAACATGTGAGTGTGTTTGGCCGGACGCCCTGACATTGTTTGCACTTGCCCTCCACCACCAGAAACCCCGCTCATCCACGTCCGGTTAGGTGCGTCCTGTGCACCAGTTTTAGCTGCGTAGGCTCAGGTTTGTGCATGAAGAGTTGGAGTTTACCCTATGCAGAGCTTCGATCCAGAGTCCTCCCCTATCTCCATGTCCAGTTCCTCCCCCATCTCTCTTGTGTCTCATCCAGTGGGGCCCGAATTACTCCTAATAATTGTCTGTATATGTCACCACATTTACCATTTATATCCTCTTCACGTTTATTTCCCCATCTATCTTCACATTGTCAGCAAATCTGCTACAATACAGTTGGTGCTTTCATCCAAGTCATTGCCCAAATCTTCCAATGTCTAGAGCAGCAAAATCTGGACTTAAGTCTGTGTCTCAGAAATCCTGTTACACATCTGTTGTAATTTCCTGGGAAGTCTAAACTTCCAATGGGCTGATTTGTGCTGCCCCAGACCTTCTGTGAATGTTTCCGACACTGAGCTCAGGGTTGGAGATCTGGGCAGAAATGAAAGACTTGCCCACATGCTTACCCAGGAAATCTTACGCTAGTTACCACCTGCTCTAGCTCAGAGATTATCCATCATAACTGAACTGGGCACCACAAACGCCACCCCCCCCAACCCAACCCAACAATCACCCCCTCCCACACAAACCCTTCACCCAACCCAGCCACCCACCTGACCACCACCCACAACCTGATTGCCCACCCACCCAACCACCACCCTCACCGACCTGACCACCACCTCTTCATGACCCAACTACCTACCTGACTAAGCTGCCCACTCACTCACCCACTCATTCACCAATCACCCACCCAATCACACCCCCACCAACTCACTTACTCATCCACTCGCTTATCTGTTCACAAACCCATACTCATTCATTAAAAGACTTCAGACCTTCAAAAATGTATCTGAATACCTGTGTTTTCCCATTGTTATTCATCCAATCTTCGTAACTTTAGCCTTTTTTACATTAATTTCCATTCTGTAACTTACACCACCTCATTCATTCTTTCTACCCAATAACATCTGTAAGTTCTTCTGCTGTGCTAGACACTGGGGCCTGGTTGTCTGCAAACTGCACTAGTTCACCAATTGGCTCCTACTTTGAAACTTTTCTGTACTTCACCTAGTGCTTCTTTTATTAAGGCTTTCACATGGATACGAAAGAGAAATGGTGATAGTGCACAACCTTGTCTCACCCCCTGTCCAGTTACATCACGTTTGGTTCTATGGGTTCTCCAAACACAACAAAATGCTCAGCATGGAACGGGTAGAGATGTTAAGAGAAGTATCAAGACTGTGATTTGGAGAGTATTGTTGCATGGGGTTGAAACATGGACTTTGAAAAAGCAGACATCCAAGGAGTATAAAGTTGTGAAGTTGGGTTCAGGAGAAGGATGGAGCGGGTCAGTGGGAGAGAACACAAGAGCAATGAATAAGTTCTCAGGATGGTGGAGGAGGAAAGTGAATGTTATTATCAATCAACAAGGTTGGATTGGCCATATTCTGTGGCATGGGAACTTGATGGGGAGGTGATTGAAGGAAGGTTAGAGGGATGCAGAGGGATGATAATATTGGACAATTCAAAATTGAAAATGGGAGGCTCCTACGAGCAACCGCAGAGGAAAGCACAAGACCACAAGGTGTGGAGAAATGAACAGAGGACCCCCCTTAGGCAGATCACTATGAGCGCTCCACAAAACAAAATGGTTCTCTCTGTCTGCCCTATTAATTTCTTTCAAACTCCTGGGAATCTCAAATTAGCCTTCTATATTCCAGGAATATATATCCAGTTTATGGAATCTCTCTTCAGAATCTAACACGTGGAGCCTGGGCACCATTCTGGTGAACTCTTTTCAAGGTCAACATGTCCATTTTCAGGTGTGGTGGGGGTATTAAACTTTTCTGTGCTGCGAGCATTCATCTTTAGTGAAATAACTTCTGACCAAAACTCTTGTTCCTCCTGGTCCACATGAAAACTTTTATTAAAATGTTAAGGTCTACTAACATGGACCTATTCGCATCCTTACTTTACCAGACGTTTTTCATAGAAAAGACTGAACTCCATTATCTCGGGAAATTGCAGATTGCAGTTAGTAATGAGCCTAACATTTGTTTGCCCAATGTGCAGTACCCTCATAAATATTGCTGCGTTATGCAGAATTGAAAGGCCAATCATTGATCAGTAATCTCCTGTCGGGTCACTACCCAAATTGGGGGTCAATCATTGGCCAGTGGTCTCCCCAGGATCACTGCCAAAATTGGCCTTGTCTGGAGGATCTGCTGACTGAATGCAATAATGTGATCTTTGAATTACTTAGTTCAGCATTATTTCCTCTTCATCTGCACTAGGTAACTTGTGTTCTGGAGGACATGACCTTTACATTGACATTAAAGAGAACAGTCCAAATGGTACATTCATTGCAAAGCTCACTGTAAATGGCAACCCATCCACCGGAGAAATCAACTTGAATCTGACAGGAACGGATATGGAGTGGTTTCGATTGGAGGAGAAAGTCGTCAAGTTGAATGTGTGGCCTACCCGACAGTTGGATCGAGAGGTACAGATGTAGGACAGGAGAGTCTGCGAGTCATGGGTTAGGAAAGCTGGACCTTGAGGAGATCTTGAAGTTTTTCACAAATTCTGAGGGGGAATCAACAAGTTTGATCCAGGCGTGTCCATGGTGAAAACAGAAAATGGTGTAAATACAAAATAGTCCTCAGCACTTGGAAAAGGACCAGTTAATGTGTGCGGGACCTTTGTCTGATCTGCAAAAAGGCCGCTGGTGCTTTGCCCAAATCATTATTTGTCATATTGAAGCCCAGTGGATGTCCAACAGGTTTTCAGGGACTTCACATATTAACATCACCCTATCATCATTTGATATTCAAATCTGTACAATTGAAAGTATCCTTTGGTTTCAATATTCCTGGATTATGAAAGGGGCATAAAAATCATCACAGTTTCTGTGGTGATTGTATATCAGTGTAGATGCAATACAACTGAGCAAGCACTAGAGGGAGCACGGGAGAGCTATAAATACAGAGGAACAGGAAGTGAGGGCACACTTCACAGAAGGGAGAACTGGTAGCAAGACACAGGCAGGCAGCATCTGAGGTAGCTGTAAGTTAAGCACTGAAGACAGAACAAACTCACAATAAAGCATCTACTCCAACTTTGAGACTACGAGCTTTATTAAGACACAAGGAACAACACAGTTTCTACTTTCAATGGTTCCAGAGAGCCCTCTTGGAAAATATTGCAAGGGTGGATAGGCTGGGTTATAATGTCTCCCAGAGTCAACACTCATTGTGTAGGCTCAAGGATGAATAATTACTGCTTGGACTGGGTGTTGAAGGATATTGGCTCTTCTCCTGGTTTGAGACGTTGCTTTAGAAATTAGAACATGGTGCAGTCCATTTTTCAGGTTGTGAACCAAGCACAGTGATCTCAACAGAGGGGTAGCCAATGCCCAAATTACACAGGTGGGTACCCCATCCACCACCTTAAACATTCACTCCTTCCACCACCAGTGCCCGTACTTGTAGTGTGAACCAGCTACAAGATGATCTGCCATGACTCACCAAAGCTTCTTTGATAAAACCTCCCAAATTGTCAGCCTTAACCAAGTAGAAGGACAAGGGCAGCAGATGCATGGGAACACTATCACCTCCAAGTATCCCTCCAAGTCACATAGCATCTTCGAAATATATTGCAGTTACTTCATCATCATTGGGTCAAAATCCTAGGGTTCCTTCCCTAACAGCACCAGGGAGCACATTTGCCACACAAAATACAATGGCTCAAAAAGGAAGCACACACCATCTCAATGACAGTTAAAGTAAGGCAATGTGTGCTGGCCTTGTCAGTACTACCCACATCATGTGAATGAATAAATGTTTAACAAAAGGACGGGTGAGCAATGTTAATGAGGCCCGAGGCCCAATTTTGAGCAAGCCTCAGGCCTCTCAATTGGGCTTGGTTATAGTCTCAAAAACAGGCCATGACCAATTTGTAAACCCTTGTCTTTAGAAAGGGAGATGAAAGCATGTTGACCATTAACTGTGAATGCTGCTCTTACCCTAACATTGTGCATGTTGTATTTCCTCCACAGCTACTGACCACGCCCCTTCTCTTTGCCATGATAATATGTACTGATGTAGCATCTTCGGATCAGGTACATGGATGTCCCACTATTTAATTCAATTCCTTTCCAAATATTTACTAATAGATAGCTGCAGATTGACATACAATAAATAATATTAGCTTATCAAAACCGGCGCGAGCGACGCTAGCATCAAAAAGCCTCCAGGCCCAGTCATTCTCCCCATCCTCGGGGGCTAGAACTGCGGCGGAGTGCTGTGCGCTGCTCCGGCGCCGAAAGCTGGCCCGCCACAGCGGCGCGGGTCCGCGCATGTGCGCCACGGCCGTCTCCGCGCTGGCCCACAGGCAACATGGTGGAGTCCTACAGGGGCGCGCCCACAGATCGGTTGCCCCCGATCGCGGGCTTGGCTATCGTGGAGGCTCCCACGGAGTCGGCTCCCCCTGCCCCCCCTCCACCAGGATGACCCCCGCAGCCAGAATGGCGAGGTCCCGCCGGGTAGGACCATACGCAAACGACGCCGGCGGGACTCGGCGGGCATTCGGCCCCTCGAGCGCGCAGAATCGCCGTGGCCCATCAGACTCAAATGATGCGACATGGACTGCATTAATCTGAAACCCAAACATGCTTCGCACCAACCACAACTAGCCCACAGGAACATCCTGAACTAAGCTGCAATGGTAATAATTTACTGCTTTCAAGCTGTTCATTTTTTAAAATGTGATCCTTTGGGGTACATTCTCCATTGCCCGATGCCGGTATCGGGAATCGCGATCACGTGGAGAATGGCAGGTTGTCCGAGAAACTGGATCGGCGCCTGGAGCCAGACCCATTGAAATGGTCCACTGCCCCGCCACTGGCCTGTGTGAACTACCCACCTCCTGTGATTTGCATGTACCTGAATCTGATTAACGGGCTGGAAGTCCGAATTTCCATCGCCACCCCCAACCCCCGCGATGCTCCACCCCTCACCACTGGGAATCGTGTGGACCTGATTTGGTGCAAGTATTTACAAGCAGGGCCCAGGCGCCATGGCCATTGACGGGGATCAAGGAGGTAAGCAAACATTTGGAACTTTTCGGGCTTCCTAGGGTGTGTATGCGAGGAGTTCAGGGAGCACCGGGGATTGACTTGGTGGCATGTGCCTGGACTCAGGGTGTCTCCCTCGGGGTGCCCTGCTAAGATCGCAATTGCTGCGTAAATTAATTTAAACCATCAGACACCACCCCCCCCCCCCCCCCCCCCCCCCATCACACACCACTATTAGTCACCCCCACCAGACCTACCGTCAGTCACCCCTGCCTGAAAGATGAAGAGCAACCCAGGCAGTACAGTGAAGAATCACTGCATTTTCATTTAGCCTTTCCTAATATCGGCTGCCTCAGACAAAAATATTTAAAGCCTGTGGTGATATGCATCACTGTATACACACAAGGGGTTAATGTAAATATACTACAACTAAGTAAACACTGGAGGGAGCACCGGAGATGTCATGACATGCAGACATACAGCTAATGAACACATAGAATAGGACACAACCTGTGTTGTGGTATTGAAGACACCCAGAGGTGACATTACCACAAGGGGGCATTACAAAACCCATATATAAAAGGACAGGGCACACATGCTCTGTCTCTTTCCACAGGCAACACTTCGAGAGTAGGACAGGGGCAGATCAGATGCATCACACCCACCACGTGGCTTAGAGCAGACTGGTTAGTTAGATTGAGTTACTATAGCAAGATTAGCAGGAAAGTTGAACTCAAGGGGCTGGTTTAGCTCACTCAGCTAAATCGCTGGCTTTTAAAGCAGACCAAGCAGGCCAGCAGCACGGTTCGATCCCCAGACAGGCGCCGGAATGTGGCGACTAGGGACTTTTCACAGTAACTTCATTGAAGCCTATTCATGACGATAAGCGATTTTCATTTCATTTCATAGAGAACTGTGCTAATGGTTCAATAAATCACATTGAATTTACTTCAAAGTCTGGAGTATCTTTTGGTCAAAGCTGCATCGAGTTGCAGCCTGTGTATTCCCAGAGTACATAACACATCAAAGCCCATCTTATTTGATCAGGTTTAAACTCATTATACCAGCCTGACACCATAGAGCTCCTCAATGCCAACCTAGCCAACCTTTCTTCCTACAATCCTAAGGCTTTTAAACTCCAAGCGAGTTGGTAATGTCTGCTTTATTTAATCTTTTCCCCAATTTTTTCATCAACCTTGGTGGAGCTCGCACAAAGGGCTGCAATTCAAGGAAAAGAACATTACAAGGCAGGAGGCCATTCAGCCTTTTGTGTCTGTGCTTGCTCTTTGAAAGAATACCTCTGCTTAGACCAAAATTCCTTTTCCATACCCCCGTAAGTTTTGCCTTTTTGAATACCTGTCCAACTCCCTTTTAAGGATATTATGGAATAAAGTTTCACCACCTTTTCAGGGCGAGCATTCCAGACCCCAACTCATGACTGAGGTTCCTTGGGAAATAAGCAAAGCGCTAGACGATGGATGAAAGCTGGGTTTAGGTTTGGTTGGTTGTGTGTTACTCAGTTCCACTCCGATGCTCACGTTCCTTCACCTGTAGCATTTACAATAAAAGCGTACTCTTGTCCATCGGCAGATCCATTACAGGCTAATGGTGCAGATACTTGATGAGAATGACAATCCGCCAATATTCCTGAAAAAAAGTGTTCAGCCACTCAACGTCAGCGAGGTAAGAAACTGACTGGTGTCTCGTACAGCAAAGAAAAATAACTTGCATTTATATTGCACGTTTCACAATCTCCGGACATTCCGATAGGCTTTACAGCCAATCCAGTAATTATTTGAAGTGTAATCAGTGCAGTAACCAATTTTTGGACAGTAGAATACCGCAAACCCCTTACACTCCTCTTTGAAATAAGAGTCTTTTGTGTCCATCTGAAAGGCCAGAAAGGCCCATCCAAGGCCCTGAGCACAATAATCCAGGCTGGCACTCCAGTGCAATACTGGGAAAGTGCTACACTTTCGGAGAAGACAACAAATCAAGGCATCGTCTATTCTCTCCAATGCAGGTCAAAGATCCTGTGGCATTATTATATGTACAGCAGGGGAATTCTCCTGGCCAATATTTATTCCTCAACCGGCATCAGTAAACCGATGTTTTGGTCATTATCACGTTACTGATTGCGGGACCCTTGCTGCGCACAAATTGGCTGCCGCGTTGCAATAGAACTTCAAAAGTTCTTCATTTACTGGAATGTCTTTTGGCATGTCCTGAGGTTGCAAAAGGTGCTATATAAATTTAACTTCTTTATTTTGTTCTTCTTCAGGCTTCTGTCTGAAAGCTGCCCTTTAAGCAAATATCCATTGCACTCTGCAATTTTTGGGTTTCAATCCACCGAAGCTTTTGAAGCATTTGTAAACTCTTGCTTTTTTGTTCCACCCTCCGCACTCACAGCTGACACCAGTGGGAGATGTCCTCTTCACACTGCAGGCACATGACAAGGATGGTGACGACCTCATCTATATGATTGACAGCACGTCGGTAGGTGAAAGTTAAAGAGAATTATGACCGAAGAATGAGATGAATACCCAATTGGGACTTGGGATGGTACAGCATCTTACAGCAACAAAGGAGGCCTCTTGACCCATCATGTCTAGACCAGCTTTTTGAAAGAGCTATCCAATTCATTCCAGTCTCTACTCTCTTTTCCCGTACCCCTGCAAATGTTTCCTTTTCAGCCATCTACCCAATTCCCTTTTTGAGAGTTACTACTGAAACTGCTTCTACCATCCTTTCAGGCAGTGCATTGCGGATCATAACAATTTGTTCCATAAAAAGAAATTCTCCTCATCTCCCTTCTCGTTGTTCAGGTTATTGAGTCGTCTGGTTACTAACCCACACCACTGGTAACAGACTCTCCTAAATCAAAAAAACTTCATCGTTACAATCTTCCTGACATTCTCTGCTCCAAGAAGGATACTCCAAACTTCTCTAGTCTCTCCACAGAACTGAAGTCCCTCATACACTCAGTTGGTGAAACACACAGCTGGGAGATGAGGAGCTCCTATGCTGCTGGGCCTGGGAGATGTTAAGCCTGTGAGGAGGTGCAAAGTGGGGTGACATTTTTTGAGTTTTGTTTCAGTTTCCAGGGAAGAAGATGCAGTGAGATGAATGGAGCTTCTGTGCTTGCTGTGGGCCTTTAAATTTGGGTCCGAAATTAACCCAGCTAGGGGCAGGGGGAGCCTAGCATTGACATGGACACAATTAACATCTGGCATAAATGAGGGTATCTGAAAACACCATGACATAGCCACCTAATTTAAATATACCCACCCATTTGGACCAGCTAGTGCCCATCGCTTAGTGAGCATGTCACACATTGCGCTGCAGTCTGTGGCCCTCAATCGTGCCAAATCGCGGTAGGTGCTTGGTCTCAGTTGGGCCGGAGCTAAGAGGAGGCAGAAATCTGAGATGTGCTGAGCTCAAGGAATGGCGTTGTGAATGGGGTGATCTAGCTGGCTCTGGGGTGTCCACGAATGTCACTGAAAGAGATCTGTATACTAACTGCACTCCCTGCATTTCATCACTGCGCTGACAGTGTGCAAAAGATGGTGAAGCTTATTTTAAAATGGGAGCAGGGAGGAACAAAGGAGTAGAAGTTGGATCTTGTGGCTTTTGGGTGTAAAACAGACAGAACGAGAACCAATTTCCATGCCCAAAAGACGGCTAATAGACACCTGACCTGTTACTGAAATGAATCATTTTTCAGGAGTCCTGAACAAGCAAAAGCCCCCTCTGGGAAATTGGATATTGCACAATAGGAGTCAAACCTGCTTCCCTCTGGATGTGACGGCATATGGCCACCGAGAATTTAATTTGGAAGAGAAAGTAATTTTAATAAATTATTGCTGAAGATCAGAAAGAACAGAAGAAATGCTTTTATGGACTCCAGTTTCCTGATTTCACCAACTCTGCCCCACTCACAAGCCCACCCACTTCTCCAATTCCGCCCCCCACCCCAGGCTCCAGCTTCAAGCCATTGCTTGCAAGGCATGCTGCATGATAGCCATCTTTTGAAGATGGGTGAGCTGCATGTGGAACTGCCAGCTGCTCACCTGTCACTGGGGCCTGAGGCCTCTCACTTCATCCACCCATTTCCCAACCCTAAAACCTTCAGGTGGAGCTCAAAGTAATCGCAGCAATTCTAGTTTGAAACCTAGCTGAAGAGTTCAGGTCATTGAGTCGGGCAGCTACCCAGGTGAAAACACAACAGTAATCAATAAATAGTGTCTAGGTGGCCCCATTCCTAACATTATAGGTGGAAAGGAAGACTGGAGGAGATAATTACTCCACGCTGTAAGACCCTGGGAGAACATATGTTGGAATAAGAGCTGCTGCATTGAGTCTTATCTCAAAAAGAGGAAGAATAAAACTCATGGGTAGGGGCCAAGTGGGGCTGGGGAATTAAAGGAAATGTTATTTGCAGCTCAAATGGAGAAGGAGCAGAAAGTTGAAAGGAACAATGGCAATAGAAAGATCAAAGAAATAGAAACAAAAAGGTTGCCATGGATAGAGAGTGAGTAAGACCAAGAGAGTTTGGGGGAGAGAAAATGATGTGTCAGATGAGAAGCTTCTTCCTGTCTCCTCACCTGTTGATGAATGAGTGGAGTTTATCGATCTTTCAAAATGCGTCTCTGTGTTGTAGAGTGATGCAAGATTCTTCAAGATTAACTTGCCGAGCAGCGGTCAGGTCCTGTTGGCCCAGCACCTGGATTTTGAGTTGAAGAAGGAGTTGGATCTGATGGTTTACGCCCTGGTACGGAAACTCAATTTTACAATGAGCTTTTTCTTCTTGTGTGCCTGGAGCTTCCTACTGAACAAAAACTACTACCCAGGAGCCTCAGAGAGTGGGGTGGATCCATAAGATGTCAGTGGGATCGTCCAAATTGATTCTGCAGTGAAACAGAGAGTGGGACTGATATTCATGGTGGTATTGAGATAGTGGGGTTGACATCAGTGGTTATATTTAGACAGCGGTGGTGATATCCACAGTAACATTGAGGCAGTGATGGTACTTTCTGTCATGAATTTGAGATAGCAGGGTTGATATCTGCCTATTATTTATTTGGTTCAAGACTCCTCGTTATTCGAGTAAGTCCAAGCTGTGAGTGACTTTCAAATTCTCCCAACAATGCAATAGCTCCTCTATTGAACCTTAATGCTAACTTGAGGCTGGTACCCACAGTGCTATTTGGAATGCGTGTGTAAGATCCGCGATGATATTAAAACAACGGTGGTGATATCTGTAGTGAGACTGAGATAATGGGGGTGATATCGGAGGTGATATTGAGACTCTGGGTGTGATATCCACAATGATATTAAGATATTGGGGAATGGATGATTTCTCAGGTGATAATAAGATAGTAGGGCTGGTATCCAAATCTTATTGAGACTTTGTGGATTATATCTACAGTGATATTAAGATAGAAAGTTTGGTAAACCTGGTTTCCTGCACTGCCTCCCTGGATGGCGAGTCCCCTGCCCACCACTGGTTCGCTACCAGTGGTGCTGGGATTCATCCGGGCCTGAGGATTTATCTATTTTTAAACCCGCCAAAGCACCCAATACCTCCTCACTTCCTATGTCAAATGGCTCAAGGTCCCCACAGTCCCATTACCTGAATCTGTACCTACGTCCCCTTCTCCCGAGTAAAGACTGATGAGAAGTATTAATTTAACACCCTAGCAATGTCTTGCGGCTTCACACAAATATTTCCCCCTTGGTCTCTAATGGGCCCTACTCTTTCCCTGTTTAACCTCTTCCCCTTAATATATTTATTGAGTTTCTTAGGGTTCTCCCTAATCTTATTTGCAAATCCTTTCTCACGCCCCCCTTTTGCTCTTCTAATTGCTTTCTTAAGTCCCCTCTTGCATTTCCTATATCCCTCTAGGGTCGCAGTGGAACTTATCCCTCTGGACTTGCTAAATTCCTTTTGCTTCCTCCTGATCCAGTCCTGGGTGGTCCGAGACCTCCAGGGTTTCCTGAACTTATTGCTCCTGCATTTCCCTCTAAAGGAAACATGTTGGACCTGCATGCTCTCCGTTTCCTTTTTGAATGCCCTCCACTTCTCCGCTGTAGCATGTTCCCACAAGAAGCTGTTTCCAATCAACTTTGGCCGGGTCCTGCCTTATTTTAGTAAAATCTACCTTGTCCTAATCCAAAACTGTCTTTTGCAGATCATCTTTTTCTTTGTCCATAACAATCTTGAACCATACCGTGTTGTGGTTGCAATCACTAAAATGCTCTCGCACTGCCACATTGAACACTTGTCTGGCCTCGTTCCCCAGCACCAAGTCCAACACTGTTCCATCTCATTGGGCCTTCTACCGTGATAGGGGCCTCACGGTAGCATGGTGGTTAGCGTCAATGCTTCACAGCTCCAGGGTCCCAGGTTCGATTCCCGGCTGGGTCACTGTCTGTGTGGAGTCTGCACGTCCTCCCCGTGTGTGCGTGGGTTTCCTCCGGGTGCTCCGGTTTCCTCCCACAGTCCAAAGATGTGCGGGTTAGGTGGATTGGCCATGCTAAATTGCCCGTAGTGTAAGGTTAATGGGGGGATTGTTGGGTTACGGGGTATACGGGTTACGTGGGTTTAAGTAGGGTGATCATTGTTCGGCACAACATCGAGGGCCGAAGGGCCTGTTCTGTGCTGTACTGTTCTATGTTTCTATGTTTCTATGTTTCTATATTGATTCAAAAAACACCACTAAATACATTTCAATAAATCCTCTGCCTCTAGACCCTTTACACTATGACTATCCCAATTTATGTTGCGGAAATTGCAATCCCCTCGTATAATTATCCAATTACTATTCATACACACAGTAAATTGTCTACATATCTGGTCCTCTATTTCCCACTGATTCTTTGGGGGCCTATAATACACTCCCAGTAATGTGGCTGCCCCGTTTATATTCCTACGTTCTACACATGAAACTTTGTTTGAAGACCCCTCCAAGATATCGGGGTGGATTCTCCGTCGGCCGTCGCCGCGATGGGGAAAGCTGATTGGGCGGAAAATCTGTCGCCAGACCAAAATCATGGCCAGTGCCGGGCATCCGCCAGAATGCCATGCTCCAGTGCCTAGACAGCGGCATCAACGCGTTCTACTCCACATGTACAGTAAATGCTATCCGCATATCATTAGCGGGCTTGACCCGGTATTCTCCGGGGCCTCCGCGATGCTCCGCTTTCGCCAGGACGAATTACCAACGGTGTGTTTCACTTGTAGTTTCAAAAATTGGGAAATAGCACCAGGGCCAATGGGGGAGAGAGACGAGGTAGAACATGCAGAGGCTTGATCGTGGGCTGCCGGTTCTGCCACTGGCTAGGCTGGCTGGGAAGGGTGGGGGTGGGCGGAATGTCTGCCAGGCACGAGGGGGGCTGTGTGGACAGTAGAGAATGACCAGGGGATGGGCCGCAGGGTCGGGATGACGCCCGTGGAACATGGGATGTTGAGTCACAGACCGTCAATGCCGCAGCTTGCAAGGCAGCCATCATGCTGTGCAGCCCACTCACCACCCTCCAAGACCTGTGGCTGTGCAAAGTGACACCGGCCCCACCACCCCAACCCTCACCCTCCACCCCATCACCGCCATGTACCACCCCGCACCTTCCACCCCACCACCCCTGCATTCCACCTCACCAACTTTCCCCCCCCCACATCGACTGCCACCTGCCAGCAGGGCAGCACGCGGCCCACCCAAGGGAAAGTAGCCCCTACAGTAGGGCGCCGGTTAGGGGCTGTTGGGCGTACCTGTTGCATGGATAGCGTCAGCCAACGTTACCCCTGGCAGCAGGGACGGGTGCCAGGACCAGAGGCCCCCACGGGGGCCAAGGGTGCAGAGTGCAAGGGAAACATCTGGAAGTGGGTGTGGGAATGTGGGAGGGAGGGGGACATGGAGGGGCAGAGTCTGCTCTGTATACCGGGGCCACTGTGCAGCCTTTTAGACCTGGTTGGGCACGGGGGTGCATACCATGCTGACATGTCTGCCTTTCACCCCGTACAGACGTTGGACTTCGGAATCCAACCAGGAATGGTAGCCTTCATCTCAGTCGCCACAACCCTGGGGGATGCACTGAGGCTGTATGAGCTGGAGCTGCTCAAGGAGAACGCTGCAGCAGCGGAGCCTGCCCTTGAGGAACAGGAGGCAGCTGGTGAGGATGGAGAGCCAGTCGCCAAGCAGGCACTGCATCAGGCCTCTTGTGTACCGGCAGCGCCTGTCATTCAAGGATCTGCCGGACTGGGCATGCCATTGAAGGCTCCGGCTGAGCAGAGGAACAGTGCGATATATCTGGCAGATCATGGTGCTCCTGGCACCATGGAGGTATAGGGGAGGACACCCGCTCCCAGAGGCTGTAAAGGCGACAGTCGCCCTGAACCTTTATGCCATGGGGTCCATCCAGGCACTGAGTGGAGACCTGTGGGGATCTCACAGACCTCGGTGCATAGGTGCATCCACGCCATTTGAATATATCAAATTCAATGTGGAACGAGCCCACCAGGAAATGAAATGAAAATCGCTTATTGTCACGAGTAGGCTTCAATTAAGTTACTGTGAAAAGCCCCTAGTCGCCACATTCCGGCACCTGTCCGGGGAGGCTGGTAGGGGAATCGAACCGTGCTGCTGGCTTGCTTGGTCTGCTTTAAAAGCCAGCGATTTAGCCAAGTGAGCTAAACCAGCCCGGCGGTGGGGTTCGCTGTCATCGCCGAGTGTCACCCTATGAACACTGAAGTGTGACGGGTCAGTCTTCACAAACTGAAAGGGGTTCCACTCGTCGAACATGGTGTGTGGCAATCAGCTGCACATCGTGCTGCACCCGATACCCGGGCTATGTGCACGGCGCCTTCATCCTGGCACACTCGACAATTCCTGGCCTCTTCGAGGCGGATCCCCGGCTGCGGGGTTAGCTACTGGGTGACGGGGGTTATCCACTGTGGTTGCGATTGATGACACATATGTGTAGGCCACAGACCAATGCAGAGACCCGCGACAACGACACCCACCCCAATACCAGGGGTGTGATCGAGCGATGCTTCGGCATCCTGAAGATGCGGTTCAGGTGCCTGGACTGCTCTGGAGGGGCCCTCCAGAATACCGCTAGGTGAGTGCCCCATATCGTGGTGGCCTGCTACATCCTCCACAACATCACGCAGCAGAGGAGCGACCATGCTGGAGGAGGAGGAGGATGAGGGTGAGAATGGGCAGGACATGGTGCCCAGGCAGGCTCAGGAGGTCGCACAACATGTGCACCAGGGGTGCGCATACGGGATTCTCTAATCGTCTCCAGGTTCACCGACTAGAAAGCCCGACCAGCAGCACGGACACCCCGCCACCCCCCGGCCGACTACTCCCTCCCGTGAACACCCTCCCTCTGCCCTCCCCAACCCTCCTTTGCAACCTCCTCTGTGATTCCTACTTGCCTAACTATGTGGTGCAGGCCCTGGGTTGACAGTAACAGCAGATCTGGTCCATGGGATGGAGGATGATGACTATTCACATGCCATGGTGAACCGCAACTCAGCAGGGTCTTACTTGCTCGCCCAATGTCAACCCCCAACTTGGCGACCGCCCTCTCTCTGGGTCCACCAACCAAGTCCAGTGCCTGCTGCTTTGTTACCCTCCTTTCCCAGTGGTTGTAGGCTGACTTCTCCTGGCAGGATGGGAGGAGGGGGGAGAGAAGAGGGGAAGAACGGACAGAAAAAAAGCAAATGTTAGGCAGTCAGACGCATGCAACACAGGGGGTGGGCTAGGGCACCTGGCCATGGCAGCCAGTATGGGTGCTGGCATGTGGTCACGGTGAGGATCGCTTGCCTTCCGGGTAGGGTGGGGGTGTTATGGGTGTTTGGGAAGGGGGTTAGTACCAGGGGTACAGTGCTGCCTACTCACCCTGGCCACCCTGAGGAGGTTGTGCAGTTTTTTGTGGCATTGCTGTTGGCGCTCACGGCCTCTGCCAGGAACATTAGTGTCGACATGTTCTCAAGTGCCCTCCCCTGATGGACACACTTACCCTCTGGCCATGAGAGGATCTCCAGATCTGAAGCCCAGCTCTTTAGTGTATGATTGTTGGCAGCTCGCTCTATGGAACCCTGGCACTGGGCAGATAACACAGCCACATTCTCATTCTAAGCTGCAGAGAACTGTCTGCCCCCCGGCTATACTGTCCTCTAGGAGCACTACATTCCGATTGACTTCCCCAATTGAATGTCTCTCCGCACCACAGTGCCATGGTTCAATCTTTCATCCACCCGGGAACGCCTCTCTCGTCCCTACAATCTACAAGAACCTCGAAACTGTTGGACAATTGCAGGGGCTGAGGCTCCTCTACCTCTACCTTCTGGGTCCCCAACCTACCTCACCCACAGTCACAACCTCATGTTCCTGACTACAGCCAAGTCCCCCAAGTGCAGCATTCTCTTTATTTGTACGAGTCGATTTGGACCTAATTTTAAGTGATTTCGGAAATGTCATCCTCTGACCTGACGCAAATTGAAAGCCAGGATTCTGAGGAGACCTTTCCTCACTCTGAAAGGAGGACCCAGAGATAGTACAATGAGTCTCAATTCCAATACCATGAGAATGCATGGTTAGGGGGGAAAAGTACTTGGCCTTGGGAAGAACAGCAGCAGAAAATTGGGGGATGTAATGACAACAGTACTGTTAAAATAACAGAGATAAGAACAGGAGTGAGAGAGAATAAAGTCAAAGAGATAAGAGAGAAAGAATGGAACTAGAAGTGGAAAGTTGGAGCAACAGGGGAGGGGCAGAGCAAAATTAATTGAGGTTATCATTCAGGTTTTCTAATTTTATCATGAACCATATCTTGCCTGGAATAGTCCTGGAATTGTTCCTGATTCACCAACATAACTTCAGCAGATATACTGCGTAGGAGCAGGAATAGTTCTGAGGAAATTTCAAGTGCTTGTTTATCATGTGCAGGTTACCTTTGTTGTTGCGACCTTTCACCATTTTCCTCCTCAATTAACTGAGTTTAGCAATTCCTGCATCAAGTTAACATTGATCTCTCACACAGGAAATTAATACCAAAGAGAGATACAACACATCAGTGGAAATGACAATCAGTGTGTTGGACGGGGATGACCAATACCCAAGATTCCTTCCCTGCCACTTCCTGTCACATGGAGGGGCCAGAATCTGTGTCAACCCGGTGTACACTGGAAACGTCACTGAGACAAAGCTACCGGTAAGAGAGAGCCAGGAGAAATATTCAGAGTGGGTTTCATGCAATTGGGAGAAGGGTCGTCAGCATTGGTTAAAAACAATAGATGTATGGGACTTGATTTTTGAAATCCTACCACAATATTCTCAGGACAACCAGCCCAACAACATCATAATCTGAACACAATTCTCTCTTCATTACTTGCCCAGAGATTTGTTAACTCTTTCAAAAGAAAAGTCGCAGGGATATTTTTAAAGGTTGCACATGATTTAGTTATTTTCTTTGAATGCTTTTGTCTCTCAGTAATACTGTAAAATGATTGGGGATTAGATAAAAAGGGTTGTTGGATACCCAGTCAAGAATCACCCAAAGAGCTTGCTTGACTCTCCAATTGGCTGTGGGAAGGAAGAGCTCCGTGAAGGTGGAGATGTCAAGTGATCAATGGCAGATGTGGTGAACTGAGTGGTTAGAGGTGCAAGGTCATGTAATGAAACCTCGAGGAATATGTTCAACTCAAGGTGGCAATCTGAGTGGGAAGGTTCCTGATGGAATCACACTGCCATGGAGGGAAGGATCAGGAGACAGATGCACTGGTATTGTGGGTGGCCACCAGAAATCCTTTTTTAAAAAAAAAAACCCCTTTTGTCTCCACCTTGATAAATGCATCAGTTAAAGCCGAGGCCTCGAAGATTGGGGTTTTACAAATGGAGAGGAAGCAATTCCCGTGATCAGAGGGTGGGTGTGTGGATCGGGGAGGGAACCTGCACCCAGTCCAGGTCTGGGGTCTGGTGGCCAGGGGGTGCGTGTGCAGGACAGGGTACCCCAGCACAACTGGCTCGTTGGGTGGCACCCTGAGAGATAGCAGGGAATGTAAGGGTGGGGAGACCCAGAGGACTCGGGCCTAGTTGAAGCCCTAGTTGATTGTCGGGCTCTCACGTTCTCCAATTCCTTACAGATATCACATATCATAGAATCAAAGAATTCCTACAGAGCAGAAGGATGCTACTTGGCCATCAAACCAGCACTGACCCTTGGAAAGAGCATCCTACCTGGGCCCACTCCCACCCTATGCCCATAACCCTGAAATCCCACCTCGCCTTTTTGATGCCTGATGGGTTGGCACCTCAGATGAGCTGGCACCATCGGATGGAGATCCTGCAGGAGAATAGACATGTGGTAGTGGGAGAGAGGGATCATTATGTCTGGCATGCGTAGCTCATGTGTGACAGTCCATCTTAGTGGGAGCCGGTGGCTATTCACTTCTGCGGTGCAGGCCAAGCCCGATGTCAGTGACGTCTCTGCCTCGGCCACCCTGGCGATCCCCAGGCCCTTTCCTCATGTGGGGTGAGGACTCTGATATGTCCGGCACTCTGCTGCCTATCTGGGCCCTTTCCTATCTGTTAAGGGGCAATTTATTCTGCGGGGACAAAGAGAGGGCATTGTGAGCTGCATACTTCATTCATCGTGGGGGGCTATGTAGGGGGAAAGGTGTGGGGTATGGGTGGGCTGTGCGGGTGGGTGTCAGGGTGTGCTGGGGTAGAGGCACGGTATTGTGCTAGGGGGTGGTGCGGTGCCAAACACAGAGCTGTCAGGGGGGGGGGGGGTGGGGGGGTGGGGTTGTGTTGCAGGTGGGACCAGTGTCAGAGGACCGATGCAAACTCACCCGTGTGGCCCGGTGGAGGTTGTTGAGCTTCTTGCGACACTGGGTGGCGGTCTTTCGTGTGACACTCCCCACGCTGACGGCCACTGCCTCCCAGGTGGCACTGGCTAACCTGTGGCCGACCATCTGACCCCCTTGGGGAAACAGGGTGTCTCGTCTGGACTCCATCGCATCCAACAGTCTGGCTCGGTCGGCATTTCCGAACTGTGGGGGTGGTCTGCAGGGTGACATGGCTGCTTTCTGTCTGGGTTTGCTCTGTGGGATCGGTTTTAAGTTCTGCTCCCCGCTGTGAGCAGGGAACTGTCGGGCATGGTCCAGGCGAATCAGCTGGCGGGACAGTCTTTTCCGGCATAAAGGCCTTGGGGCCTCATTACCGGCCCTAATTGGCATCAGATACAGGGTCGGCCATCGGGAAGCACACGGCAATTCTAGCTCGCTAACACACTTGGAAGCTTTCCCGTTAGATCGCGCCCAATAGTTCTGCGATTCTGCTTTTCCTCACAAGTGGAATTACTCGCTCTGTACACGCTGTCAAAACCTTTCATCTTGGGCGGCACGGTGGCGCAGTGGTTAGCACTACTGCCTCACGGCGCCGAGGTCCCAGGTTCGATCCCGGCTCTGGGTCACTGTCCTTGTGGAGTTTGCACATTCTCCCGGTGTCTGCGTGGGTTTCGCCCCCACAACCCAATGATGTGCAGGTTAGATGGATTGGCCACGTTAAATTGCCCCTTAATTGGAAAAAAAGAATTGGGTACTCTAATTTTTTTTTTAAGAACAAAAAAAAGCCTTTCATCATTTTACAATAAGAAGTCTTACAGCACCAGGTTAAAGTCCAACATGTTTGTTTCAAACACTAGCTGACATTCACCCGAGGAAGGAGCAGTGTTCCGAAAGCTAGTGTTTGAAACAAACATGTTGGGCTTTAACCTGGTGTTGTAAGACTTCTTACTGTGCTCACCCCAGTCCAATGCCGGCATCTCCACATCATCATTTTACAAGCCACTGAGGTCACTCCTCAATCTTCTTTTTTCAAGAGAAATTTTCACCTTTGCCTATCGGATATAATGTTGCAGTTCTGGTATCGTCCTTGTGATCTTTTTGCACTCTCTCCAGTGTCTTTATATCCCTTTTATAATGATGAGCAGAAATACAGACAAGTGCGGTTTGAATCAAGTTTTTATAACTTCTCTACTTTTCAATTGTATTATTCTGGGAATAACCCTGGTACTTGGTCTACTTTCCTCTATATGAGCGGACGCCAACCTATGAGTTGTGACACCAATTGGGGGTGTTGAAATAGCAAATTAATTAAAATCATGTAAATGTCCCATCCCCTCACATTGTCCCAGCAGTGGGAAGTAGCCAATTACAAGATGAATTCCCAGCGGTGGCACTTTGATTGGCTGTGGTGATTCTGATCAGTTGTGCTGTGACGTAACTATGTGATCATGTACACACGTCAGAGGTTTCTGAGCGACTTCTTGGTGTGGTGGCAATGCTTATGCGTTGCTTATATGTTGATCTATAATAAGCCAACGTTACTAATAATATACTGCTTTATTGCTGTTTTTGGGCTTGCGATATGTTAAAATATGACTGAAAAATAGTTTGTGAAGTGCTGTTCTATGACTTCATTAACTTGTATCGCTACCATTTGTACTCTCAATCTCTTTGCTCCTCTTTCCCATCAAAATTCTTATTTTCCAAGTAGTAATACAAGAGGTTATGGATTCAAGTCTCATTCTATAGACCTGCGCACAAAAATCAGGCTGAAACTCCAGCTCAGTACTGAGGCAGTGCTGCACCATCAAAGGTACTGTCTTCCCAATGAGACCTTAAACCAATTCCGTCTGCTCTTCCAGGTGGTCTTCAAAGATCCCATTGTTCTCTATCCAAGAAGAGCAGGGCAGCTATCCCCGGTGGCCTGGCCAATATTTAAATCCTCAATCAACATCAGATAAAACAGATTATCTGGTCGTTATCACATTGTTTTCTGGGAGCCTGCTGTGTATAGATTGGCTACCATGTTTCATTACCATAGTGTCTACACTTCATTCGCTGTAAAGCACAATCGGATGCCCTAAATTGTGAACGGTTCTATATAAATGCAAGTCTTTCTTTCCTTCTTTCTTGCTTCCTTTCTCATTTTAAAACTGGCAATACCACTTAGAGAGCTGGACTATGCCACATTGATGCAAGAGGAGATACCCTTGCAAGGTTAGCGTTAAGACATTTTGTTGGGGTATTACAGAGGTGTTAATTCTCTCCAACAAACTCATTCTCTGGTTGATCTAACATTGAGGACATACAATGGGAGCATGTTCTGTTCCCCAGCACTGACTGGCTTCAGCATACTGACACATTTCAAATGTTTTGTAAAAAGGTCTGGAGGAGATTCCAGTTTGTGCTGATTTCAGTTTTTTTTCTATTACAGTTCCGTGCCCTCCAGCTCTCCCCGGGCCCCATACTAGCAGAAGATGGAGACATGGGACTTCAAACAGCAATTATATACTCAATTCTTGAAGGTCTGAGCTCTGAAAGACAAGCAAATCTGTTCAAATGGCCACCTCTTAGTATGAAGTAAAATAGCTTTTAAAACCCCCCACTATATAATAGTACTGAGGGTGGAGTGGATAACAGAGGATGTTGTAATTGAAAAGCTTATACTGAGGGTGGGGGTGTAACAGAGAGAGTGAGCTGAGGTGATGGGGGAGAGTGAGAGAGCTGGGTTGTGTGGTCAGCGGGAGAGTTGTGATTGAGGGGTCAGTGAGAAAACTAGGATGTGGGAATTAGCAGGAGTGATGAGGTGGGGTTAGTGTGAGAGCTGCAGTGTGGTCTCACTGGTGTTTCTCCTCTGCAGGTGATGATAATGGCAGGTTTGAAATCAACAATGTTACTGGAGCGATAATGATGAGGTGGCCAGTCCGGAGCTATGCGCAGACTCCCTCGTTCTCTCTGACAATCATGGTAAAGAAAACACGATCAGCCATTATTCAGTTGTTAAAAACAATCGGTGTGACAATGAGTGAACAGGCCATCATGTAATTGTCCAAGACTTCGATACAGGCCAGCACCTCCTGCAGATTAAACCATAAAAGGCCCCCTTCTTCAGCTGTACTGTCAGGGAATGGGTCAGAGCAGAGAGCATTCCTGAATAAATTGCTAACCCTCTTTCCCTCCCTTCTTCCTGAAGGCCCTATTGGGTTTAGTGGCAACTCAGCTAACTCTTCTTCAATAATGAACTTAGATAAAAATCATTGGCACATATTGCAGCAAATGTTACATCAGAGTCGAGACTGATCTGTCTTGAGATCCACAACTGACTCTCAGAAGTCACTGGGTCGCATCACAAACAGGACCCCTGGCTGAATTTCTTTTCGTACTCCAGGTACTTTGGCCAGGATTTCTCACATTGAAAAGCAGAGAAACAATGTTAAACCATTATCAAACTTTGCATCGACCATATTTAGGGAGCTGTGCAGGTTCTGGTTTCAAAATTACATTAAAAAAAGACTGAGATGGATCATATTGAACTGAAAGAGATGTAACTATCATGATGGCTTGAAGAGACTAGGATCCCTGTCTCTAAAAAAGAGAAGCTAAAGGAGTGACCTGATAGAGGTCATTACAATTATAAAGAGGTTTAATATGATAGAGTAGATGTTTCCTTTTAAGTCCAAAACCAGGGATCATGAATATAAGATGGTCAGTAATTCGGTCATTTAGGAGTAACTTCTTTACTCAGAATGTGGAACTTGCTATCACATGGGAGTATTTGAGGTGAATAGCATGGATTTGATAGAGGGGAAGTTGGATAATAAAGGAAAATGGAACAGAAGGATATGCTGTTAGTGTGCGATGAAATATTGTTAGAAGAGGCTAATGTGGAGCATAAACACCGGAATGGGTCAATTGCCCAAATGGCCTATTCATATGTTGCAAATGATATCTAAAAATGAGCAGACTAAGCTTGGGGATCAAGCCTGGGGTCCCCTGTTCTGCACGACCCATTACACACGCTAATGTGTTTAATATTTAAGAGTGAAGTGCAGACAGGAAATAACGAGTGATTGTGTGTATGACACTCGGGTGAACACAGCTGAATTACTTGATGTTCTTCTCTCGAGGCTTCCCAGGTGGATGACCCCAGTAAATACACAGTGACCAAGGTGTTGATTCACGTCTTTGCCCAGAATCGCCATCGGCCACGGTTTAACAAGATCGAGTATAAGGGATTTGTTCAAGAGCAATCAAACCCCCTTGCCCTGGTTGTCACTTATGGCAATAAACCCTTACTGGTGAAAGCAGTGGACCAAGATTTCAAAAACGTGAGTTCTGTTTACTTTCCAGGCTTCGTTCCCCCATACCTCTGCTTTTCCGCTGTCAGGAGTGACAATGAAACATTAAACCAAGGTTCCCGCTACTTGCCAGGCTTGATGTGAATAATCTGAGGCTAGATTTGAAGAGGGCAGGTGATTTCTCCCAGTCTTGAGCCCACCATTTATCTCAAAGGGCTAGGAATATCAAAGAGAGGGAAGTGATTCTTTAGTTGTATTGAGCCTTGATCATGCCCCATCTCACAGAATCAAGGAATCACATAAGGAGGCACTTTGATCCATCATGCCCATGTTTGCTCTTTGACAGAGTTGTCCACTTAGGTGCATTCACCTTCCATTTCGCCAGAGCCCTAAAATTTGTCCTTTCTTTCTGAGCTCAGAAAAAATATGTTGTACTTGTAGGGGGAGAAATGGGCGTGCAGAGCAGATTCACCACAATGATACAGGGCTTAAAATGTTAAATACACTTAGCTTATGCTCTCTTGCATTCAGATGGTTGGATTGAATTTTTGTCACCTGTAACGAGGTACAGTGAAAAGTATTTTTCTGCGAGCAGCTCAACAGATCATTAAGTACATGAAAAGAAAATTTAAAAAAAAGAAAATACATAATAGGGCAACACAAGGTACACAATGTAACTACATAAACACCAGCATCGGATGAAGCATACAGGGTGTAGTGTTAATCAGGTCAGTCCATAAGAAAGTCGTTTAGGAGTCTGGCAACAGCGGGGAAGAAGCTGTTCGTGCGTGTTCTCAGACTTCTGTATCTCCTGCCCGATGGAAGAAGTTGGAAGAGTGAGTAAGCTGGGTAGGAGGGGTCTTTGATATATGCTGCCCGCTTTCCCCAGGCTGCAGGAAGTAGATGGAGTCAATGGATGGGAGGCAGGGTCATGTGATGGACTGAGCTGTGTTCACAACTCTCTGAAGTTTCTTGCGGTCCTGGGCCGAGCAGTTGCCATACCAGGCTGTGATGCACCCGATAGGATGCTTTCTATGGGGCATCTGTAAAAGTTGGTAAGCGTTAATGTGGACATGCTGAATTTCCTCAGTTTCCTGAGGAAGTATAAGCGCTGTTGTGCTTTCTTGGTGGTAGCGTCGATGTGGATGGACCAGGACAGATTTTTGGTGATGTTTACCCCCCGAATTTGAAGCTGTTAACCATCTCCACCTCGGCCCCGTTGATGCTGACAGGGGTGTGTGCAGTACTTTGCTTCCTGAAGTTAATGACCAGCTCTTTAGTTTTGCTGGCATTGAGGGAGAGATTATTGTCGCTGCACCACTCCACTAAGATCTCTATCTCCCTCCTGTATTCTGACTCGTCGTTATTCAAGATTTGGCCCACTATGGTCATATTGTCCAGGTGTGTTCCTGTCGTGTGTTGCTGACAATATGACCATAGTGGGCCAAATCGGGTAGGAATTAACGATATGTTTAGTAGTATACGCAAAAATACGAAAGGCTGTAACTCCTCTCCCCGAAGGGTCACCCTCCCTAACCTGGACCCAGGACAGGGTTTTTATATTGTGTGGATTTCCCTTGTTAAGGGGAAACCCCACCCGTAAATACCAGTGGAGTCATACTCAGCTGTGTAAGAGGGAAATGGAATCAAGCACAGTCCTTGGGGGTCATAACAATTGGGTTCTCTAATCCATGTGTATTTTTAAATGATAAAAGGATGTGCTGGGGTAAATACAGAAGTGATTAGCTCAGTCGGCTAAACAGGTAGCATACAGTTCAGAACAATACCAACAATGTGGCATTTGATCCCCATTCTGGCTGGCATGGAGTTAGGACCTTCCTCCTTGCCTTGCGCTGTAATAAAATCGCAGCATAAGTCATGGTTTGGTGAGTGCAAAGAAGGCTTTTACTCCACCTTCAACACCATACTCTCCAACATTCTTTTTTTTTTAATTGAGAGGCAATTTAGCGTGGCCAATTCACCTACCCTGCACATCTTTGGGTTGTGGGGGTGAGACCCACGCAGACACAGGGAGAATGTGCATCTCCACAAGGACAGTGACCCGGGACCGGGATCGAACACAGGTCCATGAGGGACTCTCCAACATTTCTACAGAGGATAAGATCATCCTCCTTGGGGACTTCGACGCCAGGATCAGAAAGGACTCCCAGCTCTGGAAAAGAACCATCGGAAAGAAGAGTTGGGAGTAGCAACTCCAATGGCGTCTCCTGTTCACCAAATGTATGGAATACCAGTCTGTCATCACTAACACACTGCTTGCCAAAAAGACAAGTTCAAGACTTCCTGGAGACATCCACGATCAGTCCCGCCACCAAAGTGATGATCAGTGCAGTCAACTTTTTCAAATAATTAATTTAGGGGATGTGGGTGTCGTTGGATAGGCCAGCATTTATTGCCCATTCCTTGTTGTCCTTCAGAAGGCGGTGGTGAGTCGTCGCCTTGAACCGCTACAGCCCTTGAGGTGTAGGTACAACCACTGTGCTGTTAGGGAGGGAGTTCCAGAATGTTGCCCCAGCAAGTGAAGGAACAACAATATATTTCCAAGTCAAGATGGCGAGTGTCTTGGAGGGAAACCTCCAGATGGTGAGGTTCCCAGGTATCTGCTGCTGTTGTCCTTCTAGATGGTAGTGGTCGTGAGTTTGGAAGGTGCAGTCGAAGGAACCTTGGTGAGTTATTGCAGTGCGTCTTGTAGATGGTACACATGGCTGTTCGTTGGTGGTGGAGGGTTTGAATGTTTATGGAACGGGAAGCAATCAAGTGGGCTGCCTTGTCCTGAATGTTGTTGAGTTTCTTGAGTGTTATTGGATCTGCACTCATCCAGGCAAGTGCAGAGTATTCCATTACACTCCTGGCATGTGCCTTGCAGATGGTGGACAGGCATTGGAAGGTCAGGAAATGAGTTACCAAGACCTGCCTTGGTAGCCATAATATTAATATGGCCAGTCCAGTTAAGTTTCTGATCAATGGCAACCCCCAGCATGTCAACTGTGGAGGGATTCAGCGATGATAATGCCATTGAACATCAAGGGGCGGTGGTTAGATCCTCTCTTGTAGGAGACGGTCATTGCCAGGCACATGTGTGGTGCGAATGTAACTTGCCACTTGTCAGCCCAAGACTGGATATTGTCTAGATCTTGCTGCATTGCGACTTGGACTGACTGCTTCATTATTCGAGGAGTCACGAATGGTGCTGAGTATTGTGCAGTCATCCGCAAACATCCCCACTTCTGACCTTATGATGGAAGGGAGGTTATTGATGAAGCAACTGAAGATGGTTGGGCCTAGGACGTCTGGACAGACCACCGGCTCACCCGCTCCTCTACGTCCATCAAATTCCACCAGAAGCAGTGGAAGATGAAGAAATGAAGAAATAGCTCAGAACAAAGATCAACATTCAACGGCCTCAAGAGCCAAGCATGCAAGTGAACTTTCAACAGTGTTTTCACCAAAATCTCCAAATTGTTCATGCCAATAGTGTGGAGGTAAACTGTCAAGAGTTGATGACACCCATCATCTCAAGCTGTGAAGAAACTGTTGGCTACAAGACCAGGAAACACCAAGACTGGTTCAACAAGAATGACCACATCATCCAAGACCTCATCAACAACTAGAAGAAAGCTTCAACTAGAAGAAAACAACATCACCCGTAAGGCAAGGAGAACTCATCAAACTCATCAAACATCAAAGGCGGAGGTACAAAGCAGAACTATGGAAATCAAGAACCAATGGTGGACTGAGAAAACTAAGGAGTTGCAACTCCCCGTCGACCAGCATGACACCTGGGGCTTCCTCAGTGCCACCAGAAGAAAAAATAAACTTTTTAAGAGACAGAGGGTGCGATCCAATGGCCGCATCACACTGATCCGGGTCTCCCATGTGATTGGAGGCCCTCCTAGGTGCCAGCGCAGAAGCACTACCAGGGTGCCAATGTGGCATTTTGCCCGTGCCGGGGATCGTGCCTGGGAGTGCCCTGCCTTTATGAGCTCGGCTGAGGCGGGGTTGTGGACCGCCCAACAAGTGAGTTGGGGCGTTGGGGAGGTCCGGGGGTCATTGACGAGCGCAGCTCCTCAGAGGCCACACTGACCTCGGCGGGGCCTTCCCTACTGAGTCCTGTTCAATAGCTGGGTCATTCCTGGCGTGAGAGACGTCAAGAAACACCCCACTAAGCCCACCCACAACGGGACTCTTTGTTTTCAAATTGCGCCCAGGAAAAACATCAACCTTTGATTGAGAGAACACTTCAAAGAATTCCCAAACTGTGATACAATCGTATATGAGGACGTGTTTGAGGAAATCACCCAATTCCCAACCAAAGATGATCTTGGACCCCCACCAAGCATGGAGGAAGTCAAAGCCACTATATAAAACACATGAGGAATGGAAGAATCGCAGGCGTGGACAGGATTCCAGTAGAGATATTTAAACTTGGAGAAGCAGCGATCACCCGTAATCTCAATCAGCTGTTCCTGAAAATAATGGACAGAGAAGACTTCAGAATGCCATCATCATCATCTTCAAAAAAGGAGACAAAGCGGACAGTAGGACCTACCGAGGAATCTCCCTAATCGCCGGGATGATCATCTCCCAAATTCTTGCGAGCCGTCTACTTCCAGTCTCTGGAGAAATCCTTCTGGAAAGACAGTGTGGCTTCCAACCAAACTATGGAACAACGGACATGATTTTAACAGCTCAGACACTTCAAGGGAAATGCCAGGAGCAACATCAGCCATTCGACATGGCCTTTGTTGATCTGACTGAGGCGTTTGACTCATGTCGGGAAGCACTATGGAAGACCCTGTCAAAGGCTGGCTGTCCAGAGAAATTCATCAACATCCTCCAATTCCAACCTGACAAGATGTCAGCGACAGTCCTCACTGATGGAAATGAGACAGAAATCTTTGAGGTCAAGACTGGAATCAAGCAGGGATGCATAATCGCCCCCACCCTTTTCTCCAGTTTCACTGCCACCATCTTCACTTGGTCAAGAACAAGCTTCCCAGTGGAATGGACATCGTCTACTGGATGGACGGAAAACTTAATCTGAGAAGAAAGCGACAGTGACATCACTCGTGGAACTTCAATATGCGGATGACATCGCCATCTCCACTCTCAGAAGAGAATCTCCAAGCTGTGTCTTCGCAGAAGTATACCGAAGAATCGGTCCCAGCCTCAACCTCAGGAAGACTCAATTCCTCAACCAACCCACCCCAGGACAGGATCCGGTCTCTCCCTCCATCAAGATCAGTGGAGAAACCCTCCCACATGTGGAACATTTTGCCTATCTGGGGAGCCAACTTTCATCTAAGGCTGACATTGAAATGGAGATCCAACATTGTATTCAATTCGCGAGCGTCGCCTTCGGATGCCTAAGGAGGAGAATCTTTGATGACCGTGTCATCTGTGCTGATACTACATCCTTGTGTACAAGGCCATCATTCTCCCACCTCTTCTATTCAGCTCTGAAACCTGGGCTTCATACAGACACCAGCTGAAGGCCCTGAAGGTACCATCAACGCTGTCTGAGATGGATTATTCACATCTGCTGGAAGGACAGACGTACTAACATCAGCATCCTTGAAGGTGCCAAGAGTAGCAGCATTGAGGCCATAGTCAACCGAAACCAACTCCACTGGACCAGCCACATCTTTAGGATGCCAGAGTTTCGATTGCCAAAGTAAATATTCTTCGTCCAGCTCAACGAAGACACCCGAACCAGAGGAGGACAAAGGAAGCACTTCAAAGAAACCCTGAAGACATACCTCAAAAAATGCAACATAGACGTCACTGCCTGGGAGACCCTTGCTCAGAAAAAACCTAACTGGAGGTGCCTCCTGACTGAAGGGACACAATTCTTTGAGCACACCCGACAACAAGAGGAGGTTCGGAAAAGGTGCCTAAAAAACAAATGATCTCAAGAACAAGGACCAAGCCTACCTCCGGGAAACATCTGGCAAATGTGCAGTTGAAGTTGCGGCTCTATGATATGGTTCAACAGCCACGCAAGGATCCATAGAACCTATGACCAGTGACATGGAGTTTCTTAGGTGGACAATCATACTCATTAGCGAATGATCGTGAAGAAAATAATTCAAAATAATACCAACATAAGACCATAAGGCAAAGGAGCAGAATTAGGCCACTTGGCCCATCGAGTCTACTCCTCGGTTCAATCATGGCTGATATTTTTCTCATACCCATTCCCCTGTCTTCTCCCCATAACCCTGGATCCCCTTATTAATCAAGAACCTATCTCTATCTTAAAGACACTCTGTGATTTGTCCTCCACAGCCTTCTGCGGCAAAGAGTTCCACAGATTCACCATCCTCTGGCTGAAGAAATTCCTCCTCATCTCTGTTTTAAAAGATCGTCCCTTTAGTCTGAGATTGTGTCCTCTGGTTCTAGTTTTTCCTACAAGTGGAAACATCCTCTCCATGTCCACTCTATCCAGGCCTCGCAGTATCCTGTAAGTTTCAATAAGATCCCCCCTCATCCTTCTAAACTCCAACAGAGTACGGACACAGAGTCCTTAGTGGTGATTTGAACCCCAATCTGACTGACATGGAGTTAGGACCTGCCTCCTTTCCTTACCCTGTAATAAAATCACAGCATCAGGCGGCGCAGTGGTTAGCACTGCTGCCTTACAGCACCGAGGACCCCCGTTCGATAACAGCCCCGGGTCACTGACCATGTGAAGTTTGCACATTCTCCCACTTGTCTATGTGGGTCTCACCCCCACAACCCAAAAGATGTACAAGGTCGGTGATTTGGACACGCTAAATTGGCCCTTAATTGAAAAAAAAAGGGAAACAAAATCACAGCGTAAGTTGTGGTTTGGGGACCCTCGAATAATCGAAGATACTACATGAAGAGAAGAGGGGAGTCAATACAGGTGCAGATAAACATTTTCCTCTGATTATTTTAGAAATACGATATTTCTTTTAGTTTGAGACATAAGACTAGAAATTAGAGGCTTCAGATATGAAGGAAGACTAGGGAAATTGGGGCTTTTTTCATTAGAATAGACAAAGTTGAGCAGAGGTCTAAAGTCTTGATAAATATGAGAAGTTTTGATAAGATAAATTAGTTAACTATTCTCATTGGTGGTTGAGCTAGTAACTAGACTACCAAATTTAACACCTTTCAAAAGAATCCAGGTAAAGTTTAGTAGAATTTTCTTTTATGCCATAAGCTGTTGGGACAGGGACTAATGCTACCTGAGAAAACAGTGGAAACAGAATCCAGGATAAGTTTTAAAAGGGAAATGGATGAATATTTGAAAAATAAATAGACATTTCATCCCTTCACTCTGCCAATAGACTTCTGGATTTATGATTCTCTCTAAATAGTTTTGATGTTGAGATATTTCACCATGGACCAAACACCCTGACCATTACAATGATAAGATATTTCATCTGGGATCCATCACCTCATCAGGACAGTGGTCAAGTCAGGATATAGCCCCTTGTGATGATGTGCATAAAACAAGTTTGTAAATAATGTTATGCACGACTTCCGACCACTATGTGGCAGTGTAAAACCCACCACATGGCCCTGTGGCGGGGGAGTTGGGAGTAGGTCGAGCTGGAGGATAGATGTATTTTGCAGTAGCACTACAATAGTTAATTAGTGTTGGTAGTTTATTATTTTATTTATCCTAGTTATCTTATCACGCAGTTGTTTCATAATTAATTATTTAAACTAGATGTTCTGTAGTTCATCATTCACTTTGGCCAGTCTACAGAACATGACACGTCTCTCAGAGTAAATGAATGCAATGAAAAGGGGATATAGGCAGCAGTGGAAAAGTTCAATTGTTCTAAATTAATGTAAATTTCTCTGCCTGACTTTATGTCTTTGTGTTTCCTCAGGGCAGAAATCCAAATCTTATCTACGCCCTGAAACATCAGTCCAATCACACACAGCTATTCCAGGTCACACAAGATGGGCTCCTACTTGCTCGAACTGATTGGCTTCATGCACACGAAAAGTACATGCTGCAGGTAAGGGTTGAGCAATATATTCAAGAGGGCCGGGGGGAGGAAGAGTTATGATTAAGTGACGCTTGCACAGCAGCTCAGAAAGAGGGAGGCAGCTAGAGAAATAGGGAAAGTTATTGACGGGGATGGGAACTTAGTTGGGGACTCGGCAGGGGTGAGTAAGGCCTTTCGGGATTTTTACAGCAGGTTGTACAGGTCGGAACCCCCTGTGGGGCCGGAGGGGATGAGGCACTTCCTGGAGGGGCTGACTTGGGATCTGGCTGGAGGAGATAGTGGAGGGTTTGAAGGTTATGCAGTCGGGTAAGGCCCCGGGACCGGATGGGTATCCAGTTGAGTTCTATAAAAAGTTCTCCGGAATATTGAGGCCGGTGCCGATGAAGGTCTTTAACGAGGCTAAGGAAAGAGGGGTTCTGCCCCAGACAATGTCACAGGCCATGATCTCGCTCATCCTGAAACGGGACAAGGACACAGAGCTATGTGGGTCTTTCTGGCCGATTTCCTTGTTGAACATAGATGCCAATCTTCTGGCCAAAATATTGTCCTCCAGGATTGAGGACTGTGTACTGGATGTTATTTTTTTTTTTTTAAATAATTTTTATTGAAGAGATTTTTTACATGAAAATATTTACCCCCCCTAACCATAGACTGTTACAAAATATTCCCTCTTAACCAATATCCCCCCCCCGCCCGACCCCCCGCACGCGCTGTCCCTCCCCCCCTCCCCCCCCAAAAACAAACAAAGCAACAATTAACATCAAACATGAACTGCGAACAAATTTGCCCGCATTACAACCTTAAATAACCCACCACACCCGTTGTTGCCACCCCCCCCCCCCCCCCCCCCCCCGGGTTGCTGCTGCTGCGACCTCTGCACCCTATCTTTGAGCCAAAAAGTCGAGGAAAGGCTGCCACCGCCTGAAGAACCCTTGTACCGACCCTCTGAGGGCGAATTTGACCCTTTCCAACTGGATAAAGCTTGCCATGTCATTAATCCAAGTTTCCACGCTTGGAGGCCTCGCGTCCTTCCACTGTATCAGTATCCTTCTTCGCGCAACTAGGGACGCAAAGGCCAGTACTCCGGCCTCTCTCGCCTCCTGTACCCCCGGCTCCACCCCAACCCCAAAAATCGCTAGTCCCCATCCTGGTTTGACCCTGGATCCCACCACCCTCGACACCGTCCTTGCCACCCCCTTCCAGAACTCCTCCAGTGCCGGACATGCCCAAAACATATGGACATGGTTCGATGGACTTCCCGAACACCTGACACATCTGTCCTCACCCCCAAAGAACCGACTCATCCTTGTCCCCGTCATATGGGCTCTATGTAGCACCTTAAATTGAATGAGGCTAAGCCTCGCACACGAGGAGGAAGAATTAACCCTCTCCAGGGCAACAGCCCATGTCCCATCCTCTATCTGCTCTCCCAGCTCCCCCTCCCACTTGGCTTTCAGCTCCTCTACTGATGCCTCCTCAGCCTCCTGCATTACTTTGTATATGTCCGATATCCTCCCCCCTCCGACCCAGACCCCCGAGAGCACCCTATCGCTCGCCCCCCTGCTGGGGAGCAAGGGGAACCCTTCCACCTGGCGTCTAGCAAATGCCTTCACCTGCAAATGTCGAAACACGTTGCCCGGGGGGAGCCCGAATTTCTCCTCCAGCTCTCTCAGGCTCGCAAACCTCCCATCTACAAACAGATCCTTCAGCTGCCTGATGCCCACCCTGTGCCAGCTCTGGAATCCCCCGTCCATGTTCCCCGGGATGAATCTATGGTTCCCTCTTAACGGTGCCTCCATCAGACCTCCCACTTCCCCCCTGTGTCGCCTCCACTGCCCCCAGATCTTGAGGGTGGCCGCCACCACCGGGCTCGTGGTGTACCTCGTGGGAGGGAGAGGCCATGGCGCCGTTACTAGGGCCCCCAGGCTTATGCTGCCACAGGACGCCCTCTCCATTCGTTTCCAAGCTGCCCCCTCCCCTTCCATCATCCACTTGCGCACCATCGATACATTAGCCGCCCAGTAATACCCCGAAAGGTTGGGTAATGCCAGCCCTCCACTCTCCCTACTCCGCTCCAAGAAGACCCTCCTCACCCTTGGGGTGCCGTGCGCCCACACGTAGCTCATGATGCTGCTCGTCACCTTTTTGAAAAAGGCCCTAGGGAGGAAGATGGGCAAGCACTGAAATAAAAACAAAAACCTCGGGAGGACCGTCATTTTAACGGACTGCACTCTGCCCGCCAGCGATAGCGGCACCATGTCCCACCTTTTAAATTCCTCCTCCATCTGTTCCACCAGCCTAGAGAAGTTCAACTTGTGGAGAGTCCCCCAGTTCCTTGCCACCTGCACCCCTAAATATCTAAAACTCTTTCCTGCTCTCTTCAACGGGAGTCTCCCGATTCCCTCTTCCTGGTCCCCTGGGTGTATCACAAATACCTCACTCTTACCCAAGTTTAGCTTGTACCCCGAAAAGTCCCCGAATTCTGCTAGCAGTTCCATCACCTCCGGCATTCCCCCTTCTGGGTCTGCCACGCATAGCAGCAGGTCGTCCGCGTATAGCGATACCCGGTGCTCCTCCCCGCCCCTTGTCAGCCCTCTCCACCCCCCTGAGCCCCTCAGTGCCATCGCCAACGGTTCAATTGCCAGTGCGAAGAGCAGGGGGGACAAGGGGCACCCCTGTCTGGTCCCCCGGTGGAGCCCAAAATACTCCGATCTCCTACCATTCGTCACTACACTTGCCGTCGGGGCTGAATAGAGCAGCTTCACCCATTTAATAAATCCCTCCCCAAATCCAAACCGTTCCAGCGTCTCCCACAGGTACTTCCACTCCACCCTATCAAATGCTTTCTCCGCGTCCAATGCCACCACTATCTCCTCCTCCCCCTCCACTGCCGGCATCATGATGACGTTTAGCAGTCTCCGCACATTCGTATTAAGCTGCCGCCCTTTCACAAAACCCGTCTGGTCCTCGTGTATCACCCCTGGCACACAATCCTCTATCCTGGTAGCCAGGATCTTTGCCAGCAGCTTGGCGTCCACATTCAGGAGCGAGATAGGCCTATATGACCCACACTGCACGGGGTCCTTGTCCCGCTTCAAGATCAGAGAGATCAGTGCCTGCGACATTGTCGGGGGCAGAGCCCCCCCCTCCCATGCCTCATTGAAGGCTCGCACCAGCACAGGGCCCACCAGATCCGCATATTTTTTGTAAAATTCCACCGGGAACCCGTCTGGCCCCGGCGCCTTCCCCGACTGCATATGCCCAATCCCCTTGACTAGCTCCTCTAACCCTATCTGCGCCCCCAGCCCCTCTACCAGCTCCTCTTGGACCTTGGGGAACCTCATACTGGATGTTATTGTGGAGGATCAGACGGGGTTCGTTAAGGATAGGCAGCTGGTGGCCAATGTAAGAAGGCTGTTAAACGTGATCATGATGCCCCCGGAAGGTTGAGGTAATGGTCGCGATGGATGCGGAGAAAGCCTTTGACCGGGTTGAGTGGGATTATTTATGGGAGGTGCTGGAGCGGTTCGGTTTTGGGAGGGGCTTTACTGACTGAGTTAGGTTGCTGTACCGGGCTCCGGTTGCAAGTGTAGGAACAAACAGGATGACTTCAGACTATTTCAGACTGCACCGGGGGACGAGACAGCGATGCCCCCTCTCCCTACTGCTGTTTGCGCTGGCAATAGCTCTGAGGGCCTCAGGGGCTGGTCTGGGGGGGGGGGGGGGGGGGGGGGGGGGTTGGAGCACAGAGTCTCGCTGTATGCGGATGACCTACTGTTGTATGTCTCAGACCCAATGGAGATGGATTAAATTATGGGTATTTTGGGGAAATTCGGCCGGTTTTCGGAGTATAACCTCAATATGGGGAAGAGCGAGATGTTTGTGGTCCAGGTGAGAGGTCAAGAGAGGTGACTGGGGGAACTGCCTTTCAGACTGGTAGGGGACAGCTTCAGGTACCTGGGTATCCAAGTGGCGAGCGATTGGGACAGGCTACATAAATTGAACTTGGCCCGGCTGGTGGAGCAGATGAAGGAGGTTTTCCAGAGATGGGATGCGCTCCCATTGACTCTGGTGAGCAGAGTTCAATCGGTAAAAATGACGGTCCTCCCGAGGTTCCTTTTCGTTTTTCAATGCCTCCCCATCTTCATCCCGTGGTCCTTTTTTAAGCGGATCAATAAAGTTATTATGGGCTTTTTGTGGGGGGCAAGTCCCCGCGAGTGAAGAGGGCAATGCTCGAGCGGAGTCGGGGGGAGGATGGGCTGGCGCTGCCGAATTTCAGCAGTGATTACTGGGCGGCTAATATAGCCATGGTGAGGAGGTGGCTGGTTGGTGGGGAGCCGGCGTGGGTGCGCATGGAGGCGGTTTCGTGTAAGGGCACAAGTCTGGGGGCGTTGGTAACAGCGCCTCTGCCGTTCCCGCCGGCGCGGTACTCCACCAGTCCAGTGGTGATGGCCGCCCTGAGAGTCTGGGGGCAGTGGAGGAGACATCTGGGAGCAGAGGTTGCATCGGTGTGGTCCCCAATCTGCGATAATCATCGGTTTGCCCGGGGAGGATGGACGGGAGGTTCTGAATTTGGCGGAGAGCAGGGATTGAGAGGATGGGGGACTTGTTTATAGAAGGAAGCTTCCCGAATATGAGGGCGCTGGAGGAGAAGTTTGAATTGGCGGGGGGAAATGAATTTTGATATCTGCAGGTGCTGGACTTTCTGCAGAGGCAGGTACCAACCTTCCCACTCCTGCCGCTAAGGGGGATTCAGGATGGGGTGGTTTCTAGAGGATGGATAGGAGAGGGGAGTGTCTCGGGCATATATAAGGAGCTTATGGGTTCGGCGGAGACACAAACCGAGGAGCTGAAGCGAAAGTGGGAGGAAGAGCTGGGGGGAGAGATAGAGGAGGGCCTTTCGGCGGATGCGTTGGGTAGGGTCAATGCGACCGCAACTCCAGGCTCAGCCTGATCCAGTTTAAGGTCGTTCACCAGGCTCACTTGACAGTGGCCTTGGTGAGCAGATTCTTCAGGATGGATGACAGGTGTGCAAAGTGTGCGGGGGGGGGGGGGGGGGGGGGGGCAGCGAACCATGTGCACATGTTCTGGGCATGTCCAAAACTGAGGGGATTTTAGCAGGGGTTTGCCGACATCATGTCCAAAATATTAAATACGAGGGTGGCAATAAGTCCAGAGGTGGCGATTTTCGGGGTGTCGCAGGATCCGGGAATCCTGGAGGAGAAAGAGGCAGATGTTCTGGCCTTTGCTTCCCTGGTAGCCCGGAGGCGGATACTACTAGCATGGAGGGACTCGAAGCCCCAGAAATCGGAGACCTGGCTATCTGACATGGCTAGCTTCCTCTGTCTGGAGAAAAATAAGTTCGCCATGAGAGGGTCTCTGTTAGGGTTCGCCCAGAGGTGGCAACCATTCGTCGACTTCTTCGCAGAGAATTAATCGTCAGCAGAAGGGGGGGGGGGGGGGGGGGGGGGGGCTAGCGTAGATTAGGGAGGGAAATAATGGTTCTGTGGGAGAGGGGGGTGGTATTTGCACTATGTTAATATTTTCCTTGTTATGTACATTGTTGATTTTGTTGCTGTTACAATGCCAAAGAAATACCTCAATAAAATGTTTATTAAAAAAATGAGTTATGATTAAGTGAAATGTTACTCTGCAGCTAACCCGTGCTGTGGTGTACAGGAGTGTAGTGATTGTGATACTGGCAGAGTAATCCTGATGTCTAAACCAGTAATCCAAATGCCTCAACTAGCAATCTGGATCCCCGGTGTTGTAATCCAAATGGTTGCACAGGTATCCAGAAGCTTGGACTAGCAATCCAGAGAACATGTGTTCCCACGGTTCAGAGAATTTGAACTCAGTTTTTATTTCCAGATTTTTTGTGAACTTTAGTATCAGTAAAGTTGTTCATGAAACTGTTGGATTTGTTATAAAAGTTCAGTTGCTTCCCTAATGTTTTTCAGAGGAGGAATCTCAGGATCCTTATCCTGTTTGGCCCATATGTGACTACAATCTCAGACTAAACTGCTCTCTGAAGTGGCCTATCAATCCATTTTCAAACTTGCTACCAGCAGTTCAAGGAGGCCAATCCCTACTTTCCTTTTCAATATTTATATCAAATATCTCTCTAATTGCCATCATTGCTTTGACTGACTTGCCTCTAACAGTCCCTTACAGAGACAGTATGGTGGCACAGTGGTTAGCACTGCTGCCTCACAGCGCCAAGGACCTGGGTTCGATCCCGGCCCCAGGTCACTGTCCGTGCGGAGTTTGCACTTTCTCCTTGTGTTTGCGTGGGTCTCACCCCCACAACCCAAAGATGTGCAGGGTAGGTGAATTGGCCATGCTAAATTGCCCCTTAAAAACTGGGTACTCTAAATTTATTTTTTGAAAAGTCCCTTACAGAACTGGATCCTATGTTCTAATAGGCCTTTGTGTAGAATATTCCTTCTCTTCCCCCTCGTTATGCCTCTAGTAACGTCCTCAGTTTGGACTCTCATATCACTGATTCACTGCCAATGGAATGAATTTTCACTATTATTCTCTCAAATACTTTTCATATTTCATTCCAAATTGATACTAAACTTTCGTTTTCACTCATCTGCAGATTGTTGGATCTGACAACGAATCTGGGGATGTGGTCAGCACCAGGGTCAACATTGAGATTCTGCACTCAAGTCAGCCTGGTAGGCCTATCAACAAAAATATAAACCTCTCCTAGCCCATTGATTATACCAAAGCAGTGTTAGCCTGGTAATAATCCCAAATCAGATGATGTTCCAAATCATGGAGAGTATTCTATCACACTCCTGACTTGAGCCTTGAAATGTGGTGAGTGTAGTAAGTTCTGGAGGAATAGACAACTTTTAAACTACCTTCCACCGCAAGGGATTTCCTCATTTTAGATCCAGGTCTGCAGTAGACTGATTGATAGACATTGATTTTCATGATTAGTCAGCAACTCCATTATTCTTGTCTCATATGACTAATAGGGTGGTAAAAAGTAGAAGGACCTTGGTCTTTTTCCATTAAGCAACTCCAATGTTCCTTAATGGGGTGAGTGACCTGTTATCACTCAGAAACTGTGCTGAATCTTCCAATGTGCTAAGTGGAGAAACTGATGGGACTGTTTGCAAGTCATCTTTTGCCAACTCATGTGTACTACCATTGCCATCTATGGCAATTCAACATGCAAGTCAACAAGTTATTGCTGTAAAGGAAATCATGAATGAATGAGAATTAGCCCATTGTCTCTGTGAGAGTTCCAGGTCTATACCAGAGCATCCTACTGTGATCCTAGCTAAAAGTACTGGAGATGATGTGACCTTGCTGGTTCTTACAATAAAATGGCCTACTAAGTAAAGCAGTGTGTTGACGTCACAGGATCGCACGGTGCAGTTAGAGCGGCAACAAATATTTGCATCCCTAAGCAGGACTATAATTTCATATAGAACTTCCCTCATCTTCTAGGAGTACTGACTCTTGAAGAGTTACTTTGTACCAGGTAAGACCCTGTGTAACTTATATGAATAACAGTCCCTTGTAGGGTATAATAGACACTGTAAATATGATAGGGAACAGGGGAACTTGTTTACATTATGGGTAATAGCAGTACCTCTGTCACATTATTGGAAATAGCAGCCCTGTCTATGATATTAAAGAAAACAGCAGTCCATGCACAAAACAATACATTGCAACCACTTTGTGTTATGTAGGGAATAGCAGCTCCTCTGTGTATTAAAGAAAAAAGTAGCCCCTCTGCATATCAGAAAGAATGACAGCCCCTTTGTATATTGTAGAGAATTGCAACCCCTGTGTACATTATGGGAAATAGCAGGACCTAAGCACATTATAGGTAATAACAGCACCTCAATATGTTGTTGGGAATAGTAATTCCTCTGTATATAAAATAAAATAAAATAGGGAATAGAAGCCATGTGTATAGTACAGGGAATGACAGTTCCTGGCTGCAGCCTGTAATAAATGGTACTTTTCAGAATATTTATAGAATTATTTGGAGAAATCTTATGGATTCCGTAGGCATAGCATGGGGCCAGCAGGTAGAAAAGTTGTTTCTCTTCTTTCTCTGGAAAAACACAGAAATGTCACGGTCTCCTGGTTCAGGCTTTCATGTTGACATTCCTAAATTAATAACGCAGTGTTTTGTACCCTCTTATCTGTCTAAGAAGGGCTAACAAATAGCCCTCAGCATGAAGTAATCTAAAAGTTGACCTTAATCTAAAGTAATGACCTCCACTAACATCTTGAGTACCTGTCCTGTGGTCATTGGCCAGAGCTATTCAGATATGTGATTGACATAAGGTAAACAACCAGCCACTCAAAATAAGTATATGAACAGGTGCTCAGAAACAGGGGGACAATCCTCATCAGTCAGCTGCCTTCTTCAGATAGGAAGAGACAGGGAAGATGGAGGAAGAATATGGAAGATCTTCCTAATAATAATAACTTATTGTCACAAGTAGGCTTCAATGAAGTTACTGTGAAAAGCCCCTAGTCGTCACATTCCGGCGCCTGTTCAGGGAGGCTGGTACGGGAATGGAACTCGCACTGCTTGCATTGTTCTGCATTACAAGCCAGCTATTTAGCCCACTGTGCTAAACCAACCCCTTTGTTAAACCAGCCCCTTAATACTTTGGCTACTGAGTAGAGGGCTACTTCCACTGGAAATAGAGACCAACACACTCTGTGTCTTTTGTTTGTTCATTCTTCAGGATCAGTAAACTGCTCTCATCTGTCACAGGTCGTATGCTTTTCCTATCTATTGAGCTTAAGCTGTAACTATTTAGTAAACATAACAAACTACTTTATTAAGTACTTATGAGTGTTATTACTTATCAGAGTAGTACTTATGGGTTCTCGACTGCCTATATGGCTAATCCCAAGCCTTCTAACTAACAAACCTTATTCTACAGAATAACAGTCTTCATATATTTTATATAGCATAGCAGAACCTCAATATATTAGAGAATAGAAACTTTTGTTTATAAAAGTGGGAATAACAATCCCTGTGGATAATATATCAAATAGCAACCCCTATGTATTTATGGCAGCCCCTTGTCTAAACCATAAAAATTGCAGCCACTGAATGTATTATATAGAATAGTGGCACTTGTGTGCCTTATGGGGAGTAGCAGCCTCTGTGTATATTGAAGGAATATCAGGTTATAAGTACATTTATAGGCAATAGCAGCTCCTCTGTATGTTCGAGGGAATAATAGCTTCTGTTTGCCCTTATATGGAAGAGTTGCCCTAAAACAGCTCATGTATATTAAAGGGAATTGAATGCTCTTTATACATTATTGGAAAAATAATGTATAAGCTGTTTCTTTATAGAGAAATGCTACTCCTGTCTATTGTACAAAGAATAGTAAGACCTATTTATATCAGAGAATACCAGCCCTGAGTATAGTGTGGGGAACAGAGGGACTCCCAGGCATCAATAAATAATTTTCTGGAAGGCCTTCTCTTGAATCTCCAGACCACAGCCTGTGTGGTGTATTTGAATTGTCACATGGTCACATAATAGGAGGACCCTAAGCATTTTACAGATCAGGTCATCATTATCCTTGCTCGGTACATGTTGAGCTTCCACTGTTCTGCATGATGCTCCAACATAGAGGCGTACAGCAGCCATTGATTCTGGCCATGTACACCCAAAGACCACAAGAGACTTTGGTACTTAACATCAGTTCACTGGCCTCTATTATGACTCACAGCAGACAGTGTGCCTATTATATTCTTCACTGCCAATATTTATGAACTGAATATACTTTGGAAAGCTCCCTGTAGCTGAGAATTGATCACCATTTTTTATTGAATGTAATCTGTCTCCGCAGTACTGCAGCTGGGTCCAAAAATGAGACAAGTCAAAAATTACTCCTCTTTACAACCACTGAAGTTCACCATAGGCAAACCTTGCAACAAAAAAGAAATGCTTCCCTAACAAACGCCCATTGCCCCCAGGCCATTAGATTCATCCTTTATCAACCTATTTGATCTAATGTTTGTTTCTTCTGTTATTTTGTAGTTCCATCCGGACTCTCCAAAGAAAGCAGGAAGTACAGTTCTAAGGAAATGGGATTATTGGGTGGAATCATTGGTATATTACTCCTCTTTCTTGCTACTGCATTTGTTCTGCTTACTTGTCATCTGAGGCATCGACACAGACAACATAGACAAAGGGGCACTGTCGCGGCAGAACGAAACACTAATGTGGTAAGTTACCCAGACCTGAACATGCCTGTGTATGCAAAATAAATGTGGGAAAAAATGGATCTTTCCCTTTCTTAAACTGAGAAAAAGATGAAGTAAGAGAGGTGAGACCTAAAAGACCAATAGATCCATCGAGCCTACCCTGCACCATGCTGGTCAGGCAATCACGACGAGCACTTCCCCAACTCCGTCAATCTGCAGCCAAGTAATGGCCTGGGAGAGACAAAAGTAAAAGAAAATCCCAGAGTCAGTAAGAGAAAAATACTCTGTAAAATTCTTCTCCAACCCATTCTAGCAATCAGAACAAGTTCAGGAAATCACATGGACCAAGTGAGGCTACCAGGTAGTGTACATATTGTTTGTGTAAATAGAACTTTGTTTCTTATTTTACTCGGTGTGGACTCCCTGTGTCCTTAATAAAGTCTCAGCTGGCGCTAATGAGTAGGGCTGGTATGCATGTCTCTCCCTTTTACCATGCAAATATATGCATGGTGGAGAGCTCGCCGGATTCTGTTATCAGGCCACCATTTTAATCAGGTAGCCCGATAGTGAGGTCTGATGGTGGCCCCTTCAATGCAACCCGCCCCTCCCGCTGACAGGTAGTGGCATCCTTCCCTCTCCCCACACACGCATGAGGGTGACCCAATCTCTCCCTCACGATGCTCCCCATTCATAACCCCCATTAGACCGTCCCATCAGAATGCCCCAACAGAAACCGGCATCAGAGACCTTCCTCAGTCACCCCTGCCTGAAATCTGAAGAGCAGTCCAAGCAGTAGTGAAAAATCACTGCATTTTCACTTACCCTTCCCTAACATATGCTGCCTCAGGCAAAAGTGTTTAAAGCAGCAGCTTTTACAAGTGTCAGTGTTTCACAACAGAAAGTAATTAGCTCCTTTCGATGTGGTGAGGGGCTGTCAATCATAGCAAGAGTGTTTAAGAATATTAAAAAAACATTATTCCCATGCTGGAGGGGAGACAATGCCCCTACCTGTCAGCGAGGGTGGGGGTGGAGGTGCAGATTTGCATTCTGGGGGAGAGAAGGGGCTTACGATGCACTTTGGGGGACCCCTTGACCCACCTCAGGGTCCACCGCATCAAGGACACACCCGGGCAAACTTGCACCAAAGCCCGCCCAGAGGATTTCTCGCTGTGGTGGTCAGTACGTAATGGGGGAGGGTGGTGAATCCGGCTTTCAGCCCGTTAATCAAATTGAAATGGATGCAAGTTGGTGATTGGCATCCTCGTCCTGGTGAAGCGGGTAGCGCTTCAGAACATCGCAATGCGGCAAACCCGTTATTCGGGGGGGGGGGGGGGGGGGGGTGCTCCTTTCTCCACCTGACCGGGATTCCTGATCACAGCAGCGAGGAACGAGAGAATCCTGGCACTATCTCATCAATTGACAACCTTCTCATCCCTGGAATCAATTCAATTGCTAAATTGCTAAAGCCAGTATATCCTTCCTCAGGCATGGAAACCAAAACCGTACACAGTACTCCAGGTGTGGTCTCACCAAAGCCCTATATAGTAGCAGCATCACTTCCTTACTCTTATAAGCTAACTCCCTCACAATAAGAGCTATCATACTATTGACTCCTTAATTGCTTGCGGTACTTGTACTTTAATTTTCTTAATTCGGATACAAGGACACGTTCTGAATCTTGCCTTTTCATTTCTTTCTATCAAAATGGATAATTTCACACTTCCTCACATTATACTCCATCTGGCACCTTGTTACCCAATCACGTAACCATTCTATATCCCTTTGCAGGCTTTTTTACATCCTCCTCACAGTTTCCTTTCCTGCCTAACTTTGTATCGTTAGCAAACTTGGATGTGTTTCAACTTGTGCAGGAGGCCAAAACTGCAGGCCAAAATTATATGATGGTTACCAATAGTGACTCAAGAAGAAATTTGTTTAACCAGAGAGTGGTTAGATTGTGGACTGCGCTTCCACAAGGCGAGTTAAAACACTTGTTTGGCCTCAAACGGGGTATTCTGCCCAATTCTGAGCACTTTAGGAAGGATGTGAAGGTTTTAGAGAGGATGGAGAAAGCAGAAAAGGTTTATGAGAAAGTTTTCCAGGCAGAGGCTTCAATTAAATAGATAAACCAAAAAAAATTGGGCTTGTTCTCTTTAGAGAAGAGAAGGCCGAGAGATTTGATAGAGGAATGCAAAATCATGAGGGTCTAGATAGAATGGCTAGGGCAAAACTGTTCCCTTATATAGAGGGATCCCAAACCAGAGGGCACCAATTTATGGTTGTTGGCAAAAGAACCAAATTTGACATAAGGAAACATTTTTTTACACAGTGAGTGGTTAGGATTTGGAATGCATTGTCTGAAAGTCTGCTGGAGGCAGATTCAGTTGTGACTTTCAAAAGGCAATTGGATAAGCTCCTGAAGAGAAAGTATATGAGTTATGGGGAAAAGGAAGGGGAGTAAGCTGGCATGAACTCAATGGGCCAAATGACCTTCCTTCTGAGCAACATAGATATTCTTAATTAGGGGAAGCTAGATAAGCCCATTTGGAAGAAAGGAATAGAAAGATATACTGACAGGGTCAAGTGGAGAGATGGAAAGGGGCTCATGTGGTGCATAACAGGAACACAGACAAGTAAAGCTGAATAGCATGTTTAAATGCTACGGATTCTTAGGGGCGGCACGGTGGCGCAGTGGTTAGTACGGCACTGAGGATCCGGTTTCGGTCCCGGCCCCAGGTCCGTATGGAGTTTGTATGTCCTCCCAGTGTCTGCATGAGTTTCACCCCCACAACCCAAAGATGTGCACGTTAGGTAGATTTGGCCATGCTAAATTACCCCTTAATTGTAAAAAGGAAATAATTGGGTACTCTAAATTTATTTTTAAAAAGCTGCAGATTCAATGTAGATTGTATGACATGTAGAATCTATCCATAATGGTGGTGTGAATGCATCCTTTTCACAATTAGATCCAGTTTAGCTTTAATATCTCCTTTCTGGCTAAAAGGACCTGCAATGAAAAGTGTCTATGTAGCAATGGGTCAATTGAGTGTAAGTGAGGCAAGCCTACACGATCGAAGATTGACAATTTTAACTATCTTTGGTAAGGATTAGAATTCCCCCTTTTAAACCTCACTAGAGCCATTTATTTTAAATTGTTGTAAGGACTCAATGTGAAACCAATTTCAGACATTCTCCTTCCAGTTGTCAGAGGGCAAATGGGTTGAAAATTCAGCCTGATCAATTTCACTGAGGCTGATGTAGTTTACAAAATGAGTCACATTGGAACATTAAAATGCATTTGTCTGGATTTTGCAATTGGGAGTTGGAACTCACCAATAATCCTAAGGCAGCAACTCCCAAACCTACTACCATCCAGAGGACAAGGGGATCAGTAACATGGGAACACCACCATCTGGGAGTTCCCCTCCGAGCAACTTATCATCCTGCCTTGAAAACATATCACCTTCTTTCACTGTGGCTGGGTCAAAATCCTAACAGCACTGTGGGTATACCTACACCATATGGACTTTAGTTGTTCAAGATGGTAGCTCACCACCATCTTCTCAAGGACAATTCTCTTTCCAAGGGCCAATGCAGACTCGATGGGCCGAATGGCCTCCTTCTGTAATGTAAATATTATGATCCATGATCTAATTGGGATGGGCAATAAACACTGGCCAAGGTGGCGACGCCCACAATCCATGAATTAATTTTTTTAAAGTTCATTGAATATTTTTTAATTAAACAGCTGCATTTCAATAATAAATACTTAGCAGGCAATTCCATCATAGGATCTTCTCCAGGAATTTACTTTGGTTAAATAGACAGTGGATTATTTGCATATGGCAAGTGTCAAGCACCCATTTCAGGCACCCATTTTACCAATAGGTGAAGCTCTTCTGGTGTGTAATGAACTTGCCCTGCCTCACCATATTGGATGCTCAGGTTTCCCTTTTGCACTTGAAAAACGGACACAGCCTGACTGCATTTGTAAGCAAATTGGTTTTAGAACAAAAAGTATTTTCATGGACTTTGCTTCTGCTTTAGTTAGTTCCAGGTTTGCTATTAGTTTCGCTCAGCTCACTGAGCTAAATCGCTGGCTTTTAAAGCAGACCAAGCAGACCAGCAGCACGGTTCGATTCCCGTACCAGCCTCCCCGAACAGGTGCCGGAATGTGGCGACTAGTGGCTTTTCACAGTAACTTCATTGAAGCCTACTCATGACAATAAGCGATTTTCATATTTCATATTTCATTTGATTTAAAATTCTAATACACAAGGGGACTTGGCACATTGGGTCTAGCTTATTTGAAAACAACAATTAGAAAGTACTGCGGAGTTGGGGGAGAATGGACTTCATCTTTGGGGTGTCACTCCACCACATGGCAACAGTGGGTAAGGAGGTATCACTTCACCACAGACCACATGATACCTAAGGGTAGATGGGCATCAGTCACCCACAAATAATATGGTAACTGGGAATAAATGTCCACAGCCTGCCTAGGAGTTGAAAACATAGAACATAGAACAGTACAGCACAGAACAGGCCCTTCGGCCCTCGATGTTGTGCTCTTGGTATCTTCAATGAACTGGTTCATCTCAAATTCCTGTGAACGATACGTGGCTAAATCATTAACACAATTAAAGTAAGTCGGTTAGTTGTCACTATAAAGCAGCATCCAAAAATTTGACACAAACCAGTCAAGTTAACCATGAGCTGATGGAATCACTGAATCCTAACTACACAAGTTAACTAGATAAGGATGGAAAATGATCTGAGAATTATACTTTGTGGTGATTGTCCCTTTAAAGGCAACACAGCAGAGTATAGGTCACATGACCTATGTTGCCTTTAAAGGGACAATCATCACAACTTCCTATGGTAGGAATTAATGATCAGCTCACGTTTCAGTGGCGTATGGTAGCTTTAAGGCTAAAAGGCCTGCAGGTCACTTAAGCTGCCCCACAGGCAGCAAAACACCACACTTAATGTTTGCATGTGACCATTCAAATATTTGCCAAGATTTTTTAAGGTGTGACGCTGTCTCTGACTGGGAAGAAAATCTGACTCATTTTCTCTCTCTCCTTCATGCCTCATTTTATTTTTGTTCACCACTCGCTGTTCTCAGAGGTTAAAGTGGTTCCAGCTGGTGAGTGTGTGGGATCGTTGTGTGTATTCTACTTTCTGCCTTTCCAGTGGATTCAAATTTACAACAAGCTGATCAATTTAGGGACTGTCTCACCAAATCCAGTGGGGCTGTAAGTTTGAATCTGGAGACTGTCCATAACCCAGTTCCTCCCCTGTCTCCAGGGATTGAAACTGTTCAATTCTCCTTTGACTCACTGGATAGACACAGCACAACATCCAATTTATACAGTTTTTGAATTATCTTCTGACAAAATTCTAAATAGGCCAAGTGAATCTAGGATAAGAATATTACTCCACAAGGTAATGAATGTTTAGAAGGGATTGCCCCCATGGAAGTGGCTGAGTTTGATAAGATCAATTTTAGAGCAAATTGAACATGCATTTGGTGAGAAAGTTAATTGAAATTTTTTTTTTAAAAAAAAATATTTTATTGAGGCATTTATATTATACATTTTAAAACAATGGACAACCACACACCCAAAACCAGCCAACATGGCTTACATAAACAACACCCATAAATTCCCCACCCATCCGCCCCATCCTTGTCCACTGCCCCCGCCTCCTCTTTTTAACCCCCGCTGACAGCTTAGTTCCGACCCAAGAAGTCGACAAACAGCTGCCACCTCCGGGCAAACCCTTCCATCGAGCCCCTCAGGGCGAAATTAATTTTCTCAAGCTTGAGAAACCCTGCCATGTCACTCACCCATACCCCTCCGAGTCCCTCCAGGCTAGCAAGATCCGTCTCCAGGCTATGAGGGAAGCAAAGTCCAAGACATCAGCCTCTCTCGCCCCCTGGATTCCCGGGTCTTCTGACACACCACAAATCGCCACCTTTGGACTGGGGACCACCCTTACTTTCAGAATCCCCGACATAAAGTTGGCAAACCCCTGCCAGAACCTCCAAGCTTCGGACAGGCCCAAAACATATGGACATGGTTCGCGGGACTACTCGCAAACACCTATATTCCACCCCTTCCAAAAACCTGCTCAACCATGCGACAGTCATATGTGCCCTGTGGACCACCTTAAATTGTATCAGACGAAGCCTGATGTATGACGAGGACACATTAACTCTCCTCAGGGAATCCTCCCACAACGCAGCCTCCACTCCCACTCAACTCTTCCTCCCATTTCCGCTTCACCTTCCCTATCAGAGCTCACTTTCATTTCATCAGTTCCTTATAGATTTCCGATACCTTCCCGTCCCCAACTCCTGCTTTCGGCGCCACCTTATCTTGTAACCCCTGGGGCGGCAGGTGCGGAAAGGTCGATACCTGCTTTCACATAAAGTCCCTTACCTGTAAGTAACGGAACCCATTCCCAACGGGCAGCTCACATTCCTCCTCCAAAGCTCCCGTCTATAAACAAATCCCCAAACCGCTCGACCACCGCCCTCTGCCACCCCCGAAACCCCCTATCCAGACCCCCAGAGCAAACCGGTGGTTGCCACATATTGGTGCCTGAACCAACTCCCCTCCAGCCCATGTGCTATCGCCACTGTCCCCACACCCTCAGGGTCGCCAGGAGTACCTGGCTGGCGAGTATGGCAGAGGCACTGTTAAAAGTGCCTCCAAATTAGTGTCCCGACATGAGGCTGCCTCCATCCGCTCCCATACCGAGCCCCTCCCCCACTCCCCATTTCCTGACCATCGCAATATTCGTCACCCAGTAGTAATTTATAAAGTTCAGGGGATCCGACCAACAACAGATCGTCCGAATAAAGCGAGACCCTGTGTTCCACCCCCCCACACTATCCCCTGGCAGTCCCTTTTGACGCTCTCAATTCCATCGCCAATGGCTCCGTAGTCAAGGCAAAGACAATGGGGAAGCGGACATCCCTGCCTCATCCCCTGATACAGTCTAAAATAGTCAGAACTCACCCGGTTACTCCACACGCTCGCCACCGGTGCCTGGTACAGCAACGGACCCAGTCCACAAATCCCTGTCCAAACCCAAACCACCTCAGAACCTCCCACAGATAATCCCACTCCCACTTCCGATTGAAGGCCTTCCCTGCGTCCATTGCGACCATAACCTCCACATCCCGTCCCTTGGGGGCTTCATTATCACATTTAATAATCTCCTAATATTGGCCGCCAGATGCCTCCCCTTCACAAACCCCGTCTGGTCCTCCCCTATCACCCCGGCACATTGGCCTCAATTCTCAAGGCCAAGATCTTGGTCAATAACTTGGCTTCCACATGTAATGTGAGATCGACCTATAACACCCACACTGCTCCGGATCGTTATCCCTTTTAAAATCAGGGAGGCCTGCAATAGCATCAAGGGGAGCACCCCCCACTCCTTCGCATCGTTTTACACCCTCACCAATAAGGGCCCCAGGACCCCCGAGACCTTTTTACAGAACTCCACTGGATATCCGTCCGGGCCCGGGGCCTTGCCCGACTGCATCGCCTCCAACCTCTCCATCACTTCTACCAGCTCAATGGGGGCTCCCAGACCCTCCACCAGGTCTTCCTCCACCCTCGGGAACTCCAACCCCCTCCGAAGACCACCTCATCCCTTCCTACTCATACAGCCTGCTGTAAAAATCCCAAAACACCCCATTCACCCCCGAGTACAAATCCAAGTTCTCCCCCCTGTCCTTCACTTTCCCGGTCTCCCTCGCTACCTCATGCTGCCTCAATTGATGCGCCAACATCCTGCTTGCCTTCTCCCTGTACTTGTGAACCGCCCGCATCAGCTGCCCAACCGCTTTCTCCATGGATAAAAGCCCAAACTCCATCTGCAGCTTCTGCCGCTCCTTCAACAGCCCCGCCTCCAGGTTTTCCGAATACCTCCTAACCGTATGCAAGATCTCCTCCACTAGCCTCTCCATCTCCACACGCTCTGCCTTCTCACTGTACGCCCGTATCGAGATAAACTCTCCCCTCACTACCGCCTTCAATACCTCCCACAACATGGCCGCCGAAACCTCCCCCATATCATTCATCTCCAAATACCCCCGAATGGGCGCCCTGACCCGCTCACAAACCTCCTTGTCCATCAAAAGCCCCACAGCCAGCCTCCATTGCGGGCGCTGATCCCTTCCCTTATTTACCCACAAGTCCACCCAAGTGGAGCATGATCCGACACAACAATCACTGAATATTCCACATCAACCACCCCAACAGCAGTGTCTTATCTAGCACAAAAAAGTCAATTTGGGGTACACCCTGTGCACGTGAGAAGAGCGAAAATTCCTTTGCCCTCGGCCTCCCAAACCCCCACGGATCCAACCCCGCCCGCCCCCATGTGCTCCATAAGCCCCCTCAACTCCTTCGCTACCGCTGACACCTCCCTGACCTCAAACTTGACCAATAGAGCCTTGGATCCAGAACTGTATTAAACCCCTCCCCATTATCAACCGGTGCGAGTCCAAATCAGGAATCTTCCCCATAAATAGCTGACCGAAAGCCAGGTGAAAAAGGTCGGTTTTAAGGAGCGTCTTAAAGGAAGCAAGAGAGCTAAAGAATCAGAGAGAGAAAGAATTCCAGAGTTTAGGGTCTAGTCTGCATAGCCACCAACAGTGGAGCAATTTAAAATCAGGAATGCACAAGATTGCAGAATAGATGATCACATGCATACAGTCAGCATGGTTTTGTGAAGGGTAGGTCATGCCTCACAAACCTTATCGAGTTCTTTGAGAAGGTGACTGAACAGGTAGACGAGGGTAAAGCAGTTGATGTGGTGTATATGGATTTCAGTAAAGCGTTTGATAAGGTTCCCCACGGTCGGCTATTGCAGAAAATACGGAGGCTGGGGATTGAGGATGATTTAGAGATGTGGATCAGAAATTGGCTAGTTGAAAGAAGACAGAGAGTGGTGGTTGATGGTAAATGTTCAGAATGGAGTTCAGTTACGAGTGGCGTACCACAAGGATCTGTTCTGGGGCCGTTGCTGTTTGTCATTTTTATAAATGACCTAGAGGAGGGCGCAGAAGGATGGGTGAGTAAATTTGCAGACGACACTAAAGTCGGTGGAGTTGTAGACAGTGCGGAAGGATGTTGCAGGTTACAGAGGGACATAGATAAGCTGCAGAGCTGGGCTGAGAGGTGGCAAATGGAGTTTAATGTGGAGAAGTGTGAGGTGATTCACTTTGGAAAGAATAACAGAAATGCGGAATATTTGGCTAATGGTAAAATTCTTGGTAGTGTGGATGAGCAGAGGGATCTCGGTGTCCATGTACATAGATCCCTGAAAGTTGCCACCCAGGTTGATAGGGTTGTGAAGAAGGCCTATGGTGTGTTGGCCTTTATTGGTAGAGGGATTGAGTTCCGGAGCCATGAGGTCATGTTGCAGTTGTACAAAACTCTAGTACGGCCGCATTTGGAGTATTGCGTACAGTTCTGGTCGCCTCATTATAGGAAGGACGTGGAAGCTTTGGAACGGGTGCAGAGGAGATTTACCAGGATGTTGCCTGGTATGGAGGGAAAATCTTATGAGGAAAGGCTGATGGACTTGAGGTTGTTTTCGTTAGAGAGAAGAAGGTTAAGAGGTGACTTAATAGAGGTATACAAAATGATCAGAGGGTTAGATAGGGTGGACAGTGAGAGCCTTCTCCCGCGGATTGAGGTGGCTAGCACGAGGGGACATAGCCTTAAATTGAGGGGTAATAGATATAGGACAGAGGTCAGAGGTGGGTTTTTTACGCAAAGAGTGGTGAGGCCGTGGAATGCCCTACCTGCAACAGTAGTGAACACGCCAACATTGAGGGCATTTAAAAATTTATTGGATAAGCATATGGATGATAAGGGCATAGTGTAGGTTAGATGGCCTTTAGATTTTTTCCATGTCGGTGCAACATCGCGGGCCGAAGGGCCTGTACTGCGCTGTATCGTTCTATGTTCTAAAGGGTGCTGGGGTTGGATGAGATTACAGGGATAGCAAGAAGCCAGCCCATGGAGAGACTTGGAAACAAGGATGAGAATATTAAAATCAAGGTGTTGCTGAATTAGGAGCCAATATAGTTCAGCCAGCCCAGGGGTGATGGGTGAATGGGATTTGATGCAAGTAAGGCCATGGGTAGCAGAGTTTTGGATGATATCAAATTTGCTCTATTGTTTTCAAGGTAAAAGCATATTGAGGGAGCAGTAGAGGAACCTAGGCTCTGTACCTCGTCCATGCAATGTCTGCCATGGGAGCTTTTCATCGGGCAGTGCTGAGGGAGCTTTACTCTGTACCTAATCTATGTTGTACATGATCAGAGAGTACTATGCATGCCAGAGCTTAGGGAGCTTTACTCTGAGTCTAACGTGACTATGACAGTGGTCCATATACTTGTAAATTTCCAAGATATGAACTTTAAAATTTACCAAAGACAAAAAGCTGCAGAAAAATAAAGGCCGGAATTCTTCGGCTGTTCACACCGATGGGATTCTCTGGTCCTGCCAGCAGTGCGCCCCTTCCCGCGGGATTCTGGAAGTGTGGGGTGGCTTCAATGGGAATTCCCATTAACAGTGGCGGGAGCAGAAAATCCTGCTGCTAGCGAATTGGGTGCCGAGAAACACGCGGCTGTAGAAGCATATTCAAAATTTTTCTCACTTTCCTTCTTTACTTTTTTTCTGTAATTCAGGTTAACACCAGCAAACCAGAACAATCCTACAGTAATCTGGCCTATATAAATGAGGGGTTCAGTGATTGCAATGAAGAATCAACTTGCAATCAGCGGAGAATACCAAGAGAACTGCTTGATGCTGCACCAGTTCAAGAGCCAGAATGTGCCATAAAACCCATCCTGACTAATGGAAAACCTGTGCAAATCCCTGACTGCAAGTCCATGTGCATCAAAGCTGATGTAATGTCAATAGATATTTGTACTGATGCTGGAAATCAATGTTCAGAATGTAAGAATGAGGACCAAAATTGCCCATTAGGAGTTAACCTGCAACTGTCAGACACAACTGCCTTGGATGAGAGGCCACAATGTGAAAATAAGAAAGAGCCATTTCAATTCACAAAGGAAACAGTGCAGGATGCAGCTGTACACTCAGGCACTACGCCAGGAGAAATAAAGGTCTCAACCAACCCAGGAAAACAAGACTGGAAAACAAACACGGCAGGAGAACAAAAGCATTCAGTGTCCACAGCAGGAGGACTAGAGAGGCTGGTGACTGCAGATGGACAAATGCAATCAGTATCTGAAGCAGAACAAGAAAATCCAGTGGCCCCGTCAAGAGGACAAGAGCACATAGCATGTTTAAAAAGAGAAGGTGCAGCAAATTCAGTAGCAATCACAAAGCATGCAACAAATGCACAGCAGCCAGCAACAGCAGAGCACCCATCAGGTGCAAAACAGCCAGCGACAGAAGTAGCAGTGGAGCATCCAGTGGAATTACTGTATCCTGCATCCATGGAACATCCAGTGGAAGAAGAAAATTTAGCAGTTGAGCATCCAGTGGAAGCAGAGAAACCAGTGGCATTAGTGTCTCCAGCATTGACAGAGGTTTCAGTGACAGTGCAGCACCAAGTGGAAATGGAGAACCCAATGGAAATGGGGAATCAAAAGCAGACAGAGGAAGGAGAAATGGCAGTCGGATATCCAGCAGCCACAGAGTATTCAGTGACAGAAGGAGTAGTTTTACACTGTCCAACAACAGGAGTGACCATAGAGGTCCTGGAGGGAGTAGTGGTGAGAGTGGAAGCCACAGCAGCAAGAAAAACATCTGTGCAAACTTCAGCGGTGGTCACAGACATGCTAGCAGTGGCAGGAGTGGTCACAAAATGTCCAGGAGCAGATGTGGGCATAGAGAGGCTAGTGGCAGGGGAACTGGACATTGAGGGCCAGTCAGCCATACAAATGGCTGCAGAGAATCCAGCAACAGGAGGATCAGGCTTATGGGGGCCAGAGGGAGAAACACTGGCAGAAGGTCAAATGGAAGCCAGAGAAAGCCCATCAGCAGGAGAAGAGGCCCCAAAGATCGTCAACGTTGGTTCAGCACCAGGAGAAATTAGTCCAGAAGCTACTGGGCATCTAGGAGCTGGAATAGCCACAGAATATTCCGTTGCTGCAGAGGGCTCAACAGCTACAGATTACTCAACAGATGCTGCAGGAGGTGAAAGTTCTGTAACTCCAATGCAAAGCACTGCAAACATAGTTGTGCTTTAGAGAACAATGTACACCGTCACCTCAGCCCACCCCCATTCGGCTGATACGTTTGAGTAAAATGTGCAAAATTCTCACCATTTGCAGTGTGAAGATTTCTTGCCTTTAACCTTCAGACTTCAGAGAAGCATGAAATAGTCATCTCTTAAAAACCTTCTACTGTTCATCTGACCTGTATTCTGGCGGTTTTAGTACTGTTGAAAGGTCTGTTTTCATCCAAATTACGAAAGGCTCACTGTATTTCTGCAGCCAAAACTGAGGAATAGCTCATGAAAATTTTTTGTTTTATAATGAGAAGGAGGGATATGCCATGATTAGAACCTACAGCACTTTGATCAGCTTCTGAAAGAAAACGTTTGTATTTAATTTGTTCTTGGAATGTGGTCATTGCTGATAGGGCCAGTATTTATTGCCCATCCATGGTTGTTCTCGGGATGGTGGTAAGCCATCTTCTTGAATTGCTGCAGTCTGTGCATGAAGGTGCTCCCGCAATGTTATCTGGAAAGGAGTTGCAGGATTTTGAAATAGTGACAACGAACAACAGTGATATATTTCTGTCAGGTTGGTGTGTAAAGGAGGGTCTTGGAGATGATGTTCCTGTGCATCTGTTGCCCTTGTCCTTTCAGGTAGTGTTTAGTAGGTGGTGGCAAAGAAGCCTTGGAGGATTGCAGTATTGCATTCAGGGGATAGTGCACACAGCGGACAGTGCTGGAGGGGGTAAGTGGTCCTGATCAAGCGGATTGTCTTGACCTGGGTTGTGCCAATCTTCTTGATTATTGAAGTTGGATTAATATTTCAAATATGACCCTTTTATTAGAACTAGAAGGAACAAACCTACCTGAAATATGACCCTGTTATGCATTTCCAACCTTTTCTGATTTTTATTGATTATGTTTATTCTCCCATCTCATGATTTAACGTTGAACTATATGTCAGATTTAAAATCACAAGGTGGTTTCACCAGATTAGAAATGCATTCTTATAAAGTTGGGGGCACAAAATCTTTAAGACAGTGGCCAAGACTAAGAAAATTTTACTGGCTTAATCTTTCCCTAACATTCCCATCATTGCTGTATTCCAAAACATAGATGTAAGAGTACATGGCTTAATTTTTGGGGCAACGTTAGATTTAAATCAAACTTTAAGTACCCTAGTCATATTAATAGATTTTTGGCCTAATTTAAGTCGAAACCAAGGACTTCTGCATTGTCTGTGAGCAACTTCGTGACACTCAAAGCTTATGTCTGCACTCCTACAACTAACTTTAACATAGTAATACATCCCAAACCATTTAACAGGATAGATTGTCAAAAACAATTTGACACCACTCCACATTTGACACCAATCCAGATAAGGAGATATGCGTCCAAAGATGTGTGGGTTAGGTGGATTGGCCATGCTAAATTGCCTGTAGTGTTCTAATAAAAGTAAGGTTAAGGGGGGGTTGTTGGGTTACGGGTATAGGGTGGATACGTGGGTTTGAGTAGGGTGATCATGGCTCGGCACAACATTGAGGGCCGAAGGGCCTGTTCTGTGCTGTACTGTTCTATGTTCTATATTAGGACAGGTGAGCAAAATCTTGGTCAAAGAGGTACATGTTAAGGAGCATCTTAGAGGGATAGAGGGGCTTCCAGAAATTAGGACCAAAGCAACTGAAGCCATGATGGTCAAGTGTAGTGAAGAAAATCAGGGGTACACAAGCGGCCTGAATTGGAGGAATACAAAGTTCTTGGAGAGCTGTGGGGCTGAAGGAGGTTACAGACATAGACAGAGGTGATACCTTAGGAAAATCGGAAAACCGAGCACTTGTGTTCATCAGTTACTGAGAAGGCTTCAGAACCTAGTGTCAACTGTGATTTAGTTGGTGGTACTTTCACCTCTGTCAGAAGATTGTGGTAGCCCAAGATGGTGCCCTCCATATTAAACACCATTTGGAAGCACTGAGGGTGACAAGGACACAAAATGAACTCTAAGTGGGGGACTTCAATGTCCATCACCAAGAGTGGCTCGGTAGCATCACTACTGACCGAGCCTGAGTTCTAAAGGACATAACTGCTAGACTTGGTCTGTGGCAGGTGGTGAGGGAACCAACATGAGGGAAAAATATACTTGACCTCATCCTCACCTGCCTGCCACAGATGCACCTGGTAATGTGATGGTATGACCATCACATAGTCCTTGTGGAGACAAAGTCCTGCCTTCACATTGGGGAGCTTAGATCACATCATGTGATGCGGCACTATCACTGTGCTAAGTGGGATAGATTTCAAACAGATTTAACAACTCAAGACTGGGCAACCATATGGCGCTATGGGCCATCAACAGCAATAGAACTGTACTCAACCACAATTTGTAACCTCATGGCCTGGCATATACCTCACTCTACTATTACCACCAGCTAGAGGATCAACCCTGGTCCAATGAAGAGTGCAGCAGGGCAGGCTAGGGGCAGCATCAGGCATACCTAAAAATGACATGTCAACCTGATGAAGCTACAACACAGGATTACTTACAAGTCAAACAGCATGAGCAGCAAGAGATAGCCAGAGCTAGGAAATTCTACAACCAACTGATCAGATCAAAGTCCTGCCACATCCAGCCGTTAATGCTGGTCGACAATTACTGGAGGAGGAGGTTCATATCCTCATCCTGGGGGTTACCATTGACCAACATGTATTTCTCTATCTATCTATCTAACACGGAACTGGACTAGCCATATAAATACCATGACTACAAGAACAAATCAGAGGCTAGGAATCCTGTGGCTAGTAACACCTCCTGACTCCCCAAAGCCTGTCCACCTACAAGTCAGGAGTGTATTGGAATACTCCTCACTCGTCTGGATGAGTGCAGTTCCAATAACACTCGAGAAGCTTGACACTGTTGAGGACAATGCAATCCGCTTGATTGGCACCCATCCACAATCACTCCTTAACCACCAATGCAAAGTGGCAGCAGTGTGTACCATCTACAAGATGCACTAGAGCAACTCACCAAGACTCCTTAGGCAGCACTTTCCAAACCACAACCTCCACCGTCCAAAAGGACAAGGGAGAAGACACATGGGAACATCACCACCTGAAATTTCCTCTCCAAACCACTCAAAAATCTGACTTGGAAATATATTGCTGCTCCATCATTGTCACTGGGTCAAAATCCTGGAACTCCCTCCCGAACAGCATTGTGTACCTACACATAGACTGCAATGGTTCAAGAAAGCAGTTCACTGCCATCTTCACAAGGGCAACTAGGGATGGGCCATAAACGCTGGCCTAGCCAGCAATACCCATGAATGAATAAAGAAATGCAGCCCTTCAGATGAGTCGTTAAACCAATGTCCTTTCAGGTGGATGTTAAAAGTCCCATGGCACAATTTTGAAGAAATGCAGGGGCGGTTTTCCTGGTGTCCTGACCAATTCTTGCATCTCAATCAATATCACACAAATAGATTACCTTTGATTATCACAGTGCTGTTGCTTGCTGTGGGTAATTAGGCATTTCCTGTAAATTACTAGATTAGCTTCAAAAACTATGAGACATTGTACGGTCATGAAAGGTGTTATGTAAATGCAACACTTCAGTCAGCAGAAAGTTGCATGAATCAGAACAAAATACATTTTCCAGGTATTATAAGTGATTCATCAAATCCTCACATTACTTCATCTTGCAACTTGGGCTGTGATGAAAGGTCCTGGATGAAATATTGATTTTATTTTCCTCTTTCACTTGCTGATCAACCTGGTGCGAATTTTGAAGCACTTTATATTTTTAAGATTTCCTGTTTTTCTTTTGATTTTATCATTGCTGGGTTTCGCCTTCAGATTAAAACTAGTTACTAATTCAGAAGATTTCATTGGGTTCGATGGAGAAAGAGGAGTATGGAGAAGCATGTATATTCAGTGAGAGAAATAAATGTATAATGTTGAAAGAAATAACCGAAGGACATTTTACAATACAGGAACATAAATGTAACTAACTCATCAAATTGTTTACAAAGGAACAACTCTGGATACTTCGGCAATCCCACTCCACAATGATTTAAAACTAGAACCTGGTGACATTAACAAATACTTAATGCATTCTTGTCATTAATAAAATCAGTTGATATTATCTGTGCTAACATTCATTTGTTCATTTATTTCAAATGTGACAGGAATGTCATAAGAACATATTACGTGTTTTGCCACTAATAGCACTGCTAGTAATTTCTCAGCTTTAGTATGAAGCTATTCCTGGGTTTTGTTCCTCTTGCACCCCCTGAACAATGCCTAAGCTTATGTGTAGATGAGCAAGATTAAGTAAATTAAATATATTCAGTCTAGTATGACATGATGCCATTTACAATCAAATTGAAAATGTTGAGGAAACAATTGTGTTTTTAAAAAAACGACGTATTGCTGGGTTGGTCCAATTTAATAATGTAAACACCAAAAGCTATGCTCTGATAATGGGTTTTACTGTACTTGTATTTACAATGGCGAACGTAGTCATTAAATTCTACCCCAAATTTATAACATTCACATCAGATACTATGAATTCAGCTTCATGACAACTTGCATGTGCTTTATAGGGTATGGCTACTACTTTTTGTTTCAACCTTTGTTAGAATGTGCTCCAGAGCTTTTATCCTGAGACTCTATGTCCATGTTCTAGATTCCTCAGTCAGAGGAAACAACCTCTCAGTACCCTCACTATCAAACCCTTTCAGCACCTTGTATGTTTTAGTGTGATCATCTCCCATTCTTTGAAACTCCAGAGAGGTTCAATTTATCCACCCTCTCATCATTACACAACCTTCTCATCTCGCACACAATTCTCCAGGTGTCTCCTCAAAATCTAATACAAACATATCAAGATTGCCTTATACTTGTACTCAATCCCTTTCAGCAAAAGCTAACATGCCAAATGCCTTCCTATTTACTTGCTCTACCTACATGCTAACTGCCTGCATTCCTTCTTTCTTAACAGTAACATTTAAAAGATTTTCATTGTTTAAAAATATTACATTTTTCTATTCTTACGACCAGAAGTGAATAACCTCACACTTCTACATTATGCTCCCACCTGCCACCAGGTTGCCATGGGCACAATCAAATGGCCTTGTCATGCCTGATTCGGTGACGTGGCAAGACCGTTAAATCTTGCAAGTGGCTTCGCAAGAGATTTACGATACACGGAACGCCTCATGTTTGATCTTGCGAGACGCCGCGTTCTGGATCTCGCCCTTGCGTGGCGAGTTTCAGATTTACTTATTTAAATAAGTTATTCGGCTTATTTAAATATGTTAGCGCCCAATTCTCCCAAGGCCCAGGAATGAAAGCCCACACCTGGGATACCTCACCATGGTGTTGTTTAGTACTGGTCCACACAAATGTGGACCAGGTGTAACGGCACCTGGGGGGGTCTCCCAGGACATTGGAGACCCCCCTGGGTGGTTGGGCTCTGGGCAGGATGGTACGCTGGCACTCCCACTGGCATCCAGGCACCTTGGCACTGCCAGCCTTGGCAGTGGCACCTGCCATGTTGCCCGTGTCCGGGATCAGATTTAGTGCCCTGCCCTTAAGAGGTGGCGTGAAGGGGGGTACCCAAGGACCCCCTCAGTGGTAAGTTGGGGCATTGGTGGGGTGGGGGGGGGGGGGGGGGGGGGTGTCGGAGGCTGCGGTGTGTAGTCCGAGGGAGGGGTCGAGAGATCGGGACGGCATTTAAATATTGCGCCCTGATCTCTTCCTGCACTGACAAGCTGAGTTCAGTCAGCGCAGGAAGTGAGGTAAGTGCAGCCTTGGCAAGGTGTTCCTGACTGAGGCCAAAAAAAAAGTCCCGTTTGATAGCAGTCATTGAGAAAGATCCCGCTATACGCGCCCAAAACTGGACTCTGTTTTTGGGCATTAAATCAACTCCTAAATCTCTTTGCAACCATAGGTAGAATTTACAGTGCAGAAGGAGGCCATTTGGCCTATCGAGTCTGCACTGGCCCTTGGAAAGAGCACCCCACCCAAGCCCAGACCTCCAATCTATCCCCGTAACCCAGTCACCCCACCCCAACTAGGGACAATTTAGCATGGCCAATCCACCTAACCTACACATCTTTGGATTGTGGGAGGAAACCGGAGGATACCCACGCAGACACTGGGAGAACGTACAGACTCCACACAGACAGTAACACAAGTGGGAATGGAACTTGGGACCCTGGAGCTGTGAAACAACTGTACTAACCACTATGCTACCGTGCTGCCAATTTGTGTCATTCTCAGGACCTATATTTCCACTTAACTTTGTATTGTCCACAAACCTAGATGAAGAGACTTTGAGGTGAATGCAACATACATAGCCTACCTGCCTTAGCATTGTGCCGCTCCCGTTGTGCTGATCGCCACTCTGCTGGAGCAGACCAGCTTGTTTCCTCTAGTTCCATGCCAAGCTGGTCTATATGGACAGCACTGTGCTGTGTGGGACCCATATACCCTCCACTCCAATGGTCCAAAGTTTGACCGGGCTTGGAATGCGAGGTGAGGGCGGCACTGATGAAGACAAGAGGGGCAATATGGAAGGAGGGATGTGTGTGTGTGTGTGTGTGTGGGGTGGGGGGGGGGGGGGGGGGGGGGAGGGGAAGTAGGATGAGGAGGCACGAGGCAGGCAGGGATAAAAGGAGGTAGATGAGGAGAACTAAGAAAGGCAGAGGGAAGACTGAATGGATGGAAGCTGGTTGCCGAAGAGGCTGCACAAGCCGTTTACAAACAAGGGGTCAAAGGGGTACAGCATCGTGTGCTGGAAGGGGATGCTCGCAGACTCCATGTGGAACTTGGGTGCCTTGCAGGTGATAGGTTCGGGGAGGGTGAGAATGTCCACCACAGCAACGACTGAATCCAGAACCTCGGCAGGGGTGGTTGCTGGGGAATAAGTAAATATTTGCATATCCAAATAATTAATGGGTGAAGTGCTTTGAAATCGTCCTGAAATAGTTTCTCATAATTTTTAGCCAATTGAACATAAACAAGTTAGCACAGCTTCCATTTTAATGGCATAATATATACATATTCCGTAAAATCACAATGGTAAAATTAGCAATGAGGTTCTAATACATCACCTCCTTGATCATTCCTCATGCAAGTTTAAACTCTCAGACCCAAGAGAGTTTACTATGAAAAAATAATCAAAATCATCTCTGACATTCCCAGAGAAGCCAGCTCCTTCACATGGAGCAGAAGATGTGAAGGACAGCAGCTTCTTTATGACATCACTAGACCCTTTTTGCCATTAGAGTGCCACTGCACCAATCTGACATTCCAGCTGCCAATTTGGAAAAAGTGCCCTGCAGTGGCGATGTGTTCATACTGACCGTGTAAATGGCCCCTTTGCCTGGATGTAGGGAGTCCTCTGCACCTGTGGTGGTGGAACAGACCGCTTGGAATTTCACGGCCGTGGCTTTTGTGTAGGCAGGCTGCACCAACATGTACTGCAAAGCTGTCCTCACCAACTCCTGTTCCATGCATGTGCATACACACATACATTCCACTGGATGGCAATAAAAAGTGGGAATCCAGGGTAATTTCTCCCCTGTCAAACATGGATTAATTGAGATTAATTATAATAGTCCACTAGCATTCTGGCTGAGAACTGCTAATTCATTACAGATCAGAAATCAAACATGTAGCCTTATGTTTGTAATGGTTCTGTATCTATTTAGAGGGTGAATTTATCTTATGAGCCACCAGGAAGCCCCCAATCTTGATTCCAGAGCTTAGTGCAAGTAATCACATCCTTTAGGAATGATAGTTACACTTCTACACACAAAACAGCAGATCATTTTCACTTAATTGCACTTGCGATGTTTTATATAAGGAACAATTTAAGCCTATACTTTGGCCAACCTTTGTATCTGGTGATTGAGCATGGATTCTCAGCAAGCTTTCCAGAAGATAGCATGAGTGTAAACACTTTCTAAGTGTTGTATAAGAGAGTGTGAGTGCAAACACCCAATGAGCTGTATTGAAGGCAGCACAAGTGTAAGAAATGACACTCAGCAGCTCAACACTCAAATGACTTTGTAAAAAAAACTAGTGCAAGCACAGTCAGCACCTTGAATAAGAGACCATGAGTGCATGAAAGCTTGAACAACGAAAATTGAGTACAAGCATTATTTAAGTTTTGTATAACAATGGGACTTGGGAGAAGGAGCACTTACTTAAAGTGTAAAACTCCTATTCGGTAGAAGGCGGAATTGGTACACCTGGTTCTGAACCAATTAATAAACTTCCTATGAACTGGCCACAGTGGTAAAAACAGTTACCAGCTGCGAAACAATCCAGCACAGGGATTCCCACTTTCAGCCATCCTTTATCTTCATCTTCAAAGGTTTTGCACATTCATCCTAGGACAGGTAACTTGCTTGGCTACACTTCCCGATAACTGGATGGAGTTTGATTCAAATTCACCTCCACAAGCCTGAAGGCATGCAACACAGCAGCTATTTGTAATAACAGTTTCCTGAAGATATCAATTAAAGGGTTCAAGAGGTTTCTTATTCCAATGAAGATGTTCAGCAGGAATATCATGATGGGCTGCAGAAGACTGTTGAACAAGGCTGCCAGGAGTGGCTTCAGTAGGTGATCGCCGATTACCACCAAGAGTCCCACCAACAGGACCTGGAAGATCGACCGACATACGAAGTTCACTAGCTCAATGAAAAACAAAGTGACCATGTTCACCAGGATCTTTACCATCGCAAACAGATTTCTCCAACACTGCCGAATTGCATCATCAGACCTGAAAGAGTAATAGAGCCAGCTGTAAGCAGCTTGTTTATATCTACGTACACTTATTCTATTCATATATTAAAAGGAATGGGGAGGAAAGCCTGTGGGGTTTTGCTGATTTCTCACAATGCTTCAGTGGTAACACTGCAGAGACACGTACTGTTACAATTTTAGCTGTTTATGATTTCACAAGGGGTTACAACAATGTTCCGTGGGAGAATTCCCAAGGGAATTCCAGGCACATGTACGCGGTGCAGGCACCATGCTGCATTACAATGCAAAACAATCTTAAAATGCTGCAGGTTTCTGAGCTGCAATTTAAAATTGATCAGTAGATTCCAATCTACAACATTAGACACAGAATGATTTTAGTGGAGAAGAAGACAGAGGGGCTAAGAAAATAGTGCAATAAGCTTTGGCCGGGATTCTCCCCTACCTGGCGGGGGTCCCGGCGTGATGGAGTGGCGTGAACCACTCCGGCGTCGGGCCGCCCCAAAGGTGCGGAGAGGGGCCAAGCCCTAACATTGAGGGGCTAGGCCCGTGCCTGAGTAGTTGGCGCTCCGCCGGCTGGCGGGAACGGCACAGGCCCGCCCGCCGATCGGTGGGCCCCGATCGCGGGCCAGGTCACCATGGGGGCACCCCCTGGGGCCAGATCGCCCCGTGTCCACCCCAGGACCCCGGAGCCCGCTCGCGCCGCCTGGTCTCGCCGGTAAGGTAGGTGGTTTGATCCACACCGGCGGGACCAGCATGACAGCGGGGGGGACTTCGACCCATCGCCGGCTGGAGAATCGCTGGGGGGGGGGGGGGGGGGGGGGGGGGGGCGCCGATCGGCGCGGCGCGATTCCCGCCCCCCGCCGAATCTCCGGTGCCGGAGACTTCAGGACATGGCGGGGGCAGGACTGATGCTTGGGGGCAGCACGGTAGCACAATGGTTAGCACTGTTGCTTCACTGCGCCAGGGAGCCGGGTTCGATTCCCGGCTTGGGTCACCTTGCAGAATTTGCACGTTCTCCTTATGTCTGCGTGGGTTTTGTCTGGGTGCTCCGGTTTCTTGTTGGGTGAACAGGACATTCTGAATTCTCCCTCAGCAGGTACCTGAGCAGGTGCCGTAGTGTGGCGACTAGGGGATTTTCACAGTAACCTCATGACAGTAAGCCTGCTGTGACACGAATGAAGATTATTATTATAAAGTTTGTCGACGGTGTAAGATGGAAGGTTGGTCAGAACAACATTAGGGTAGTTGTATCGGGAGGTGACAGGCATGGATGAATGTTTTGTAAGATGTTTGCCTGAGGTTGAATACAGGGGGATATTAAGGTGGTGGAAGTGTGAAGTCTTCATGACAGAGAGGATATGGATTTGCAAACTCAGCTTAGGGTCAAAGAGGACCAAAAGCTGTGAACAGTCGGCTTCAACCTGAGATTGTAGTGTGGGAGGGAACTGATGTCTAGGGGATGGAGTTTGTGGGAGGATCCAAGGACGATGCTTAAATTTAACTGGGAAATATGCTGCACTGTCATAGGTTGCTTCTACAGCTAAGAAAAATACATTTCCTTACCAGTCTGCTGCTTTACTAATGCAAGTTTCAGTATATTCCTTCTTGGTCTCATAGAAGTATTGATGTCCAAAATCAAAGTGGTACACTTGCCTAAACAATCAAAAAGGGAAGAGAAAGTTGCATTAAAGAAATATGCAAATTAGATTGGCTTTCCTGAGTCTCGATCTAATATTAACGTAACAAAGGGAGGTATAGCCCTGGAGCAGCATTATGTGTTATCATGCAGTTCCAGAATGTGGGACTCCAGTGGCTGATTTTTCCTGAAAGGGTTGGATGCAGAAGTGGATGGGAAAATAGTAGGGACAAGTGCTTGAATGGTTCTGTGCCCGAATGTTACGGTACCGGATTAGAACCCAAATTTAGATTAGGAAACCAGATGAGAAACCCCAATCAGGTTTGCAGCCCCAGTGGTGGGCCTATGGGGAGGACCACCTCGGTCAGGGGAAAGGGGGGTGGACTGCCATCGGTGGTTGGCTGTCCCAGTGCCCATGGGTATGCCATGCCACCCCCTAGATCATCTGTATCCATAACGGGGGCTGTTCCGGCTACTGACTATATGTCTCCCTGACCACCCATAAGCTCCACTGACTGTGAAGATTATTGCTAATAGGGAACTGGCAATCGTGGTAATGTAAGCACTTCACAGCAGTGGATTCCCGTGGATACACATGCCATGTTGCAAGTGAGAGTTATTGCCTGGCATCCCAATCATTCTGAGGCCTGGACACTCTGCCTTAACACCGGAGGCTGTAAAACCACAGAGGCAGAAGGCAATATCCAAACAGCCAAGAGCTGGTCCTCAGCACTGGACAATCCCTGCAACTAGAGGATGGTGTGTGCACCGGGGAGGGAACCAGCGCTTGGTCCAGATATCGTTAACAGTGGGGTTCTGGGGTAAAGAGTCTGTGCTCTGGTGCCCGGGGGCGTCCTCTGTGGCCTGGGGTGCATGTGCAGAGCGTGTTGGACGGCACGCTGAGGGGATGCGAGGAGGGTGGGTGAGAGTCATGGGGGACAGGAGATTACCGGGCTTGAAGCCATCGCTGATTTACTATCCCTCTCACTCGTCAATCCCTTACAGATATTGCATGAAATGAATGATATCTTGGACCCCACGGAGGCTGCCATCGTGGTGCTGGCGGCAGGCCAGGCGACCAGACGCCAGAGAAGGTGGCGGCAGCATCGTCGACAGAGGCTGGAGGTGGTGGCTCATTTGCAGGCCCCACCCACACCCTGAGGATCCGGCCACACATCAGGTCAGGGAGGGACCCAGAGGGCGTGGCTGATGATGGTTCAAGGTGTACATGCATCGCTGGTCATTCGAGCACTAGTGGCTTGGGCACCACTGCTGGGCTTGGACGGGGTGGGATGCGGAATGGTGCTGGGGAGCAGCGGTACAAAGCTGCCAGGGGTGACAGGAATGGTGCCAACTCACCAGTGCGGCCCGGAGGAGGTCGTTTAGTTTTTTGCGGCACTGTGTGGCGGTCCTCGTCATGCATTCATGGCTGCTGCCACTTCCTCCCAGGCGGCACTAACTGTCCTGTGGTTAAGCTTCTCGGGGGAACAGGCTCAACTCCAGTCTGTCAAACAGTCTGGCCAGGTCTGAATCTTGGAGCTGGTTTCCTTGGAGGCATGGTTGCATGCTGTGTGGGGTTTACTCTGCTGGATCGGTTTAAATGATGCTCCCCCTCGTGAGTGTGGGCTGGTGAGCGCGGTCCCGGTGAATCAGCCAGAGTGACAATCATTTGTGGTGTGAAGCCCATGGGGTCTTGTTTTGTCCTTTTTTTCCAATTAAGGGGCAATTTAGTGTGGCCAATGCACCTACCCTGCACATCTTTGGCTTGTGAGGGTGAGACCCACGCAGACACACCGGGAATGTGCAAACACCACATGGTCAATGACCCGGGGCTGGGATTGAACCCGGTCCTCGGCGCCATGGGGCCTCATTAAGTCGAGCAATTAACATTAGATACTGGTGATGGCCTCGCTGGGTCGGCTGTCAGGAATCTCCTGGCGATTCCCGCTCGCCACCACACTTAGAATGAATTTGGTTAGATCGCGCCAAGTAACATCACAGATAACAACTTTACAATCAACCATTAAACAAAATAAAAGGGCATTTTAACTGCTAACCTACACCTTCTCCATCTCCAATTAAGCAAATCCATTATAGGTCAAAAGTCACTTGTAAATAAAGTTAGCAAACACAGGGATATTTGCTGTACCAATGTATAGAGATTTCCTTTCAGAAAAGGAGAGAGAGACCCTTTCAGGCACAACCTGGAAATCCTGCTGCTCTTGTCAGACTAAAGAAAGACAAGGGGTAACCATAGGAATTTGCAATCCAGGGGGAGAAGAGGAGAAAGGGCTGGAGAGACAAAAAAGAGACAATGCGGGAGGGAGGGGGCAATACCCCCCCCCCCTCCCCCCCAGCCACAGGAGATACACGGCCAAAGCCGGCGAGGGAAGAAAAGAAAGAGGGGTAGGGGAAGGGGTGTCACCCCTCTCCCCAGACCAACCGGGGGGGTGGGCGGGAGGGGGGCAGGGAGGGGCGGGCTAGGGGGAGGGATGTGAGGGACCATACGCCGAGCCAGGTGGCGGCAGACTGGATATCGGAAAACTCAAGGGAAGTAAAAGACAAAACGTTCTGTATTGTACAGTGAATGAACACGACCAGCAATGTACATAATTGTTTACAATTCTTGAAAATACCAATCTTTTTATAAAGATTTATTAAAAAAAGGTTCTTGTCAGACTAAAAAATCCGACAACGAAAGCTGCTTGCTACTGACCTGGCTCCTCCCGTTAATTACCACATCTCTATCCCGCTCAGAGATCCCATAGCCAGCTTACCTAAGTCTAACATTATCCCTTTAATTATCTACACACCAGGGAGATCCCAAATAACAATATTCCAATAACCCCATACAGGTAAACAAATACATGATTGGAATGAATGATTATCCTACTCCTACGATACTTCAATTACAGCTCAAGCAGAAACATCGTCTGCCTGTATGTTAAACCAGGATTTTAAAAAAATAACTGCAACAAGAATATACACCTTAACCCAGGTTTTTAATAACATTACTGCCACAAGTGTAAAATAAAATATATATACCAATTACTTACATTCACCACTCCAATGATGGGGCCATGGGGATGAATTGCTTCAACCCCACTCTGAAATGAATCCTGTAAAGTAGTTTCCCCCTCACCCCAATAATTTCACCACCTTTGGATCTCTTGATCTGCTGACTTTGCTGGAGATGATCAAGGATGCCATCATGTTGAGTTGATCTCACTCTGACCTTTCAGCAGCATTTATCTTTCCCAGAGGGATGCTGACCTTCCAGAGCTAATCCATTATCAGGAACTTACCTGCCATCATTAAGGAAACAGTGAAAATGGAGGCATCCAATTAGGATGTCGCTTCCCAGCAGATTACACAATGGGTACATTGATGACATGTGAGATCTTGGCCGCAATTCTCTGGAAAGATTTCTTACTGTGGTAGCAAGCGAGAACTACCACGAGCTTTTGGCCGCTCAGCCCAGCAAGGTCTCAACACCATTCAATGTTAATTGGATAACGTAACGAGGCCCCACGGGCTTCACGCCGCAAATTAAGGCTCACCAGCTGATTCTCCGGGACTGCGCTCGCCAGCCCCCCACCACTCGCTCCCGCTAACAATGTTGAGCAGCACTTAAACAGCACTTGCACAACCAACCCCACTCAGCTTGCAGTCATGGCGCCAAGATGACCGGTCCCAAGGTTTGGAGACGCAGACCTGCGGTAGCTCCTAGATGTGGTTGAGGCCTGGAGGGATGCCCTGTTACCACAAGAGTCCCAGAGGGTGAACAACAGGGCAGCCAGTGACACCTGGGATGAAGTACTATCGACCGTCAGCTCTGGAAGCATGACCAGGACTGGCCTCCAGTGCCGCAAGGTCAACAACATACACCGAGCAGCATAGGTGAGTTGACAACCCACCTGAAACCCTGCCCCTTCCCCCAACATGACCATCCTCCCCCCAATGCTCCATTTTCCCCCAACCCACCCTTCACTCCTCCCCTCCCTTCACCCCGCCCCCGCTTCCCCCACCCCACCAATGTAAGCCGCATGTGTGGCTAACGATGTGCTCTGTGTATCTTCGCAGGAGAAGCTGTACCACAATCGTTCGTAGAGGGCCCAGACTGGCTGAGGGTTGCCAGACATAAGAATCCTCATGTCTTACGAAGAACGGGCCCTGGAGATGACTGGGATGGCCGAGGACAGAGCGGTCACCAATGCGGAGGTCGGCGCACGCCGCAGAGGTGAGAATCCACCAGGCCTCATCCGGACGACTTGTCAAACGTGAGTTGTTAATGCCACAGAGATTGGCCCATCCCTCCCACTGACCATATGTTCATTCTCCTGCCCCATCCCTCCCACTGACCATATGTTCATTCTCCTGCCCCATCCCTCCCACTGATCACGAGTTCATTCTCCTGCAGGTCCTCCAGTCGACGGCGCTGGCCCATCCGGAGTGGCCCCCTCACCTGCCTCCCAGGAGACGAGCTCAGAGAAGAGCCATAGTCGATGTGTCAGAGCTGTCATCCGCACCCTCCACCAGCACAGAGACATGCACCTCAGGAGGAGAGGGTCAGAGTCATGTATAAATACGTGATAGTTTACCATTATTCTATTTGCAATGTATTTGGGACAAGTTCCATATGCTCAAAGAAAGAAAACTTCTGTGATATTTGAGAAGATATAGATTTGAAAGTTTTAATGATCCAGAATATCTTGGAAAACTTCAGCATAAATACAATTTAAGAAAAGTGTGATGGTTTTAGTTCAGTAACAAATGTGCTGTAGAATCTGCACAGAGTGACCACAGAGAAACGATAGGTAGGATGTACCTGAGTTTATTAACATACGTAAACTAGACTACTCCACTCCCCCGAAGGGTTCTCCCGCGCCAACCTTCACTGAGGTCAGGGTTTTATACTGCACAGACACCCCTTGTTTACTGGGGAAGTTCATACTCAGCAGAGGTCACGGGACCTCAGGAGCGGCTTGGCAGGGTCGAAATGTGTTAACAAGCATGACAAGGATAGCTGCTATTTAACTTCGGAGAAGGCCAAACTTTGTAGCTGAGCCCATTTTCATGGCTGGCCCTTTTTCAATAACTAATGGAGGGGGGCCAACAGGGTTGCTAGGTTGAGGACGAATTTCCCGTAGAAGCCAATGCGCCCCAGAAACGAATGAAATTCAGTCACCTCTTCCGGGGCGGGAGCCTGGCGGATTGCTCGCACCTTGTTTTCGCCGGGTGGTCCACACAGTATTCAAATAAGTCACTTCAGCAGCGTGGAACACACATTTCTCCATGCGCTGGCGAACCCCTGCTGTCCCGAATCGTCGAAGAATATCGGCCAGGTTCTGCAAATGTTCCTGGTCGGAGGCCCCCGTAATTAGCAGGTCATCCAAGTACATCGCCACGTGCGGCAAACCCTGCGGATATTCTTCATAACCCGCTGGGATATAGCACAAGCGAAGGAGACCCCAAAGGCAAACAGGTATATTCGTACAGTCCCCGTATGTATTCACCATAACAAATTTTCATGACCCCGGGTCCGAAATCAGTTGGAAGTACACGTGGCTGATATCCAGCTTCGCAAATGTTTGGTCGCCACTGAGCTTCGCATTGAGGTCCTATATGCGCGGGACGGGATAACGATCCAAACGAAATACTCTGTTCACAGTCACCTTATAATCGCAGCAGAGGCAAACGGAGCAACCAGGCTTCATTACGGGCAAAACCATGGCCGCCCAATCGGAGAACTGCATGGAGCGGATTATGCCCAAGCGGTCAAGTTCCATGTCCACCTTCGGTCTTAAAGCACATGGGACTGGTCGGTCACGAAAATAGCCTGGTTGCGCCGATGGGTCGACTCTGAACTTGGCTGCTGCTCCTTTGATGGCCCCCAGTCACTCCTGGAACACCACTGGGAAATTAACCAAAATGTTCCCTGGTCCGTTGGGGTACATGTGGAAGACCTGCTGCCAGTCGAGGTGGAAGTGCATGTGGCACACATGTGGCAGCTGATCACGGAGACTATTGCCCTGGTATCTAGCTCCATCCGTATGGGGTGGCCATTGACTTGGCGCATGATGTGGATTGGCGGCACCCTTGATGCCGCTATGCAGTTTGACTGTTGGTACGGGTCGTCTTCATCATCCAAATAATATGCCCGTGCTCAGGGAGGATGGTCGTGCTAGGCGGGTAGGTCTGTCGCCCTAGTCTCAGCGGCCGGATGGACCTGAATGTACGCTCTGGGTCTTCCTGGTTGGGGGAGACTGTTCGACAGCCCTCCGGGCCCGTGACGGCAATGTCGCCCTGCGATAGTGGCCCAGAGGTGGGGAGGCCTGCCGCTAAAGACTCGGATGTGGTGTGTGGCGTGCGACCGGGCGTCCCAAGGTTAGGACTGCCAACCTTTGGAGGTCCTGGACCCTCTGCTCTGCGTTTTCTCTGGAGATAGCAATCTCAACTGCTTGCAGCAAATCAAAATGGGTTTCTGCTAGGAGCTTTTGATGAATCACTGCGTCACGGACCCCACAAGCCAAATGGTCTCAAAGTTTTGTTTAACGCCATCCCGAACTTGCAAAATTCAGCGAGTTTTCGTCGGCAGGTCAGACATTTGGTGATGGTTTCCCCCTGACTTTGGGTAGCTGTGTGAAACCAAAAACGGTGGACAATTAGTGGTAGCCTGGGGTTGAAATGTTGTCCGACTAAAGCCACTAAGGTGGCAAAGGAATGCGTATCCGGTGCATCGGTGTACGTAAGGCTTCTGATTATACTATATATGGCACTTCCGCAAGCAGGAGGACCGTCTGCCGTTCGTCAATGATTAAGGCATTTGTTCTAAAATAGTATTGCATCTGTTCAATGTATTGCCTCAAGTCATCTTTACCTGCATTAGACGGCTCCAGTTTCCCTACATGTGGCACGTCTGCAGGCTGAAGAGCGGCCTCCTGAGGCATTTGAAAAGTGGTCCAAGTTTGCAGCAATTGTCACGGACAGCAGCTCCACTTGATCCTTGTCGCCAGTGTAAAATCCACATAGACTGATCACGAGAAAATGATAGGTAGGATGCAACTAGATTTATTAACATATGTAAACTAAACTACTCCACTCCCTGAAGGGTTCTCCCGCGCCAACTTTCACTTAGGTCGGGCTTTTTATACTGCACAGGCTCTCCTTGTTAAGGGAAAACCCCACCATGTTACCGAAGAAGTTTGTACTCCGCGGAAGTCACAGGGAACCTGATGATCCACACCCTGTGATCCCCCGTGGGGGTTGTAATATGTGCACTTAACTGCTTTATGCCAGATTTACAGTGAAGCACATATGCAAATCTCCTCAATCACTTGCACAGATTCCGAGATAGTTGTGCAGAAACTCTCTGCATTCACTTGTATGGGTGGAATTTACCGGCTGTTCACGCTGGCAGCAAATTCCAATCCCACGCCGGCGCATAGCTTTCCCGGCAGTGAGAGGTGCTGTGAAAGGGAAATCCCGCTAATGGGCCACCTTCCCCACCGAAAAACATGTGGCAGGGTGGTCGGTAAATCCCGCCCTATATGTCCACTCTAATGCAAATGCCAGCATGTACAATTTTCCTGGATTTATGCAAATAATGCATGAGCTTAGACCACTTCCAAATATACAGGCAAGCAAGGCCAAGGGATACCTGATATCATCTCAACTTATTTCCTTAAGTTTGATAGTGATTTTCTTCATTTAAAATAAAATCTTACTGAGACCTGATGGGAAAATGTCAGGAATCTCAGCCAGAAAACTAAAGGATCAAAATCAGATTTAATTGAGATTCACTGTTTATATCTCATTTTGTATGTTTTGCTGGTTCTTGCAAGATCATTAAAACATCTAGCACTGCCACTGTGAAGGACTATGCATACAAGTTTCCTAAGAGGTGTAAACTGACATCAATGTTGATGTAATTTCGGTGTAAGTGTGATCCATAAAATTTGGGGCTAACAAAATAAATTCATGCAACTGTGCAAAGTCAAGGGTCAAGAACCAATGGACAGCCAGTTCAAGGTGATTGGCAAAAGGTGTAACTGTAACATGAGGAAAAACGTTTCAAGTTTAACCACACAAAAAGTGGTCAGGATCTGGAAGTTAATGCCTGAGACTGTGGATCTGCAATTGTGGTTTTCAACAGAGAATTGGATAATTATTGGAAGAAAAAAAAATTGCAAGGCTGCAAGAAAAAGCAGGAGCAATGGGGTGGGTATTTCAGGTAGGTGAGTGGTTCTTGTAGAGAGCTGAAGTGAACACAATGGGCTAAATTGCCTCTTTCTATGATGTAACCATCTGTGATTTTATGACAAAGATGACTAAACAATTGTCCAAGAATGTTGTCCCGTGTGTAGGATATTATGACTGTCAGGTTTTTCATCTTTTAAGCTTAATCATTTGAACACTGGGCTGGTAGTTTTGCCTGAGCACAAAGCAGTTCTTGGTTTTTTTACTCTATGTAAACAATCAGAGTACACAATAGGGTCTACTCACCTGTTGTCTTTATAATTGGCAGCATCTTTTACGATGCCAACCACTATATTTTCCTCTGAGGCTATCCCCATGTTTGTGGGCTCAATGGATTCCTCAGTAAAACCAGTGTTTGTCTGTCCAAGCTGTACACAAAAAAACAGAAGAATGTCTTCTCAAATGAAGTCCACAAATTTACAGACGAGGTTTGTCAATGTAATGTGGGAGGGTGACATGTGGCGCTGTAATTTTCAACCCTACAATAATAGTAACCAGGGTAATAAAGGGGCTTAGGTCCATTAAGACTTTTACATACCATTTTCCTTGATGGTTCAACTGATTCAGTTTCTACTTCAGATAAACTGAGCCATGCAGACCAGGGGAGTCCCAGATAGAATTCATGGACTGCAGCTCATTTTGGTGAAGTTAGTATGACAACTGATAACAATTCCCTCCGCTAATTAAAGTGAAAAAATAAATCAGGTGAAAATACTAATTTGGAAAGTCCTGCTGAAAAGTGAGTCAGCAGAGGATACCTGAATTTTCATGAGAAAGGTGGAGAGATTTGGAGACTCAAGTGTCTTATATTGTGTCTTATATTGTCACAGTAGCAAATGAGGCACATCCTGTGGTTTGCCCACCTATACACTTCTAATTCTGGAACATATTTTAATTATTTTGAAGAAAATAGGACCATAAGAGAATATAAAGTAAAACATGAGAAAGAGTACTACTCTGTTGTGCACGCTTTATTCATTTGTTGCTTTGAATTAACAACAAAGTTTCAATGCCTCTTTAAAAAGAGGTGCAGAGGCAAGGGGATTATGTACATGTAGATTAATTCCTTTCATAGAATGAGAAAGTAGATTTGTCAATAGGCTTGTTTTATGTAATGACGCCAAATGCATTTGCAAAGCTGTAGTTAATCTGGTACAATTTAGCGTTATCCCAATACACTTCAATTTAATATTATACAATTACTCCCACAATTACAGAGAAATATATAGCTGCCAGCACTTCACCTTCTAGCTCTAAATGCCTACAGGGACAAAAATATATTACTGTATTGTACAGATCAGCATTTCTCACAGTTCAACTCTTCACACAATTTCTCTACCCCCTTGGATCAGGAATCAAGACCTAGTCCAGAATGTGAATCTAGACAGAATCGAGGCAAGCAGTGTTAGAAGGCCAATTAATTTAATTTTGTAATAGCATCGGCATGGATCTGTCTTAGGAGGTTGAACATAGAGTCAGAGAACATGGAGTTGGCAAACAACAACTTAATTCAAGTTGCTTGACAGAAGAGAAAAAGAGGAGGCACCGATACAAGAGTCCATGAACTCTTAAACAAAAGAAGGAAACATTTATGCAGCAATTTTCAAAACCTCAGGACATCACTAAGAGCTTCACAGCAGACTTGTCCAATCCTTTCATGTGGGGAGCCACATTCCAATTTTTCTCCCACTCAGGGGAGCCAAAGAGCAAATTTCTGAAAGTTAAGGCTTGTGTGAAAGGGTGAGAGTGTGCGTCCAGCTCATTACCAGGGTGTGATTTAAGAAGGAACAAAGTCCCGTTTTGGGCACGTTTAGCAGTGTGTTTCTTGGTGCCCCCCGCTATCAAAAGGAATTCGGTCTTATTTTTAGGCCTCGGCGAGGAACGCCCTGCCCAAGTTGCACTTATCTTCATTTCCTGCACTGCCAAGCTGAGCTTTAAATGCCGCCCCGATCTCCTCACCCCCCCCTCTGTGGACTCCAGACCTGTTATGCCCACCTTACCTGTTAGGGAGTCCTCTCCCCCCTCACAAAGGCAGGGTATCCCCCGACCTGATCCCTGGCAGAGCCAACCTGGTACCTTGGCACTGCCAGGCAGTGTCAGGGTGCCAGCCTGGCAGTACCAAGGTGCCCAGCTGACAGTGGGAGTACCAGGGTATCACCATGGGCAGAGCACGACCACCTCCGATTGTCTGGGAGACCCCCATCCCCAGTGCCACATTTGTATGGGCCAGTGCTAAATTGTGCCATGGTGAGTTCTCAGACACAGGGTTTCGATCCCAGGGCTTGGGGGAATCCGGCACAGACATATTTAAGTGAGCCTAACTCAGTGAGGGTGAGATCCAGATTGCGACGTCTCACGAGATCTTGTTAGGTCTTGCGAGGTGTTCCGAGCGTCGCAAATCTCATTGCATCCTGCTCGATCAGGCCCCCCGTCTCAGGGTACTCACTCATTCACTCATCCTCATCCACTGTGAAAGTGGGTGAGAGTGCCTGTTGGTGTGTGTAGTTGAGGATGAATAAGAACCCTGAGACTGGGAGTGAGCAAAACACAAGCTCTCCCTTCCCCTTCACCCCACTCTCTATCACACACACATACATATACTTACCTCTCTCTGACTCTCACACACACATTGCCCTCTCGCACACACCCCTCCACCTTACACACACTTGTCACACATACTCACCACTCACACAGATACTGACCAGGTGAGTCCTGTGTTTGGAAGGGTAATAACAGTAATCATTAGGTCAGTCAGGTACCTGGATTGGATATTTACAATGGTGCCAGTAATGCAAATGGATGGGTGTTCACTGTTCAAGTTTTGCCAAGATAAATTAAATTATGCTGTAACAGACAATCTTAATTGAAAATCCACCTACAGCATGGTTCAGAGACACTATCAGTGTGTCAACCACCCACTCACCCTCAGCCTCTCACCTGCCCTCTCAGCCACCCTCATTCACTCTCCCCCAGCCTCTCACACTCAACCTGCCATCCTCATACTCACTCACTCACCCACACTGGCTCAAACACCCTCACACAACCACCGTCACACGCTCAACCACCCACACACGCACTCTCCCACACTCACTCAACCATCCTCACGTAGCCACCCTCACACTAACCCACTCAACCATTCTCACTCTGACTCTCGTAACCATCCAAACACGCACACACCCTCATACACACACTCTCTCAACCATCCTCACATAGCCACCCTCGCACTAACCCACTCAACCACCCTCACTCTCACTCACTTAACCATCCACACACACACCCTCATACAAGCTCACTCACTCAACCATCCCAACACTTACTCACTTAACCATGCTCACACTCACTCGCTTAACCATCCTCACACTCACTCAATTAACCATCCTCGCACTCACTCACTTAACCATCCTCACACTCACTCACTTAACCATCCTCACACTCACTCAATTAACCATCCTCTCACTCACTTAACCATCCTCACACTCACTCACTTAACCATCCTCACACTTATTCACTTAACCATTCTCACACATATTCGCCCTTACACACTCAAACCTACACACTTTTGTATGTTTCTATGAGATCCCCATCACTCTTCTGAACTCCAGCGTGTACAATCCTAACCGACTCAATCTCTCCTCAAACATCATTCCTGCCATCCCAGGAATCAGTCTGGTAAACCTTCTCTGCACTCACTCTGTAGTAAGAATATCCCTCCTCAGGTAACGAGGCCAAAATAGCACACAATATTAAAATAATAATAATCTTTATTATTGTCACGAGTAGGCTTACATTAACACTGCATTGAAGTTACTGTGGAAAACCCCCAATCGTCACATTCCGGCGCCTGTCCGGGTACACAGAGGGAGAATTCAGAATGTCCAAATGACCTAATAGCACATCTTTCGGGGCATGTGGGAGAAAACCAGAGCACCCGGTGGAAACCCACACGGACACAGGGAGAACGTGCAGATTCCGCACAGTGACCCAAGCCGGTAATTGAACCTGGGACCCTGGAGCTGTGAAGCAACAGTCATTATTCCAGGTGTGGTCTCAGCAATAATGGTCCCTGTATAATTGCATTAAGACATCCCTGCTCCTGTTCTTGAATTCCTCGCTGTGAAGGCCAACATACCATTTGCCTTCTTTATTGTCTGCCCCACCTATATGCTTACCTTCAGCAACTGGTGTACGGAAACACCCAAGTTCCGTTGCAAACTTCCCTCTCTCAATTTATAGCCATTCAGATAATAAACTGTCTTCCTGTTTTTGCTCCCAAAATGCTAACCTCACATTTATCCACATTATACTGCATCTGCCATGCATTTGCCCACTCACTCAGCTTGTCCAAATCACACTGAAGGATCTCTGCATCCACCTCACAGTTCACTCTCCCACCCAGATTTGTGTCATCTGCAAATTTAGTGATATTACATTTAGTTCCATCCTCTAAATCAATAACATATACTGTGATTAGCTGGAGTCCCAGCATCAATCTCAGCGGTAGCCCACTAGTTACTGCCTGCCATTTGGAAAAAGACCCATTTATTCCTACTTTTTGTTTCCTGTCTTTCAATCAGTTTCCTCTCTATCTCAATACACTACCCCCAATCCCGTGTGCTTTAATTTTACACACTTATCTCTTATGGGACCTTGTCAAAAGCCTTCTGAAAGTCCAAATAAACCACACACCCCCCCCAATCCTGCCACTGTTTTCCAAGCGCTCTGCTATTAAATCTTTTATAATGGACTCTAGCATTTTCCCCACTGCCGACATCAAGCTGACTAGTCAATAATTCCGTGTTCTCGCTACTTCCCTTTTTAAGTAGCGGGATTGCATTAGCTACCATCCAATCCATAAGAACTGTTCCAGAGTCTCTAGAATCTTGGAAGATCAACATCAATGCATCCACTACTTCCTTAAGTACTCTGGGATGTAGATTATTTGACCCTGGAGATTTAACGGCCTTCAATCCCATCAATTTCCCCAACATCATTTCCCTACTAATATTGATTTATTTCCGATCTTCCCACTTTCGAAACCCTGTAAATTTTGAATGATGACGGCCATGCATCTTCTATCTCTGCCTCTAGGATGTAGGTCATCAGGTCCAGCCAATCTACTTTAAGCCCATATAATTTCTCTAGTACTATCTTATCATTGATATTGATATTTTGCAGTTCCTCATTTACACTTGGCTCTTGATTCTCCACTATTTTTGGGGATTTTAGTATTTTCCTTTGTGAAGACAGACACAAAGACTGTGATTTTTCGCCCATGGATAGCGATGGGGGCACAAAATATCGCAAGAGGCTGAAAATGCGATTTGCTTTGGTGGAACCTCCCAGAACCAAATTTGCATTCATTTAAATGTAATTAGCAGACCTCCCTGCAGCATTCCTCCCCCAACTTTGGAAGGCCCACCCACAGTGGTGAAATGTGTCATGTAAGCGTGCTTCATGACAGCTTTTTCAAAATGGGAAACTGGTGCGATCACGCCTGAGGGGAGTTCAGAGGTTATAGGATTTGAGGCACTGAGGCTGTACTGGGGATGGGACGACAGGGTCAACAAGCAGTAGGGCTCAGAACACCGAGCAGCAATTAGCAATGCATTCAAGGCTGGGGGAGGGGGATGCATTGGCAGAGTGTGTTCATAGAACCATGAATCATAGAATCCCTACAGTGCAGGAGGCCATTTGACCCATCATGTCTGCACCCACTCTTCGAAAGACCACCCTACTCAGGTCAAATCCCCTGCAAACCCACCCTGAGGGGCAAATTAGCATGACCAATTTATCTAACCGGCACATCTTTTGACGGTGGGATGAAATCAGAGAACCCGGAGGAAACCCACGCAGACACGTGGAGAATATGCAAACTAACACTGTTGGGGAGGTTTTAAACAAATGTGGTAGGGGGGGTGGGAACCAGATTAGGAAGTGAGAGGTCAGTAAAGAGGCAGCAACTAAAGCCAGTAAGGTACTAGATAATCAACTCAATGTGACTAAGGGGAAGAGTAGACAGGGAAGAGATGATGAACGCAAAGGGACAGGTGGTCTGAGGTGCATTTGTTTAAATGCGAGAAGTGTAGCAGGTAAGGCAGATGAATTTAGGGCTTGGATTAGTATCTGGGAATATGATCTTATTGGTATTACTGAGACTTGGTTGAGGGAAGGACAAGACTGGCAACTAAATATCCCAGGGTATAGATGCTTCAGGAGGGATAGAGAGGGAGGTAAAAGGGGTGGAGGAGTTGCATTACTGGTCAGAGATGATATCACAGCTGTGATTAAGGAGGGCACGATGGAGGATTCAAGCACTGAGGCAATATGGGTAGAGCTAAGACATAGGAAGGGTGCAGTAACGTTGTTGGGACTTTACTACAGGCCTCCCAATAGCAAGCGTGAAGTAGAGGTACAAATATGTAGACAGATTATAGAAAAATGTAGGAGCAATAGGGTGGTCGTGATGGGAGATTTTAACTTCCCCAACATTGAATGAGACTCATGTAGTGTTGGAGGCATAGATGGAGCAGAATTTGTAAGGAGCATCCATGAGAGTTTTTTATGGTTTACAGGTGCAACAGGTGATTAAGAAAGCAAATGGAATTTTGTCCTTCATTGCTAGAGGGTTGGAGTTTAGGACTAGGGAGGTTATGCTGCAATTGTATAAGGTGTTAGTGAAGCTACACCTAGAGTATTGTGTTCAGTTTTGGTCTCCTTACCTGAGAAAGGACGTACTGGCGCTGGAGGGTGTGCAGAGGAGATTCACTAGGTTAATCCCAGAGTTGAAGGGGTTGGATTACGAGGAGAGGTTCAGTAGACTGGGACTGTACTCGTTGGAATTTAGAATGATGAGGGGGATCTTACAGAAACATATAAAATTATGAAGGGAATGATAGGATAGATGCAGGCAGGTTGTTTCCACTGTCTGGTGAAAGCCGAACTAGGGAGCATAGCCTCAAAATAAGGGGAAGTAGATTTAGGACTGAGTTTAGGAGGAACTTCTTCACCCAAAGGGTTGTGAATCTATGGAATTCCTTGCCCAGTGAAACAGTTGAGGCTCTTTCATTAAATGTTTTTAAGATTAGGATAGATAGTTTTTTGAAGAATAAAGGGATTAAGGGTTATGGTATTCGGGCCGGAAAGTGGAGCTGAGTCCACAAAAGATCAGCCATGATCTCATTGAATGGCGGAGCAGGCTCGAGGGGCCATATGGCCTACTCCTGCTCCTAGTTCTTATGTTCTTATGTAAATAGTTCAACTCGGGAAGGGGCCATACTGGACCTGGTATTGGGGAATGATCCCGGCCAGGTGGTTGAAATTTCAGTCGGTGATTACTTTGGGAATAGTGATCACAATTCCGTAAGTTTTAGAATACTCATGGACAAAGACGAGAGTGGTCCTAAAGGAAGAGTGCTAAGGGGCAGAACGGTGGCCTAGTGGTTAGCACAACCGCCTCACGGCGCTGAGGTCCCAGGTTCGATCCCGGCTCTGGGTCACTGTCTGTGTGGAGTTTGCACATTCTCCCCGTGTCTGCGTGGGTTTCGCCCCCACAACCCAAAAATGTGCAGAGTAGGTGGATTGGCCACGCTAAATTGCCCTTAATTGGAAAAAATAATTGGGTAATCTAAATTTAGAAAAAAAAAGGAAGAGTGCTAAATTGGGGAACGGCCAAGTACAACAAAATTCGGTAGGGAATGTGGATTGGGAGCAGCTGTTTAAGGGTAAATCCACATTTGAAATGTGGGAGTCTTTTAAGGAAAGGTTGATTAGAGTGCAGGATAGACATGTCCCTGTGAAAATGAGGGATGGAAATGGCAAGATTAGGGAACCATGAATGACGGGTGGAATTGTGAGACTAGCTAAAATGAAAAAGGAAGCATACATAAGATCTAGACGATTGAAAACTGATGAAGCTTTGGAGGAATATCGGAAAGTAGGACAAATCACAAACGCGCAATAAAGAGGGCTAAAAGGGGTCATGAAATATCTTTGGCTAACAGGGTTAAGGAAAATCCCAAAGCCTTTTATTCGTATATAAGGAGCAAAAGGTAACTAGAGAAAGGATTGGCCCACTCAAAGACAAAACAGGGAATTTATGCGTGGAGTCAGAGGAAATGGGTGAGATTCTTAATGAGTACTTTGCATCGATTCACCAAGGAGAGGGGCATGACGGATGTTGAGGCTAGGGATGAATTTTTAAATACTCTGGGTTAAGTCGGCATAAGGAAGGGGGAAGTTTTGGGTATTCTAAAAGGCATTAAGGTGGACAAGTTGCAAGGTCCGGATGGGATCTATCCCAGATTACTGAGGGAAGCGAGGGACGAAATAGTTGGGGCCTTAACAGATATCTTTGCAGCATCCTTGAGCACGGGTGAGGTCCCGGAGGACTGGAGAATTGCTAATGTTGTCCCTTTGTTCAAGAAGGGTAGCAGGGATAATCCGGGGAATTATAGACCTGTGAGTTTGACATCAGTGGTGGGCAAACTGTTGGAGAAGATACTGAGGGATACGATCTATTCACATTTGGAAGAAAATAGACTTATCAGTGATAGGCAGCATGGTTTTGTGTAGGGAAGGTCATGTCTTACAAATCTGAAATAATTCTTTGAGGAAGTGACAAAGTTAATTGATGCGGGAAAGGCTGTAGATGTCATATACATGGACTTCAGTAAGTCGTTTGATAAAGTTTCCCATGGCAGGTTGATGGAAAAAGTGAAGTTGTATGGGGTTCAGGGTGTACTAGCTAGATCAGGAGTTCTCAACCTTTTTTAACCCATGGACCCCTTTTCCTCTTAATTTTTTTTTGTGGACCCCCATAGCCATTCCACAGAAAAAAAAGCTTCTTATATGCGTGGTAAACTAATCCTAAAGTCCAGCTACCTTACCGTGAGGGTTGGAAACGGATTAGCGGTATTTTCGTACGTTGCTAAACTTATTCTAATATGAAAAGTAATGAAAAAAACTTTTTACTGACTAAATTGAATTAAATTACTCTAAAAATAAACAATTCATATCAAATATACACAGTTTCTAGTGATTACTGTGTTAAATCATTCATTAAACTTGTCAAGGAGAAACGTGGCATAAGCGTCAGGTCAACCGTGGGTATTTAATAAGCTGCTTCTGTCATTAAAGGTCCTCCGGGCTGTTCCTAGGGGACAATAGCCCGGGCAATCTTCAACAACTGTCATTAAAGCACAATAAACCCATTTGTCATCAACTGGTATGGATTTGTTTTCTCAGAATACAGTACCACAAAAATAAACACAGCAAATGCACCTTTTTGGTTCTGAGCCCCTTCAGCCCTCAAGGTAAATTAGATAGATTATAATCTCTCTTTGACCTTTGTCAGTGCGAGAGAGAGAGAGAGAGAGAAAGGTGAATATTCATCATGAAAACAAACATTTTTTTCTTCTACTTGATTCTCAGTAATAACAATTGTTCTGAAGTAGAATTGCTCTATGGACCACTAAAATATCACCGTGGACCCCCAATTCGGTATTTTTTTTGTGTGGACCCCCAGTAATGTTACATGGACCCCCAGGGTCCATGTGGACCCCGGTTGAGAACCACTGAGCTAGATGGATAAAGAACTGGCTGGGCAACAGGAGACAGAGAGTAGTGGCGGAAGGGAGTGTCTCAAAATGGAGAAAGGTGAATAGCGGTGTTCCATAGGGATCCGTGCTCGGATCACTGTTGTTTGTGATATACATAAATGATCTGGACGAAGGTGTAGGTGGTCTGATTAGCAAGTTTGCAGATGATACTAAGATTGGTGGAGTTGCAAATAGCGAGGAGGACTGTCAGAGAATACAGCAAAATATAGATAGATTGGAGAGTTGGGCAGAGAAATGGCAGATGAGTTCAATCCAGGCAAATGCGAGGTGATGCATTTTGGTAGATCTAATTCAAGAGCGGACTGTACGGTCAATGGAAGAGTCCTGGGGAAAACTGATGTACAGAGAGATCTGGGAGTTCAGGTCCATTGTACCCTGAAGGTGGCAACGCAGGTCGATAGAGTGGTCAAGAAGGCATACAGCATGCTTGCCTTCATTGGACAGGGTATCGAGTACAAGAGTCGGCAGGTCATGTTACAGTTGTATAGGACTTTGGTTAGGTCACATTTGGGATACTGCGTGCAGTTCTGGTCGTCACATTACCAGAAGGATGTGGATGCTTTAGAGAGGTTGCAGAGGAGGTTCACCAGGATGTTGCCTGGTATGGAGGGTGCTAGCCATGAAGAAAGGTTGAGTAGATTAGGATTGTTTTCGTGAGAAAGACGGAGGTTGAGAGGGGACCTGATTGAGGTCTACAAAATTATGAGAGGTATGGACAGGGTGGATAGCAACAATCTTTTTCCAAGAGTGGGGGTGTCAATTACAAGGGGTAACGATTTCAAGGTGAGAGGGGGAAAGTTTAAGGGAGATGTGCGTGGAAATGTTTTTACGCAGAGGGTGGTGGGTGCCTGCAACGCTTTGCCAGCGGAGGTGGTAGGGCGGGCACGATAGCATCATTTAAGATGCATCTAGACAGATATATGAACGGGCGGGGAACAGAGGGAAGTAGATCCTTGGAAAATAGGCGACAGGTTTAGATAAAGGATCTGGATCGGCGCAGGCTGGGAGGGCCGAAGGGCCTGTTCCTGTGATGTAATTTTCTTTGTTCTTTGTTCCACACAAAGTCACCCGAGGTGGGAATCGAACCTGGGTCCCTGGCGCTGTGAGACAGCAGTGCCACTGTGCTGCTCACTGTTGGAGGGTGATTAGGGGGGTTTGGAGGACTGAGATGGCAGTGCTGTTCACTGTTGTTTTTTGAAGAACCTAAGAACTAGGAGAAGAAGTAGACAATTCAGGCCTCGAGTCTGCTCCACCATTCAAAATGATCATGGCTGATCTCCTCTCAGACTCAACTCCACATTCCTGCCCATTCTCCATAACCCTTCAACCCATTGGTGACATCACAGTTGGAGTTCTGTGTACAGTTTTGGTCCCCTTATTTGAGGCAGAATGTAGCTGCATTAGAGGCATTTCAGAGGAGGTTCACTAGGTTGATTCCAGAGATGAGGCGTTTGTCTCATGAAATGAGATTGAGCAGTTTAGGCTGAGATTCTCTCCAGTTTAGAAGAACGAGGAGCGGGATTCTCCGACCCCCCCCCCCCGCCGGGTCGAAGAATCGCCGGGGGTCGGCGTGAATCCAGCCCCCGCCGGCTGCCGAATTCTCCGGCCCTCCAAAAGTCGGCGAGACGTGAGCCGCGCTGCCCGCCCCGGAGAATGGCGGGGACTGGCGCGACTCAATGAGCCCCGGGGCTGCCCAAAGTCTCCGGCCCGCGATGGGCCGAAGTCCCGCTGGTTTTTTGCTGATCCCGCCGGCGTGGATCAGACTAGGTCCCTTACCGGCGGGCTCCGGGGTCCTGGGGGGGGCGCGGGGCGATCTGGCCCCGGGGGGTGCCCCCATGGTGGCCTGGCCCGCGATCGGGGCCCACCGATCAACGGGCGGGCCTGTGCCGTGGGGGCACTCTTTTCCTACGCGTCGGCCGTGTCAGCCTCCGCGATGGCCGACGCGTAGGTGACCCCCGCCCTGCGCATGCGCGGGGATGACGTCAGCAGTAGCTGATGTACCCGCGCATGTGCGGACACTCGCTAGCCGGCGGAGTCCCTTCGGCCCCAGTTGGCGTGGCGCCAAAAGCTTTCCACGCCGGCCGGCGGGTCGCAAAACCACTCCGGCTCCGGCCTAGCCCCGGAAGGTGCGGGCCAATGCCGGAGTGGTTCACGCCACTCCGTCCTGCCGGGACCCCCTGCCCTGCCGGGTACAGGAGAATCCCGCCCGATAGATCCAATTGTGGTATAGAAGATGATAAAGGGTATTGACAAAGTAGAAGTAGAGCTTATGCATCCTCGTGGGCAACCTATATGAGAGGTCATCATTTTAGGTTAAGGGGAAGCAGATTTAAAACAGAGATGAGGACAAATTACTTTTTTCAAAGGGTCGTGAATCTATGGAATTCTATACCTGAGTGCAGTGGATGCTGGGACATAGAGTAAATTTAAGGAGGCGATAGACAGATTTTTAATTAGTAATGGTAATTCTGTAATCTCTGGAATAGTTTTGAGGTAAAGGTAAAGTCACCATAGTCCCAGATGGCCATAGGCTGTTTCTCTCTTTGAGGGAAAGAGCTGACTGGTGATGATTGAACCCAAGAATCACCACACCTGAGGTGAGGAGCAAGGTTGAGATGGCGGGCCTTCATGAATAACCTCAGCCGATACAGGAATTGAACCCACACTGCTGGCCTCGCTCTGTATCACAAACCAGCTGTCTAGCCAACTGAGCTAAACCAGCCTCAGTTCCAAAGATTAGAATATTACATAGAATTTACAGTGCAGGAGGCCATTCAGCCCATCTAGTCTGCACCGGCACTTGGAAAGAGCACCCTACCTCTTTGATCAATTTAATGATCCTCTCTCCACATTTTGAAAAATGTTTTTAATGGTTTTCAGTTTATTTTTCACATTTCAGTTTGTAAGGTAAATTACAAGTTGCATAACCGTGCATAATACATAGCAAAAACAACCAAGAGAGAAATCAGAAACAAAAATTACTTTCTATATTTACATACACTTGTCTCCCCTCCCTCTGCGGCCCTGGTCCCCCTTTGTCCGATCTGCCTCTGCTGTGCTCCTCAGTGTGGTCCGAACATTTATTAACCGGTGTGTTCTAGTTGTTCACTCTGGCTTTCCGTGTGCCTTCGGGCCCGTGTGCCTGTGGCATTCTCTTGCGGCATTCTCTTCACATTCTTCACCTCTCACTCACATTCCTTTTTGTGGGCCTCCGCCCAGCGTCCTCCCCCTTCCCCCCATCACCTTCCTTTTCCCTCCTCTTTCCTTTTCCTTCATGTTCCATGGCTTGTCTATGTCTCCCTCCCCCTCCCTCCTTGTTCCACTGGTTGCTGGCTACGCACAGGTCGTGGAACAAGTTGGGGAAAGGCTTCCATGTCCTGTGGAACCCCTCTTCCTACTCCCGGATGGCAAATTTTATCAGGTCGGAATCCTCTCACCTCTTGACCAAAAATCAATTTGAATGGACTGAATTTAGTTGCTTCATTTGGTGCACCCCTATTGAAAATAGTACAAATGGAATTCTTTCATCCCAATCCTCTGGATAATCTTGACTATATGCCCTCAACATGGTCTTTAAAGTTTGATACCATCTTTCTATTGCCCCTTGTGATTCCGGGTGATGTGCCATGCTGCTTTATTCCTAAGCTATCTATAACTTCCTTGAATAATTTCAACATAAAATTGGATCCGTGATCTGATTGAATTTCTTTAGGTAGTCCATAACTAGTAAAATATTTGGTTAACTCCTCTACAGCCCTCTTAGATGCAATTTTTCTGAATTTAATTGCCTCCGTAAATCTAGCAGACGCATCCACTACAGTCAACAGATACTGATTCCCAGTTTTGGCTTCGGGTAGGGGTCTCACACAATCAAGTAAGACTCCAGTAAAAGGTTTCTCAAATACTGGAATTGGTATTAAATGTGCTGGTTTGATTATCACCTGAGGTTTCCCTATTGCCTGACATGTGTGACATGTATGGCAAAATTCAACTATATTCTTTTTTTTTAAAAATAATTTTTATTGAGATTTTCAAAAAATATCAAAAACAGAAAATAACAAGAAAACAGTATTAACAACAACAAAAAGAAAAAACATAATAACACCCAAAACCAAACCCCCCCCCCCCCAGTAACTACAAAAAGAAGAAATAGAAAAGCACCCGGCATATTCAATAAACACATATACACATTTCTCCCCTCCCCTGAAACAACCCCCCCCCCAGCCTGGTTGCTGCTGCTGCCGGCCTATTTCCCTACCGTTCTGCCAGGAAGTCAAGGAAAGGCTGCCAGCACCTAAAGCCTAAAGAACCCTTGTACTGATCCCCTCAGGGCAAATTTCACCCTCTCCAATTTGATGAACCCCGCCATATCATTGATCCAGGCCTCCACGCTTGGGGGCCTCGCATCCTTCCATTGAAGCAAGATCCTCCGCCAGGCTACTAGGGACGCAAAGGCCAGAACACCAGCCTCTTTCGCCTCCTGCACTCCCGGCTCCACTGCAATCCCAAAAATTGCGAGTCCCCAGCCTGGCTTGACCCTGGATCCTACCACCCTCGACACCGTCTTTGCTACCCCCTTCCAAAATTCCCCCAGCGCTGGGCATGCCCAGAACATATGGGCATGGTTCGCTGGGCTCCCCGAGCACCTAGCACACCTGTCTTCGCCCCCGAAAAACCTACTCATCCTCGTCCTGGTCATGTGAGCCCTATGTAGCACCTTGAACTGTATGAGGCTAAGCCTCGCACAAGAAGAGGAGGAATTCACTCTTTCCAGGGCATCCGCCCATGTCCCCTCCTCAATCTCGGTCGGCCCCCTCGGCCCGTTCCACACGGCGGCAAACCCCCACCCCGACCCCCCTGCATACTCCAGCTCCTTCCTGGCCATTTCAGCAACCCGGTACCCCCCCCCCCAAGGCTAGGACCCCTCTCAGCCGCGTTACTCCCTCCATAGCACTCCTGTGAGCCAGCTAACTTCTGCTGACCCCGGCAGCTCCCGCCACACCTCCGACCCCTCCCAACGTGGGGCTACTTCTCCTCCCCCAGACCCATCAGCAGACCCTCCTCCTCCCCCTCCCGCTCTGGGGAAAAAAGCCCGCGACTCTCCGCTCCGACCCCGCCCCTATCCACCCTCAGCGCGGGAAACAGAAGAAAAGCCCGCGCTTTCCCCCCGCCCACGCAAAAAAGCACCCCAAAAAAAGCACCCCACCCTCCCTAGAAACAACACACAACCAGCTTAAAACAGCATGAAACAGCATAAAACAGAAACCCTTCCCACCAAAAGTTAACACAGTTATTTACAAACCCCCAACCCTCAGTTAGAGTCCAACTTCCCGGCCTGCACAAAGGCCCACGCCTCCTCCGGGGACTCAAAATAAAAGTGCCGGTCCTTGTAAGTGACCCACAGACACGCCAGCTGTAACATGCCAAACTTCACACTCTTTCTGTGGAGCACCGCCTTCGTCCGGATATACCTGGCGCTCCGCTTAGCCACCTCCGCACTCCAGTCCTGGTAGATCCGCACTACTGTGTTCTGAGATGGCCACTAACGAACACAAAATGGAAGACTGCAAAGAGTGCAGGGAAAACGGACATGTTAAAGAGCAAACAGCTTGCAGAGCAATTATATATTGGGACAACTGCAGAAACCGGTTTCTGACGGCTGCAGAGACCAGGCAGCGCTGTGAATGAGAAGCCGTTAGCATACTAATGAGGTGATACCGGGCAAGTCCCAGATATAATGGACACAAATTAAGTATCAATCGATACATTCAATAGGAGGCCAGACCCAGTGGTGCCAGAGAAGCCCAGGACAATAAGTCCTAAGAACCGCCCAGCAACCAAGGAATTGGGGGTTCAAAACATATCGATTGAGAAGAGGCCCAATCGATCCCCAGCAGCTAAGGGAGTCCGCCCAAAGGGGCGCGGACCCCCTGGGACCTATAAAAGAGAGGTCCCACACATGGTTCAGTCTCCTGTCTCCGGCCTCCGGCTCCAGCCTCCAGACCCCTGTCTTCTACATCAGCCGTTGAGCAGCAGCCACCAAAACGTAAGTGCCTAAACAACGACCGCTACCTGAAACCGGCATTACTGACACCCTTGCCAACTGATAGCGATCCGAAGCCTGCAGACCAGAACAGAACAAAGGCCTTGTTCCCTGACCTCGCAGTTCCTTCTTAGCTAAGTATTAGTTGTTTAGTTGTAGAAGTAAGTTTAATCTTTAGCATGTGCATGAGTGTTATTATAATTGTGTTATAATAAACTCTAATTGTTTTGGACTTACTAATTGGTGTACAGCTTTATTGCTTTGAACTTGACCTTGAAACCTGTAGCGGCGTCTTTACGGCACCTGGCGACTCCAGAGCTTAGAACGTGGAACAGAGCCAAGTGAGTGTTAAGCACACTCACCCAGAACGACCAACAGCTCCTTCTTGGCCCACCTAAGCACGCACTCTCGGTCAACGAACCAGTGGAACTGTACCAGCACCGCCTGTGGAGGCTCATTCGGCTTGGGCCTCCTGGCCAGTATTCTGTGGGCCCCCTCCAGCTCCAGGGGCCCCTGGAAGGACCCAGCTCCCATCAGCGAGTTCAGCAAAACGACCACATAGGCCCCCAGGTCTGACCCCTCTAGCCCCTCCGTGAGGCCCAGGATCCGCAAATTTTTCCGCCTCGACCGGTTCTCCATCTCCTCGAACCGCTCCTGCCACTTCTTATGGAGCGCCTCATGCATCTCCACCTTTACCGCGAGGGCCGCGGCCTCCTCCTCTCTTTCAGAGGCTTATTGTCGGAGCTCCCGGATCTCCACCCCCTGGGCTGTCTGCGTCGCCAGCAGCTTGTCCGTATTCGCCTTCAGCAAGTCTAGCAGCTCCATTTTTAGCTCCCGAAAACAGCGCTGGAGAGTCTCCTGCTGCACCTGCGCCCACTGCCTCCATTCCTCGAGGCCTCCGCCGGCCACCATCTTGATTTTCTTCCCCCTCTTTTTCTTAGGCGCTGCCACCGCTATTTGCTGGCCCCACTCCTAGTCAAGACCATAGACCACTGGGGATCCGCTGCATACACCTTCCCACGTCGGGAACCGTCGAGCAAGTACCGCTTGGGGCCCTTAAAAGAGCCCAAAATTCCGTTCCTGGCGGGAGCTGCCGAATGTGCGGCTTAACTCCGCATAGCCGCAACCGGAAGTCCCAAATTCAACTATATTCTTATGCAGTCCAGGCCAATAAAAATATTTGTGTATTTTTGATAGCGTTTTCCTTACTCCTAAATGACCCCCTACTGGAACCTTATGCGCCACCCACAAAACCCACCGGTAATACCACACTGAATTTCTGCCCATTTCTCATCTGCTTGAATATGTAAAGGTCTCCATTTTCTCATTAATACATTCTTTCTAATGTAATAACACTCTGGTACACACTCAGATTCCATTTCCGTATATGCTTTTCGATATAACTGCTTTATCTCTGAATCTTTCTGTTGTAATTCAACCATCTTGCTTGAACTAAAGATATCCGCTTCATCCACCATCTGCTCTGTTCTTTACTAACCATCTGATCAGTTTTTTGGCAACTGAACATCTGCCTCCATATTGATTCTCCTCAAGTTCTCTTCCTCCTGCCTCAATCTGGGGCTTTGTGATCTGGTTGCCACACAATCAGGAAACACTCCCAGATATACTTCTTGCAACATCTCAGTTGTTTGACTTTCCATTGGCTTTTCAGCCACAGTAGGCTGCACTCCTCCCTGTGATACAGCTATAGTATCACCTAGGACAAATTGTAGCCCAGAAAAAGGTAACTTTTCTATCACTCCAACTACTACTTCATCACTTTTCACCTGACTATCTAACCTTACCTTACATAGTGGCACATCACCACTCTCACCACTAATTCCACATGTTACCACCTTTTCTGGCAACACTCCTTTCAAACTACAAAGAACAAAAAAAAGTACAGCCCGTGCCGATCATGCTGCCCGTCTAAACTAAAATCTTCTACACTTTCTGGGTCCGTATCCCTCTATTCCCAACCTATTCATGTATTTGTCCAGGTGCCCCTTAAATGTCACTATCGTCCCTGCTTCCACCACCTCCTCCGGCAGCGAGTTCCAGGCACCCACTACCCTCTGTATAAAAAACTTGCCTCGTACATCTCCTCTAAAGCTTGCCCCTTGCGCCTTAAACCTATGCCCCCTAGTAATTGGCCCCTCTACCCTGGGGAAATGCCTCTGAGTATCCACTCTGTCTATGCCCCTCATAATTTTGTAGACCTCTATCAGGTCGCCCCTCAACCTCCATCGTTCCAGTGAGAACAAACCGAGTTTATTCAACCGCTCCTCATAGCTAATGCCCTCCATACCAGGCAACATCCTGGTAAATCTCTTCTGCGCCCTCTCTAAAGCCTCCACATCCTTCTGGTAGTGTGGCGACCAGAATTGAACACTATACTCCAAGTGTGGCCTAACTAAGGTTCTATACAGCTGCAACATGACTTGCCAATTCTTATACTCAATGCCCCGGCCAATGAAGGCAAGCATGCCGTATGCCTTCTTGACTACCTTCTCCACCTCTGTTGCCCCTTTCAGTGACCTGTGGACCTGTACACCTAGATCCCTCTCACTGTCAATAATCTTGAGGGTTCTACCATTCACTGTATATTCGCTACCTGCATTCGAACTTCCAAAATGCATTACCTCACATTTGTCCGGATTAAATTCCATCTGCCATCTCTCTGCCCAAGTCTCCAAACAATCTAAATCCTGCTGTATCCTCTGACAGTCCTCATCGCTATCCGCAATTCCACCAACCTTTGTGTCGTCTGCAAACTTACTACATATCACCGTTAGAAGATTCATTTGTTCCTGTATCCCTTAAGATCTTAATCCCCTTACCTTCTCCACCTTGTTCTCATGAAAAAACCTTACCCTCACAAATAAAGTGCTCACAATATTCTGGTACCGGCTTCTCCATCAACCTCTGAACAGGCTGCACACTGTATTGCACCTCTTCCACTGGGACGATGGTTTTTCCTCCAATTTTAATAAGGCCCACTGGTGCATCCTGTTTTGACGAGTATGTCTCCCAGCATTTTTTTAAGCCACCAACACTGCGACTTCATACGTTTAACTTTACAATGAAAACACTTAACTTTTCTTATTTCTTTTTCACTTTCATGGGCGGAATTCTCCGACCCCCCGATGGGGGCCAAAGTCCCGCCGCTGACCAGCCTTTCCCGCCGGCGTAGTTTAAACCACCTCTGGTACCGGCGGGATTGGCGGCAAGGGCGGGCTCCGGGATCCTGGGGTGGGGGGGGGGGGGGGGGGGGCGCGGGGTGTCCCCACCGTGGCCTGGCCCGCGATCGGGGCCCACCGATCGGCGGGCGGGCCTGTGCCATGGGGGCACTCTTTTTCTTCCGCCCTGCCATGGCCTTCACCATGGCCGGGCGGAAGAGACCCCGTCCACTGCGCATGCGCCGGTATGACATCAGCAGCCGCTGACGCACCGGCGCATGCGCGGACATCCGCCGGCCGGCGAAGGCCTTTCGGCCCTTGCTGGCGGGGCGCCAAAGGCCGTTCGCACCGGCCGGTGGAGCGGGACACCTGTGAATTTCTAATTTCCCCAGTTTCTTTCCTTCACAATTGAAATTGATGTTGAAAACTGAACTTTGCTTTTTGAACCAATTCAAAATCATCGGCCATTTCTGTAGCCTGTCTAGCAGTTTTAACTCTTTGCCCTTCCACATGAATTCTCACTGCTGTGTGAAGTGAATTTTTAAATCCCTGCAAAATTATTATTTCCTTAAGACTGTCATACATTTGGTCTATTGTTAATGCTCTTATCCAACTATCAAAATGGTTTTGTTTAATTCTTTCAAATTCTACATATAAGTGACCTGGTTCTTTCCTTAGATTTCTAAACCTTTTACCTGTAGGCTTCTGGCACTAGTTTATATGCACTTATTATGGTTTTCCTCATCTCATCATAATCCCTAGATACCTCCTCTCATAGTGATGCAAACACTTCACGAGCTCTACCCACCAACTTTGTTTGAACCAACACTATCCTAATGATCTTTGGCCAATTCAATTCTTTTGCCACTTTCTCAAATGAAATGAAACAGGCTTCCACATCTTTCTCATCAAATCTTAGCAATGTTTGAATATATTTAAACATATCCCTACTAAACTTTTGACTAGGAAGTATTTATTCTTCCTCTAAACTTTCCTCAGCTTCTGCCTTTAAGTCCAACTTTTTAAGTTGATGTTCCCCTTGCAGTGGCAGTTTCCAAAGTTGAAATTCTCTCTTTTCTTTCTTCTCCCTTTCTTTCTTTGCTAATCTTTCCATTTCTACCTCAATCTTCCTCCTTTCCATTTCCTTTTGAAAAGCCCTCGCTTTTGCCTTTTCTTCTGCCATTACCAATCTCTCCTTTTCCTGTTCTTCTGCCATTGCCAATCACTCCTTTTCCTTTACTTCCATTTTCAATTTCTTCAATTCTATTTGTAATTGAACTCAAGCTAATTCTTTTTTTAAAAAATTATGTTGAAAATTTTCATTTAGAACTAACACAATGGGTGAAATTCTCCCTTACCCGGCGGGGCGGGGGTCCCAGCATAGCGGAGTGACGCCAACCACTCCGGCGTCGGGCCTCCCCAAAGGCGCGGAATTCTCCGCATCTTTAGGGGGCAAGACCACACAGCGGCTCCAGCGGCCATTGACGCCCGCCGCCCGGGCTCGCCGAAAGGCCTTCGCCGGTTCGCGCATGCGCCAGTGCGTCAGCTGCCGCTGGGGGATTCTCTTCGGCCTCCGTCATGGTGGAGGCCGTGGCGGCGGCGGAAGAAAAAGAGTGCCCCCACGGCACTGGCCCGCCTGCCGATCGGTGGGCCCCGATCACAAGCCTGGCCATCGTGCGGGCACCCCCCGGGGTCCGATTGCCCCACGCCCCCCCCAGGACCCCGGGGGCCCCGCTCGCGCCGCCGATCCCGCCGGCACAGAGGTGGTTCAAACCACGGAGGTGGGAGAGGCCTCTCAGCGGCGGGACTTCGGCCCATCCGGGCCGGAGAATAACGGCAGCACAGAAACCCGTAGCCTCCCGTCGGCCCCCGCCAATCTCCGAGGCGGGCGCCGGGATTGCTGGCACGCCAACTTTTGCGGGTGGGAGAATTCTGCACATGGCGGGGGCGGGATTTTCGGCGGCCCCGGGCGATTCTCCGACCCTGCTGGGGGTCGGAGAATTTCACCCAATATCAACATCAAACAGCCCAGAAAGTGGATATTACATCGTACAATATCGTATAAAAAAACACAACCGATCATATAAATTCCACACAAATAAAGACAAAAATAACCTACTCCCAACAATAATAACTATCCCCCTAACTTTTAATAACTGATGATGACTAACTCCTTAAAGTAGGAAATGAATGGCTGCCACTTCATGTAGAACCCCTGCACCAATCCCCTAACAGTGTACTTGACCGTTTACAGATATAAAAATACCATGGGTTCACCCAACCAGGCCCAGTAGAAGATCTCCATCCCAGAAGATCTCGCCTCTGGGCTAGCAATGAGGCAAAGGCAAGAACACACGCCTTCACCCCGGTCCACAGCCTCGATGAGTCCAACATCCAGAAAATGGCCACCAACGGACAAAGCTCAAGATCAATATTAAGAATCGCTGATATAGTGCTAAAGAAGGAGACCCAAAAGCTTACTATCCTCGGACACGACCAAAACATGTGGTGTGGTTAGCAGGCCCTCACTTGTCTTCCACTTCCTCGAAGAACCCACTCATCCTAGCCTTAGTTAGGTGAGTCCTATGTACCAATTTGAGCCGAATCAGGCTGAGCTGTGCGCAGAAGTGGAGTTCGCCCTACGAAGGACCTCACACCAAATGTCCTCATCGAAAATAGATCCCAGCTCTCCCTTCCACTTCGCTCTCACCTGGTCCAGTGAGACAGCTTCCATTGACATGATCTGCCCATAAATATTTGAAATGCTCTCCCCCCCCCGCTGATAGGGGCCAACAGTGACGTGTCACTCAGCTTGTAATGTTGCCTAAACTGCTTCTATATCTTTAAAGTAAAGATCGTCACCGAGCTCGAGGAATACCTCAATGGGAATTCTAGCTAATTTTAATGATTCAGGCTACGTCTCTAGAATATTTAAATATTCTGCTATGGCTTGTATTATCTCTACTTTCCTCACCCCGTTAGATAAGGTTAATTGCAGCTTCTCTGATAAAGCCAAAAGTTCTGCTTCATTCTCCCTCTGTAAACCATCCCGAGTAATCACTTCAACACCTTCTTTGCAACTGAAAGAGCCATCTCCGGTCACTTCCTATTTAAATCTCAAACCCTGAAAGAATGCAATCGTTCCACACACGCTCATTGTCTTTACGTTCAATAACCCCAAGACAAACAAGGAATTATACTTAAGAATCCTGATCTTGGACAAGCCCTCAATATTATTAAGATCATAGACCAGACCCAACAGTGACTAGGCTACTGGACTGAAGCCGCAATATTTTAGTTTATTTTAAGACTTGTGGAAAAAATGATCGCTCCAGGAATGTGTTCATGAAAAAAACAATAGAGCTTTGGTATTTCAAAAAGAAAACTTCTAAAATTACAATATTCAACTTTTTAACTTCACACCCAAAAAGAACAGCTTACAATTACATCTTAAATACTATTGCTCAATTTCCTATTAAACAACAAGAAAATAAATACACAGCTCTCAATCTATCTTACTGTGGGAGAATTATGGACTCAGTGTCAGGCAGATCAGAGATTCAACTCCTCTCACCAAGGATTTCTCCCAAAACAACTGCCTCTCTCCAGTTTCTCAAAATGTCTCTCTGCCTTCCCTGGCTCCACCCAGCAATGACCTCGCCCCTCCAAGATGAAAAACAAATCATCTCTGCAGGCTGCAAAGCACTTTAACTACCAAGGGCGTTTACAGTCAAACCACAGTCCATTAGCGTAGACTGAAAAACACATTTCTTCGTCAATTTCACCTTCTGGCTAAGAACACCCATTCCCTGCAAAACAGAATTCTTTTTATTTTAAATGACCATTGCAGTCAAATACACTCAAGCTTTTAACCCTTAAATTTACCAATACTTAGAACCCAATATTCTTAAGGTCTTTGAGTCACATTGGATACATAGGTGCCTGGGGGTGGGCCAAGTTCTGTGTCTTTGTGGATATCCTGTTTACTTCTGGGGGGAGGGGGGGGGGGGGGACATCTTCTTGTTGATTGAGTGGCTTGTTCTCTTCATTGGTGGGTGCTGGGCAGGAGCCAGGGAGATATGGAGTCTGGGACGGGTCCTGATTTTTTGTTGTCAGATGGGTTAGTTCTGGTAGTGTTAGTTCTTCCTTCCCCCTGAAGGGAGGCCCTGTAGGATTGCCATCTGATGAGTTAGTTCTGATGGTTTTAGAACTTTCCTTTTTTTTTCCTTTGGGAGGCCCTGAAGCCTTGATCATAATCTGAACATGCTGTTGCTGTTGCAGATCCTCTCTTTACAATCGTAAAGGAATTATTTTGGTTCTGCCCTTTAGGGTTTAGTTGCACTGTGTGGCATACATGTAACTCCCCTTAGAACTGGGGTTTCCATGTATTTTTATTTGTAAGGGTGGGTTGTTGACTTCTATATTTTGTTGTGAACCACAAGCTGTTTCTTATATTGACCAAATGACCACACAACTAGTGTATTAGTTCAAAGACAGTTTATTAATAACACAAGACTTATTTCTATATGCAATAATACACGTGACTACGCACTAAACTAGACCTGTGCGAGATAAGGCCTTTATCTGTGTCCACATGGGTCGGTTGGAAGTCTTCAGGTTCGTCTCGGCTGGGTCCATCCTTCAGATAGCGATCGCGGGTCCTTGAACTTGGCTAGTTGATATGCTGCAATTGGTCGCACACAGGCCGGTCCAAAAGAGGCCGATCCCTCGTGCGCAGGGCTTTTTATCATTCTTCTCTTTTGCGCCCTTTTGGGCGGTCCTATCTCCAGATCCAATAGATTGATAGGGTTTCGATCACCCTCATTGATCCTGGCTAATTAGGGGGTGGAAACCTCGGTGGCTGGGCAGGTCCTAGCTACCATTGTCCAAGGCACATTGGCCTTTCCAAATAAGGGGAAGTGGTGCTGGTTCGTCTGCTATTGTTGGAACTCCTTGATTCAAACTCTATTGGCCTGGGAGAAATGATGATTGACTCTTAATGGATACAAGTTTCAGTCAGGTCTGGCTTCTTTGCACAATACACAGAAGCTGTGTACCTGTCTGTCCAAGCTGGCCACAATTCCCATGGTCCTTTGCAGGTGGCCATTTTAGATGGTTACAGGGTATGATAAATCCTTTCTTGGCTCCTACATGGGTGAAGAAGCGTCTGATATCCTGAAAGAGGAAGCTATGATGGGTTGTTGGTGCCATTGGCGCTCCTGGAGTTGAGGGGTAAGTACATTGGTGCATGCCCAAACATTTTTTATTTTTTTATAAATTTAGATTAGCCAATTATTTTTTCCAATTAAGGGGCAATTTAGTGTGGCCAATCCACCTACTCTGCACATTTTTGGGTTGTGGGGGCGAAACCCACGCAGACACGGGGAGAATGTGCAAACTCCACACGGACAGTGACCCAGAGCCGGGATCGAACCTGGGACCTCAGCGCCGTGAGGCGGTTGTGCTAACCACTAGGCCACCGTGCTGCCCTTGCATGCCCAAACATGACGCAGGACGTTTATCATGATGATTGTACAACGTTGGAGGGTGTGCACCGTTTTGTCATGTTTTCATGAACTTAACCTGTTTCTCCCTTTGTCTCTAGTGGGTCTATGATTATCTAGTTTTGTCTAATGATTATACCATGCCAGATATTATGTTGCTCTCTTCCACTCTGCACTCATGTATGTTAAGCTGTTTTTTTCTCCTTGCCTATGGTGATGTATTATTTTGGAACTTTATTGTGTTAGTCTCTAAAATGCAAAAATCTCAAAAACTATACTTGTATAACAAGAAGTTTTGCATATGGCACCAAACTAGGTGGAAGTGAGAGCTGTGAGGAGGATGCAAAGATACTTCAAGGGAATTTGAAGAGGCTAAGGGAGTGGGCAGAAATTCGGCAAATGGAATACAACGTGCAAAAATGTGAGGTTATCAACTTTGGTAGGAAAACAAAAATTTAATTTTCTTAATGGTGAGTCGTTGGGAAGCGTGGAACTTCGAAGAGATTTGGGAGATGTTCATGAGTCAGTGATAACTAACATGTAGGTACAGCAGCCAACTAAGAAGAATGATGCTCTGTTAGCCTTTATTGCCAGAGGATTTGAATATAAGAGTAATAGTGTCTTCATGCAATTATATAGAGCCTTGGTGAGGCCGTACCTGGAGTGTTGTGTGCAACTTTGGTCTCCTTACCTAAGGAAAGATCCATTGCCATAGAGGGAGTGCAACAAAGGTTCACCATATCCTGGGATGGTGGGATTGTCCTTTGAGGAAAGATTAAATAGACTGGGCCTTATTCCTTGGAATTTAGAAAAATGAGAAGTGATCTCATTCAAACATACACAATTCTTACAGTGCTCGACAGGGTGGATACAGGAAGGATGTTTCCCCAAGCTCGGGGTGTCTAGAAATAAGGGATACAGTCTCAGAATATTTGCAGGCCTTTTAGGACTGAAATGAGAAGGAATTCTTTCACTGAGAAGGTGGTGAATCTTTGGAACTCCTGCCCCAGAGGGCTGTGCAAGCTGTCATTGAGCATATTCAAGACTGAGTCGATAGATGTCTACAGGAAAATGGAGCTGAAATAGATCAGCCATGATCTCACTGTATGGTGGAGCAAGCTCAAAAGGCTAAATGGCCGACTCCTGTTTCTATTTCTTATGTTTTTATGCCCAGTAGTGGTGTGAAACCCTTTGAAATTATTAATGAAGTAATCAGAAGGTATTTTCTAAGGGAAGTAGGATTTTACCGGCAATGCACGGACCCCCACTGAATCTGCAGCTCTTCAAGTCACAGGAGGAGAGTGCACAGTGGGAGGTTAGGTCGCCATGAGGGTAAAGTGCAAATCGAGAAGCCATAGATGCAAATCTATAAGCATACAAGCCTGTAGGCATCCTTTAGCAAAGGTTTGAAATTTTCTGATTATCTGATGGAGACTGATGTCATAAATGGAGCAGGTAATGAAGAATGTTTGCCATTTCTTCCAGCCATTTTGCGCTTTCATCTCATCCTGACCTCTTGTATCCCATTCAGCTCAGCAGCTCTCCACTGCAGACACAGTGAAAGCTGCCGGCCACATTTTCAATCATGCATGTTGAATCCCCTTCCACTTCCATAAGTGGATGTCGATTCCAAGTGGCGCTTGAACACTTCCCAGAAGATTGAATCAGCAGTTCAGCTGTTGTGAGGATGAGATTCACAACTTCAAATAGTTCCACTGTCTACAAAATGTCTAAATAGCAGGGAATATTAAGCACGGGTGCCTATCAACTTGATAAATATGAAAAACAAATTTCCACAAATGGTAGTAAAGTACCTCTGTCTTATACTCTCCTCTCTCAGACTGCGTCTTATTTGTCGCTTTTCTTTCTTTCTCCCATTCCCCAACAAGCAGTTGGCTGGACACGGAGTTCTGTTTGCTGAGCACATGGCTGGACGTTTGGCTTGATTTGTGTTGGGGACTGAAGCTTTGCAGGTTCTTCTTTAAGGTTTCTAAACAATTTTTTTTTAAATGAGGAACTAAGTCAAGGATCAGCTGTCATAAAACTTCTTTCAATTCAACCAAAATTAATTTAGATTGACAGACAATTACCTATTTTGTCTTAAAAAAGATGACTGATAAGATATTGACCAGATCTGGCTTTCCCACACCCAAATCCCTTCCCCCACCTTCCAGCAGCTGTACCTTCTCTTGGTCAAGAAAACACAAAAGAGCTATATGTTCTTTTAAAAATGTATTAACACTGAGTTCTCCAATAGCTTGTAAATAAATTCATTATTCAATATGATAATGGGCCTTACATATCCAAATTCTAACAGGACCAGGCAGGGTAGATGCAGGAAAGATGCAATGGAGGGTGTGTCCAGAACCAGGGGTCACAGTCTGAGGAAAAGGGGAAGACCATTTAGAGATGAGGCGAAATTCCTCCACCCAGTGAGTGGTGAGCCTGTGGAATACATTACCGCGGGAAGTAGTTGAGGCCAAAACATTGTATGTTTTCAAGAAGCAGTTAGTTTGAAGGGGATCAAAGGGTATGGGGGGAAAGCGGGATTAGGCTATTGAATTGGATGATGAGCCGTGAACATAATGAATGGTGAAGAAGGCTTAAAAGGCCAAATAGCCTCCTCCTGTTCCTATTTTCTATGTTTTGGAACAGAGTAAGCTGATCACAGCTGGGACAACTGCAGCAACTGACCTCAGGTTCCATGGCTAATGAAAAGTTTAAACCAGCGAGGGCTCTTGCCTGATTGCAGAGACTCCCTAAATAAGGAGACAATCCACAGAGACTCCCCCTAAATAAAGAGACCCCTCCCAAAGAAATCCCTTAAATAAAGAAACTAGCCACAGAGCCCCAGAAGAGAGACCCCTATCAGGATGACCCCCCAGAAGAGATACCCCTTTCTGGAAGCTAGAAAGCAATCCGGACAGGCAGTAAAAACAAATCACTGCTTTAACACAGGGCAATATACCTGCTGGCTCAGACAGAGGAAACAGCACCTGTCAATCCCTATAAAAGAGAAAACCAGCCCGTTGGGTTTAAATCCCCTCAGAATTAAGCACTGTTAGTTTATAGCTGATCACTTCAAAGTCATTCAACCCTGAAGGGAGATGATTGGAATGCACTTAACTCTGTTTGAAGTGTTCTTTTTATTTATATTGTTGATTTTGTTGCTGTTAAAATGCCAAAGAAGGGGCGGCATGGTGGCACAGTGGTTAGCACGGCGCTGAGGACCCGGCTTCGAATCCCGGCTCTGGGTCACTGCCCGTGAGGAGTTTGCACATTCTCCCTGTGTCTGTGTGGGTTTCACCCCACAACCCAAAGATGTGCAGGATAGGTGGATTGATTACGCTAAATTGCCCCTTAATTGGAAAAAATAATTGGGTACTCTAAATTTATATAAAAATTAAAAAAATAAAATTTTCTTTTTAAAAATGCCAAAGAAAAAACCTCAATAAAATGTTTATTAAAAAAAATTGTTTGAAGTAGTAGTCCAGGAGCTGTCAATCAAAGCTTGATATTTATAAACAATGTGGTTAGTTTCTCAGGTGACTACTTCAAAGTTACTCAACCATGAAGGAAGATGAATAGAACAATGCTAACAGCTGAGGGTGTGTAGAAGCCGTGATTCACAGCCTAGCAAGATCAAGATCAAAAATAAATGATTGAATGGCCTGCAGATCAAAGATTTGAGGGGGTTTAAACCCAGCTGACAATTTTTCTCTTTCAATTGCCTCCTCTGCCTGAGGCAGCAGATATATTGCACAGGTGAATGTTAAAGCAATGATTCTTTTTCACTGCCCCTGTCTGAACTGCTCTCTAGCTTCCAGACATGGGTCTCTCTTCTGCGGTGCTTCCCAACAGGACTCTCTCTTCAGAGGGCCTTCCTAACAGGGTCTCTCTACTGGGGGGGCTTCCTGACAGACATTTCTCTTCTGGGGAGCTTCCTGACAGGGGTCTCTCTTTTGGGAGCTCTGTGGGGGGTCTCCTTATTTAGGGGGTCTCTGGTGGGAGAGCTAGGGTGCCTGATAGGGGTGGGGTGAGCAGGTCTTGCATTGTGGGGGAGGGTGCCCCTCCGATGGACTTTGGGGGCAACTTCCTTAAACAGTTGGCCTCTTGGCCCACCACAAGGTCCACCACGTCAGGTATATGTTTGTCATGAACAGTAATAATTCTCACCCACGTGATTCCCGGCCCGGACTAGAGAATATGGTGCCCTGCCCAGCTGGTGCATGGCGCGAACCTCGATCCCGATGCCAGCGGGGGACCAGAGTATCAGAAATGGATCTGTGCCGGTTTCCACTCCCCCCCCCCCCCCCCCCCCCACGACGCTGGATTCTCCGCCACATTGGTAACTCTGCTACCAACGGCACGAGGCAAATAATCCAGTCCTGAATATCAACAGAGGCCAGGACTCTCCCTTATCTGAGGCAATAACGCTGATGTCAACTCTGTTTAATCATCACACCTATGGACATGAACTAAATCAGAACAGACTGTGAATCAAAACCGTCAAATTATTGGCTGATATGGCCAACCTAGCCTGAAAAATGAAGTTTTAATTGTATTTATCTGTATGTGCTTAACACAGCTGACAAAAATATACAAGAAAATGACATTCATTACCAAAAGGACATCAAGAGATTACTCAGCCTGTCTTGACTGTTGCTCATAGATGTGCATTTCAATCTGTGGTTATATTTTGCTATATTATAATTGCTCTATGGTATCAATCAAAAGTTCAGTCATCTGCTGACACTAATTTATTCTTTGATGTCCTCCTCTCCAAAAAAAACTCATGAAAATACCACACAACGGAAGCACTAATAAATTTTGTAACTGCTTCCGATTTGGTCTTAGCTTTTAATTATAGCGGTAATATAACTTGGAACATTGCTTATAACTGCAATTATGTGAACATGAAGCAGATCCAAACTAAATCAGCAGTAAGATAGTGCAGCTGCAACTAGACACCAGCCAAGACACCAGTCTTTCTGTTTGAAGCTAAGCTGGATCATCTTGTTTCAGGTGGTGAGGGGGTCCATTTTATGAAACCATTTTGAGTGTGTGAAATTGGTATCTGTTTCTGTGCTGGCTAAAGATATTTACCCTAGTTACCAGCTCATGAAATCAAATCATAATTGTCATATATAAGTGGCAAACATATAAAAAGGTGGGCAACTTAGGGTTCCAAGCTTCCAGGTATTTACCAGCACCAGCCACTGGGTTTTGATTAGACAGGAATCTTGGCTGCTTTTTTCATCTGACACTAACTAAGGGAACTGAGGTCAATTGGAATGTCCCGAACATCTCACCGGAGGTCTTCTGTAGCAGTACTTGCACCTAATAGCTCGTCATTTTCTAAGCATACCCTAGTAAAATACATAAAGCTTTGACCCGTTAAGCATCTGAATGACCATAAAATCTATTTTCCATCCCCACCGTGACTATGATTTAAACACTGAATTACAGCCAAGTAAAATAAGTAAAAGATCAAAATTAATTGGCTAGATTGGGTGTGGGAGGGAGGAGGTTGGGTGCTACACAAATTTTAAATTTTAAATAAGTAATCCCTGAAGACTCAATCCAGAGTCTCTATATCATTGCTATTATATCTCACCTTTAATTCTTCCTTTCCTTAATTTCTGTTCCTCTCTTTTGTCTTTTATTTCTTCACCTTTCTTCTTCGGATTATCATGATTATTAGCTCTTTCATAAAAGGAGAATATTGGCTGTGTCTCACTAGATGAATCACTCCACCCAGAATAGCCTACAGAGAAAAAGGCTGCATTGCTCTAATGGTTTGTGCCAAGGGCAAACAACAATTTACATTTAAATAGAGCTTTTAACGTAGTAAACCGTTCTAAATTGCTTCATAGAACTACTATCAAAAAATATTTAACACCAAGCTCCATAAGGAGATGTTGGAACAAATGGATAAAAGCTTAATCAAAGAGGTAGTTTTAAAGACCACTTTAAAGAAGGACAGAGAGGTGGAGGGGTGCAGAGGTTTAGGAAGGGATTCCACAGCTTAGGGGATAGATAGATGACAAAAACTAACACAGGCCTTAATCAAAGCCACTCTGCAGCAGATATGCCAACCCAATTAACTCATAAATCAAGAGGCAAACTCTTAAAAATCAATAGATTTGGTTGAAATAAATCTAAGTTGCTATTTTCAAATATAAACCTCATTGAAGGCTTATTTAATCTCTAACAGGTCTGATCTCTTTACAAATATATTATTACATCAAAAAGGCTTTAGAAAATACTTTTAAAAAATTCGACCAGTTATCAGTTGCACATTCTGTCTCAATATATTCCCTTTGGTGAACTAGGTACAGGATCTTATTCAGGAGACTATGTTCTCTGAAGCTGAATTGCCTCTGGTTTGCACTGCTGCTAGGAATGAAGCCCAGAAACAATTCACTGTCCCTACCATGCAAATATATGCGGAGGTCGCAAGGGATTATGTCGCAAACATCCAGATATCTAGATTGTTTAATTTAATCTCCCTTCATGCTTGAATGGGTTTCTAGTAGCCTGTTGTGAAACTAACTGCAATATTTATTAACATCTCATGATGATTGACAGCCCATGACCACATCAAAAGCAGTTAAGTGCTTTCTGCTGAGAAAAAGAGGAAGTGAATGCACTTAACTCCGAGAGTTAAACATTGCAGTTAGTTTCACAACAGGCTACTTGAGATCCAATGTGGAAAAATGTGAGGTTATGCACTTTGGACGGTTGACTGGAGGAACAGACTATTTTCTAAATGGGGAAACGCTGAGGAAATCAGAAGCACAAAGGGACTTGGGATTCCTAGTTCAACATTCTCGTAAAGTTAACGTGCAAGTTCAGTCGACAGTTAGGAAGGCACTGTTAGCATTCATGTCGAGAGGGCTAGAATACAAGAGCAGGGATGTACTTCTGAGGCTGTGTAAGGCTCAGATCAGACCCCATTTGAAGTATTGCGAGCAGTTTGGGCCTCAGATCTAAGAAAGGATGTGCTGGCCTTGGCAAGAGTCCAGAGGAGGTACAGAAGAATGATTCCTGGAATGAAGAGCTTGTCGTATGAGGAACGGTCGAGTACAGAGAGGTAGAGGGGTGCAGATGTTTAGGGATGGACTCCACAGCTTAGGGGATAGATAGATGACACTGTACTCGTTAAGAGTTTAGAAGGATGCGGGGGGGGGGGGGGGGGGGGGGATCTTATTGAAACTTACAGGATACTGCGAGGCCTGGATAGAATGGATGTGGCGAGGATGTTTCCACTAGCAGGAAAAACGAGAACGAGAGGGCACAATCTCAGACTAAAGGGACGATCCTTTAAAACAGAGATGAGGAAGAATTTCTTCAGCCAGAGGGTGGTGGATCTGTGGAACTCTTCGCCGCAGAAGGCTGTGAAGCCCAAATGACTGACTGTCTTTAAGACAGAGAGAGATAGGTTCTTGATTATTGGGGATTACGACTTATGGGGAAAAGGCAGGAGAATGGGCGATGAGAAAAATACCAGCCATGATTGAATGGCGGGAGCAGGCTCAATGGGCCAAGTGGCCTAATTCTGCTATGTCTTGTGGTCATTCAAGCATGAAGAGAGATGAAATTAAACAATCCAGACATCTGGCTGTCTGGAAGCTGTCAATTGAAGCCTAGTAAAAGCTATTTCTCTGTGAAGTGAATAGAAGTCTTGCAGATCAAAGGATCTGAGGGGGTTTAAAGCCTTGTGATGTGGCTTTCGTTTTCTATGAAATTACACCTGCTGCTTCCTAGACATCTGCCTGAGGTAGCATCTGTAAGGGATAGCTGAATGAAAAAAGTTTCTGCCTTTAAAGCAGAGTGACTGATGAGAGGGGGGGGGGGGGGCAGGTTACTGATGGAAGGGGGTCTTGTTATACGGGCTTCTCTGTTATGGGGTGTTTTCTGATTTGGGGGGGTCAGGTATGGGGTCTCTGATATGGGGGTCTCTGGTGGAGGGTCTCCAATATGAGGGAGTCTCTGGTAGAGGGGCTCTGATGTGGGGTCTGGTGGGGATGGGGTTGGCAGGATTTGCATTGTGGGGGGAATGGGCCATCTGATGGATATTGCACTATAAAAGCTTAGGAGACCCAAGAAGATACATCCAAATGGTGAATTATTTTCAGTCAATTGAAAAAGCCGCAATGCGGCATACAGCACAAAAGTTTCAACCAGCACTACCCATCATGCCGGTCCCAATCCAGCCTGGCTTTTAAGAAATGATTCCTGTAAAATTGACTCATTAGTGATAGACAGCATGGTTTTGTGAAGGGGAGGTCGTGCCTCATGTACGCACCTGGGGTGGCCACGTCCCGATTACAAAATGGACGCTTGCAGAGAATGAAGGGAAAAATGGACAATGCCGAGAAAGCAAGCACATGCAAGGTTTGTCTGTTGATTGGAGTTTGCAGCTCCCAGACAAGACCGATACTGCAAAACTATTAGCATACTAATGAGCCATCTCCGGGGACAAAAGAGAAACATTTAGGTAAACGATACTAAAGCAGACACCCCGGCACCAGAGGAGACTAGAACAAAGCAGGCCAACGGCCACCTAGGGCCTGCCCAGCAATCAGGGCAGCCACCCCTTTATTGGAGGTAATCGATACCAATGATCAGGATATGGTCCAATTAATTGGGACGAAGTTCAAGGACCGCCCAAAAGCGCGCGAAGCCCCCTTTGGGTATAAGAAGAAGCCCCCAAGAGAGAATCGCTCTTCTTGGCCTTGGCTCTCAGCGACAAGAGGCCTGCCTAGCAGCTGCACTAGAACAAGTAAGTCCAAAGTCAACGCACACTACGAGATAGACGCTCCTAGCTACTATTCCGTACTAGCTCGACCCCAGCAGCCCCAGAACCGGACAACGGCCATTGTTCCTCTGACTGAGTGGGCGCCCGAAGTATAGGCTTTAGTAGTAGTGATAGCTTAGTTGGTAGAGTTTGTGCATGAGTATAATTGACTGTGTGTGTAAATAAATGAGCACTGATTTCGAACTTACTAACTGGTGTATCGAGTCTTTGATCAGTATTCGGTTTTGAACCTTGTGGCGGTATCGAAAGATACCTGGCGACTCTTGAGCAAACGTAATTAGAATTAAGGAAGGCGACCATATTAACCGCCATAAACAGAGCCAATTAAAGAGAGAACACAATGAGCAATGCTCACTAACTTGATCGAGTTTTTTGAGGTGATGACAAAGATCTACATGATAGAGTGGATGGGCAGGCACTCTTTCCAGGGTAGAGGGGCCAGTCAACAGGGGGCATAGGTTTAAGGTCCGTGGAGCAAAGTTTAGAGGAGATGTGCGAGGCAGGTGTTTTACACAGAGGGTGGTGAGTGCCTGGAACGCGTTGCCAGGGGAGGTTGTGGAAGCAGATACATTAACGGCGTTCAAAAGGCACCTCGACAAATACATGGATAGGATGAGTATAGAGGGATACGGCACAAGGAAGTACTGAGGGCTTTGGCCAAGGATGGTAACATGACCAGTACAGGCCTGGAGGGTCGAAGGGCCTGTTCCTGTGCTGCATTGTTCTTTGTTATTTTGCCCCCGCCGATGGGCCTCTGCCCATTAGTGGGTGAGCTAGTAATCCACGAGCCCCAAGGGGAGATCAATTGGGTCATGAGGATTATTACTTACTCCCTTGACCCACTGCGAGGTTCAGCCTGCCAGGGCCATGCTGGCAAATACTTGTACCAATCCATGCCCACACGAATCCCTGGCTAGAGGGCCAGAGAATCACGGAGGCATGGAGAATCCAGTGTCCAGCTCGTTAATAGGATACAAATGGATCAAAACGACCCAGTTGCACCCTCCCACTGACACGAAGCCTGAACCTCGATGATGCCACCATTGGGGGTCAGGAACATTGGAAACCCATATTTTCCCCTGACGTTGGATTCTCTTCCACATCAGGAACTCCACTACCAGCGGTGGAGAATCCAGCCATAGGAATGGAGAATAAATAATGGCAAAAGTAATTTAACCCTTATTAATGCTATTTACTTTGTACCAGAAATGTTGTGTTATTTAGCAACAGGTTTGAACTGTAAAAGCAACAGAAATAGATATGTTCAATTTTTTTTTTCCAAAACCTCTTGGTGCTTAGATCCTGAATGATAATATTTGTTCAGGTGCTATTGTTATTTCTTAAATACTCTGCGGAGAATTTCCTAAATTACTTGATGTTAAACATTAGACATTATCAAGAGCAATGTTCTTTGATATGCAGATTTCAGAAATACAGGAAAGGGTTTTAACACTTAACAATGCCAATGTAATTACTATGTAATTTACATATTTGTTTTATTCGTTCAATGGATGAGAGTATCGTTGGCTGGGTCAGCATTTCTTACCCATCCCTAATTTCCCTTGAACTGAATGGCTTGCTCTGCCATTTGAGAGGAAACTTAAGAGTCAACCACATTGCTCCGGATCTGAAGTCACATGTAGGCCAGACCAGGTAGGAACAGCAGATTTCCCTCCCTAAAGGACATTAGTGAACGAGATAGGTTTTTACAACAATTGACAACAATCTCATGGCTGTCACTAGACTTTTAATTTCAGGACTCTAGTTGGAACTGGTCACAACCTAGGCTATCTTCTCAATAGTGAAAAGTATCAAAATTTACATCTTTGATTTCACATCAGTTCATAACCAATTGGCCCATTTTACATTAGAGAGCTGAAACACTTTCTGCTCCTCTTAAATATTTCTCATTCCTTGCTTTCACCGTTCCATCACTACTAGTCGCTTGTCCAACCCCATGGAAATCCCTAACCAGTTTCTTCCCACTTGCAGAAGTCAGCCCCAACATCAGAAACCTGCTCAAGTTTCCTCCACTGTAAATTTGGATCCCTCAGCATAACCTGTCCACTTCTCTGCCACTTTCCGCATGCTGTGTGTTTCCTATCTTTTTCCTCTTCCTTGTAAAGCATCCTGGTCATTATGTAAATTAATGTTATTATGCTGAATAATGAAAATATAGATGCATTTTGATATAACCCACATTCCCAAACAAAACAAAAATCATCTCAGTGCATGTTAGAAGTCTCGCCAGAACTGCCTGCATTGGTAATGCACATGCTTCACAGAGATAGTCAAGTAACTGCTGGGAACGAGAGCAGCTGTTGCCTGGTTACAAGACTAGAAGCGGCCGTCTCTCGGCGTGTGGTGAAGGTTGGCTCCATTGCCACAAGACTGTGAACTTCAGCTGCTTCAGGCCCAGTTGGTGGTGTATGTTGTCATTAGAATCTTGGAATTGGGAGAATAATACAGCACAGAAGGAAGTCATTTGGCCTACTGACTCTGTGCCAGCTCTTTCAAAGAGCAATGCTGTTAGTCCCACTCTCTGGCTCTTTCCCAATCCTTGCAAAGTTTTCCCCTTGACATGTGTTTGTCAAATTCCCATTTAAAGGCTACTACTGCGTTTGTATCCACTACTCTGTGTATTCCGAATCATAACCAAAACATGTTTTCTCGAATTGCCTTTGGTTCTTTTGACAGTCACATTAAATTTGTTATCTACATTTCAACCACCAGAATTAGTTTCTTTCAATTTACTTAATATAAACTGTTCACGTATTGAAACACCTACCAAATTTCCTCTCATCCGTTTCTGCTCGAAGGAGAACAGCCGTATATTCTCCAGTTTAGATGTATAATCCCTCATCCCTGAATCATTCTAGTATGGATCTCATAATGCTACGGCCTGCATTTAACCGGCAGCGAGAGAGGCCCAAGCCAAGGGCCAGCCCAGCACATTTTACCTGCAAAGATTATGACGTTTGCTCCCAAGTAGCATTACCAAGAATTAACAATAGCTGAACTTCTGGAAGGCAAATGCTCAGATTGTATTTAAACTGTAAGTAAAAATATCGCAATAAGGCGAGGACTTTGGTTGACTTCAGAAATTGAAGGAAAACCAGTTTTCTCGAATTGCCTTTGGTGCTCAAGGAATGAGATAGTCAATTTGTATGTCTTTTAAATGACTGCACATGTAGTGCACAAGTTAAAATTGGTTGCACAGAGTAACATGGATCTCCAAACCACCTTCTTTGCAAATCATTGCAAATCAGGTGAAAAGCTAACATTTCACACAATAATGAAAGCAAAACTCTGTTCCACTCTCCACAGATGCTGTCAGACCTACGTTTTCACAGCATTTTCTATTTTTTATTTCACACAATAAAATTGGCAAGTTATAGCATGCTTAAATTATTAAAAGATGTTTGATACCTGAGAACAAAAGCCTAAAGGATGATCTCCCCTGCAGTTTATTTGTCAAATAAACTGCCCAGTGTGGTACAGTACAATAGAGATCAGGCTTAACCGCTGTTCTTTGGTTATTGCACTGCAACAACCAAGGTTGTTCCCTAAAGCTATACTATAGCCTCCTCATTTGCTGAGTTTAAGGTGCCACTTAATCTGCAGATGGGACAGTTCTAGATAATGTGCAGCATTGTTTGTATCTTTCCATATGTGCATAAAGGGTTTGTACTGAGGCCCAGTAGTAGAGGTTGGCTGCACAGGAGCCCTGGTCTGTCCTGAACCTGTTTAGCAAGGTTGTCCAAAGCTCGACAGGTGGGGATGTCTCAAATAACCTGTTAATGACTTCTCGTATTTACCATTCCTTTATCCAAAGGGTGCCTATTGAGATCTTGCTCAGGAAGTTTGCTCCATTGGAGGCGTTGGGATGGAAGATGGACATTAGGTGGGTTGAACAGGTCATCATGTGAGGTGAGTGAGGTGCAGTGTGGATGGTTTCAGTCAGCTTATGAATGTTCGTCAATCAGCAGATGCATGGGGGAGTGATGTTTGCGAGGTTAGGAAGCAGGGCAGGGGTGTTGAGCAGGGTGTTCCAGTTATGATGTGCACAGTTGCTTTCTATTGAGTGTCAAAGATGTATGTGAGATGACCTTTACCAATGCACATTACTCTGCTGTAGACTCTGCTCACTGGGGGAGGAGGCTCCATAAATATCCCAATGATGGAGGAGCCCAGCAAATCTGTGCAAAAGACAAGGCTGAAGCATTCGCAACAATCTTCAACTAGAAGTGCTGAGTGGCATTGACCCGGCAATGTGGAACATTTTCACAGGTGTGACCTGTACATAAGAAACAGGACAAATCCAACCCAGCCAATTACTGTCCTATCTACTCTCCATTATCAGCAATGGTATGGGTCATCAACAGTGCTATTAAGCAGCTTTTATTCAGCAAATACCTGCTCGTGGATTCTCAGTTTGGGTTCCTCCAGGGTCAGTCAGCTCCTGACCTCATTACAGCCTTGGTTCAAACATGGACAAAAGAGATGAATGCCAGAGGTGAGAGTGATTGCCCTCAGTGACATGGAAGCATTTGACCGAGTATGGCATCAAGGATGCAAAGCATAACTGGAGTTAATGGGAATCAGGGGGAAAAATCTCTGCTGGTTGGAGTTATACCTGGCACAAAGGAAGATGGTTGTGGTGATTGGAGCTCAATCATCTCAGCTCCAGGACATCACTGCAGGAATTACTCAGGATCGTGTCCTAGGCCCAACCATCTTCAGCTGTTTCATTAATGACCTCCCTTCCATCATAAGATCAGAAATGGAGATGTTCGCAGATGACTGCACAATGTTCAGCACCATTCGCGACTCCTCAGATAATGAAGCAGTCCATGTCCAAATGCAGCACGACCGGAATAATATCCAGGCTTGGACTGACAAGTGGCAAATAACATTCGCCCCCACAAATGCCAGGCAATGACCATCTCCTACAAGAGAAAATCTAACCAATGCCCCTTGGCATTCAATGGATTACCATCGCTGAATCCTCCACAATCAATATCCTGGGTCACCATTGATCAGAACTCGACAAGCCATATTAATACTGCAGCTATCAGAGCAACCCAAAGGCTAGGAATCCTGCAGTGAATAACTCACCTCCTGAACCCCCAAAGCCTGTCCACCTACAAGGCACAAGTCAGGTGTGTAATGGAATATTTTACACTTGCCTGGATGAATGCAGCTCCAACAACACTCAAGCTCAACACCATCCAGGAAAAAGCAGCCCACTTGATTGCTACCCCTTCCATAAAAGCTCAATCGCACAGGGCTAACGAGGTGGCTTTTAAACCAGACCAAGGCAGGCCAGCAGCACGGTTCAATTCCCGTACCAGCCTCCCCGAACAGGCGCCGGAATGTGGCGACTAGGGGCTTTTCATTTGAAGCCTACTTGTGACAATAAGCGATTTTCATTTCATTTCAATCCCCCTACCACCGATGAACAGTGGCAACCGTGTGTACATCTACAAGATGCACTGCAGTAACTCATCAATATTCCTTAGGCAACACTTTCCAAACCAACGACCAATACCACCTTGAAAGATAAGAGGAGCAGATACCCGGGAAGCCGATCACCTGGAGGTTTCTCTCCAAGTCGCTCACCACACTGACTTGGAAATATATTGCTCTTCCTTCAATGTCGCTGGGTCAAAATCCTGGAACCCCCTCCCTAATAGCACTCTGGGTGAACCTACACCTCAGGGACTGTAGCAATGCCAGAAGGGAGCTCACCACCACCTTCTGAAGGGCAACTAGGAATGGGCAATGTATGCTGGCCTAGCCAGTGATGCCAACATCCTGTAAATGAGTGTTTAATAAGTATGATAGGACATGTACTGAAGTCCATTGTGTTGTGACAGCAACACCCCACATAGATCTAGCACGTTTGGCTAATAGGTTGCTGTTTTCTTCAGATTTTCCCAGAACACTCCCATGTATGTTGGGTTTGGATCATGCTTTACTCTCTGGCCATCAATGTAGATAATTATATTTTGGCACTGGCATTGTGGAAGTGGAATCTAGAGATATGGCTTTCGAGGGATTCAGCATAGTACTGGATCCCATCATTGTTGTGGTGGACATTCCGACCCTCCCTCCTGAGCCCATCACCAGTGAACTGCCCATGCCCCATATGGACCTCTACGCACCCCATATGGAGGGTGTGAGCACCATTATGTAGAAGTAAACCTCTGCCCCTCAAGACCTTCTCGCCCTTGGTCTTCTTCCCTCTGCCTTCCATTGTTTGTCTTCCTCCGCCACCTCAAGCCTCTGACTAACATTGTACTTCCTTGCCCTTCTTCCTGCCCCTACACAGCCCTCCTTCCCCATTGCACCCCTTTGTGTTTGCCCATCCCCCCTGCCCTTACACAGCCCTCCTTCCCCATTGCCCTCTTGTCTTTGCCGCCCTTTCTCCATTACACCTCGTCTGTTTGCCCATCTCCCCTGCCCTTACACAGCCCTCGTCTTTGCCCATTGACCGTGCCCTTGCAGCCCTTTCTCCATTACACCTCGTCTGTTTGCCCATCTCCCCTGCCCTTACACAGCCCTCCTTCCCCATTGCCCCCCTTGTCTTCATCAGCCCCACCCTCATCTCGCACCCCACCCCAGGCTGACCTTTGAGTCAGTCAAATTGGAGGCTGCACGAGTCCCACAGCACAAAGATGTCCACACAGAAAAGGTGTCAGGCATCCATAGAAGACCTCGGCAATTCACAACGTCGGGTGCAGTGCTGGTCAGAGTTGGTCAAAGTAGAGGAGCTATGAGTCTCACAACAGTGCTGTTCATTCAGATGTCAGTATGGAGCTGATGGACATGAACCTGTCACAGCAGTGTAGAGTTCAGCACAATCAGACTAGCACAGCACTGTGGCAGGTATGCTAGTATGTTGCACTCATCTTGAAATCACAAGCGCCAGTTGAGTCTTCTCAGTGGTCGTCAATGAACAAGACATGGAATGAAGGATGATATCTCCAATCATGTCCTCCATCTGCACGGTAACAGAGTGGTTAGCACTTTGCTTCACAGCTCCGGGGTCTCAGGGTCGATTTGCGACATGGGTCAGTCTGTGTAGAGTCTGCACGTTCTCCCTGTGTCTACGTGGGTTTCCTCCCACGAGTCCCGAAAGACGTGCTGTTAGGTAATTTGGACATTCTGAATTCTCCCCGTGTACCCGAACAGGTGCCGGCATGTGGCTTTTCACAGTAACTTCATTGCAGTGTTAATGTAACCCTATTTGTGACAATAAAGATTATTATTAGTAGCCGCTGTCATTTCTCATTAATGTGGCAACGACTGCATCACATAGTAGTATTCTCGTTGTTGTCAACTTTCACTTCCCAGAGCGAGTGCAAACAGGATGCAACACTGGCCTTCTTAGATATCATGGCTGGTCAAGTCAATCATAGAACATAGAACATAGAACAGTACAGCACAGAACAGGCCCTTCGGCCCTCGATGTTGTGCCGAACAATGATCAACCTACTTTAAACCCACGTAACCCGTATACCCGTAACCCAACAATTCCCCCCATTAACCTTACACTACGGGCAATTTAGCATGGCCAATCCACCTAACCCGCACATCTTTGGACTGTGGGAGGAAACCGGAGCACCCAGAGGAAACCCACGCACACACAGGGAGGACGTGCAGACTCCACACAGACAGTGACCCAGCCGGGAATCGAACCTGGGACCCTGGAGCTGTGAAGCATTGATGCTAACCACCATGCTACCGTGAGGCCCCCTAAATCATGTGGAAAAAAAAATGAAAATCGCTTAATGTCATGAGTAGGCTTCAAATGAAGTTACTGTGAAAAGCCCCTAGTCGCCACATTCCGGCGCCTATTCGGGGAGGCTGTTACGGGAATCGAATGGACTGAATGGACAGCCAAGTGACAAATTAAGTTTAATGCAGAGAAATATGAAATGATTCATTTTGGTAAGAAGAATGGAGAACGATAAAATGAAATAACGGGTACTATTCTAAAGGAGGTGCAGGAGTGAAAGGACCTGTGTGTATGTGTGCACAAACCATTGAAGGTGGTTGGCCAGGTTCTGGCCTGCTTTCAAAGCCAGCGATTTAGCCCTGTGCTAAACAGCCAATTGAATTTTGTGCCAATTTTCATGTGGTTGAAATGCTGAACTTGCTTTCAATGTCACTGCTTGGACATCCCTTTCAATGTAATGGAATGGCATTAAGGGACAGAAGGAAATGTTGCCATTTCCTATTACTTTCACTTTACTCTCCCTGGAATCTGTTCGCAATTAAAGTGGCACGCACATGTCTTCAACATTGTGCTTCCTCAATGGCATTGTCCCATGAATGCTCACCTCACCTGGGTGTCCTTGTGCACCTTCGCTGAAGGTAAGCATGCAGGTGCAGCAGGCGGTAAAGAAGGCTAATGGTATGTTGGCCTTCATTGCAAGGGGTTTCGAGTACCGAAGCAGGAATGCTGCAACTGTACAGGGCCTTGGTGAGGCCACATCTCGAATTTTGTGTGCAGTTTTGGTCTCCTTTTCGGAGGAAGGATGTTCTTGCTCTCGAGGGAGTGCAGCAAACGTTTACCAGATTGATTCCAGGGATGGCGGGACTGTCATATGAGGAAAGCTTGACAAGGGTAGGATTGTTCTCGCTGGAGTTCAGAAGAATGAGGGGGGGGATCTCAGAGAGACTTATAAAATTCTAACAGGACTAGACAGGGTAGATGCAGTGAAGATGTTCCCAATGATGGGTGTATCCAGAACCAGGGATCACAGTCTGAGGATTCAGTGTAAACCATTTTGGACAGAGATGAAGAGACATTTCTTCACCCAAAGAGTATGAGCCTGTGGAATTCATTACCACAGGACATAGTTGATGCTAAAACATTGAATATATTGAAGAGGCAGCTGGATATAGCACTTGGGGAGAATGGGATCAAAGGCTATGTGGAGAAAGCAGGATTAGGCTATTGAGTTGGATGATCAGCCATGATCATGATAAATGGCGGAGCAGGCTTGAAGGGCCAAGAGGTCTCCTCCTGCTCCTATCTTCTCTGTATCTATGTATCACCCTCTTCAGGTTCCTGACCCTCCTGCTCTTCATACTCTAAAGAGCTATCATTCTGTTTTATTTTTAACCTTGGCAATGGATCTCTCCTTTGCAAAACCAGGTTGTGAAGGGTGCAACACACAGCAATGATCCTATCTGGAGTGCACTGCAGGGACCCAGTGGTCCAAACATCAGAAAAGGATTTTCAGAATGCCAATGGCCTGCTCGATTCAGGATCGTGTAGAGCTGTGAGCTGCATTGTACCTCTTCTCCAAAGCATTCTGAGGCTGATGCACTGGTGTCATGAGCCAATGTTCCAGTGGGTACCCCTTATCCCCAGGCAGCCATCTATGTATTTACTCAGGCCCTTAAAATATTTGAGGCAAAGGGCAGCACGGTGGCCTAGTGGTTAGCACAACCGCCTCACGGCGCTGAGGTCCCAGGTTCGATCCCGGCTCTGGGTCACTGTCCGTGTGGAGTTTGCACATTCTCCCCGTGTCTGCGTGGGTTTCGCCCCCACAACCCAAAAATGTGCAGAGTAGGTGGATTGGCCACTCTAAATTGCCCCTTAATAGAAAAAAAAAAATAATTGGGTAATCTAAATTTATAAAAAAAAAAAAAAAAAAAAATATTTGAGGCACTTGGGAATGACTCAGGATGCATGAGTCATAGCAACTCCAAGGGTAGCTAGCACAAATGTGCATTATGTGCTTCTGATGATCGCAAGCCTGTTGAACATTGATAGAAACCCTCTACGGTTGATAAACATTAGGGGCTGCTGCCCTGGCCCCCTTAAAGCCACATGGATGCCATCTATTCTACCCTGCGCCCTCGGGAAGCCTGAAATACATAAAAACCCATTGAATCTCGCAGCCTCACTATCCTCATCAAGTGCAAACCTCACAAACTGATGTACCTTGGTGTAGAGGGCATCTGTGACCTCCTAGACGCATCAATTGTGGCGGACTGCAAGATGCCGAACAGGACCCCTGTGGATTCAATGCCAGTGGCTAGAAACAGCCTCCGATTTCACAGAACGCTAAGTTTCTCCCAACAAATGTGGCATATGTGATCCACCAGAGCTTGGGACAAGTGTATACGTGTGTGGCATTGTCTCTCATTAATTTGCAAATAGTAAAGTCTTCTTGGCTAGATTTTTAATCTAGCAAGTCACCTCCGTCATCTGGGTCTATCCTCCTGATCCTCACCTTCTTGCTGTGGCTCCTTTGCACCCTGGACCTCAGTGGGTGTGCTCAGCGTTGCCTATTCCTTCTTACCTTTCTCCATTCTATTAAAACCCTTAAAAAGCAAGAGTGGGACATCCGGTAGGGGCCATGGAGTGAAAGGATGCACATTTGGTGGCTCCCGCACAAGATGGATTTTGTTGGTCCTTCCCCACCCTTTTAGTGGTCTATTTGAGGGCGAAAGGTATACGAGTAGCCAGGGAAGGTAATACTCCTCTGGTGAATCTGGTGCATGGATCAGAAACCGAGAAGTGCTACAAGAAAAAGAGAGCAGTTGGAGCAGGACAGCTCTTGTGGTGTGCCACAGGTCAAGTTGGCAGTGGACAAGGGGGCAGCACTGCCAGTCCAGTGGTCGATGGAGCAGCTGGTGGAAATGCGAAATAATAAGTTCCAGCAGCAAATGAAGGAGGCCTCAGAGGACTTGGCTAAGGTGGTGGGGCCGCTCAAAGCAGCGATTGAGAAAGTGGGGCAGAGGCTGGAGGCTCAGAGGCCTTGCGATGCATAAAGGTGGAAGAGGTGGTGGGAGAGCATGAGGAGTGGATGGCCTTGGAGTTGGGGATGGTGGTGGACAGCCAGAAGAGGCTGAGAGAAAAGTTGGAGGATCGGGAGAATAGCTCCAGATGACAGAATTTAAACATAGTTGGGATGCCCGAGGGTATCGAAGGAGTTGACGCCGCCATGTATGTGGCGAGGATGGGGAGGCATGGTGGCACAGTAGTCAACACTGCTGCCTCACAGCTTCAGAGACCCAGATTCAATTCAGACCTCAGGTGACTGTGTGGAATTTGCACTTTCTCCCCATGTCTACGTGGATTTCCTCCAGGCACTCCGGTTTCCTCCCACAGTCCAAAGATGTGCATGATAAATGGATTGATCAATTGCCCCTTAGTGTCCAAAAGGTTAGAGGTTAGGTTAGGTGGTATTAGTGGGTTAAGGTGATAGGTTGGGGGTCTGACCTAGATAGAGTACCCTTTCAGAGGGTCAGTGCAGATTTGATGGGTCAAATGGCCTTCTTCTGCACTGTAGTTATTCTACGTTGGAGCAGTTGATAGCAGAGGGGGCCTTTCATCGGTCCCTCGAGTGGATTGGGCTCAAAGGGCGCTGAAGAGGAGGTCACATGTTGGGGAACCGCCGATGCGATGGTGGTGTGTTTGCACCGCTTCTTCGACAAGAAGATTTTGCAGTGGGAGAGACAGACCAGGAGGTGCATCTGGAAAGGTAGTGCACTGCAGATCTATCAGAACCTCGGTGTGGAGTTGGCGAAGAGGAGAGCCAGGTTCAACCAGTTGAATGCTGCCCTCTTCAATAAGGGAGTGAAGTTGGGGTTTTGTACCCGACCCGCTTGTGACTGACTTATCAGAAGAAATAATTTTATTTTGACTCGCCAGAGGAAGCGGTGGACTTTATGAGAGACCATGGACTGGGAAGAGTGTCAGGACATTGAACTTTGGAGAGGAGCTTTGGGTTTGTGGTGGAATGTTTGCAGTAGGTAATGTGGGTGGGTTTCGATGGGGGAACGGCGATGGTGAGTGCTTCTTTTTAGTTGTTTTTGTTTGTTGGTGGTTGGGGCAGGGTGGATTGGAGGGGAATGAGGAGTTTACAGGCCTTCGCCAGGAGTCACCATGCTAGCTGGGCGGGCTAATTAACAGAAGTGAAGTGGGGGGGTTGCCAGGAGGAAGGCATGGGGGGAGTGGGAAATGGGGTTGGCTTTTTGGTTGGTTGGGATGGGGGTTACTGACATGGGTGTGGCAGTTGGGATGGGAGAGAGCGGTGGACATCTGAGGGTGGGCCGCGTAGAGTGAGGGATTAGGGGATAAGGTGCTAATTGATCCGCAGGGGGTAAATAGGGTATTTAAGGCATTTTAAAGGAGGCTTTACGAGTGGGAGCCTCTGAGGGTGGAAGAGGGGATGAGGCGGTTCCTGGCTGGGTTGGAATTTCCCACGGTGGTGAAGAGGTGGGTGCAGGGTCTGGAGGCCTCGACTGAGCTGCGGGAGTTGATGGATGGCAGGGGGGTGGGGTGGGAGGGGTTCCGACAGTGAAGGCCCCGAGTCCAGATGCGTTCCCAGTGGAGTTTGGGGCGGAGTTGGGTCCACTGCTGGTGAGGGTGTATAATGAGGCGAAGGAGAGGGGGGGGGGGGGGGGGGGGGGGGAACTCCCCCCTACTTTGTCACAGGCTTCTACCTTCATGATTCTTAAAAAGGATAAGGACCCAGAGCAGTGTGGGTCGTACCGCCCAATATTGTTGTTGAATGTCGATGCCAAGTTATTGACGAAGATGCTTGCATCGTGGATTGAGGACTGTGTACCGGGGTTGATTGGAGAGGATCAGGCGGGTTTTGTGAAAGGAAGGCAGTTGTCAGCAAATGTCTGGAGGTTATTGAATGTGATTATGATGCCTTTGAGGGGGCAGGAGGTTGAGGTAGTGGTGGTGATGGTCATGGAGAAGGCTTTGTTCGGGTGGTATAGGCGTATATGTTTGAGGTATTGGGTAGGTTCAGGCAAGGGTTTGTGGATTGGGTCTGGTTGCTGTATAATAATATAATAAAAATCGCTTATTGTCACAAGTAGGCTTCAATGAAGTTACTGTGAAAAGCCCCTGGTGGCGAGTGTGCGGTCGAACTGGGTGAGTTTGGGGTACTTTGGGTTACACTGTGGGATGAGACAGAGTATCCCCTCTCCTCTCTGTTTTTCGCCTTGGTGATAGAGCCACTGGCAATGGCCCTCAGGGTGTCAAGGGATTCAGCAGGGTGGGGTGTTGTCGAGCATAGGGTTTTGTTGTACGCAGGTGATCTGCTATTATATATTTCGAAATGTTTGGCTGTATGGGGGGATCATGGGGATTTTAGGTGAATTTCACCAGTTTTCAGGGTATAAATTGAATATGGGAAAGAGTGAAGTGTTCCCGATCAATGCTAGGGGGCAGGTAAGAGGTTCGGGGAGCGGACGTTTATGGTGGTGAGGACAAGCTTTAGATACCTCGGTATCCAGGTGGCGTGGAGTTGGGCCCAACTGCATGAGTTGAATTTGGTTTGATTGGTGGAGGGGATGGATTGATTGGAGGGGGAATGAAGGTGAATTTTAGGAGTGGGGATACTACTGGAATGGCGGTGCTGAGAGTTAAAATGATGGTGCTGCCTTGGTTTCTGTTCGTTTTTCAGAACCGCCCCATCTTTGTCCCACATCGGTTTTTAGAAAGGTTAATGGGTTGATCTCAGGGTTTGTATGGTGGGTGCGACGCACTTTCCTGGAGCGGAGGCAAGGTTTGGGGGGGGGGGTTGAATTTGATTAATTATTATTGGGCTGAAAACAGTGCGATGGTGAGAAAATAAGCGATGGATGAGAGGTTGGTTTGAGGACGTGTGGAGGCGGCAACGTGTAGGGGGACGTGCTTGAGGGCTTTGTTGTTGGCGCCTCTGCGGTTCTCGACGACCAGGTATTCTGTTAGTCCAGTGGTGTTATCGGCTTGAAGGTGTGGGGGCAGTGTAGGCAGCTTTCAGGTTGGGTGGCGGCAGGCGGGGATTGAGTGTTTCAGGGAACTGTTCATAGGGGGCAAATTTACGGGACTGAAGGAATTGTTTGAATTGCCTAGGGGGAATGGGTTTAGATACCTGCAGGTTCTGGATTTTGTGAGGAGAGAGATGCTGTCCTTCCCAGGGTTGCCGCCTCCAGTGCTGCAAGATAAGCTTCTGTTGGAGGACGAAATAGGGGAGGGGAAGGTTTTGAATATTTACAAAGAACCGATGGAGTGGGAGGGCGCCCGGGTGAAGAATGTTAAGTGCAAGTGGGAGGAGGAATTGGGAGGGGAACTGGGGGTGGGACATGGGCTGAGGCTTTGTGGAGGGTGAATGTGTCCTCGTCAAGTGTGAGGTTAAGCCTTATCAAGTTTAAAGTGGTGCAGAAATCCCATATGACAGTGGCGAGGAAAAAGCTTTTTGAGGAGGTGGAGGTAGTTATGGGTGGTGTGCGAGGGGGTCCCATGAATCACGTCCACATGCTCTGGGCGTGTCCAAGATTGAGGGGATTCTAGCAGGGGTTATCGGACGTGATGTCTGAGGTTCTGGGGCTGAGTGTGGCCCCAGGTCCGGAGGTGGCGATATTTGGGGTGCCGGAAGCCCCGGGAGTTCAGGTGGATGGAGAAGAGAAGTCAATGTATTGGCCTTTGCCTCCCTGATAGCCCAGAGACGGATTTTGTTCTGTTGGAGGATCTCGGAACCGCCAACGGCAGGGGTGTGGGTGAGCGGCCTGGCAGAAGTGGTTAGAGAAGATCACATTTTCTCTGCGGGAGGCGGTAGAGGGGTTCACTCTGAGGTGGAAACTATTCATCGATTTCTTCAAAGAGGATTGAGGGGTCAGCAAGCGGGGGAGGGGGAAGGGGAATTAAAAAGGGGGAAGACGGGATGTGGTAGGGGGTCGGTGTCAGAGGGGTTGGAGGGATGGGGTTGTTGGGTGGATTGTTGTGATGGTCTTTTGCTGTCCTTTTGATATTTTCTATATTTATATTTTGTTGAAAAGCTTTGAATAAAAATATTTTTTTTACAAGTCCTGGATCCATAACTATTTTGTCCTTCTGTCTGAAATAAAAGATTAAATAGATTAGTGCAAATAGTTAAGCTCATAATCTTTCACCAATAGACTGCTAATGGTTTATAGTGGGTCCTGTTCTGTTAGCCTTGTTGCCAATTCAACCTCAAATCTGAAGCACTAAACGGGCACAGCAAGGTGTCCAAAATACTACCCCTGAGACTTAACATCTGAATACCACAGGGACGAGAGAATCTGACCTAGCTCAGTGCTCCAATTTCAGATCTGGCATAATTGTTATCAGTATGTTGCCTATGATTAATGACTGTATGCTCTTTATGCCGTTATGAATGCCAATTCTGGAAATCACATGAAAATCTTTCATTTTTCAAAGAATTTACAGTGCAGAAGGAGGCCATTCGGCCCATCGAGTCTGCACCGGCTCTTGGAAAGAGCACCCTACCCAAGGTCAACACCTCCACCCTATCCCCATAACTCAGTAACCCCACCCAACACTAAGGGCAATTTTGGACACTAAGGGCAATTTATCATGGCCAATCCACCTAACCTGCACATCTTTGGACTGTGGGAGGAAACCGGAGCAAACTCACGCACACATGGGGAGGATGTGCAGACTCCACACAGACCCAAGCCGGAATTGAACCTGGGACCCTGGAGCTGTGAAGCAATTGTGCTATCCACAATGCTACCTTGCTGCCCTAAATTTATGGGATGCCATTTTTTGCAGCATCTGTGCCTGTTTAATGGTTGCCTGAAACCCCAAATTTCATATTTGTGTGTGTTAATGTAGTGACTGTGATGTTCAACCAGTGACCCCAACATTTCCCTGTTATTGCATGACAAAAAGCACAGGTTCCGATGGCTAACTTCTTGAGCAGCTCTTCCAACTTTTTCTCAGCTCTGACTCCATTTTAATCTCATGACACCAACAGGGTGTCCTCAGAAAGGGTCCCTCAGTCCACCAATGCGCTCCTCCAGTGCTCTGCCTCAGAGCCCTTCCGAACCTCAATATGAAGACTCAGGAGGTCCGGAAGGTAAGTAAACTGAAGTTTATTCAGATCAAAGAAAACAGCTGCTATGGTGGCGCACACACACAATAATTCCCAGTCAGGACTACTAGTCCCAGTCCAGGCCAGCTTTTACAGAGTAAGGTAACGAGCCCCAGCTGATTGGGCCTCCAACCACTAGCGGGGAATCTCGTATTCCTCCAGTCCCACGGGGAGATCAATGAGAGTATCCCCATAGGATTCATAAGGGTTAATACACCCCACTCAGAGTCAGACCCAAAGTCTGAAAGTTCCCCTCCAGTGGCCAGCTGAAGGGGCCTTCTTCTCCGTTTTGCGTGTGGCTGCGCCTCTGCTAGCGTTGGGACTGGGTCGGGGGTACATATCGAGCCATCAATCGCCTTTTCCGTGACGAAAGACAGATGGTCACTGCCAGGGGCTCGGCTCAGGTTGTGGCATCATCCGAAAGTACAGACGCCTACATGTCTACGTCCGAGGCCAAGACGTCATGGTATACTTCTGACTAAAGTATACCATGCTGCAAATGGCAGTGGCAGGCTGGAAGATTGTGAAACTTTCAAATATAAACAAGGGGTTATTAAAAAAGTGATTAAAAGAGCTAAGGTAAATTACAAAAGAAAGCTAGGGCAAAATATTGAAAAGTATAGCAAAAGCGTCTATAAGTACATAAAAGGGAAGTGAGTTGCTAAATTGAATTTTGGTCCTTGGAAGATGAAACCGGAGAGTTAATAGTGAACAGCACAGAAATGGCAGAGATGATAAATCAATATTTTGCCTCAGTTTTCAGTGGAGGACACTAGTACCATCTCTTTAGGAACAGGTAATTCAGAGGTAATAGAAAGGGTGAAACCTAGAACAATCAGCATCAAGAAGGAAATAGTACTCAATAAACTATTGGGATTGAAGGTAGACCTGATGGCCTACATCCTTGGGTGTTCAAGGAAGTGGCAATGGAGATAGTGGGTCCATTGGTTCTAATATTCCAAAATTCCCTGGACACGGGAAAGGTTTCAGTAGATTGGATAAATGCTAATGTGATGCCCTCATTCAAAACAGGGGCGGTGGGGGGGGGGGGGGGGGGGGGGGGGGGGGTAATATCAGGACATTTGGAAAGTCAAAATGCAATCCATCAAAGTCAGCATGGTTTTATGAAGGGTCAATCATGTTTGATTAATTTGCTAGCTCTTTGAAGATGTAACAAGCCAAGTGGATAATGGGGATCCTGTAGATGTAGTACACTGGAACTTCCGGAAGGCGTTTGATAAGTTGTCACACAGAAGGTTAATGCACAAAGTTAGGCCATGTAGGGTTAGGGGTAATTTACAAGCTTGGATAGAAGACTGGCTGATGGTCAGAATACAGAGAGTCGGGATAAATGGGTCTTTTAAAGGATGGCAAGATGTACAAATGAGGTGCCACAGGATTCAGTTCTTGGGCACCATCTATTTACAATCTATATTAATGACTTGGATACAGGGATAGAAGATTCTATAGCCAAATTTGCAGATGACACTAAAATAGGTGGGACAGTAAGAGGCAATGAGGAAATAAGAATCTTTCAAATGGATACAGATAGGTTAGGCAAACTTTATTTTCTCAAGGCTGAGAAACCCAGCCATGTCACTAACCCAGGTCTCTACACTCGGGGGCTTCGAGTCCCTCCACAATAACACGATCCGTCTCCGGGCTACCAGGGAGGCAAAGGGCAAAGGCCAGAACGTCGGCCTCTTTCACCCTCTGAACTCCTGGGTCTTCCGACACTCCAAAGATTGCCACCTCTGGACTCGGCACCACCCGTGTTCCTCACACCTTGGACATTGCCCTAGCAAACCCCCGCCAGAACTCCTCAAGCTTCGAACAGGCCCAAAACATATGGACATGGTTTGCTGGGCTCCCCGCACATCTGTCTTCTACCCCGAAAAACCTGCTCATCCTCGCCGCCGTCATGTGCGCCCGGTGAACCAGTTTAAACTGTATGAGACTGAGCCTGGCACATGATGAGGAGGAATTGACCCTACTTAGGGCTTCTGCCCATAGACTCTGCTCTAACTCCCCTCCTAACTCCTTCTCCCACTTGCCTTTAAGCTCCTCCACCGGGATTTCCTCTGCCTCCAACAGCTTCTGGTAGATATCCGACACCTTCCCCTCCCCCACCCAGGTACCGGACACTACTCTGTCTTGTATCCCCGGTGGCGGCAGCAGCGGGAAGACCACCACCTGTTTCCTCAGGAAGGCCACTTGCAAATATCTAAAGTTGTTCCCTGGCGGCAATTTAAACTTGTCCTCCAGCGTCTGCAGGCTGGGAAAGCTCCCATCTATAAACAGGTCACCCATCCTTCTAATATCCACCCTCTGCCAGCTCTGGAACCCGCTGTCCATCCTACCCGGCAGGAACCTGTGGTTATTACATATCGGGATCCAGACCGATGCTCCCTCCACCCTCTTGTGTCTCCTCCACTGCCCCCAGATCTTCACTGTCGCCACCACCACCGGACTTGTGGAGTAGCGGGCCGGCGAGAATGGCAGAGGTGCCATTACCAGCTCTCCCAAACTGGTGCCTTTTCATGACGCCACCTCCAACTGCTCCCATGCCTCCCCCTCCCCCAATACCCACTTTCTGATCATGGCAATGTTGGCCGCCCAGTAGTCCCGACTGCGTTCCAGCATCACTCTCTTCACTCGTGGGGTCTTGTTCACCCACACAAATCCCGAGATGATCTTATTAACCCTCTTGAAAAAGGCCTAAGGGATGACGATGGGAAGGCACTGGAATACAAATAAGAACCTGGGGAGGACCGTCATTTTCACAGTCTGTACCCTCCCCGCCAGTGACAGCGGGAGCATGTCCCATCTTTTAAAGTCCCCTTCCATTTGTTCCACCAGTCGGGTCAGATTAAGCGTATGCAACAAATCCCACTTCCGTGCCACCTGTATACCCAGATAACAAAAGCTCTTCTCTACCCTCCTCAGCGGCAGCTCCCTCAGTCTCTTCTCCTGCCTTTTAGCCTGGATCACAAACAGCTTGCTCTTCCCCACGTTCAATTTATACCCCAAGAAACTGCCAAATTCCCTTAAGATCCACACAACCTCCCCAATCCCCTTCAATGGGTCCGAAATATACAGGAGGAGGTCATCCGCATAGAGCGAGACCCGATGCTCCACCAACCCCCCCCCCCCCCCCCCCCCCCCCCCCCCCCCCCCCCCCCCCCCCCCCCGGACCAGCCCCTGTCAGTTCCTTGAAGCTCTCAGCGCGATGGCCAGCAGCTCAATGGCTGGAGCAAATAATAATGGGGAAAGGGGACACCCTTGCCTCGTACCCCAGTGCAATTTAAAATACTACGACCTAAGCCAGTTTGTGCGCACACCTGCCACAAGCGCCTGGTACAGCTATCGCACCCACCGGATAAAGCCCTCACCAAACCCCAACTTATCAGCGCCTCCCACAGGTACTCCCACTCCACCCGATCAAAAGCTTTCTCTGCATCCATCGCTGCCACAACCTCCGTTTCCTCCCCTTCCGAGGGCATCTTAACAATATTTAAAAGTCTCCGCACATTAGTATTAAGTTGCCGGCCCTTAACGAATCCAGTCTGGTCTTCCCCTATCACCCCCAGGGCACAATCCTCTATCCTCGTGGCCAAGATCTTAGCCAATAGCTTGGCATCCACATTCAGCAACGAGATTGGTCTGTAAGACCCACACTGTTCAGGGTCCTTATCTAGTTTCAGAATGAGTGAAATCGAGGCTTGTAAGGCTGGGGGGGGGGGGGGGGGGGGGGGGGGGGGGGGGGCTTGCGCCGCTCCCTCAGGGGTCCCGCGTCCGGGGCCTCCACACATTTCCTATCCACCCAGAGTAACTCCTCAACTAATCTCTCCCTCTCTGCCTTTTCCCTCTTTTCTCTATGGGACCGGATTGATACAAGTTCCCCTCTAATAACTGCCTTCAGGGCTTCCCAGACCGTTGCTGCCGAAACCTCTCCAGTGTAGTTTGTTTCCAAATAGTTCTGGATACTCTTATTCACCCGCCCGCAAACCACCTCTTCCGCTAACAACCCCACTTCCAGTCTCCACAGCGGACACTGCCCTCTCTCCTCCCCAAGACGCAAATCTACCCAGTGCGGGGCATGATCCAAAACTGTGATCGCCGAGTATTCCGTCCCCGTCACCTTTGGGATCAACACCCTGCCCAGAACAAAAAAAACCAATATGGGAACAAACTTTGTGGACATGGGAGAAAAAGGAAAACTCCTTTACCCTCGGCCGTGTAAACCTCCAGGGGTCTACGCCCCCCATCTGTTCCCATATAGCCCTTCAGCTCTCTTGCAGCCGGCGGCCTCTTCCCTGTCCGGGATTTTGAGTAATCCAATTCAGGTTCAATGACCGTATTGAAGTCCCCTCCCATGACCAAGTTGTGTGACTCCAGGTCCGGGATTTTGCCTAACACAAGCCTCATAAAATCCACATTCGATTGGATTTGTTTATTGTCACGTGTACCGAGGTACAGTGAAAAGTATTTTTCTGCAAGCAGCTCAACAGATCATTAGGAAAGGGAATTAAACAAAATTCAAGAAAATACATGAGAATACATAATAGGGCAACACAAGATATACAATGTAACTACATAAGCATTGGCATTGGTTGAAGCATACAGCGTGTAGTGTTAATGAGGTCAGTAAATAAGAGGGTCATTTAGGAGTCTGGTGACAGTGGGGAAGAAGCTGTTTTTGAGTCTGTTCGGGCGTGTTCTCAGACTTCTGAATCTCCTGCCCGATGGAAGAAGTTGGAAAAGTGAGTAAGCCGGGTGGGAGGGATCCTTGATTATGCTGCCCGCTTTCCCCCGGCAGCGGGAGGTGTAGATGGAATCAATGGATGGGAGGCAGGTTCGTGTGATGGACTGGGCGGTATTCACGACTCTCTGAAGTTCCTTGCGGTCCTGGGCCGAGCAGTTGCCATACCAGGCTGTGATGCAGCCCGATAGGGTGCTTTCTATAGTGCATCTGTAAAAGTTGGTACGGGTTAATGTGGACATGCCGAATTTCCTTAGTTTCCTGAGGAAGTATAGGCGCTGTTGTGCTTTCTTGGTGATAGCGTCGACGTGAGTGGACCAGGATAGATTTTTGGTGATGTGCACCCCATGGAATTTGAAACTGCTAACCATCTCCACCTCGGCTCCGTTGATGCTGACAGGGGTGTGTACAGTACTTTGCTTCCTGAAGTCGATGACCAGCTCTTTAGTTTTGCTGGCATTGAGGGAGAGATTGTTGTCGTTACACCACTCCACTAGGTTCTCTATCTCCCTCATGTATTCGGACTCATCGTTATTTGAGATCCGGCCCACTATGGTCGTATCGTCAGCAAACTTGTAGATGGAGTTGGAACCAAGTTTTGCCACGCAGTCGTGTGTGTACAGGGAGTAGAGTAGGGGGCTAAGTACGCAGCCTTGCGGGGCACCGGTATTGAGGACTATTGTGGAAGAGGTGTTGGTGTTCATTCTTACTGACTGTGGTCTGTTGGTCAGAAAGTCAAGGATCCAGTTGCAGAGTGGAGAGCCTAGGTTTTGGAGCTTTGATATGAGCTTGGCTGGGATTATGGTGTTGAAGGCGGAGCTGTAGTCAATAAATAGGAGTCTGATGTAGGAGTCCTTGTTTTCGAGATGCTCTAAGGATGAGTGTAGGGCCAGGGAAATGGCGTCTGATGTGGACCGGTTGCGACGGTATGCGAATTGAAGTGGGTCAAGGCGTTCCGGGAGTATGGAGGTGATGCGCTTCATGATCAGCCTCTCGAAGCAATTCATTACAACTGACGTCAGGGCCACCGGGCGGTAGTCATTGAGGCATGTTGCCTGGTTCTTCTTTGGTACCGGTATGATGGCGGTCTTCTTGAAGCAGGTGGGGACCTCGGAGTGGAGTAGGGATAGGTTAAAGATGTCTGTGAATACCTCTGCCAGCTGGTATGCGCAGGCTCTGAGTCCACGGCCAGGGATCCCGTCCGGGCCCATCGCCTTCCGTGGGTTCACTTCCAGGAAGGCCGATCTGACTTCAGAAACTGTGATGGTGGGTATGGGTGAATTATGGGCTGCTGGGGCACTAGACAGCGGATTGGTGGTTACCTGCTCAAACCGAGCATAGAATGCATTAAGTTCATCGGGGAGGGGTGCGCTGCTGCCAGAGATACTGCTCGGCTTCGCTTTGTAGCCCGTTATGTTTTTTTTTTATAAATGTTTTTTATTCAGTTTTCATGTTTTATATTGAACAAATTACAAATTGTTAGAGAGAGAAAAAAAAACACGCAAAAATTAACATATATATTTACAGGTGAGCATCTTCGTAGTAATAACTGTGGCCTCCCCCTCTTTGCCGGCATACATATTTTACATTCCCCAACATGTTTATTGGCATTTATTTAGTTTGGTTTTGGGCCTTAGCTAGCCCTCAAACCCCCGTAACGAGCCCGTAGCCCCCCCCCCCCCCCCCCCCCCCCCCGCCGGCTACCTTCCCCCGACTATTCTTCCTCTTGTACGTTGGCCACAAACAGGTCCCGGAACAATTGCATGAATGGCTCCCACGTTCTGTGGAAGCCGTCATCCGACCCTCGGATGGCGAATTTGATTTTCTCCATTTGGAGAGAATCCGAGAGGTCGGACAGCCAGTCTGCAGCTCTGGGCGGTGCTGCTGACCGCCAGCCAAACAGGATTCTACGGCGGGCGATCAGGGAGGCAAAGGCAAGGGCGTCCGCCCTCCTCCCCAGGAATAGATCTGGCTGGTCTGAAACCCCGAAGACCGCCACTATCGGGCATGGCTGCACCCTCACCCCCACCACTTTGGACATAGCCTCGAAGAAGGCTGTCCAGTACTCCACAAGTCTGGGGCAAGACCAGAACATGTGGGTGTGGTTGGCCGGGCCTTTTTGGCACCGCTCACATCTGTCCTCCACCTCCGGGAAGAACCTACTCATACGGTTTCTCGTTAAGTGGGCTCTATGTACCACTTTTAGTTGCGTCAGGCTGAGCCTTGCGCACGTGGAGGTGGAGTTGACCCTATGCAGTGCTTCGCTCCAGAGTCCCCACCCTATCTCCATCCCCAGGTCATCCTCCCATTTCCTTCTTGTTGCGTCCAGTACGGTGTCGTCCCTATCTACCAGTCGGCCATACATGTCACTACAGTTCCCTTTCTCTAGGATACTTGCGTCCAGTAGGTCTTCCAGTAGTGTCTGTCGTGGCGGTTGTGGGTACGTCCTTGTCTCCTTTCGTAGGAAGTTTTTGAGCTGCAGGTACCGTAGCTCGTTCCCCCCAGCTAGCTGAAATTTCTCTGTCAGTTCGTCCAGTGTTGCGATCCTGTCGTCCGTGTATAGGTCCCTGACTGTCAGTGTCCCCCCCGTCCTGTCTCCACCTTTTGAAGCTGGCGTCAGTCAGTGCTGGTTTGAACCTATGGTTGTTGCAGATGGGAGCCTTGTCCGACATTTTGTTCAGGCCAAATTGCTGCCGCAGTTGGTTCCAGGATTGGAGGGTGGCTGTCACCACTGGGCTGCTGGATTGTTTTTTGGGTGGGGATGGGAGTGCTGCCGTGGCGAGGGCCCGGAGGGAGGTCCCCATGCAGGAGGCCTCCTCCGCACGCACCCACTCGGCTTCTGGCTCCTGGATCCATCCCCTTACTCGCTCGGCTGTTGCCGCCCAGTGGTAGAATTGTAGATTCAGGAGGGCTAGCCCCCCCCTGGATTCTGTTTTCTGTAGGACCTTCTTTGGGATCCTAGCATTTTTACCCCCCCGTACGAACGCCATGATAAGTTTGTCCAGCGCTATGAAGAAGGCCTTGGGGATGTAGATCGGAATGGATCTAAACAGGAAGAGGAACCTGGGCAATACGTTCATTTTGATCGTCTGGACTCTTCCTGCGAGGGAGAGTGGGAGTGTGTTCCATCTTTGCAGGTCCTTTTTTACTTCCTCCGCCAGGCTGGTGAGGTTCCATTTGTGGATCCCTTTCCAGTCATGGGCTATTTGGATCCCCAGGTAGCGGAATTTATGTCGGGCTTGTTTGAACGGCAGCCTGTAGCCCGTTATGTTGTTTAGTCCTTGCCACAACCGCCAAGTCTGTCTGTGACTCTAGCTTAGTTTGATATTCTCTCTTGGCATCTCGGATGGCTTTGCGGAGGTCGTACCTGGATTTCTTGTATAGGAAGGGTCGTCTGCCTTGAACACCTCAGATCTGTGCTTCAGTAGGGAGTCAATCTCGCGGTTGAGCCATGGTTTCCGGTTGGGGAACATACGTACTGCTTTCTTTGGCACGCAGTCATCCACACGTTGGCTGATGAAGTCTGTGACGGTGGTGGCATACTCATTTAAGTTAGTCGCTGAGTTCTTAAATATGGACCAATCCACTGTCTCTAAGCAGTCACGTAAGAGCTCTTCTGTCTCCTCGGACCAGCACTGCACAACCTTCTTAGCTGGATTCTCCCGCTTGAGTTTCTGCTTGTATGCCGGGAGAAGGAGCACAGTCTTATAGTCTGATTTCCCAAAGTGCGGTCGGGGGATGGAACGGTAGGCGCCCTTGATTTTTGAGTAGCAGTGGTCAAGAGTGTTGTCGCCCCTGGTGGGACAGGAGATGTGCTGGTGGAATTTTGGCAGTACGCTCGAGGTTGGCTTTGTTGAAGTCTCCGGCCACAATGAACAAGGCCTCCGGGTGTTCTGTTTCATAGTTGGTTATAACTGTGTAGTTCATCCAGCGCCTTCCTCACTTCTGCCTGGGGTGGGATGTAGACCGCTGTGATAATGGCTGAAGTGAACTCACGTGGAAGATAGTATGGGCGGCACTTTACGGTCAAGTATTCCAGGTCTGGGGAGCAGTAGGTCGCCAGGGTCACCACATCCAAGCACCAGGAGGAGTTGATGAGGAGGCAAACCCCTCCACATCGTCCCAGTTCGGGGCGTAGACATTCACGAGAACCATTCGGACCCCCTCCAGCATCCCACTCACCATGATATACCTACCCCTTTATAAGAACAAAGAAAATTACAGCACAGGAACAGGTCCTTCGGCCCTCCCAGCCTGTGCCGATCCAGATCCTTTATCTAAACCTGTTGCCTATTTTCGAAGGATCTACTTCCCTCTGTTCCCCGCCCATTCATATATCTGTCCAGATGCATCTTAAATGATGCTATTGTGCCCGCCTCTCCCACCTCCGCTGGCAAAGCGTTCCAGGCACCCACCACCCTCTGCGTAAAAAATCTTTCCACGCACATCTCTCTTAAACTTTCTCCCTCTCACCTTGAAATCGTGACCCCTTGTAATTGACACCCCCACTCTTGGAAAAAGATTGTTGCTATCCACCCTGTCCATACCTCTCATAATTTTGTAGACCTCAATCAGTTCTCCCCTTAACCTCCGTCTTTCCAACGAAAACAATCCTAATCTACTCAACCTTTCTTCATAGCTAGCACCTTCCATGCCAGGCAACATCCTGGTGAATCTCCTCTGCACCCTCTCTAAAGCATCCACATCCTTCTGGTAATGTGGCGACCAGAACTACACCCAGTATTCCAAATGTGGCCTAACCAAAGTCCGATACAACTGTAACATTACCTGCCGACTCTTGTACTCAATACCCCGTCCGATGAAGGCAAGCATGCTGTATGCCTTCTTGACCGCTCTATCGACCTGCGTTGCCACCTTCAGGGTACAATGCACCTGAACTCCCAGATCTCTCTTTACATCAATTTTCCCGAGGACTGTTCCATTGACCGTATAGTCCGCTCTTGAATTAGATCTTCCAAAATGCATCACCTCGCATTTGCCTGGATTGAACTCCATCTGCCATTTCTCTGCCCAACTCTCCAATCTATCTATATTTTGCTGTATTCTCTGACAGTCCGCCTCGCTATCTGCAACTCCACCAATCTTAGTATCATCTGCAAACTTGCTCATCAGACCACCTATACCTTTGTCTAGATCATTTATGTATATCACAAACAACAGTGGTCCGAGAACGGATCCCTGTGGAACACCACTAGTCACCTTTCTCCATTTTGAGACACTCCCTTCCACCACTACTCTCTGTCTCCTGTTGCCCAGCCAGTTCTTTATCCATCTAGCTAGTACCCCCTGAACCCCATACGACTTCACTTTTTCCATAAACCTGCCATGGGAAACTTTATCAAATGCTTTACTGAAGTCCATGTATATGACATCTACAGCCCTTTCCTCATCAATTAACTTTGTCACTTCCTCAAAGAATTCTATTAGGTTTGTAAGACATGACCTTCCCTGCACAAAACCATGCTGCCTATCACTGATAAGTCTATTTTCTGCCACTATTCTCCCATCCTCAAATGCCACTCGCTTGCTGATCAGAATTGCTGCCCCCCTGGTCTTTGAGTCCAGCCCTGAGTGGAACACCTGACCCACCCTTCCTTAATCTCATCTGGTCTGTGACCTTCGGATGTGTCTCCCAGAGCATTGCCACGTCTGCCATTAGTCCCTTTAAATGCACGAACACGCGCGCTCTTCACTGGCCCATTCAGACCTCTCACATTGCAAGTAATCAACCAGAACACAAGTACAAACCGCCTCCTCCTCCCATCTTCGAAGCATTAAGTGTCTCTTAGCTCGAGTCCAACTTCTTCTCTTTAATAAATGTCCAAACATCATCTGGCGACTTGAAATAATAGTGTCGGTCCTCGTGTGTTACCCACAGTCTCGCTGGGTATAACGCCCCAAACTTCACCCCCTTCTTAAAGAGGGTCGCCTTTGCCCGGTTGAACCCTGCACGTCTCTTGGCCAGCTCCGCACCCAGGTCCTGACAGATGTGCACCTCATTATTCTCCCACTTGCTGCTCCGTTCCTTCTTGGCCCATCGCAGGACGCGCTCCTTGTCTGAAAATCGGTGGAAACGGACAACCCTGGCCCTGGTGGGTCGTTCGCCTTGGTTTCCTTGCGAGGGCTCTGTGGGCTCCATCCAGCTCCAGGGGTCGAGGGAAAGCCCCCGCTCCCATCAAGTACTCCAGCATACTCGCCACATACGCTCCCTCATCTGACCCCTCGATACCTTCAGGAAGCCAACCATTCTTAAATTTTGCCTCCTGGTTCTGTTCTCCAGCTCCTCCTGCATCTGCTTGTGGTGGTCCTCTGGCACCTCCACCTTATGTTCCAGCAGTTTTCTCGTCCTTTTGGTTGCAGAGCTTTAATTCGATCTCCTGGATCGCTTTCCCCTGGGCTGCTTGAGTCACGACCATTTGGTCGATCGATGCTTTGATCGGGTCAAGTGTATCCCTTTTCAGCTTGGCAAAACAACTCTTGAAAAACTCTATCTGTTGCTCCTTCGGCGAGTGAGCCGCCGCTCCCTGGTACTTGCCGCCTGCCTTGCTTCGCCGCACTGCCAGCTCCCCTCGCTTCCCTCTATCGGGACTAATTTGTTTCACACAGCCACTTCTGGTCCAGCTATCCATACACCAGGGGGGGGGCGCGCCTTACTGATGCTAACTCCACCGATTTATTTCATAAAGTCCACAGAAATCCGGGAAAAAGGGTCCGAAAGTCTGATTCAGGCGGGAGCTATCGAATGTGCGACCTACTCCTCCATGGCTGCCACCGGAAGTCAGCAAATGAAGATTAATTAAGGAAAGTCAGCATGGATTTGTTGGGGGAAAATCATGTTCAACTAACTTACTAGAGTAATTTGAAGAGGTAATAGAGGGTTGATGAGGGCAATCCTGCTGCTGTGGTCTTAAAAAAGCATTTCATTCAGTGCTGTACAGCAGATTTGTGAGCAAAGGTACAACTGAAGGAATAAAAACAGACAGTAGCAACAAGGATACAAAATTGGCTGAGTAATCAGGAAACAAGAGAGCACTAGAGGAAGCTTTAAAATGAGTTCCCCAGGGATAGGAGGTAGGACCCTTGCCTTTCCTGATACATATTACACTTTTGTGTACACAGTGCAATTTCAAAAGCTAGTGGAATAGGCAGAAAATTAGCAGCTCAAATTCAATCCAAAAAACTAAGTGATTCATTTTCATAGATTTCATAGGTCAGTCACTGATCACCAAAAGCAGGCCCAAAGTGACAATAGTTTATAAATAGAGAAAAGTTTGTCCATATAACATCTATTTTTTCTTCCTGACCTTTGAAGTTGAATATATTTGAATAAATTTTGCAAAACAGTGTGAAAGTTGAATTGCACTCCTATTTATTAACAGTCTCTTACAAATAACTCAGGAGCCTACAGAACTATTCACTCTTGCATAGAGGTGTACTGGCAGGCTGGGTGCAGTGGAATGATGTCATTGGCATTCCATGCAGCGGGCCAGTACAAATGTGCAACTGGCCATGTTTGCGTTGGCAGGAATTACAGTTCTACAGTAACACCAACAAACTGGATTTGATTCCCAATTTGACTGAGATAGACTTGGGACTTAAGTGAAATGGAATGGCCAAAACTGCCAAGAAAATGGCTCAAAGTGAAGCATTATCAGACAATGAGCAAACGGACCGCCTTCGTGCAGAGAGATATACCATGTCGTACAAATGGTCTGTGGCCCAATTTAACTATGCAGTGCAATATAGGAACAGTTCGAAGTAGGTCAATAAATAATTAGACTTTGCTAAATTGTTCCTACTTGGATTGGTCGCAGGTTCCAATGCTGTGGCCTTATTTCGTGAGACTGAAGATAGGTAAGGAACCTGCATATTTAGATTGTAACGATTCTTTGCCTGGGATTTACTAGCTGATTGCAAATGTTTCTCTGAGGATTCTGTCATTGGATGAGTGAAAATAAATGTCATCAGTTTAAAAACATAAACCAACACAATGGTACAAATGTTTTCTTCTGACGAGTAAACTTGAATTTATGTAGCAACTTTCACAACCTCAGGACATTCTAATCAATTCACAACAATGAGAAGTAATCACTTGTAGCATAGGAAATTTGGCAATTGGGCCATCATTTTGAATGAGTGCCCTGATCTCTTTTTTTTTTAATAAACAATTTTATTGAGGTAGTTTTTGGCTTTATAAACAGTTACAGACATCATCAGAAAGAAAGCAAAAAAAGGCAAACATCCATGTACTTTCAATCATAACATATTGCACAAGCCCGCTCCTCTCCCACCGGTACTACCCGCCATATTTTGGAGTTCCCTGATCTCTAAGTGAGCTTGAGTCCCCCACACCCTCCACCCATGGGCAATGTCACCCCCCACACACATGGACACTACACCTCACCCACAAGTGAGGATACCCCACTATGGGGTCCCTGGGGATTCCCCTCTTCAGCATCCCCCCCCCCCCCCCCCAAGCCTCCTTACAGCACCCCCTCCCTTCTCGAACCCCTACCTATCACCCACCCAACCTCCTGGAGGACCCTACTTACCTGCCCTGCATTTCACACCCTTCAAACCCCCACCCTCATTTATTTCATGGGCATGGCCTCCTTTGCCCCCTGACCCTTGGCATTGCCACTCCGGTACCCTTGCACTGCCACCATGGCAGTGCTCCTGCTGGCTTGGCAGTGCCACCCGGGCAACTTGGCAGTGCCAAGGTGCCAGCTGGGCAGTGCCAAGATGCCCACATTCCAGGAGGACATTTCTGTGCAGTACTAAGGGCCAGGGAGCCACCCTGCACTTACCCTGATCACCAAAGGGCCTCCGATGGCCCGGGAGACCCCCCTGGATACTGTTCTGCCTGGTGCACGTTCTTGTGGACAAGCACTGATCGGAGACCGACTGCAGCATCCCTGGTGAGGCCGGAGAATCGTGGGAGGCCAGTGTATCCCGAGTGGGTAGGTCATCAAGTAGGTTTTAAGACCTACTTCTGGGAGCGGTTTGGTCCCGCCCCCTTTGGGCGGATTTCCGAATCCAATGCCTTAGCAGGACTTGGGTGAATCCCACAAGGCACGGAGTCTGCTGGGAAGCGAGAACGGTCTCCCGGGATTGTCCGGCCGCGTTGTGCTCTCATTCGAACACAAACGCAGCCAGAAAATCGCACCCAACATTTTTAAGGCAGTAATTTCTCAAGTGCAGCATTCTCTCAGTACTGCACAGAAATGTCAACCTAGATTATCAACTCAAGCCTCTGGAATGAAATTTGACGCCATAACCTTCCTATTTAGGAAAAAGTGCTACCATTGAGCGAAGGCTGACATTATACAGTAGGCACGATATGCATACAGAACATAGAATTTACAGTGCAGAAGGAGGCCATTCGGCCCATCAAGTCTGCACCGGCTCTTGGAAAGAGCGCCCTACCCCCTACCCAAGGTCAACCCCTCCACCCTATCCCCATAACCCTGTAGCCCCAGCCAACACTAAGAGCAATTTTGGACACTAAGGGCAATTTAACATGGCCAATCCACCTAACCCACACATCTTTGGACTGTGGGAGGAAACCGGAGCACCCGGTGGAAACCCACGCACACACGGGGAGGATGTGCAGACTCCGCACAGACAGTGACCCAAGCCGGAATCGAACCTGGGACCCTGGAGCTGTGAAGCGATTGTGCTATCCACAACGCTACCTTTGTATCATGGCTATTTTTAATTACAATTATCAAGCAGAGAAATTATAACTCCTGGGCATAATTGAACAGAAAATGACTACAACTATATGAAGATTTCTAAGGGTCCCAACTGCAACCAGACACATGGAGCCGGATTTTCCTTTCAAGGGTGGAAAATGGAAGTCAGGATGTAGGGTGGTGGGAAAACAATCAGTTCCAATTTTATGGGGTATGGGGTCACCTCACTTGGACCTCATTCATGAAAAGGGCAACACCTCTCTCAATGGAACAGATTCCCTAGGCGTGGCCTCCAAGGGTGCTCCTCCCAGTCATCTCTGAATCAAGAAACCCACCTCGCCACCCCATCACTGGGACTCATGCAAGCCCCTGCACTTCCCTGGTTACCTGGTCCTAGATTCGGGGACTTTGAATCTGGAGGCTGTTTGTGGTCCCAGTCCTGGCCACTGTTCCATTCTTGCTGCTGCGACTACAAATCTCTCAGCCAATCATATTTGCTGGCAGCTCTTTGAGGCAGGTCGAATAAAGGGCAGAAACCCCGTCTCCAGCCAATTAATACTGCTCAATATTAAATGGCTATGCGGCTGCTGTGATTAGCAGCGATGTGTTCCCCACCAACTCTTTGGGTGGAGATGTGCGAAACCATGCCATTCAAAAAATGCAGCCCATAAAATGCAGAAGCCTGGAATCCCGGGCAGGGTAGCCTCTTAATTCACGGATGCAGACCTGAAACCAGGTCCTCCTTTAGGTTGTAAGGGAGCGGAGGGAGGTCCTTTTCCCAGGAAGCCACACGCCCAGACCAAGCAGGCCTGGAAGGAGAGGGCATAAGACCATATCCCGCCTTATTCGAGGCGGACGTACAATATAACGCAGCGCTGTAGCGCGAGTCCCCAGACAATTAGAGGGTCCCATACGGAGAGGTGGCGGTGGTGTAATTCTGCCTTGTCAAACTCGAGTAACTTAAACTAGCTCCAGGAGAGTCCACCGACCTCTTCGACGGCTTACTGGGTGGCATAGCTTGGTGTCAGAGCCTGTGCTGTGATACCTGCCCAGGCCAGCCAGCTCAGGATAAGGCAGACACTCGACAAAGTGGAGCAACCAGATCGATCTTCTGGCTCCGCTGCAAATTTACACAGAAATGGAGGGAGAGAGGGATGATGGAAGGTTAAGGAGGAAAAGGAAAAAGGTGAGAACGGGGATTGGGAGAAAAGGGAAGGCAGGGAGCTGGAGGAAGAGAGAAATGGAGGAAAACAGGACAGAGGGATGAAGATTAGACAGAGGGAAAGGGGAGAGCGAGAGGGGGAGACTGAGGGGCTTCACTGGTCGATAAACCATATTTTGCAATTCTGGAGCTGAAGAACCAACCAGTAATTGAAGAGAGAAAATTGAATGTGAATTTCCTGCAGACTACAATCTAATTCCCAGGGAATCTCTGAATATGTTTATCTGAGAGAGGGACTTGTCAGTGTGTGGGTAAAATGCTTGATTCTGGCATCCCCTCAGAGCCGTTTCTTCTTCTGTTCTCAATATGATTTCAAATAATTGGCTCAATATTTCTTGCCCAGTATTGAAAAGCTTTGAAAACTTTGTGATTAAATCTTCCACATACTGCGCAGGGCCTATTTGTGTTAAGCTACAGCACAGGTTCCGTCTTGTGTATATGACAGATCAAGATGTGCATAATGGCACCAGTTTTCCATCTGGTCTCCATACCAGGAGATGGGAAAAGAGCTTTCATGTGACACACGAGGAATATTAATGTATGGTCTTAATCCAATCCATAATGCAGCAACTAGCAGGATTGTTTTTTTTCCCGTACAGGTCTGAGTGAACCTGCTCGCAAAAACTATCCCTGCATTCCCAAAACCCTAACACCATGAGTTAGAGACACAATAAAACTCACACGATCTGCCATCATCCAACAGTTCCAGGATATGAATAGAGACAGTTTAATGCTCACTCTACATTGTCCACTCGAACACTCACTGGGAAGGTACAGCATGGGTGAGATACAGAGTATACATTTCTACATCATCAGCATCAAACATTCCCTGTGCTGTTACTGTAACTGTCAAGATGGCATTGACATCATTGGGGGCAGAGTTTGACCTCATTTGGGGTGGGCTGCCACGTCACCAGAGGGCAGGGTGTGACTTGGGGTCTCACAAAGAGGAAGAGTGCGGGGCCCCTAAAAGCACAAGTCTGCCTTTGCGCCTTATCCCCATAAGCCCCTAATTTCCTTACTGATTTAAAATGTCTCTCAGCCTTGAATGTACTTAACGACTCACCATCTACAGCTCTCTGAGGTAAATAATTCCATAGTTTCACTACCCTCAGAAGAAATTTCTCTTCACCTTTGTCTTAAATGAATGACCCCTACTTTCCCTTACCTCATATTCTTGTGTCATCCGCAAACCAGATAATAGTGCATTCATTTCCCTCGTCGAAGTCATTAATATATACTGTGCATCAGAGGTTCCCAACTAGGATCCAAGGACCCTCAGGAGTCCACGAAGGGTCCACAGGAAGTTCATGACACTGGCTGCTGCCACGTGACTGACAAACGCCGGTTTCAACACTCAAAATGTTAAAATAATTAAAGAAAACAAATAGGTCACTCAGAGCGAAGCCTCCTGGAGTGCTAGATACTGATAGGCTGCTTAGTCAGCCTAGCAGCATCCAGTGCTCTGAGAGGCCTTGCTCTAATTGGCCCAATTGATTTATTCGATCTCGCTGTTACTGGGCATAAAAGCAAAAATCAAAGGTGGACCAGCAGGAGAGTCAGTCAATAAAGGTAGCAGCAGCAGTAGCACTAGGAAAGGTGGCAGAGTTGAAGAGAGGCAGCGGCGGTGAGGCTCTCATATGGCAGTGGTGAGGTCCTTGTGCAGCGGCGGATAGGCCCTCAGACAAGTGGTGGTGGCAGCGGCGGCGTTGGGAAAGGTGGCAGAGATGAGGAGAGGTTACAGGTGAGGGGAGGCAGTGGCAGCGAGGCGCTCATACGGCAGTGGCGAGGCCCTCAAGCGGTGGAAACGAGGCCTTCAGACAGTGGTGGTGAGGGCCTCAGGTGGCTGCAATGTCTAGAGGCGAGTAAGCAAGGAGGCAGCGGCGAGGGGTGGAAGAGGTAGGAGGCAGCAGAGCAGCGAGGTGGCAATGAGGAGAGAACCAAGGCAGCGGCGAAGACCAGAGAAGTGGTGGTGTTGGTAATGGATGAGTGGCGTTGGTGAGTACTATTTCGAAGTAGAGGGGTTATTGTTGTTATGGGCCAGGGTTTAGAGAACCCCAAAATGTATCATGGAGTTCACCTGACCCACAACGTTTAATAGATTGTGGTATGCGGAGCACACGGCCCGCTGTTCAAGTGTGGGACAGCAATGTTTATTCTATGAACTCAAGTTCACCTTTTTAAAACATACAGTGAACATCTTAGCAACCATTAATTCAAATACAACCCCCAAAGACTACAACACTAAGTAATCCTTTAAGCTTTCCTTTTAATATCCATAAGACTTAAAAACAGAACCTTTAACAGAAGCACATCAGGTTAAAGTCACTACTGAAAGCAGTTATTAGTTTTAAATCACCAAAGGATCAATTTACAGTCTTTAGATTACAGAGACTCTAAAACACCTTCTGGCTGTGACTGCAGCTATCCAGCTCTGCAGCTCTGAAAACGAAACTAAAACACACCCTGCAGCAAATAGCCTAAAACAAAAGTAAAAAGCTGACTGACAGCCCGGCTCCCCACACACTCTGACATCACTGATAAATACCCATTTCATAAAGGTACATTTCTTAAACACCCATTTCTTAAAGGTACTCTCACATGACAGTTAAGAGGCTTGGTCAGGGCTGTTAATATGAGGCCGCCATGGGGGGGGGGGGGGGGGGGGGGGGGGGGGGGGGCTTTTTCCAGTGCATTTAATGTGAGGGGCCTATGCAGCTGGTGAATGTATTTGTGAGCTGGTGAATGTATTTGTGACTGTGTGCCTCTTCCTAATTCCAAAGGTCACAGGCTTGGAGTACTGTTACTGTGTGTAACAATATCTTACCACTCTCTAGTGCTAATCTAGGTATGCTACTCAGCAAAGGATTGGTGGCTAAAGGAAGGTGGCTCAAAGAAGCAGGAAGCAAGTGATGAAGATGGACCATTTTTGGCAATTGCTGGTGAACAATCAAGGATGTACCACTCACTGCCCCATCAGCGGCAGGAACTACACAGCAGAGGTTCAATGAGAGCTATCTGCCCATGGGATTCATGTGCTCTGGAGTCCAACATTCCCCTGAAGCACAGTGTGTTGTGTGCGACAAAATATTATCCAACAGTTCAATTGTACCAGCTAAACTCCAAAGTCATTTGGAAACAATCATCCTGAATGTAAGAAAAAGGACACAGGTTTCTTCTGGAGAAAATAAATTTATTGACAGGCAGTAAATCCATGATTGTAGGATCTGCCAAGTCTGATGAGAATGTAACTGAGGCATCCTACAGAGTGAATTATTGAAGTGCACTTGTGGGAAAAGCACGATTGGTAAAAATTTGTTAAGGCCTTGCACCAAAGACATTGCAACGTACATGCTAGATGAGGCAGCAGGTAGAAAGATTGAGGAGCGACAGCTCTCCAACGATACTGTCGCCGGCCAAATTCATTTTCAAAATAAATATTTTATTAAAGTTTGCATTTTACACTGTACAAAAAATAGATGAAGGGGTTATTATTTGCAGTTTGCACGTTGTTCCTTTTCAGCAACCCCCCTTCCTCCTCTTTTCTACTGTCTACGGGTCCTATCATAGGCCCTTCCCTTTGTTTTGCTGTATGTTTTACTCTTAAAGCTTTGTGAGGGGCCTTCTGGTCCATGTGTCGGTATCTCAATGGGTTCCCCGTGGCATTTCCTTGGGTCTCTCACACCACCCCATACCACCTCTCCTCATCTATCCATTGTTGGCTTGAACAGGTCTTAGAACAGGCCGATGAATGGCTCCCACGCTTTGTGGAAGCCATCTTCTGGCCATCGAATGGGGTACTTGATCTTCTCCAGACGGAGAAATTCCGATCGGTCTGCCAGCCAGGCTGCAGCCATGGATGGTGCAGCTGCTCTATAGACGAGCAGGATTTCACAGCGGGCGATGAGGGAAGCAAATGCAAGGGCATCAGGCCTCTTCCCCATATGAAGTTCTGGCTGGTCTGATACGCCGAAGACTGCCACTCTCGGGCATGGCCCGACCCTTACCCCCACAATCTGGTTGGCAATCAGTAGCTAGCGGTGTCCCTCAGGGATCCCTGTTGGGCCCACAATTTACATAGATGATTTGGAGTTGGGGACCAAGGGCAATGTGTCCAAGTTTGCAGATGACACTAAGATGAGTGGTGAAGCGAAAAGTGCAGAGGATACCGGAAGTCTGCAGAGGGATTTGGATAGGTTAAGTGAATGGGCTAGGGTCTGGCAGATGGAATACAATGTTGACAAATGTGAGGTTATCCATTTTGGTAGGAATAACAGCAAACGGGATTATTATTTAAACAATAAAATATTAAAGCATGCTGCTGTGCAGAGAGACCTGGGTGTGCTAGTGCATGAGTCACAGAAAGTTGGTTTACAGGTGCAACAGGTGATTAAGAAGGCAAATGGAATTTTATCCTTCATTGCTAGAGAGATGGAGTTTAAGACTAGGGAGGTTATGTTGCAATTGTATAAGGTGTTAGTGAGGCCACACCTGGAGTATTGTGTTCAGTTTTGTCTCCTTACTTGAGAAAGGACATACTGGCACAGGAGGGTGTGCAGACGAGATTCAGTAGGTTAATCCCAGAGCTGAAGGGGTTGGATTATGAGGAGAGGTTGAGTAGACTGGGACTGTACTCATTGGAATTTAGAAGGATGAGGGGGGATCTTATAGAAACATATAAAATTATGAAGGGAATAGATAGGATAGATGCAGGCAGGTTGTTTCCACTGGCGGGTGAAAGCAGAACTAGGGGACATAGCCTCAAAATAAGGGGAAGTAGATTTAGGACTGAGTTTAGGAGGAACTTCTTCACCCAAAGGGTTGTGAATCTATGGAATTCCTTGCCCAGTGAAGCAGTTGAGGCTCCTTCATTAAATGTTTTTAAGGTAAAGATAGAAAGTTTTTTGAAGAATAAAGGGATTATGGGTTATGGTGTTCGGGCCGGAAAGTGGAGCTGAGTCCACAAAAGACCAGCCATGATCTCATTGCATGGCGGAGCAGGCTCGAGGGGCCAGATGGTCTACTCCTGCTCCTAGTTCTTATGTTACAACTTTGGTCATCACCTCAAAGGAGGCTGTCCAAAACCCAACAAGTCTGCTGCAGGGCCAGAGCATGTGGGCGTGGTTGGCCAGGCCTCCCTGACACCGTTCACATTGTCCTCTACCTCCGGAAAGACCCAGCTCATTCGGGTTCCTGTCAGGTGTGTTCTGTGCACCACTTAAAGCTGCATGAGGCTTAGCCTTGCGTAGGAATTGGTGGAGCTGGCCATGTTCAGTGCTTCGCTCCAGAATTCCCACCCTACTTCCATCCCTAACTCTTCCTCTCATTTCTCCCTTGGTCCGTCCAGTTGTGAGCCAGTCCTCTCTAAAAGTCATACTTGTATGACCCCGCAGTTCCCTTTTTCTATACTGTCCGCGTACAGTAGCTCCTCCATAGAATTCATATAGAATTTACAGTGCAGGAGGCCATTCGGCCCATCGAGTCTGCAACGGCCCTTGGAAAGAGCACCCTTCCTAAGCCCATACCTCCACCCTATCCCTGTAACCTCACCTAATCTTTTTAGGACACTAAGGGAAATTTAGCATAGCCAATTCACCTAACCTGCACATCTTTGGATTGTGGGAGGAAACCGGGGGACCCGAGGAAACCCACGCAGACATGGGGAGAACATGCAAACTCCGCACAGACAGTGACTCAAGCCGGGAATCGAACCTGGGACCCTGGAGCTGTGAAGCAACTGTGCTACCATGTCTCTCAGGGCCCCTCGTCGTCTCCTTGTGGAGAAAGGTTTTTTAAAAATAAATTTTGAGTATCCAATTCATTTTTTCCAATTAAGGAGTAATTTAGCGAGGCCAATCCACCTGCCCTGCACATCTTTGGTTTGTGGGGGCGAAACCCACGCAAACACGGGGAGAATGTGCAAACTCCACATGGACAGTGACCCAAAGCCGGGATCGAACCTGGGGCCTCGGTGGTGTGAGGCAGCAGGGCTAACCATTGTGCCACCATGCTGCCCCAGTAGAGAAAGTTTTTGACTTGGAAATGTCGGAGTTCTCGTCCGTTCAATAGTTCTAATCTCTCCGTCAGCTCTTCGAAGGTCGCTAGTCTGTCCCCTGTGTGAAAATCCCTAACTGCTAGGTGCCCCCCATCCGGTCTCCACCTCTTAGGAAGGTGGTATCTAGCATGGCTGGTAGAAACCTGTGGATACCGCAGATGGTGGCCATGGTGGACACCTTGATTAAACCGAAGTGTTGTCTCATCTGGTTCCAGGCTCTTAGTGTTGCTACGACCACTGGGCTGGATGAATGTTTATACTCTGCCTCCACTTCAGATACACTTCCAACCTCTCGTGTCTCGCAGGGCGATCACCAGGGGTTCAATTGCCAGGGTGAACAGGAGCGGCGACAATAAACATTCCTGCCTTGTGCCCCTGTGCAACTGGAAGTATTCAGAGCTGCGAATGTACGTCCGAATGCTTGCCTTGGGGGCGTTGTACAGGAATTTTGCCCATGAAGTTAACCCTGTCCCTAACCCAAACCGCTCAAGTACTTCAATGAGGTACTTCCATTTAACTCTGTCGAAGGCCTTTTCTACGTCAAGTGGGACAATCACCTCGTGTTCTCTCCCTGAATGGGGTCAGTATCGCATTCAGTAGCCGTTGGTTGTTCACAATTAGTGGTCTACCCTTAACAATGCCTGTCTGGTCCTCTGCAACCACCTCTGGTCTGCAGTTCTCCAGTCTCCTGGTCAGGATTTTTGCGAATATTTTCACATCCACATTGAGCAGGAAATGGGCCTGTATGATTCACATTCCATTGGGTCTTTGTCTTTTTTGGGTATCAGCGATATGGTGGCCTGTGGTAGCTTTGAAGGCAAGGTGCCCCTCGCTAGCGAGTCTGCGAACACCTCCCATTGATGCAGGACGAGAGCCGGTGCAAAACGTTAGTAGAAGTCCACCTGGAACCCGTCAGGTCCTGGCACCTTCCTCGCCTGCATGAAGTTGATGTTCGCCATGACCTCTCCCAGTTCTATTGCCGTTTCCAGCTCCCCCCATCTGTTGTCCCACACGCCTTGCATGTCCAGTCCATCAAGGAACCATTTCATCCCCGAGTCCCTGTCGGGGGGCTGAGCTGTACAGTCCCCAGTAGAAGGCCTCAATTGCTTTGTTGATCTTTTTTGGTTCGGCACCAGTCCTTTACCTGGGCTATTTCCCTCGTGGCTGCCTGCTTTCTCAGCTGGTGAGCCAGCAGGCGGCTAGCCTTCTCTCCTGCCTGACGGAGTTCATACATTGCCTTCCAGGTGGATAGCAGGTCAAAGTCCATTTGCAGCTTTTTCCTCTCGACCAGAAGATCTACGGTCAGGGCCGCGGAGTATCTTCTGTCGACCTTCAGGATGGACTCGATGCCTAGCCGATCTCTCTTTCCTGTCTCTACGTGCCTTGTAGGCTATAATTTCTCCCCAAATCACCGCCTTCAGTGCCTCACAGAACGTGGATGGCAAGACTTCCCCGTTCCGGTTGTTTGTAACTTACTCGCCTATGGCCTGTGATGTTTATTGGCAGAGGGCGGTATCCAGCATCCATAGGGGCATTGGGCACAGCCCGTCTCCAACTTCGCATCTACATAGTGTGGAGCATGGTCAGAGATTACAAGCGTGGAGTATTCCGCTTGCCTATTTCTAGAAGCATCAATTTCCCCATTACAAAAAAGTTGATGAGAGTGCAAACCTTGTGTACCAGTGAGAACGAGAATTCCTTCTCACCTGGGTGCAGGAACCGCCATGGGTCCATAAGACCATAAGACATAGGAGCAGAATTAGTCCACTCGGTCCATCGAGTCTGCTCCGCCATTCAATCATTGCAGATATTTTCTTATCCCCATTCTCCTGCCTTCTCCCCATAACCCCTGATACCCTTATTAATCAAGAACCTATCTACCTCTGTCTTAAAGACACTCAGTGATTTAGCCTCCACAGCCTTCTGCGGCAAAGAGTTCCACAGATTCACCACCTTCTGGCTGAAGAAATTCCTCCTCATCTCGGTTTTAAAAGATCGTCCCTTTAGTCTGAGATGGTGTCCTCTGGTTCTAGTTTTTCCTACAAGTGGAAACATCCTTTCCACATCCACTCTATCTAGGCCTCGCGAAATCCTGTAAATTTCAATAAGTTCCCCACGCATCCTTCTAAACTCCAACGAGTACAGACCCAGAGTCCCCAACCGTTCCTCATAGGACAAGTTCTTCATTCCAGGTATCATTCTTGTGAACCTCCTCTGGACCTTTTCCACGGCCAGCACATCCTCCTTTACATACGGGGCCCAAAACTGTTCACAATACTCCAAATGGGGTGTGACCAAAGCCTTATACAGCCTCAGAAGTACATCCCTGGTCTTGTATTCTAGCCCTCTTAACATGAATGCTAACATTCCCATTTGTCTTCTTTTTTTTTTAATGAACGTTTTATTGAGGGATTTATGGTTTTACAACAACAACAAAATAAACAATGTGCATGAATTTATAAAAATAGTGCAAAAGCCATCTTCCTCCCTTACAGGTCCCACCTTTACTAACCCCCCTCCTCTAAACTAAGCTTGCCCCCACTCCCCCCCCCCCCACCTTCTACTGACGGTTAATTTTTCGCAAAGAAGTCGACGAACAGCTGCCACTTCCGGACGAACCCTAACATTGACCCTCCCAAGGCGAACTTGATTTTCTCCAAACAGAGAAAGCTAGCCATGTCAGATAGCCAAGTTTCCGACTTCGGGGGCTTTGAGTCCCTCCAAACTAATAATATCCGTCTCCGGGCTACCAGGGAAGCAAAGGCCAGAACATCTTCCTCTTTCTCTTCCTGGATTCCCGGATCTTCCGACACTCCGAAAATCGCCACCTCTGGACTCAGTGCCACCCTTGTTTTTAACACTGTGGACATGACATCCACAAACCCCTGCCAGAATCCCCTCAGCTTTGGGCATGTCCAGAACATGTGGACATGGTTCGCTGGCCCTCCCGCACATCTTACGCACCTATCCTCTACCCCAAAGAACCTGCTCAACTGGGCCACTGTATTGTGAGCCCGGTGAACAAACTTGAATTGTATCAGGCTGAGCCTGGCATATGTTGTGGACCCATAGATCATCCTCTATCTCTCCTCCCAACTCCTCTTCCCACATGCGCTTCAGCTCCTCAGTCTGCATCTCCTCTAACCCCATGAGATCCTTGTAAATGTCAGAGACCCTCCCTTCTCCAACCCACACTCTAGAAACGACCCTGTCCTGTATCCCCTTTGGTGGTAGCAGCGGGAAGGTTGAAACCTGCCCCCCCCACCCACTTCCTGATCATGGCTATGTTCACCGCCCAATTGTAATTACTGAAGTTCGGCAGTGCCAGCCCGCCCTCCCCCGGCTCCACTTAAGCATCCCCTTTTTTACTCGTGGGGTCTTGCCCGCCCATAAAAACCCAGTGATTATCTTACTGACCCGTTTAAAAAAGGACTGCGGAATAAAGATGGGGAGACACTGAAACACAAACAGGAATCTCGGGAGGACCATCGTTTTCACTGTCTGCACCTTCCCAGCGAATGACAACGGGAGCGCATCCCATCTCCGAAAATAGTCCTTCATTTGGTCTACTAGTCGGGCTAGATTTAGCTTGTGCAGCTGTTCCCATTCCCGCGCCACCTGAATGACTAGGTACCGGAAGCTTCCCCCTACCACACTAAACGGCAGTACCCCCAGTCGCCTCTCCTGCCCACTTGCCTGGACCGCAAACATCTCACTTTTCCTCATATTTAGTTTATACCCCAAAAACAGGCCAAATTCCCCAGAATCCTCATAATTTCTTCCATCCCCTCTAATGAGTCCGATACATACAGGAGCAGGTCATCTGCATAAAGCGAGACTGTGTGTTCCATTCCCCCCCCCCACCCGGACCAGCCCCTTCCAGCTCTCAGCGCAATTGCCAGCGGCTCTATGGCTAACACGAACAACAGTGGGGAGAGGGGGCATCTCTGTCTCGTACCCCAATGCAGCCTAAAATAGTCCAATGTTGTCCTATTTGTCCGTACGCTCACAACAGGAGCCTGATACAACAACCTGACCCAGTCAATAAAGCCCCACCCAAATCTGAACCATCCCTGTACCTCCAACAGATATTCCCATTTACCCAATTAAAAGCCTTCTCTGCGTGCAATGCGACCACTACCTCCATCTCCCTACCTTCCATCATGATCACATTTAACAGCCTTCTTACATTGGCCACCAATTGCCTTCCCTTAACAAACCCCGTCGGGTCCTCCCCAATGATGTCCTGAACACAATCCGCAATCCTAGAGGACAAGGTTTTGGCCAGCAGTTTGGTGTCCACATTGGATTGGATTGGATTGGATTTGTTTATTGTCACGTGTACCGAGGTACAGTGAAAAGTATTTTTCTGCGAGCAGCTCAAAAGATCATTCAGTACATGGAAGAAAAGGGAATTAAACAAAATTCAAGAAAATACATGCGAATACAACACAAGATATACAATGTAACTACATAAGCATTGGCATCAGTTGAAGCATACAGGGTGTACTGTTAATGAGGTCAGTCAATAAGAGGGTCATTTAGGAGTCTGGTGACAGTGGGGAAGAAGCTGTTTTTGAGTCTGTTCGTGTGTGTTCTCAGACTTCTAAATCTCCTGCCCGATGGAAGAAGTTGGAAAAGTGAGTATGCCGGGTGGGAGGGATCCTTGATTATGCTGCCCACTTTCCCCCGGCAGCGGGAGGTGTAGATGGAGTCCATGGATGGGAGGCAGGTTCGTGTGATGGACTGGGCGGTATTCACGACTCTCCGAAGTTCCTTGCGGTCCTGAGGCGAGCAGTTGCCATACCAGGCGGTGATGCAGCCCGATAGGATGCTTTCTATCGTGCATCTGTAAAAGTTGGTACGGGTTAATGTGGACATACCGAATTTCCTTAGTTTCCTAAGGAAGTATAGACGCTGTTGTGCTTTCTTGGTGATAGCGTCGACGTGAGTGGACCAGGACAGATTTTTGGTGATGTTTATCCCCCGAATTTGAAGCTGTTAACCATCTCCACCCATGCTGACAGGGGTGTGTACAGTACTTTGCTTCCTGAAGTCGATGACCAGCTCTTTAGTTTTACTGGCATTGATGGAGAGATTGTTGTCGTTACACTACTCCACTAGGTTCTCTATCTCCCTCCTGTATTCAGACTCGTCGTTATTCGAGATCCGGCCCACTATGGTCGTATCGTCAGCAAACTTGTAGATGGAGTTGGAACCAAGTTTTGCCACGCAGTCGTGTGTGTACATGGAGTAGAGTAGGGGGCTAAGTACGCAGCCTTGCGGGGCACCGGTATTGAGGACTATTGTGGAGGAGGTGTTGGTGTTCATTCTTACTGATTGCGGTCTGTTGGTCAGAAAGTCAAGGATCCAGGTGCAGAGTGGAGCGCCAATAGGGATATCGGCCCGTAGGACTCCGGGTCCTTGTCCCACTTCAGGATCAATGAGATCGTGGCCTGTGACATCGTCGGGGGAAGCACCCCACGCTCTCTTGCCTCATTGAATGTCCTCATGAACAGCAACCCCAATATCCCAGAGAACTTTTTATAGAACTCCACTGGGTACCCGTCCGGCCCCGGGGCTTTACCCGACTGCGTGGCCTTCAGACCCTCCGCTATCTCCTCCAACCCGATCGGGGCCCCAAGCCCTTCTACCAACCCCCCGTCCACCTTCGGGAAATTCCACCCCCCTAAGAAGTGCCTCATCTCCTCCGGCCCCGCTGGGGGTACCGACCCATACAGCCTACTGTAAACCTCCGTGAACGCCTTATTCACCCCTGCTGCGTCTCGAACCAGGCTCCCGTCCCCATCCTTTACTTTCCCTATCTCCCTGGCTGCCTCCCTCTTTCTAAGCTGCTTTGCAAGCATTCTACTGGCCTTCTCCCCATGCTTATTGATCGTTCCCTTTGCCTTCCTCAGCTGCTCTACCGCCCTCCCTGTAGTTAACAAGCCAAACTCCGCCTGTAGCCTCCGTCGTTCTCTTAAAAGCCCTGCCTCCGGGGTCTCCGCATACCTCCTGTAGACCCATCTCCTTTATCAGTCGGTCCGTCTCTGCTCTATCTACCTTCTCCCTGTGGGCCCGTATCGAGATCAACTCCCCTTCAACCACGGCCTTCAATGCCTCCCAGACCACTGCTGCCGAAACTTCACCCATGTCGTTGACTTCCGAATACATTTCCTCAGCCGCCCGCACACCTCTTTGTCAGCTAAATGTCCCACGTCCAGCCTCCAGTGCGGGCGATGGCTACTCTCCTTGCTAAGCGGTAGGTCAACCCAGTGCGGGGCATGATCCGAGATTATGATCGCCAAATACCCAGTGTCCATCACCCCCGTCAGTCGAGCCCTGTTCAAAATTTAAAAATCAGTCCGGGAGTACACTTTATGCACGTCTGAGTAGAAGGAAAACTCCTTCACTCTCGGCTGCCCAAATCTCCATGAGTCCATCTGCTCTGTGAACCTCTTTAGGTCCTTTGCCATTGCTGGCACCCTGCCTGTCTTTGAGCTCGACTGGTCTGAACCAGGGTCAATAACTGTGTTGAAGTCCCCTCCCATGACTAACTTATGCGAATCTAGGTCCGGGATCTTCCCCAGCATCCTCTTTATAAACTCCACATCATCCCAATTTGGTGCATATATTTACTTGTACCACCTGCATCCCCTCCAGTTTCCCACTGACCATAACGTACCGGCCTCCCACATCTGTCACTATTCTTCCCGCCTCAAACACCACTCGCTTATTAATCAGGATCACGACCCCTGTAGTCTTCGAGTCCAGCCCCGAGTGAAAAACCTGTCCGACCCATCTCTTCCTTAATCTGATATGATCAGATACTCGAAGGTGCGTCTCCTGTAGCATTACCACGTCCGCCTTCAGTCCCCTCAGATGCGCGAACACACATGCCCTCTTTTTTAAAATAAATTTAGAGTACCCAATTATTTTTATTTTTATTTTTTATTTTCCAATTAAGGGGCAATTTAGCGTGGCCAATCCACCTAGCCTGCACATCTTTGGGTTGTGGGGGCGAAACCCACGCAGACACGGGGAGAATGTGTAAACTCCACACAGACAGTGACCCAGGGCCGGGATTCAAACCCGGGTCCTCAGCGCCGTAGGCAGCAATGCTAACCACTGTGCCACCGTGCTGCCCACGCATGCCCTCTTAACCGGCCCATTTAGTCCTCTTACATTCCAGGTGATCAGCCTAATTGGGGGACTCATTCCCCCCCGCCCCCGCTTTCGCCGATCAGCCATCACCTTTCTTGGGTCAGTCTATAGCCCGTGCCCCACGCCTCCACCGACCTGGCCCAAGGCAGCCTCCGCCCCCGACCTCCTTTCTGTCCCTCAGCAACAGTCCCTCCCTCGTCAGCAGAACATTTCCCCCCCCAGTAACAGCACTATGTAAACCTACCCCTTTGACAAGCATACCATCTGCTCATCCCCCACTGAGCTTCCGTGAGCTAGCCTGCCCAGCTAGCTTGGTGACCCCTACCCATGACGCCAGACATTCTCCCACCTACTGTTCCCTCCCCCCCGCTCATACACACATACTCAAACGAAAAACCAGTCCCAACACAATTGTCCTAGAAAAAAAAAGATAAACAAAGAAGAGATCAAACAGAAGATCCAGCATCTAACAAACACAGCTCCATCCCCCATCAGTGCAAATGTAAACTTTAATTCACTTAGCTCTGCAACTGGCCCCAAATCAATACAGAAGGCATTACAAATAACGTCAGAAAACGAAAAACAAGAAACTTTTTTTCACGTGAACATTGCAGCAAAGTTCGAAGTCCTCAGTCCGCCACCAGTCCTTTTCTTTTCGCGAAGTCCATCGCTTCCTCGGGTGACTCAAAATAAAAATGTTGCTCGTCATATGTGACCCAGAGATGGGTCGGATACAGCAGTCCAAACTTCACCTTTTTCTTAAAAAGGGTCGACTTTATCTGATTGAACACCGCTCTTCTCCTGGCCACCTCTGCACGCAGGTCCTGATAGATCCTCAGGATACTGTTCTCCCATTTACAGCTCCGTGTCTGCCTGGCCCACTGTAAAATACGCTCCTTGTCCAAGTGCCTGTGGAATCTCACCACCATTGACCTCGGGGGGGTCCCCCACTCGCGGCTTCCTCGCGGGCGCTCTGTGAGCCCTGTCCACCTCCAAGGATCGGGAGAACGTCCCATCCACCAGCAACTTCTCAAACATGCCCGCTATATATGCCCCTTCTTCGGACCTCTCTGGGAGACCGACGATTCTCAGGTTCTGCCAGCAGGATCTATTCTCTAGGTCCTCCACCTTCTCCAGGAGCCTTTTCTGCTGGTCTCTCAGCATTCCCACCTCCAACTCCACCACAGTTTGATGTTCCTCCTGCTCAGCCAGCGCCTTCTCTACTTTCTGGATCGCCCGATCTTGGGCATCCAATCCGACCTCCAAAATTGATCCTTTTGCACTTGCCTTCTTAACTGCCAACTGAACCTGCGCATTAACCTGAAGAGAATCATGAACAAGGACTCCCAAGTCCCTTTGTGCTTCTGATTTCCTATGCATTTCCCCATTTAGAAAACAGTCTATGCCTAAATTCCTCCTTCCAAAATGCATAACCTCACACTTTTCCACATTGTATTTCATTTGCCATTTCATTGCTCACTCTCCTAGCTTGTTCAAATCCTTCTGCAGCCCACCTGCTTCCTCAATACTACCTGTCCCTCTACAGATCTTTGAATCATCGGCAAACTTCGCAACAGTGCCTTCAGTTCCTTCTTCCAGATCATTAATGTATATTGTAAAATGTTGTGGTCCCAGCGCAGCCCCTGAAGCACACCACTAGTCACAGTTTACCATCCTGAAAAAGACCCCTTTATCCCCACTCTCCGCCTTCTGCCAGTCAGCCAATTCTCTATCCATGCCAGGATCTTACCTAAACACCAGGGGCTTTTAACTTATTTAACTTATTTAACAGTCTCCTATGCGGCACCTTGTCAAGGGCTTTCTGGAAATCTAAATAAATTACGTCCACTGGTTCTCCTATGTCGAACTTGCTTGTTACTTCCTCAAAGAACTCTAACAGATTTGTCAGACACGACCTCCCTTTGACAAAGCCGTGCTGACTCAGTCCTACTTTACCATGCACTTCCAAGTACTTTGCGATCTCATCTTTAATAACAGACTTTAAATTCTTACCAATGACCGAAGTCATGCTAACCGGCCTATAATTTCCCATCTTCTGCCTCCCTCCCTTCTTAAAAAGTGGCGTTACCATTAGCCACTTTCCAGTCCTCTGGAACCCTTGCTGCCTCCCGTGATTCCTGAAAGATCATCATCAATGCCTCCACAATATCCTCAGCTACCCCCTTTCGAACCCTGGGGTGTAGTCCATCTGGTCCAGGTGATTTATCCACCTTCAGACCTTTCAGTTTCCCCAGAACCTTCTTATTTATGGTCACTGCACTCACCTCTACCCCCTAGTTCTCCTGGAGCTCTAGCATCCCACTGGTGTCTTCCACCATGAAGACTGATGCAAAGTAACTATTCAGCGTGTCTGCCATTTCTTTGTTTCCTATTATTACTTCTCCAGCCACATTTTCCAATGTCTATTTTTGCCTCTCTTTTACCTTTTATGTATTGAAAAAAACTCCTCCTTATTTTCCTCTATATTACTAGCTAGCTTGCACTTATGCTTCATCGTCTACCCCCTCCTTGTTGCTTTTTTAGTTGTCCTCTGCTCGCTTTAAAAGGCTTCCCAAACCTCTGGCTTTGCACTAATCCTCACCACTTTGTATGCTTTTTCTTTAGCCTTAATGCTGTCCTTGACATCCCTCGTCAGCCATGGATGACTTGTCCTCCCCTTAGCCTGTTTCCTCTTCCTTGGGATGAATTTCTGTTGTGCCTCCCTAATGACCCACAAAAACTCCTGCCATTGTTTAGCACAGGGCTAAATCACTGGCTTTGAAAGCAGACCAAGGCAGGCCAGCAGCACGGTTCGATTCCCGTATCAGCCTCCCCGAACAGGCGCTGGAATGTGGGCGACTAGGGGCTTTTCACAGTAACTTCATTTGACGCCTACTTGTGACAATAAGCGATTTTCATTTTTCATTTTCATTTCATTTCATTGCTGTTCCACTGTCTTCCCTGCTAGGTTCCTTTTCCAATCAACTCTGCCCAGCTCCTCCCTCATGTCTTTATAGTTACCTTGTTTTAATTGTAATGCTGTTACATCTGATTGCAGGTTCACCCTCTCAAACTGCAGGGTAAATTCTATCATATTGTGGTCACTGCTCCCTAAGGGTTCCTTCACTTTAAGTTCCCTAACCAAATCTGCCTCATTACACATCACAAAATCCAGAATTGCCTGTTCCCTAGTAAGCTCTGTCACAAGCTGCTCCAAAAAAACCATCTCTTAGACATTCCACAAATTCCTTTTCTTGGGATCCACTACCAACCTGATTTCCCCAGTCCACCTGCATATTGAAGTCCCCCATGATTATTGTAATACTGCCTTTTTTACATGCCTTTTCTATCTCCTGATTTATTTTCTGTCCCACGTCCTGACTACTGCGAGGGGGCCTGAAAATAACTCCCATCAAGGTCTTTTTAACTTTGCAATTCCTCAACTCTACCCACAGAGATTCTATGCCTTCCGATTCTATATTGCTCCTTGCTATCGATTTAACTTCATTCCTTAATAACAATGCAAGCCTGCCCCCTTTGGCCATCTGCCTGTCCTTTCAATAGGACATATATCCTTGGATATTTAGACCCAGCCCTGATCCCATTGCAGCCATATCTCTGTAATTCCCATAACATTGTCCCGGTCAATTTCAATGTGCGCAACAAGCTCATTTATCTTGTTCCGTATATTGCGCGCATTTAGGTACAACACCCTCAATCCTGCATTGACCACCTCCCTTTTCACACTCTCCTCATTCACAGTACCCTGTACCGTGGCCCTTTCTGATTTTTGACTATGGCTTTTCTGTCTTAAACTTTCCCCCTTACTGCGTTTTGTTTCTGTCCCGTTTTACTTCCCTCCAACTTTATGCATCGGTCCCCATCCCCTTGCCACATTAGTTTAAATCCTCCCCAACAGCACTATCAAACAACCCCGAGGACATCAGTTCCAGTCCTGCCCAGGTGCAGACCGTCCGGTTTGTACTGGTCCCACCTCGCCAGAACTGGTTCCAATGGCCCAAGAATTTGAATCCCTCCCTCTTGCACCATCTCTCAAGGCACACATTCATCCTATCTAGCCTGACATTCCTACTCTGACTAGCTCGTGGCACTGGTAGCAATCCTGAGATTACTATCTTTGAGGTCCTACTTTTTAGTTTAACTCGTAACTCTCTGAATTCAGCTTGTAGGACCTCATCCCGTTTTTTACCTATATCGTTGGTGCCTAGGTGCACCACGACAGCCCTTCCTTACCCACAGTCGGTCCTTCTCCCTCAGGTGCATCTCTTGGAGGAAGACTATGTCAGCTTTTAAACTTCTCAGATGGGCGAAGATTCTGGATCTTTTCACTGGGCCTTTAAATCCCCTAACGTTCCAGGTGATAATCCTGGTGGGGGGTTTCTGTCACCCACTTCCTGCAGGATCAACCATACTTACCTGGTGGATGCACCCCTACATTCCGGGGATTCCCTTTGTTAAGGGGCCATCCAAATTGGTCACAGTCGCCGTTCTCACCATGAGGCCGGGCCCCTGTACTCGGGGGTTTCCCTTTATCCAGGGACCACACAACATGGCTGACAACTGTGTGTATGCCATGTGGGTGAGCCCTGCACTCCTGGATTTCCCTTTGTTTAGGGAATCTCCGAAGTGGCTGCTTATGGTGCCATCTTATTCCATCAACCTGAACTGACATGCCGAAGCCAGTCAAGAGCCCTTCCCTTCCTTATCATTATGCTCCCCCCCCCCCCCCCCCCCCCCGGGTCTCCCTTCCCCCCTTGTCCACCTTTCAACCCTCCCCTGTAACCCCCCTGTGCCCCCCTCCCAATTCACGCCCCCTACCTTCCCTTCCTCAATTTCTATGGATTCACCTCCCCTCCCCGCCAGGCACTCCCTCCCCACTGGGAAATGTGCCGCGGCCCCATCTCTTTCATACCTCCTAGCACTAGCTTTCCCAGAGTGTGGTGCCCCCCCCCCCCCCCCCCCCCTCCCGCGCTGATATTTCTCCCTCCTTATGCTGTTGCTTCACAGCGCCAGGGTCCCAAGTTTCGATTCCCGGCTTGGGTCACTGTCTGTGTGGAGTCTACACGTTCCCCCCCCACGTCTGGGTGGGTTTCCTCCGGGTGCTCCGGTTTCCTTCCACAAGTCCCGAAAGTGCTGTCAGAACATACCACTTAACATGTCTCAATTAGTCTTTTAATAATGTTAACTGCCACTGTTTATGGATTGAGTGGAACCTCAGGGCCACACACACACACACACACACACCCCCCCCCCCCCCCCCCCCCCCCCTGTGACCAGGGCTGGAATTTTCATCCTTCGCCTTTGTCAGCATTTGAAAATTCAGTCCATGGAAGCAAACTTTATATGGTTCAGAATGTCAATTTAATTGAGGCAGAAAGGGAGACTGAGAAACTAAAATAAAGCAATATTAAATATCTAAAGACTGTATATTTAATGCATTCAGCCCACTTGGGATAAATAAACAAATATGCAAAACAAAAGATGTAATTTAACACCACTGTCTATATGAGGCAACATTATATGGTAGAGTCCTGCCTGAAATATTGATAATTTTTTTCCTTCGAGTCTATGGGTGCTATTTAACAAACAAAAGCCTCTTTTTGGGCAGGACGAGATCGGATGCCATTTTTAAATGGCACCCCAATCTCTCAACCCCTCAACGTGACCGCCGAACCATCCCAATGCCTTAACTCACCTGTTAAGGGATCACTGAGCCCCCACCTCATATGGTCAGGGCATCCCCCGGCCTGATCTCCTATGTGGGCAAAATGCCACCTGGGCACCTTGACACTGCGAGGTTGGCACCCAGGTGGCACTGCCTGAGTGCCACCCTGCTCAGAGGCCAACCACCCGGGGGCCTCTAATCGCCTGCCCCCCCACCCCTCCCAAGTGCCAAGTCCCTGTTTGTGGAGACAAGTACCAAATGGCTCCTGGCTGAAATCTCTTTGGTGAGGCTGATAGATCCCAGGGTCTGGTTAATTATTGCGTAGTCATAGTTAAGTGCACCTAACTGCACTCTTAACTATGCAAATCTGGATCGTACCCACAATCGTTAAAATACGTGGGGCGTAATGAGCGCTGGAAATCCCAGAGGAGGCCTTTTGCAGGATTTACCAGCCGTGTCCCGTCCCAATTCCGTCTGGACGCAGCCAGTAAATCACATCCTATGTTTCGCTTGCTGTACATTTTCAAAACTTTTCCATTTAATTAATCTTTCTACCCTTCACAATTTGTAAAATAAAAAAAACTCCCTTGCCTTTCAAAGTCTCTTTAAAACCTTCATAGGAAGGGGGTGCAGCTGTGGACGCTGTTTGTCGTTTCGGCGTCTGATGGTCTGGGAACTTCACGCTGCAACACGGCCTAGGAGCAACAGAGAAAGAGAGAAGCAGGGAGCATCACAAATGCATTTTTTCTTATACTTTGGGAAAAATCTTTGCTTAGAAATGGAGAATAGGGAAAGAACAGTGATTTGAGGCAGAAAGGAAAATTTGAGAGTGAGACCATTATTAAACAAATTGTGTAATATTGTCCCAAACAAATGTTACTATTCTTACCAATGTATCTTGGTGAATATAATAACAAAATATGATATACAAGGTTCGACTTATAGTGCCACAATGGGCCTGGTGGGAAGCACATGATGTGACTGAGTTATACAACTAATAAGTTCCAAATTCAATTTAAGTTCTAAGCTAAGTCAGCTATCTTAATTGAGCAGAAACTGAGGCAATAAAATTAGCCTCAGAACACCAAGTGCTCAAAATGGCGGCCGGCGGAACACCCAAGGACTGGTGGAAGTCGGCGCAGGAGCAGCAAGCCTCTCTTCTGCGCTGTTTTGCGGAGCAGAAGGCTGAGTTGCTGGACTCCCTGAATGCGACTACCAACAAGCTGCTTGGGACCCAGGCGGCCCAGGAGGTGTCCATTCGGGAGTTGCAGCAGCAGGCCGCTGAGCGGGAGGAGGAGGCCGTGGTCCTCGTGGGGAAAGTGGAGTTGCATGAGGCACTTCACAAAAAGTGGCAAGACCGCTTGGAGGAGGTGGACGTTCGCACGAGGCGAAAGAATTTGAGGATCCTGGGCCTGGCGGAGGGGCTGTAGGGGTCGGATCTCCCGTCGTACGTCACCACGATGTTGAGCTCGTTGATGGGAGCGGGGTCCTTCCATTTGCCCCTGGAGCTTGAGGGAGCTCACAGAGTGCTGGCCAGGAGGCCTAAGGCAAATGAACCCCCGTGGGCGGTGCTGGTGCGGTTCCATCGATTTAGTGACCGGGAGTGTGTGCTGCGCTGGGCCAAGAAAGAGAGGAGCAGCAAGTGGGAGAATTCAGTAGTGCGAATCTACCAGGACTGGAGTGCGGAGGTGGCAAAGCGGCGGGCCGGGTCCAACCGGACGAAGGCGGTGCTGCATGCCAAGCAGGTCAGATTTGGAATGCTGCAGCCTGCGCGTCTGTGGGTGACATATAAGGACCGGCACCACTACTTTGAGTCCCCGGAGGAGGCGTGGGCCTTTGTACAGGCGGAGAAGCTGGACTCGAACTAGGGTCTGGGGTCACACTATGGCCGTTGCTGTTTTCGCTGTTGCTGTTCTTCAATTTTGAATCGTGTTTTTTTTATGCTGGTTTTCTTTTTGCTCTGTTTCCGGGTGGGTTTGTCTGTTGGGTATGGGTGTGGGGTATGTGGGGAACGTTGGGGGTATGTGCTTTATATGTTCTCTTCTGTACGTGGCTGGGGGTTGGGGCGAAACTGGATTTTGGGGAGCTGCGTCAGAAGGGTGGGGTGTGGCAGTGTGAAAGCGCGGGCTTTCCTCTGGTTTCCCGCGCTGTGGGGCGGAGCTGGAGGTGGGGGCGTTTTCTTTCCCGCGCTGAAGCGGCGCCAAGGAGGTGTGGCAAGAGGGGGATGACCGCATGCCAGGAGGGGATGGGTTTTGGCGGGAGCTGCCGGGTCAGCAGAAGTCAACTGACTCACGGAAGTACCATGGAGGGTGCGTCGCGGCTAGGAGGGGTCCTAGCCTGGGGGGGTGGGGGGGAATACCGGGTTGCTGCTGGAATGGCCAGGAAGGAGCTGGTGTGGGCCGGAGGGGTAGAGGAGAGGCTTTATCGCCATGGGGAACAGGTCAGGCGGGGCGAGCTGGCCTGGGGCGAGCAGTCGATAAGCTATGCCTAGCCGGCGGGGGAGAGGGGCGAGTTGCCCTCTGATCCGGCTGATTACTTGGAACGTGAACGGGCCGGTTAAGAGAACTAGGGTATTTTCTCATCTGAAGGGGCTGAAGGCGGACGTGGCTATGCTCCAGGAGACCCACTTGAAGGTGGCGGACCAGGTTCGTCTGAGGAAGGGGTGGGTGGGGCAGGTTTTTCACTCAGGATTGGACGCGAAGAACCGGGGGGTGGCGATTCTGGTGGGGAAGAGGGTGGCGTTCGAGGCGGCTGAGGTGGTGTCGGACAAGGAGGGCAGATATATTATGGTGAAGGGTAGGCTGCAGGGAGAGAAGGTGGTGCTAGTTAATGTATATGCCCCGAATTGGGATGATGCTGGCTTCATGAGGCGATTGTTGGGCCGCATCCCGGACCTGGAGGCAGGGGGCCTGATCATGGGGGGAGACTTTAACACAGTGCTGGATCCCCCACTGGACCGGTCCAGTTCAAGGACGGGTAGGAGACCGGCAGCGGCCAAAGTGCTGAGGGGGTTTATGGACCAGATGGGAGGGGTGGATTCCTGGAGGTTTGGGAGGCTGAGAGCGCGGGAGTATTCCTTTTTCTCCCATGTCCATAGGGTCTATCCCCGAATAGATTTTTTCGTCCTGAGCAGGGGATTGATCCCGAAGGTGCAGAATGCCGAGTATTCGGACATAGCGATTTCAGACCATGCTCCGCACTGGGTTGATCTGGAGATGGGGGAGGCGCGGGACCAGCGCCCGCTCTGGCGCCTGGATGTGGGGCTGCTGGCTGATGAGGAGGTGTGTAGGAGGGTCCGGGGAAGTATTGAGGGGTATCTTGATACCAATGATACGGGGGAGGTCCGGGTGGGGATGGTCTGGGAGGCTCTGAAAGCAGTGATCCGGGGGGAGCTGATCTCCATCCGGGCCCATAGGGAAAGGAGGGAGAGGAAGGAGAGGGAGAGACTGGTGGGGGAGCTCCTGGATGTGGACAGGAGATACGCGGAGGCACGGGAGGAGGGGTTGCTGGGGGAACGGTGTAGTTTGCAGGCCAAATTTGACTTGTTGACCACCAGAAAGGCGGAGACACAGTGGAGGAGGGCGCAGGGCGCGGTATATGAGTATGGGGAGAAGGCAAGCAGGATGTTGGCGCATCAGCTCCGCAGGCGAGATGCGGCTAGGGAAATTGGTGGAGTGACGGATAGGGGTGGGAATGTAGTGCAGAAGGGGACAGAAGTAAATGGGGTCTTTAGGGACTTCTACGAGGAACTGTACCGGTCGGAACCTCCAATGGGGAGAGGGGGGATGGAGAGCTTCATGAACAGGCTATGTTTCCCAAGGGTTCAAGAGGCGCTGGTAGAGGGGCTGGGGGCGCCGATAGAGTTGGAGGAGCTAGTCAGGGGGATTGGACAAATGCAGTCAGGTAAGGCGCCGGGGTCGGACGGGTTCCCGGTGGAATTTTATAAAAAGTATGCGGATCTGGTGGGCCCCCTGTTGGTGCGAGCCTTCAATGAGGCATGGGAGGGGGGGGGCTTTGCCCCGAACGATGTCGCGGGCACTGATCTCTCTGATCCTGAAGCGGGATAAGGACCCCTTGCAGTGTGGATCATACAGGCCTATCTCGTTCATCAATGTTGACGCTAAGTTGCTGGCGAAGATCCTGGCCACCAGGATAGAGGACTGGGTGCCAGGGGTGATACACGAGGATCAGACAGGATTTGTCAAGGGACGGCAGCTCAGCACAAATGTGCGGAGACTGCTAAATGTTATTATGATGCCGGCAGTGGAGGGGGAGGCGGAGATAGTGGTGGCGCTGGATGCGGAGAAAGCGTTTGATAGGGTTGAGTGGGGGTACCTGTGGGAGGTGCTGGAGCGGTTCGGATTCGGGGAGGGATTCATCAAATGGGTGAGGCTGCTCTGCGCGGCTCCGATGGCAAGTGTAGTTACCAATGGAAGGAGATCGGAGTACTTTAGGCTCTACCGTGGGACCAGGCAGGGGTGCCCCCGTCCCCCTTGCTCTTTGCACTGGCGATTGAACCTTTGGCTATGGCGTTGAGGGAGTCAGGGAGATGGAGGGGTCTGGTGCGGGGTGGGGAGGAACATCGTGTATCGCTGTATGCGGACGACCTGCTGTTGTATGTGGCGGTTCCAGAAGGGGGAATGCCGGGGGTGATGGAGCTGGTAGCGGAATTTGGGGGCTTCTCGGGCTATAAGTTAAATTTAGGCAAGAGCGAGGTATTTGTAGTACACCCGGGTGATCAGGAGGGAGGAATTGGGAGACTCCCATTTAAGAGGACAGTGAAGAGTTTCAGATACCTGGGGGTGCAGGTGGCCAGGAGTTGGGGGACTCTCCATAAGCTTAATTTTACCAGGCTGGTGGAGCAGATGGAGGAGCAATTTAAAAGGTGGGACATGGTGCTACTATCGTTGGCGGGTAGAGTGCAGTCCGTCAAAATGACGGTTCTCTCGAGGTTCTTGTTCCTTTTTCAGTGTTTGCCCATCTTTATCCCTAGGGCCTTTTTTAGAAAGGTGACTAGCAGCATCATGAGCTTTGTTTGGGCGCATGGGACCCCGAGGGTGAAGAGGGTCTTCTTGGAGCGGGGTAGAGATGGCCGGGGGGGGGAAGAGAACTGGCGTTACCCAATCTCTCAGGGTATTATTGGGCGGCCAATGTGTCGATGGTGCGCAAGTGGGTAATGGAGGGGGAGGGGGCAGCATGGAAACGGATGGAGAGGGCGTCCTGTGGAGATACAAGCCTGGGGGCCCTGGTAACGGCGCCGTGGCCGCTCCCTCCTACGAGGTATACCACGAGTCCGGTGGTGGCGGCTACCCTCAAGATTTGGGGGCAGTGGAGGTGACATAGGGGAGAAGTGGGGGGCTCGATGGAAGCTCCGTTAAGGGGGAACCATAGGTTCGTCCCGGGAACATTGATGGGGGATTTCAGGGTTGGCACAGAGTGGGCATCAGACAGCTGAGGGACCTGTTTATTGATGGGAGGTCTGCGAGCCTGGGGGAGTTGGAGGAGAAATTCAGGCTCCCCCCGGGAAACATGTTCAGGTATCTGCAGGTGAAGGCATTTGCTAGACGGCAGGTGGAGGGATTCCCTTCGCTTCCCGCAAGGGGGGTGAGTGACAGGGTGCTTTCGGGGGTCTGGGTCGGAGAGGGGAAGATATCTGATATCTACAAGGTTATGCAGGAGGCGGAGGAGGCATCAGTAGAGGAGCTGAAAGCTAAGTGGGAGGGGGAACTGGGGGAACAGATCGAAGACGGGACATGGGCTGATGCCCTGGAGAGGGTTAGTTCTTCCTCCTCGTGTGCGCGGCTTAGCCTCATCCAATTCAGGGTGCTGCACCGGGCCTACATGACTGGGACGAGGAGGAGTAGGTTCTTTCAGGGTGAAGACAGGTGTGTCAGGTGCTCGGGGAGTCCAGCGAACCATGCCCATATGTTCTGGGCATGCCCGGCACTGGAGGAGTTCTGGAAGGGGGTGGCGAGGACGGTGTCGAGGGTGGTGGGATCCAGGGTCAAGCCAGGATGGGGACTCGCGATTTTTGGGGTTGGGGTGGAGCTGGGAGTGCAGGAGACGAAAGAGGCCGGTGTGCTGGCCTTTGCGCCCTTAGTAGCCCGGCGAAGGATCTTGCTACAATGGAAGGATGCAAGGCCCCCAAGCATGGAGACCTGGATCAATGACATGGCGGGTTTCATTAAGCTAGAGAAGGTCAAATTCGCCCTGAGAGGGTCGGTACAAGGGTTCTTTAGGCAGTGGCAACCTTCCCTCGACTTTCTGGCTCAACGATCGGGTACGGGGACAGTAGCAGCAGCAACCCGGGGGGGGGGGGGGGGGAGGGGGGGGAAAAGGGGGGGGGGGGGGGGGAGACGATGACTATGTTTGTTTGTTTAATTTTAATTTATTTTTAAGTTCTTTTGTTGTTCATTGGGGTTGGGGGGGTGGGGGAATGTGATACATGCGTCGATACGGTCTGGGGGGTGTTAGTTATTATGGGTTATTTTGTTGCATTTCATTGTTTGTCGTTATGTTTTATATTTTCTGTAAAAAATTCCAATAAAAATTATTTTTTTTAAAAAGAACACCAAGTGCTATTTTAACACTGATTGTATAACCACTGATTGCTGTACCCAAGGAGCGCTGCCAGGTTAAGAGCAAAGACAAAGAATAAAATTTCTACTCTATTTGACATGAGTTATAATCCTATTGTATAAAAAAAAAATTTCTTTAGAAAATATTTTATTGAAGTATTTGTAATTTTCACAATTTAACGTGTTGACATTTCTAAAACTACCGTGTAGGTCGACACACAAAATACCCCCTAAAAGAACAAACAATAAACCATGTCCCCCACTTCTCCCGCCCTGTCCCCAATTACCCGTATACTAAGCTCCCTGTCCTTATTTAACATTACCCTGCCTCCTGTTTTCCTCCCCTCCCACCTTTTCCATTTCCCCCCTTACTGCTGACGTTTAGTTTTTGTTAAAGAAATCGATGGATGGCTGCCAACTCCAGGCGAATCCCTGTATTGATCCTCTCAGAGCTAACTTGATTTTCTCCAGACTGAGAAACCCTACCATATTGCTGACCCACACTTCTGACTTTGGGGGCTCCGTGTCCCTCCATCTCAGCAAGATCCGTCTCTGGTCCACCAGGCAAGAGAAGGCCAGGATATCGGCCTCCCTTCCCCCTTTTTGCTCCCGGATCCTCCGACACCCCAAATATTGCCAATTCTGGACTCGGAGTTACCCTACCTTCCAGGACATCTGACATAACATCCGCAAATCCCTGCCAGAATTCCCTCAGTTTTGGACATGCCAAAACATATGAACATGGTTGGCCGGGCTACACCCACACTGTCCACACCTGTCCTCCACCTCTTCGAAGAACCTACTCATCCGGGCTACCGTTATGTGGGCACTGTGGACTACCCTGAACTGAATCAAGCTAAGTCTAGCACAGGACGAGGATGCATTTGCCCTTTTCAAGGCTTTTTCCCCACAGTTCAGTTTCCAGCTCCCCTCCTAGCTCCTCTTCCCACTTCCTCTTCACCTCTCTGATAGGGGCCCCTTCCCATTCTAACAATTCCCTGTATATCTCTGAAACCTTCCAATCTCCAACCCCTGTTTTTGACAGCACTTTATCCTGTACTCCCCTCAGGGAGAGGCGAGGAAAGCTTGGGACCTGCCTCCGTACAAAGTCCCGCACTCGAAGGTACCGAAACCCGTTCCCACCCAGCAAATCAACTCCTTCTCTAATGTCACCAAGGTCGGAAAGCCCTCCTGGATGAATAGATCCCCAAACCTCTAAATCACTGCCCGCTGCCATACCTTAAAGCTCCCATCCGGCCCCCCCCCAGGGACAAACCGGTGATTATCACAGATCGGTGACCACACTGACGCTCCCTCCAGTCTCATATGCTGCCTCCATTGCCCCCACACCCTCAGGGCTGCTACGACCACCGGACTTGTAGAGTACCGTGCCGGCATGAACGGCAGGGGCGCCATCAGTAAAGCCTCCAAACTCGTACCTTTGCAGAATGCTGCCTCCATCCGCTCCCAAACCGACCCCTCCTCGACTACCCATTTCCTGACCATCGATATATTGGCAGCCCAGTAATAGTCAATAAAGCTCGGGAGAGCCAAGCCCCCTTCTACACGGGTCCATTCCGGGAATGCCCTCTTTACTCTCGGGGTTTTACCCCCCCATATAAACCTCGATATCGCCGCATTCATACTTCTGAAAAAAGCCTTTGGGACAAAAATCGGGAGACAATGAAAAAAGAAAAGCAGTCTCGGAAGGACCGTCATCTGAACCCTCCCCGCAAGCATCAGTGGGAGCATGTCCCATCTACGGAAATCCCTTCTCATTTGATCCACTGCTTTGGTGATTGTATAAAATTAATTGTCCTGGTAACAAAGTTCCAGCTCATATCTAGTGACTCTGCTCACACATGAAGAATGAGCATTTTGGCAAAATAAGAGTCATCAGCTCCCACAGTTAATCCAAGCAAGCACAAATGGAAGGGGTAAAATGCAAGAATTTAAAAAATCTTTTGCTATAATTCCTCAGTGTTGCGGCTTAATTTGGTAAAATGATGGAGCTGACTTTTATTTGCATGTTTCTTGACATTATAGCATTGCTTTAGAGACAAAATGTTAGACTTTAATTCATTCAAAACCCATCTAGTTGCAGAATATCAGAATCACTATTAGAATCACTTCCCTATAAGAAAAATAAGGATTCCTATTCAGCAGTGCTCAATAGTTTTGCAAGCCCTAAAACACTTCTTTTCCAGGTTTGGCTTTTGCCAAGAAACAAGGTAAGTCAACAGAGACACTGAATAGATGTTCACCAGGCCAAAGTATGAAAATCTAAAGGAATAGCTACTTTGAGCTCATAGCTAATATAACACAAGCACAGTAAACCCACTGCACTGCTCCATCAATCAGTCTCAAGGGGTCAGGAGTAGCACAGGGTTATATTCAGAATATTATATCCTCCACTTTGCCCAGCAAGCACATCCATAGGAACACAGGAACAGGAATGGACCATTCAATTCCTCGAATCTGTTCCACCAGACTGTATCCTAATCCCATCTACATGCCTTGGTTATAGCATGAGTTAGAGGCAGAATAAAGCTTTCCCTTTGCACTACCTATGAAGCGCTGCAAGTTAGGAAGAACATAGATTAGCTGCAGAATAACATTTCGACTCTATTGGACATAAGCCTTAAACCTGGCCTCAGAAGAACATCAGGGTTATTTAAATATCCTTAACAACTGACATCGGGCTGTTTCAGCAAACAGAGAAAAATAAAATACCTATAAGCCTGAACTGGATAAAGGCTGGTCTCCAAGGTAAAAGGATGGTATTCCAGCCTACAGTGGCCCAACCAGCAACTCTAGCTAATGAATGTCTAACCCTGGAAACCCATCCTTTGAAGTTCAAGCAAGTCAGTGCTATACTTGCTTCTGTTTCTTATTTACTCATTTGACCTGTTTTGTGGTACTAGATATTTGGAAAAGGCTGTAAATCCTAAATCTGAATATCAAGATATGTTAGTATCAGAAATGAGCAACATGTAAATCAGTGGGATTTTAGTTTTATTTATTCAACTTCAAGTTTCCATGGTATACATCTAACATCTGTGCAGTACCAAAAATAAAGCTTGGGTAGTCTGTTTTAACAAATTACACGTGCACTATCGCCACAGAAAACAATATACCCATAAATAAATCACTAATCCTACCACACTGTAAACAAGTGATGCATTCCATGAGTTCTAAAAATACCATATCATAGAAATCATACAATCCCTACAGTGCAGAAAGAGGCCATTCAGCCCATTGAGTCTGCTCTGACCCTCTGAAAGAGCACCCCACCCCAGCGCACTCCCCCACCCCATACCTGTAACCCCATACCCCAACTAACCTTTGGACACTAAGGGGAAATTTAGCATGGCCAATCCACCTAACCTGCACATGTCTGTGGTTAAAAACTGAATATTATCTGCTTTGGACTATAATTCTCCAGTTAGATAAATTGTGAGTTTTATTTAATCTAGAGGGATTCAATGCCTCATGAATATAGGTCCCCAGAGTTATCAGTGCCAATGATAATGAAAGTGCGGAGTAAAAATTTGCTCCTTGCCTAAACATTGGAATTCCATTTTGCTCTTTCAGCTGCTGCGCTCAGGAAGTATATATAAGCTTGCTAGTGGCCGAACGGTTAAAGGCATTATCCAATGTGGTAATAAATACAAAGTCTGTAGTACAATTCCAGCTTCAATCACACTATTGTGGAGTCAACTGAATTCAATTGGGCAGCAAGATGTGCAGTATAATTTGCATCAGTACACTGACATAGGGGATGGAATAATCAACCAAGATTTTGATTTCTGATCACTATGCAGCGACATTTGCTGTAACGTGTGCAACACGTAAAGTCAGGATTGAGTCCGGCTGTAATGTCCTCTTTCATTGAACTGACTACTAAGACATTAAGAACATAGTAGGAGAAGGACTGGACCTATGTTCCACTGCACTTGCTTGGTCATAGAATACAATCATAGCTAATCTGTCTCAACTCCACACACATGCCCATTCTTCTTGCCTTTTGATATCCCAAGAGCTGCAAGAGTCACAGATAAAGAATAGGTACTTGAGTCAGGTACCAGGAATGCCAATATCCACAGAACTAATTCCTGAAGGAGTCAACAGCTTCGGGAAAGGGAGTGAAGTGAAATAGCAAAGAAAGATATACACATGCTTCTTTCTCAGTTCTGTTTATCTGCACTTATTTGCATCTGATCAGCCCATCTAAACATTACATAACATGTTTACCTCTTCTGCTCATTAACTTCCTTATGTTTAGAAAGCCCCTCTTCTTCACTATCCCAGGGACTTGAATCAACAGTAATTTCCTAAAAGCAATCAGAGACAGGAATGCCATAAATAATCCCATCACAGTGCTCTGACCTTTCTAGAGGGAAAAAACAATAAACTAATTACTTTTAAAGAAAAATCAACATCCTCCATCAGTTATAATTCCTTTCATTATATTCAGTATTTTTAAAATAAGATTTTTTTTTCTAAATTTAGAGTACCCAATTATTTTTCTTCTAATTAAGGGGCAATTTAGCGTGGCCAATCCACCTACCCTGCACATCTTTGGGTTGTGGATGTGAGACCCACGCAAAAACAGGTGCAAACTCCACACAGCCAGTCACCCGGGGCTGGGATCGAACTTGGGTCCTCAGCGCTGTAAGCAGCAGTGCCAACCACTGCGCCACCATGCCGCCACTTAAAATAAGATTCTTAATCATCCTAGTGAGTTAGTCACACACTGGAGATAACGGTGTCTCAGTGGAGTAAAACAAAAACGCGCCCATTACAAAGAGTAGTTTGATCCCTCATAAACCCAATCCTGTCTAGTGTAGCATGTTTCCTCACCATTATTAGTACTCAAACAACAAAATTGTGAAATAAAAACAGAAAATGCTGGAAATACTCAGGTCAGGCAGCATCTGTGGAGAGAAGCAGTGTTAACATTTCAGGCTGGGTCAATAACCTGAGCAGAATCTTCCACTCTGAAATGGATGTCGAAGTGCATGTGTGGGGATGGATGGCTGAACACACCATCTTATACTGTTCAGCTCATTACTTATGCATCTGTGCGAAGCATAGCCAATCTCGTGGTGAGGGCAGGCCTTATGGGGCCGACGGTCTGAGCACCATATTTAATGGGCAGTGAGACAATCATTCACTCACTGAAGACCAGGAGCTCTGGATTCTGCAGCTACAGAAATGTTGGAGAAAACAGCAAAGTATGACTCCATGGTTCAGCAATGTCTCCCCGCATATTTTCCCCCAAGCTGTCTGCCAAGGCGGAAGGTACTATTTCCCAGGGATGGCAGCAGCAGGCACTCCTGTTTGACCACTGAGGCCAGGGTAGAGGTCACAGTGGAGGTTAGAAGCTGTGGTGTCCAACACAGAGATGTCCAGCAGTACAGGAACAGGTTTGAATTATCTGCCACAATAAAAACAGAAAGTCCTGGAAAAACTCAGCAGGTCTAGCAGCATGGATGGAGAAAGAAACAAAGTTAACAGGAGACAGTTTTAAGGCCTCAAAATGTTAGTTTTATTTTTCTGCTGGGGATCAGGACTCAGCCCTAAGGAAGTTGTAGAGACAGGCAGGGGAACAGTTGCCAGAAGCCATGTGCAGACGGGACCGAAGGCTGGAGAAGCTCGACCACGTTCTATCTGCTGTCCTGCTTCAGGTAAATAGCTGCTTCCATGGAAAGGGCGCAACCAACTTGGAGATCCAGATCCAGCAGAATGCACAGTGGCTGCCAGATATGCACTTTGACCTGCACTCCATCGCTCTAGGCATTGCTGTAGTGCAGCAGTGGCTAGGCGAGAGGGGGATGGGGTACTCTGACATTCTGTCAGGTACCCCCTCCCCCAATGAGGGAGGTGTCATCGTGGCACCCACAGTGAGGAGGAGTGTCAGACAGGCACGCATACCTTGGCAGTGGCAGGTCAGGCCAGGAAGGCTGCATCTGCACCTGACCCTTAGCAGGCTGGGGCCCTCAAGGCCTCAGACCACCCCAGGGCACCAGAAACTGTAGGACTGTAAGGCTGTCCATGTGAAGCATCGGCAGCTTGACGTGGCTCCTCAGGTCCCTGCAGGAAGACATTTACTCTGGCTTCAGTGTCCACAATCACAGATCATGGTCTCACAGTAATGCCAAGACAATTTAGAACCAAGACTTGACGGGGTCTCTGTGATTGGAGATCCGATGGTTGCACTTCAGTAACATATAGTGCAGGTGAGGCACTCTAGTTACTCGTCACAAAGTTACCTCAAAATTTCTCACGATGATAGAGATGCTAAGGGATTCAAGTTTATACTCTTTTATGAGAAAAAAAACAAATTAATAAATGAAAGAGGCAGCCCCTTTAATGGGATACTGCAACAGAAAGACTAAATTACGCAGGAAACTTACAAAATGTAAAATTAAAACGTGATTTTTGAGGTCAATAAAGCCCTCCAGCTCCCCACAGTGGCCATTTGTCATGGATAGCCTTCATAGTGGACACTGCATGCTCTCTCTCCAAGGACACCTGCTTTGTATATGGCCAGGGAAGAGGGGCAGACAGTCTGGGTGGACAAACCCCTGCGGTATGGGTGGAAAGTGGCAATCGGTAGGGCAGTCATCCCTCATCAATCTACAAAGAGGAACAGTTTTGAGGGGCCACACACTGTTCTCATGGCACTGTTCCCTATGGTTCTGACTGAAAGAACTCTCTGCCAGTTTGCAACCCCACCCCGTCCCTTTGGTAGCAGGTGTCAGGGTGACATGACTGTATCCCTGGCAAGTTTAGATGTGATATTATTTCCAAGTTGCCACGCATGCAAACATTGACAGTGCATGGGTGAATACAAAATTCTACTTACAAGTGCCTGAGGTTATGGGAGGACAGAGCACTGTGCAGGTTCTAATGCACGCATTTAGTGCCAGCTTCTTTCATGGCACCTGCAAATTGTCAGGGAAGGGTCCAGGCTCTGGAGGCCAGTGGGAAAAGAGAGAGACAGAGTGGGAAAAGAGAGCGAGAGAGAGACAGACAGAAAGGAAAGCAAGCAAAAAGTTGAGTCGAGTTTCAGGATTGCTGAGGGTGACACAGACACATTGCTTGGATGTATATAGGGCGCGATCGAACGGCCACAGAGCCCGAAAAGCAGCGTGCCAGGGTGCAGCATGACTGACAAGAGCTGGGAGACTCCATTCCCGGTTCGCAAAGCCTCGCAAGATCTAATGCGAAGGGATCACTTTTAGGCAAATCTCCAAAGTAGAGCGAGACAGCTAGTCTCACTTTAATATTCAGTTTCCAGAGGTACCCAATGCATTGGGATCTATCCCCTTTGCCTCAGGTACCACAGGCTAACAGTGTTCAGCACTGATCTTCACAAACGGGGACCAGGCAGAACGGCACTCATGGGGGTCAGAGGCCCCAGGTGCATGCCCTTTGGGCAGGGTGGTACCGTGGCAGGGCCACCTGGCTCTGCCAAGGTGCCACCCTGGGATTTTTTGCACAGTGCCGATCTGGCCAGGGATGCCCTGCGTGGGTGTTGGGGGATGGGAGACCCTCCCATAGTACATTGGGGCTTGGGGGGGTCTGCCGTTGCTTTGGGGGCTCCGGAGATTGGGATGCCACTCAGTGCACAAAGTGGGGCTGAGGGTGGCCTCGGCAACGCGTTCCCCGCTGAGGCCCCCTCCCCCATCTAACCCGGGTGCCACTTTATAGTGGGTTTCTTGGCGCTGTGAGTGCCAGAAACATGCGGCCAAACAAGCTCATTCGTGGACTTTGTTCTCATTTAGTTAAATCGCACCTATTGTATTTCTTTTATATTCAGTGGTTTATTTTTTTTGCAAGTTATTGCAGCTAGCAATGCACAGTGCTGAAAATGTAAGGTACAGTATTTCAACTTGCACATTGGTTTTTGCAGGCATGAAATGTAAAGGAACCCAGCTCCTGCTTTAACATTGATTCCTATGGGATCCCATGATTCACTTAAAGTTTCAATTTTTCAGGTATGCAACCACAATTTTGAGTGAGGTCATACTGTAGTACAATTCAGTTCAGCTAGCATATATTAAGGTACATTAGAGAAAAATACATCTGTAGCCAAGAAGGTGCTGGGTCATCCAACTAGATGGAAAACCAAAAAGTTCAATTTGTGTCTGCAGCTTACTTTTTTGGAATCTAGTAGCTATCGGAGTGGCATGGGCCTGTCTGCCAAATCGGACTCCAGCTATGGCCTCTCCATGTGGCTTGGTGACATTCTTTCAGGATTCAGGCAGGATTGTACAAATTGGTGTGCTCTCCTGAACAAGACATCTGTGACCTCCTGTGTTGCTTACTGGGAGATGCCACACAGATCCCCAATGGAACCCAGGAAGGATCCACTGGCAAGTAAGTTCAAGGATTGACCTTCAATACCACCAGCCTGAGATTCACTCCAGGTCCTTACAGCCGCAGCTCACTTAGAAAATGTTGGCAATGTAAGCAACCACATCCCAGGGAATATGGTATTGCCTTTCGCTCATTTCTAGATAAGAGTATCACTGCAATACCCATGGTTGAGCCTATGGTTTCTGTTGTAAATGACCCTGTTCTCCAGAGTCATGAACTTCTCGAGGCACCACCATCTCTTGCTGCTCCGCCATTGCTCCTGGCCTTGTGCCACCCTCCAATGAGCCCTCTAAAGCAGGGTTGCCTGGAGCCTGCATCACTGACACCTCAGCGGATCGGTGAATGCATTGAAGTAATACATTTAGTGAGTATATCCATTACATAGATACACAGAAGATAGGAGCAGGAGGCCTTTTGGCCCTTCGAGCCTGCTCCGTCATTCATCACGATCATGGCTGATCATCCAACTCAATAGCCTAATCCTGCTTTCTCCCCATTGCCTTTGATCCCATTCTCCCCAAGTGCTGTATCCAGCTGCCTCTTGAATTACAGGTCTCCCTCCAACTCAAAGTCAGCAAGCCAGTGCTAAACCCGTTTTTCTAGCCTCCATCTAGACATGGAAACCCCACCCAACCCTTCCAGGTGAAGGACATCCTGGAGGATTAGAGATGAGCGTTTCTCCATTCATACATGACTGCAAAGGGAGATTTTGCTCTTTGACCAAGGTGATGACAGTTATGTGCAAGAAGTCTCCCTCTGACATTATTCTGCTCAATTCCAGTATCCTCGAGACTCCATAGAGAGATAATTGCCTTGGCATCATAGAAAAACTAACCACATGAGCTCTAGTCAGGTATGATGATTCAACTGGGATGATGAAGGCTTGGAGTCACGAGTTGACTGGTTTCCACCAGCCAGGCCCCCAGGAGGCATCCACCTCCCTCCCTTCTTCCGTTGTCTGACTACAGCAGATGGCAAATTGCACTGAACGATCCACACCTTGCTGGATTCTCGAATTTATGAGACTTCGGAGTCAGGGTAAAAACTTTGCTGTTATCTGCGTATCATCATAGAAAGGAGAACAGGTTGACATCCTGTTGCCTCATGCTTATTAGGGCGTCCCTTTCGTTGGCCACTTGTGCTGACTTTGAACTCCACCCACCCAAAAGTACCCTACTCCCGCTTTGAGGGATCGCATTTACTGGCTACATGCATTGTCAAAGTAAGATTCGAAAAATGGTGTGCATCATCTTTCAAATTTGGTCCACTACCGTCGACTCTCCTACTGTCGACCACCAACCTGCCCCCATCATCCTTGACGCACCCAATATCAGCATTCCTCTTCCCTCTGTCACACTGGACCGCTACCTAAGAGTGTATTACCAGCCACCTCTACCTGCCTTTCCTCCCTTCAGAGCTGACACTTTTTATCATAAGAACATAAGAACTAGGAGTAGGCCATCTGTTATTTCTCCATGCCCACCTGAAAAAGCCCCAAGACCCTATCCATTATCCAAGCCACCTCTCTCATCTGCCTCCATTTCCTCCCCTATTCCAATCACCAACTACATGATCACACTGGACCTGCTACCCTAGCGCATCTCACGCCTTAGCTCTGCTGTTCTCTCTTCTGACCATTTCCCCAAGTTCAACCCCCAGGACTCCACCATCAACAGCACCAAGCCCACCTTCTAGGGCACTCTCTCTTCTGACCATTTCCCCAAGTTCAACCCCCAGGACTCCACCATCAACAGCACCAAGCCCACCCTCTTTCTCCACCCCCTCCCCACCCCACCCTTTCCCAGACAGATTTTTCCCTCCCCCACACCATCTCCAGAGTCTCTCCCCCAACTTTCCCAGACAGTCTTACTTCACTCCCAGGTTTCACCTGCTTTCCCTGTCCAGCGTTTGTTCCACCCTAGCCCCCTTGCAGTCTTCACCTGCCTCCCTGCTTCCAGAACTGGTGCAGATTTTGATACCAGCACTCCAAGAAGGCAAAAGCAGCGTCTACTGACTTCAAAGTCATGAAAGATGTGAAGTTCGCCAGGTGAATGCCACATATATATAGTCATAAAAGTGAATGCTCTCAATCGTGATACACTATTGAGGAAAGAAATTGACAACGTGAGGTAGTCATAAAAATAATGAAAGGAGTGGCTAGGAAAACATTATTCAGAAGATAGTTAGAATGTGAAATTCTCTCCACAAACCCATTTAATAAATGTTGTAAAGAAATTTGAAATTTGCTTGCAAGGGTGACTAAGAATAATCAAGAGAATGGGAAGAGATTTGGTGATTCATGAAAAAGAATACTAGCAAAGATCGACAGGCCGAATTGCCTATTTCTGTGCGGTTACTTGTTTCAATGATTTCAGTTGTCCAGGCTTCAAGGGATGCAAGTCAAAGGCCCATGAGACACAGTTTAGACACCTCTTTCTGCTCTATGTTATCACATTAAATGTAAGGCTACCACACTTCATCAATTAAAATTTTAAGGAGTCTGCCCTTTTTTGACGTATATTTGAATAGATTTTCATCATTCCACACAACATGAAACTGATGTTGCAGTTGTGTCAAGGGAAATGATAATTAGTTGGTTTCTATAAAGTCCAGCGGATCCACAGCAATATTCAAGATTAAAACTTTACACCATTCTCACCAGGTTTCCCTGTTTAATGTATGTCTTATCCTGTGGTGACGTTGAGGGCACAGACGAAGCACGATCCTACAATTTTGCAACTTGGGCTGCAATATAAGGTCCATGAAATTCAAGTTAAAACCTCACAGTGCAAAGTTAGCATTGAGCATAGCAACACGCCTGAGCTTCCTATGTTCTTCCCACTGTTCGGCCTTGTTAAAATTGTACATACAAGGATTTTGCTCGGCGCAATTTCAACCCGTTGATGAGTGTATGGTCCTGGAGTGCGAATCTCCACCAGCATTCTCCTGATCATTTATCAGAACATTGGTCGGAGAATCTGGGACACCCTGGAATTGTGCAGTAAAGGAACATTGTGTTTTTCTGGGGTTTGTGGGTCGATTGCATCAATGTTATGAAGGATGAGCAGAAGAACCCATTTGAATAGTTCTACACCCTGCCGCTCACAACATGACAGCCGTATCAGAGATATTGTGAAAAGTGCTGGTCCCCACAGCAGTGGGAAAATCAGCACCAACCACTCCAGCGTCAACAGCCCCCGAAAGTGTGGAATTCTCCACATATTCGGGGGCTAGGTGGACGCCGGATGGGTTGGCGCCACTCCATCCGGCGCCAAAGGGCCGGCGTAATCTTGCGCATGCTTGGAACAGCGCCGTATTTTGGCGCATGTGCCGGGGGGGGAGGACTCTTCTCCGCGCCAGCCCTCAGGCAGTATGGCAGAGCCCTACAGGGGCCGGCGCGGAAGAAAGAAGTGGCCCCACGGAACAAGCCCGGCCACAGATCGGTGGGCCCCGATCGTGGACCAGGCCACCGTGGGGGCCCCCCAGGGTCAGATTCCCCCGCGCCACCCCGAGAACCGCCCACGCATACTCACCTGCCAGGTCCCACTGGTGCGTGAGTTGAATGATTCACGCTGGCGGGACTGGCCAAAAATGGGCGGCCACTCGGCCCATAGAATTGTCGGGGGGGGGGGGGGGGGGGAAGCTGCCAATGGCCCCTGACTGGCGAGAATCCCGCCCAGGGTGAGATGAAATGAAATGAAATTAAAATCGCCTATTGTCACAAGTAGGCTTCAATGAAGTTACTGTGAAAAGCCCCCAGTCGCCACATTCCGGCGCCTGTTCGGGGAGACTGGTACGGGAATTGAACCGTGCTGCTGGCCTGCCTTGGTCTGCTTTAAAAGCCAGCTATTTAGCCCAGTGTGTAAAACCAGCCCCTGATTGGGTGTGGTACTGTCCATGTCAGGTTCTTTCTCTGACCTGTGCTCATTCATCTGATCTCAACCAGCACGGGCAGGTGGCATAGTGGTTGGCACAATTGCTTCACAGCTTCAGGGTCCCAGGTTCAATTCCCGGCTTGGGTCACTGTCTGTGCCGAGTCTGCACGTTCTCCCAGTGTGTGCGTGGGTTTCCTCCGGGTGCTCCGGTTTCCTCCCACGGTCCAGGGATGTGCAAGTTCGGTGGATTGGCCATGCTAAATTGTCCTTGGTGTCCAAAATTGCCCTTTAGTGTTGGGTGGGTTACTGGGTTATGGGAATAGGGTGGAAGTGTGGGCTTGCATAGGGTGCTCTTTCCAAGAGCCGGTGCAGACTCGATGGGCCGAATGGCCTCTTTCTGCACTGTAAATTCAATGATTCTAATTTTTCGCCAGTAGAAACTTAATTTGATGGGGGAAACTTAATTCCACTGAAGTGACCTTGTATTGATGATGCATGGCATGCTACTACTTGCAAAAGGGCTTCCCGACATTTTTCGTTGGGTAGCTCGACTCACCTTTAAAGTCCCAAAAAAACAAAGTTCCTACAGTTCATCACAACGCAGGAATCTGAATTTTTGGCTCAAATTAAGTTTCCCTTCCCATCATGCTTTCTACTGCTGGCAGAACCAGGTGTTTCTGCCCGTTAATTCTGTTTCTCTCCACAGATAACACCTGGCCTACTTAGTATTTCCAGCATTTTTTGTCTTTATCCCATTTCAGTACTATTTGTCAGGTCCTTCTGATAACTCCTTTCAATCTGGATAGCAACTATTTTTGTTTATATTTGTTAATTAATTCAAGACTTCACTATTTCTTTATATCTGTTAATTTTCTGAATAATCTTAGCAGTAAGGAATTCTTGCAAATTTTAGCCATCAAATATCAACATGATATTCCCAGATCAGATACAGAACTTATAACATACTGAGTAAAGTTACCTCAACTTTATTCCAACAGCACAAGATGATATTTTTTAGTATTTTATGTATAACGCTATCATAAATTCACATAAACAAATGTTTTATGACTTTGCTACATATAACACATTGAAAACCTAACACTGACACCTCAGAGGGCAGGGAGGCTATATGGGTAGAGATCAGGAATAAGAAGGGTGCAGTCACAATGTTGGGGGTTTACTACAGGCCTCCCAACAGCCAGCGGGAGATAGAGGAGCAGATAGGCAGACAAATTTTGGAAAGGAGCAAAAGCAACAGGGTTGGTGTGATGGGAGACTTTAACTTCCCCAATATTGACTGGGACCCACTTAGTGCTAGGGACTTGGACGGGGCAGAGTTTGTAAGGAGCATCCAGGAGGGCTTCTTAAAACAATATGCAGATAGTCCAACTAGGGAAGATTAGAGAAATACAGCACACAACACTGTACTGGAAGGGGCTGTACTGGACCTGGAATTGTGGAATGAGCCCAGCCAGGTGGTAGAAGTTTCAGTAGGGGAGCATTTCGGGAACAGTGACCACAATTCAGTAAGTTTTAAAGTGCTGGTGGACACGGATAAGAGTGGTCCTCGGGTGAATGTGCTAAATTGGGGGAAGGCAAATTATAACAATATTAGGCGGGAACTGAAGAACCTAGATTGGGGGCAGATGTTTGAGAGTAAATCAACATCTGACATGTGGGAGGCTTTCAAATGTCAATTGAAAGGAATTCAGGGTCGGCATGTTCCTGTGAGGAAGAAGGATAAATATGGCAAATTTTGCTATCCTTGGATAACAAGGGATATTGTAGGCCTCGTCAAAAAGAAAAAGGAGGCATTTGTCAAGGCTAGAAGGCTGGGAACAGACAAAGCCTGTGTGGAATATAAGGAAAGTAGGAAGGAACTTAAGCAAGGAGTCAGGAGAGCTAAAAGAGGTCACGAAAAGTCATTGGCAAATAGGGTTAAGGAAAATCCCAAGGCTTTTTACACGTACATAAAAAGCAAGAGGGTAGCCAGGGGAAAGGGTTGGTCCACTGAAGGACAGGGGAGGGAATCTATGTGTGGAGCCAGAGGAAATGGGCAAGGTACTAAATTAGTACTTTGCATCAGTATTCACCAAAGAGAAGGAATTGGTGGATGTTGAGTCTGGCGAAGGGTGTGTAGACAGCCTGGGCCACATTGAGATCCAGAAAATGAGGTGTTGGGCGTCTTGAAAAATATTAAGGTGGTAAAGTCCCCAGGGCCTGATGGGATCTACCCCAGAATAATGAAGGAGGCAAGAGAGGAAATTGCTGAGGCCTTGACAGAAATCTTTAGATCCTCACTGTCGTCAGGTGATGTCCCGGAGGACTGGAGAATAACCAATGTTGTTCCTTTGTTTAAGAAGGGCAGCAAGGGCAATCAAGGGCACTACAGGCCGGTGAGCCTTACGTCAGTGGTAGGGAAATTACTGGAGCGAAAAGTTCGAGACAGGATCTACTCCCATTTGGAAGCAAGGGGTCGTATTAGTGAGAGGTAGCAGGTTTTATGAAGGGGAGGTCTTGTCTCACTAATTTGATAGAATTTTTCGAGCAGGTCACAAAGATGATTGATGCAGGTAAGGCAGTAGATGTTGTCTATATGGACTTCAGTAAGGCCTTTGACAAGGTCCCTCATGGCAGACTGGTACAAAAGGTGAAGTCACACGGGATCAGAGGTGAGCTGGCAAGATGGATACAGAACTGGCTAGGTCATAGAAGGCAGGGAGTAGCAATGGAAGGGTGCTTTTCTGATTGGAGGGCTGTGACTAGTGGTGCTCCGCAGGGATCAGTGCTGGGACCTTTGCTGTTCGTAGTATATATAAACAATTTAGAGGAAAATGTAACTGGTCTGATTAGTAAGTTTGCAGACGACACAAAGGTAGATGGAATTGCGGATAGCGATGAGGACTGTCAGAGGATACAGCAGGATTTAGACCGTTTGGAGACTTGGCGGCGAGATGGCAGATGGAGTTTAATTCGGACAAATATGAGGTGATGCATTTTGGGAGGTCTAATCAAGGTAGGGAATATACAGTGAATGGTAGAACCCTCAAAAGTATTGACAGATAGAGATCTTGGTGTACAGGTTCACAGGTCACTGAAAGGGGCAACAAAGGTGGAGAAGGTAGTCAAGAAGGCATACAGCATGCTTACCTTCATTGGCCGGGCCATTGAGTATAAAAATTGGCAAGTCATGTTGCAGCTGTATAGAACCTTAGTTCGGCCACACTTGGAGTATAGTGTTCAATTCTGATCGCCACACTACCAGAAGTATGTGGAGGCTTTAGAGAGGGTGCAGAAGAGATTTACCAGGATGTTGTCTGGTATGGAGGGCATTAGCTATGAGGAGAGGTTGATTAAACTTGGTTTCTTCTCACTGGAATGAAGAAGGTTGAGGGGCGACCTCATAGAGGTCTACAAAATTATGAGGTGCATAGACAGAGTGGCTAGTCAGAGACTTTTTCCCAGGGTAGAGGGGTCAATTACTAGAGGGCATAGATTTAAGGTGCGAGGGGCAGGGTTTAGAGGAGATGTGCGAGGCAAGTATTTTTTTTTACAGAGAGGGTAGTGGGTGTCTGGAACTCGCTGCCGGAGGAGGTGGTGGAAGCAGGGAAGATAGTGACGTTTAAGGGGCATCTTGACGAATAGATGAATAGGATGGGAATACAGGGATATGGACCCCGGAAGTGTAGAAGATTTTAGTTTAGACAGGCAGCATGGTCAGCGCAGGCTTGGAGGGCCGAAGGGCCTGTTCCTATGCTGTACTTTTCCTTGTTCTTTGTTCTTAATCATTGTAGCACCATACTTACAAGTATAGCAAGGTGGTACTTTTCCACTCCTTAATCTAACCAGTAACCTGTGAGAGACTGCAGGCAGGGGTTTGGTGCTAATATGGGTGTGGGAACGAAGGGACAGGTGCAAAACTTCCTGACACCAGCTGGTGTGCTGGGTCCCTGACAAGGTCCTGACTCACAGCCATTTTCCTGGTTGCCTCATCAGACAAAACAGCTAGCTGTCCTTAAGCATGTTAACTTAATTAAGAGGAGGGTCAACACGGTGGTACAGTGGTTAGCACTGTGGCCTCACAGCGCTGAGGTCCCAGGTTCGATCCCGGCCCTGGGTAATTCTCCTTGTTGAGTTTGCGTGGGTTTCATCCCCACAACCCAAAGGTGTGCAGGCTAGGTGAATTTGCCACAATAAATTGCCCCTCAATTAGAAAAAAAAAATGAATTGGGTACTCTATTTTTTAATTAAAACGTCATTAAGAGGCAAATAGGAGTTTACCAGTTGACCTGTGACCCACGCACCACGTCCAACCCTCTGCCCTAGCATTGGAAGCATAGCAGATGCCTCGAGACAGTCTCCTCACAGCAGATTGGGGGGATTGTGGGAGTGGTCAATGATCCAGCATCGCTTTTAGGGCTGCAAATCCTTTAGCCACTATTTAACCAACCTTACAAAAATCCCTTTTGATTGGCTATTCCAAAGTGCAGGGTCAGGACTTGCATTTGTTCCTGACCTCGGAGCCTGACCCCCAAACATAAAATCCTAGCCTGCAAGTTTAGGACCAAATTAGGGTGGTCAAGTGTTGTTCATTCATGCCAACTAGGAAATGGATTCAAATTAACCAAATGTAATTTACAGGGAATTTTTTTTACATACAAGTGAATTTCATTCTACCAGTCTGCGCTGAATTCAAATCCACGCCTCAGAAACAAAAGCAAAGTAATTTATTTTAGAAACATATCATACTTAAAAATTAGCAATCAAATTATCTCCACTTGCCATTCAAACAAAGTGTCAGAATTAGTAGATAATGGATTCCAGTCCTGGTCCAGAGGCATATATAGGCTGATACTTCACACAGCATGGGGAATGTTGCATTACAAGTGATGGGCTCTTTTAGATGAGCTATTAAACTGAGGCTTCAACTGCCTCAAGGTGAATGCATAAATTTCCATAGCAATTACCAGTAGTGTTTCCCTGGCCATGAGACATTCCACAACTAATACAACCAAAATACTGCAGCTGGTTGAGCCTTGATGTGCATACACTGACGGTTTTGCTAACAAAATAAAGGTTGGCTACATTTCACAATAATCAATTGGCTGTGAAACTCTTTGGGGTGTTCTGAAGATGTGAAAGATGCTATACAAATGCAATTTCTTTCATTTGTACCCATCTGCAAGAGGGTTATAATGAATAAAATGTCAAAAGCAGTCAAAGTACTACAACAAGCATTTGAATTTTCCATACCTGGCGTTCATGGGTTTTTTCATTTATTGTCACTATTTGCTTGCTGGAAGCTTGGCTATCCAATGAGCTGCTTTCAATTTCACTATCCTTGTTTAGAAGCAAAAAAAAGTTTTATAATTATCAAAAATTGACAAACATCTGGTTCATCATGCCCATTTCATGCAGACATGATGCAGGAATGTACCACTACTGATCCACTCAATAAAACAATCTCCTGACACATGTAAAAATATAAAACAAACTGAATCTAATCTAGGAAAAACTCCAGGAAATTAGTGCAACCACAGACATTTACAGCATAAAAGGAGCTAGTCAACCCATCATTATTGTGCTGGTTCTTTGCAAAAGCAAGCGGAAACTAATTCCATAATTCTGTTCTTTCTCCCCAGAGTCTTACATCTTCCTCTGCTTCTTTTTAAAAGGGAAATTGAATAAATGTGAGAAGCCTGCTTCAATCTCTTCCGTGACAAAGTATCCCTAACCCAACAACCATTTTCTTGAAGAAATTTCTTCTAACCTTTCTCCTGACATTCTCAGCAACAATTTTAAATTAAAGCTCCCTTATGACTAATTCCCTAATCAGAGGCATTAGTCTTTCTGTATTTAACCTATCAAACCCCCTTTTTAAATATATTCATAACCCCCTCTTACTTCAATGGAATTAGACTCTGTATCACAAAATTAACGTGTGCGGGGCAGCACGGTGGCGCAGTGGGTTAGCACTGCAGCCTCACGGCGCCGAGGTCCCAGGTTCGATCCCGGCTCTGGGTCACTGTCTGTGTGGAGTTTGCACATTCTCCCCGTGTCTGTGTGGGTTTCGCCCCCACAACCCAAAGATGTGCAGGGTAGGTGGATTGGCCATGCTAAATTGCCTCTTAATTGGAAAAACATAATTGGGTATTCTAATTTTTTTTTTTTAATTTTTAAAAAATGTTTAAAAAATTAACGTGTGCTTATCTGCCATTATTTACCAATTTGATCAAAGAACTCAATCAAGTTTGTGAGGCAAAATATTTAATTCCTGAACACTGCCAACATTTCTGGAGCCATAAATCACATCCCTTATAATAGCTTCCCACAACTTTTCAAAAAAAGTGAAAGGTTCCAACCACGTGCACACTTATATTGAACCAGGGCACTAGAACACCACAGCAGCCAGGGCACTAGAACACCACAGCAGCCAAGTGAAGACCAACAACTGCTGAACTCACTCTCCCTTTTTAGTTTTATTTGTCTGTCCCGGTTCCATGTTAGAGATCCATCAGGAATCATGTGGATTTTCCATGCCTCCAACTTGAACTCTTGGGGCTACTGGAAAATTGGGGAAATGTTTCCCAGGCAAGGGGAGGTGGGCTTGCGCGCAAAGAGGTAAATCCCCCTAAAAGTGACGCTTGTAATCTTCCTCTTTGCTTACCTTTTGATATCTTACTGTTTGCTGGTGCCAAAATTTAATAGTAGGAGGTGGTGGTGAGAGGTAGGGAGCAGAACATGCAGTTAAACTCCCTAAAGGCGACATCCAGTCAGGATCCCAACTTCATCCGCACTCTTCCAGGTTACACGAGGCAGGATTAAAGGCCAACAGGAAGCCTATATGCAGCTGGCAGTAATTAATACATTTAAAACAATTAATTAATGTTATAATCTTCGGTGGTGTGGTGTCAGTGTCACTGGTCTAGTAATCCAGAGACCCAGGCGAACGTTCTGGGTAAATGAGTTCAAATCCCATAATGGCAGCTGGTGGAATTTAAATTCAGTTAATAAATCTGGAAGATAAAGCTAGTCTCAGCAATAGTGACTATGAAACCATTGTCAATGGTTGTAAAAACCCATCTGGTTCATTAATGCTCTACATGTGACTCGAGACCCACAGCAATGTGATTGGCTCTCAGCTGTCCTCTGAAGCTACCTAGCAAGTCACTCAGTTCAAGGGAGATTATAGATGGGCACAAATGCTGACATGATCAGTGACACTCACATCCCATGAAAGAATAAATGAAGAAATTCCGGAGTTTCCAGCCAAGGTACCGGTTTTCATACTTGTCGAGCTGGAAAGGTTTTGACCAATGAAACTGAAGTGTTCCAGTCAAGGTTTGGTGATAAAGAGTGCTGTGAACAGCAGCCCAAGAGATTGCTATCATTGTTTGACTGTGGTGAGATTTTCAACAGTCAGATTTTCAACAAGATGGATATCAGAATCAAACCAGATCGCCTGCAGCTGGATCCGCACTTGCCCGATGCCAGAAAGGACTTTAATCACTGGCTAGTTTGCTTCGAGGCTTACATCAACGCAGCGAACCCCACACCGACAGAGGCTTAGAAGATACAGGTCCTGTATTCCAGGTTGAGCTCAAGCGTGTTCCCGTTGATCCAGGACGCCCCGAATTATGTGGAAGCCATGGCACTCCTAAAAGAGAACTACACGCAGAAAGCGAACATGCTCTTTGCTAGGCACGTACTCGCCACTCGCTCTCAACTCTCTGGTAAGTCGATTGAAGGCTTCTGGCAGGCCCTAATCCCACTCGTCCGGGACTGTGACTGCCAGGCCGTTACGGCCACCGAACATTCTAATCTCCTCATGCGCGATGCGTTCGTAATGGGGATTGGGTCGGACCCCATCCGACAACAACTGCTGGAAGGAGCCACATTCGACCTAGCGGAGACAAAAACTTTAGCGCTCTCCATGACGGTTGCCTCCCGTAATGTTCAGGCCTACCCCCCTCGCCGCGTGCCCCATCCCTCCTGGACCCCGCAAAATGACCACCCCCCCAGCTGGGGCCCTGCCTAGCCAATACGCCTGCGCCGCACGCCAATCCGTGCACCCCAGGGGTCCGCGCTGCTAGTTCCGCGGCCAACAGAAGCACCCCCGCCAACGCTGCCCGGCCATCGCCGCCACTTGCAAGCCTTGTAGCAAAAAGGGCCACTTCACCGCAGTGTGCCAGGCCCGCGCAGTCGCCGCTATCGCCCCCTTTCCCCTGCCAAATGCACAATGGGCGCGGCCATCTTCTCCTCCCGGGGCCATGTGCGGCCAGTGGGCGCCGCCATCTCCTCCCCCTCAGTCCACGTGCGGCCCATGGGAGCCGCCATCTTGTCCAGCGCCACCAACATGCAGCCCATGGGTGCCACCATCTTGTCCAGCGCCACCAACGTGCGGCCCATGGGCGCCGCCATCTTGTCCCCGCCCCCGCAATGTGCCCCCCATCGGCGCAGTCATTTTGTTCCCCAGATGGCCTCCAGACGCCACCACCTTGTCTTCCCCACGGGGCAGGAATCCCAACGACATCCCATGACCTGGGCCGCCGACGCTCTCCATCCGAAACCTCTGACAATCACCTGCAGCTTGTCTCAATGACGCTGGACGAGTCTCGTCCACACAACCTGGCCACCACTTCGACAACGATGAAAATCAACGGCCACATGACCTCTTGCCTGCTGGACCCCGGGAGCACCGAAAGCTTCATACACCCGGATACTGTAAGGCGCTGCTCCCTCACGGTCCACCCAGCCAATCAAAGGATCTCCCTGGCCTCCGGATCCCACTCTGTCCCGATCCGAGGGTTCTGTACGGTCAATCTCACAGTCCAGAGCATAGAATTCAACGGTTTCCGTGTCTATGTCCTCCCTAACCTCTGCGCTGCACTATTGCTGGGCCTGGATTTCCAGTGCAATCTCCAGAGCCTCACCCTCAAATTCGGCGGGCCCCTACCTCCACTCACCGTTGGCGGCCTCGCAACCCTCAAGATTGACCCCCCCTCCCTCTTTGCCAATCTAACTTCGGATTGCAAACCCGTTGCCACCAGGAGCAGACGGTACAGCGCCCAGGACAAGCCCGTCATCAGGTCAGAGGTCCAGCGGCTGCTACAGGAGGGTATCATCGAGGCCAGCAACAGCCCCTGGAGAGCCCAAGTGGCAGTAGTTAAAACTGGCAGGGAGAAACATAGAATGGTCGTGGACTACAGCTAGACCATCAATCGGTACACGCAGCTCGACGCGTACCCCCTCCCACGCATATCTGATATGGTCAATCAGATTGCACAGTACCGGGTCTTCTCAACAATTGACCTGAAATCCGCCTACCACCAGCTCCCCATCTGTAAATCGGACTGTCCATACACTGCCTTCGATGGTCAGCTCTATCACTTTCTTAGGGTTCCCTTTGGCGTCACTAACGGGGTCTCGGTCTTCCAAAGGGAGATAGACCGAATGGTCGACCGGTATGGTATGCGGGCCATGTTTCTGTACTTAGATAATATCACCATCTGCGGCCATGATCAGCAGGACCACGATGCCAACCTCGCTAAATTCCTCCGCACCGCCACTCTTCTCAACCTTACGTATAATAAAGAGAAGTGTGTGTTCAGCACGATCCACTTAGCCATCCTCGGCTATGTAGTCCAAAACGGACATCTGGGGCCCGATCCCGACCGCATGCGCCCCCTCATGGAGCTCCCCCTTCCCCACTGCCCCAAGGCCCTCAAACGCTGCCTGGGGTTCTTTTCGTACTACGCCCAGTGGGTCCCAAACGATGTGGACAAGGCCCCCCACTCATACAGTCCATTCAATTTCCCCTCGCAGCCGAGGCACAACAGGCCTTCGCCCGTATAAGAGCAGACATAGCCAAGGCCGGGATGCACGCAGTAGACGAGACACTGCCCTTCCAAGTAGAAAGCGACGCTTCAGATGTCGCCCTTGCCGCCACTCTAAATCAGGAAGGCAGATCCGTGGCATTCTTTTCCCGCACCCTTCATGCCTCTGAAATTCGGCACTCATCCGTCGAAAAAGAGGCCCAGGCCATCGTTGAAGCTATGCGGCATTGGAGGCATTACCTGGCCGGCAGGAGATTCACTCTCCTCACTGACCAACGGTCGGTAGCCTTCATGTTCAATAACACGCAGCGGGGCAAGATCAAAAACGATAAAATCTTGCGGTGGAGAACCGAGCTCTCCGCTATAATTACGAGATTTTGTATCACCCCGGCAAACTCAACGAGCCCCAAGACGCCCTCTCCAGGTACATGTGCCAGCGCACAAGTAGACCAACTCCGGGCCCTGCACGACAGCCTTTGTCACCCGGAGGTCACATGTCTGTACCACCTCATCAAGGCTCGCAACCTGTCCAACTCCGTCGAGGAAGTACGGACAGTCACCAGAGACTGCCAGATCTGTGCGGAGTGCAAGCCGCACTTCTACCGGCCGGAACGTGCGCGCCTGGTGAAGGCCCCCCGCCCCTTTGAACGCCTCAGCGTGGATTTCAAAGGGCCCCTCCCCTCCACCGACTGCAACACGTATATTCTCAGTGTGGTCGATGAGTACTCCAGATTCCCCTTCGCCATCCCATGCCCCGATATGACGTCTGCCACCGTCATCAAGGCCCTCAACACAATCTTCGCTCTGTTCGGTTTCCCCGCCTACATCCAGAGTGACAGGGGATCCTCATTCATGAGTAATGAGCTGCGTCAGTTCCTGCTCAGCAGGGGTATCGCCTCCAGCAGGACGACCAGCTACAACCCCCGGGGAAACAGGCAGGTAGAGAGGGAGAACGGGACGGTTTGGAGGGCCGTCCAGCTAGCCCTACGGTCCAGGAACCTCCCAGCCTCTCGCTGGCAGGAGATCCTCCCGGATGCACTACACTCCATCCGGTCACTACTGTGCACTGCTACAAATAACACACCCCATGACGTCTTTTTACCTTCCCCAGGAAGTCCTCATCCTGGGTGTCGCTCCCGACTTGGTTCGCAGGTCCAGGACCGGTACTGCTCCGTAGGCACGTCCGACTCCACAAGGCGGACCCGTTGGTGGATAGGGTACACTTGCTCCACGCCAACCCCCAGTACGCCTACGTGGAGTTCCCCGACGGCCGCCAAGATACAGCAGGAGGCCCTCAGGGACCTGGCTCCGTCGGGTTCCAACCAAACGCACTTCCCCACCCATGCACCACCCTCCCCTCCCCCGGCACTCCCAACATTAACCCCACCAGGTCCATCCCTCCTTCCCCTGCCCACGCAGCACGCTCCCGGGGTCATCTGACTGCAGGCCAGCACCAGCACCGATGTCGGTGACACCTGCTCCGACATCGCCGCCGCCGTTACGTCGCTCCCAGCGAATCGTCAAAGCACCGGATCGACTGAACCTCTAACAGGTACCGGACCGTCAAAATGGACATTTTATTCCTCCCCCACTCATTTCTAAGACACTGTACATAATTATCAACACTGTATATAGTTCCACACCAACCCCGCCGGACTCAGTTTTAACAGGGGGTGAATGTGGTGAACTACTGTGTACACCTGTATTAGGAGATGTAAGATAGGAGCTGTATAAATATGCGTGTCCTCCATTTATCTGCCATTTCGCCAGCTGCAACAGGAGGCCACACATCTGACTGCAATAAAGCCACAGTTGTACCCAATCTGAGTCATTGTGCAATTGATCGTGCATCATTGACGACTTCCAGTGGTGTGATGTGAGGGGAAGAGATGCATGAGGTGGCTCCCGCTGGAAGCTGAACCTTATTACCCTTTTTCCCAGCGTCATGGGTCTTTAACTAACGGGAGAAAAACCTGCCCAGGGAAGGCAAAGCCGGAAAATAATAGGCCCGAATTTCAAAGGCAGGCTCAGAAGCTTCCCACGGTTCAACTGGAGGTATGACGACGATAGCAGTTTCTTCTCCAGCCACTCCACTAACGGCCGAAGCACTCAGCAGAATCTTGGCAGTTCAGCTCGAGAAATATCAACAGTGCTTGACTTCAGATCTTAAAAGATCAATCCAGGAGGCCTTGGGCCCCATTAGTTCAGCTCTCGAGATCACCACTCAGACCGTCGAAGCACAAGAAGCCACAATCAAGGTCATGGAGACGGCATTGTTTGACCAAAGCAAAGCCCAACCGTGCCGCTGTGATCAAGGATAACAGGGAATTAACATCCAAGCTGAATGACCAAGAGAACATATTCAGAAGACAAAACGTTTGTGCCGTGGGATTATCCTACTCAGTATTTCGCAGACTTGTTTCACAAAATGGCTGATGAGAACGTGCTTCCATTCCCCCAGAATTAGACCGAGCCCACCGTTTACTTTGATCCAAGCCTCACACTGGAGATCCTCTCGTCTTCTTGGCAGTAATCGTAAGATTTCACAGCTTTTTAATAAACAATTTTTATTAAAAGCATTTCACATATAGACCCCCCCCCCGGTCCCCAAAACACTACTCCAGGATCTTCCGACACACTGAATATCGCCACCTCTGGACTCATGACCACCTCCACACTCAGAATCTTGCACATCACATCCAAATAGTCCCGCCAGAAACACCACAACCTCGGACATGCCAAGAAGCACAGAATATGTGACCGTGATTCGCGGACTCCCCACTCCCCACCCCACACCGATCCCCCATCTCTGCAAAGAACCGGCTCATCCTCGCAACCGTCATATGGGCCCTATGTACCACCTTAAAACAGATGAGGCTTAACCTCGCACACGACGAGGATGCGTTCACCCTCCGCAGGGCCTCTTTCCACATCATGGCAGCACCTCCCCCTCCAACTCCTCCTCCCATTTACGCTTTATCTCCTCCAATGCAGCGCCCTCCCTCTCTGTAGATGTCCGACACTCTCCCTTCCACAATATCATTCTCTGATAAAAGCTTGTCTTGCAACGACGGAGGCGGCAGCCGTGGGAAGAAAGGCACCTCTCTCCTCACAAAATCCCTCACCTGCAGGTGTCTGAAACCTTTAGGCAGCTCATACATTTCCTCCAATTCCTCCAGACCCTCTCCAAAACACCCTCCTCACCCGTAGGGTTTTCCGTGTTCAAACAAACCCCCAAATTATCCCAATTATCTTCCTAAAAGAGGACTTGGGAACATAGATGGGTAAGTTCTGAAACATGAAAAAAGAACCTTGACAGCACCACCATTTTAACCGTCTGCACCCGCCCAGCCAGGTTTTTGATTTGTAAAATGCTGAGGCATTATTCTAAATATGAAGTCCTACATAAAATTCAAGCTGCTGTTATTACTGGGAGTGCTGTATAACCAGTGCTGATGGCACATTAAGTATGTTCTAACAAGACAAATTCTCTTTGGGAATTACTGCAAAAGTGTAGAAAAACCTGGAAATTGTCCTGCAGCTCCAGTGGCTCAAGAATTTCTGATGTAATGGTAACTCTTGATGTGAATTTCTGTTTTCAAGTTGAGAAGTGTCTGGAAGGAAACATCCCAGGAAATAGTCACAATACACACAGCTTCACCATTTGCATTCCTTTGCTGGTGAAAATTGAGCTGGAGAAAAGTTTTTCAACATTGAACTCGGATGGACAACTGCATGAAGGGGGAAGTCGCACGTTGGATGGCTTCTGCTCGAGGCTTGATTTTTTTTAGAATTTAATGCCCGGACCCAGGGCAACTTTTCGTTAAACAAGTTCAGGAAGACATAAGGAAGAAGGATGTCCAAAATCCAAAGCAAAGCTGCCGTGAAGAAGGGGGAGAGTGAAGGTTCGCCGTTGAGTAGAAGGGTCGGCTCAGCAACTGGAAGGATGACGGAGGCTGGGTCGCTGGGCGGGGCCACACTATTCACAGCAGAAAAGATGACCACGGTGATGGTTGTGGAACATGAAAAACAGTTCGCAAAGCACATGGAGGTGACGAGGAAGGAGATGATGGCAGCATTGAAGATACCGGTGGAGGAGGGGATTGCCCCGGTGAAGGCGGTGGTGTTGAGGGCATCGGCTGAGGTGCGGGAGCAGGGTGAGAAACTGAAGGGAGTGGAAGAGGCCTTGTCGCCACACAGTGATCAGCTCACCTCAATGGGTGAGGAGCTGCAGAGGGTGGTGGAGGCCAACAAGGCTCTACGAGCCAAAATGGAAGCGTTTGTGAAGGCAGAAGGACTGGGGCAGAAGTGAGAAATGGGACTGAGGATTGGTCTTGGACTGAGGGTAGTGGGGGAGGAAAAGTGTATGTAGCTCTATTTTGCACTGCATGTTGTTATATGCGCTAAATGAGTTGAAGTTGCCTATTTGGACAAGGTAAGAGTTGGTATTTTCTTTTGCAATGATGGCTCTTTGGGGTTTGAGTGTTTACACTGGGGCTGCATGTTAAAGGGGATTTCTTTGTTTTCCTTGCACCTGGCCCTGGGGGTGGGGGTGGGGGCATTGGAGGGCAGTGAGGCCTGGGCGGGGGCCTCCACACTGGCTAGCTCAAGCTGAACAGGAGTGTGGGGGGGGGGGGGACGGGCTCTAGCCATCAGAGCCTGATAGAACAGATTTTGACGGGCCTAGGAGGTGTGTAAAGTTGAGGGAGGCGATCGATACTGGGTGAAGTGTTTTCGAGAGGAAGTGGAGGAAGGATTCGGCGGGGGGGGGGGGCCCGATGGTAACAACGAGACGGGGCGGGCCTGGAGTTATGATGATGGTGGCTAGGAGGGGAGGGGGGGGCGGGATTTTGAGACCCCTCCGGTTAGGATAGTTACGTGGAATGTGAGGGGTTTGTTGGAGGGAGGTTTTCAGTGTCATCTTGAGTTGTGCTCGTGAATTTGGAACCAGGACCCCTAGAAGCCTTTTTTGGTGGGGTCAGATGGACTCGGGCGGCAGGCAGGTGCAGGGCAGATGTTAGCCTTTGCCTCGCTGATTGCCTGGAGGTAGGTCCTGTTGGGGTGGAGGTCAGCTTCCCCATCTTGGGACATGGCTTTTGGGGGGGGGGGGGTGAGAGCCTACTTGAATTTCTTTGACTCTCGGGAAGGTCAAGTCTCAGCTGAAGGGGATGAAGGAAGGGTTTCACAATTCACGGTGGCTGTTTATTATGCGCTTCCAAGAATTACTTGCCATTGAACATTGGGGGAGGGAGGGGAGTCCGCGGTATTGTTGTCTTTGGTTACACTGTTACGGATTGATTGTTAATTTGTGTTTTTTTTACCTGGAATGTACAGGTGGATGTTTTGTTTTGTATATTGAGCGGGGTGTGGTTTGTGTGTGGGGGATTGTTATTGTGTTTGTTTTTGTTTGTTTTTTTTCTTTGGTTTATTTGATGAAAATGTTGAAACTGAGGAGAATAAAAAATATTGAACTTGGAAAAACATTGAACTTGGATTCAAGGAGGCCAGATAAACAGTATTGAATGGAAAGTAAGGAAATATGGCATGTCCACATTGACTCTTACCAATTTTTACAGATGCACCATACAAAGCATCCCTATCTGGCTGCATCACAGCCTGGTATGGCAACTGCTCAGCCAAGACTGTAAGAAACTACAGAGTCGTGAACACAGCCCAATCCATCACATAAACCCACCTCCCATCCATTGACTCGGTCTACACCTTCGGCTGCTTTGGGAAAGCGGGCAGCATAATCAAATATCCTCCCCATCTGGGCTATTCTCTCTTCCAACTTCTTCCATCGGGCAGGTTAAACAGGTTCAAAGATAAATTCTTCCCTGCTGTTACCAGACTCCTGAATGACCCTGTTATGGACTGAACTGATCTCTTGACAAATCTTCTCTACTGAATAGTTCTACACTCCGTACGTTCACCCGATGCCTGTGCCTATGTATTTACATTGTGTATTTATGCATGTCCTACGTTTTTCATATATGGAATGGTCTGACTGGACTGTATGCAGAACAATACTTTTCATTGTACCTCGGTACACGTGACAATAAATCAAATTGAATCCAATGCCTGTGTTTACACCGATGCATTTTATTTGCGACACTATGCTGTCAGTTTGAAACAACTGAGTTCCCACATTTGCACACTTCTAAGTACAGAAAATGAAATGCCAACAGAATAAAATAACAAAAACCTGCATTTATATAGTGCTCTTTCTGACATCAGGATGTCCCAAAGAGCTTTATAGGCAATTAAGTATTTTCAAATGGAATCACTGTTGTAATGCAAGAAACACAACAGCCAATTAGCACACAGCAAGCTCCCAAACAAAGTAATGTGTTAATAATTAGATCAGCTTTTTCAGTTGGTGGAGTGATAAATATTGTCCAGAACACCAAAGGTAACTCCTATACTATTCTTCAAAATATGCCATAGGACCTTTTACACCCATCTGATAGGGCAGAACAGTACTCGGTTTAACTTCTCAATCGAAAGGCAGCACCTCTGACAGTATAGCACTCATCAGTACAACAAGAAAGTGTCAGCTTTGACCTTTATGCTTAAGCACTGGAGTGGAACTTGAATCCACAACCTCTGACTCTGGTGAGAGTGCTATCAACTGAGCCATGGTTGATCCTCCTGTGACAATGCAGCATTCGTACATCCATTAGAAATTGTCCACACCAGCTTTATTATCGCTTGAGCAATATATTTTCCAAATGATAGTTTTTTGCACCATTAAATTACTTCAAAAACTGCATGAACTATCACAAGGTGCTATTTTGGTCTGACAAAGCCAAGAAATAAACTAAAAATTATTAGAGTTGCAGCACCGGGCATTGATTATGGCAACATGAAAGAACATGATTCCCAGTGTTATCGCCATTAATTTAACAGTATTTCAACAATAACAACTTGCATTTATATAGCATCTTTAATATGATAACACATTCCAAGTTACATAAGAGTATTTGCTGAACAAACATTTGGTTCAATTGGTAGGTTTTAAGGAGGAAAGAGAGGTGAAAAAGTTGAGGGTCAGAATTCTAAAGCTTAGGGCCCCGACAGCCTATGGTATGGCCAAAAATATGGTGCAATTAAGGTGAGGGATACATGCAAGAGGCTAGCATTGAAGGAGCATAGATATCTCAGAGGGCTGTAGGGCTGGAAAAGGATACAGTGCTAGGGAGGGGTAAGGCCATAGAAGTTTTGAAAATAGGCTGAGATTATGCAATTTATATTAGTTTAGCTGAACCCAGCAGGTGACTTCAATTGGCCTCAGTGGCCTTGTGCTCAAAGGGGTGGAGGAAAAGTACAAGAGAGTTCCTAATTGAGATTCTGTGATTCTTGCAGTAAATGTCAGGGGAGGACAGTACCTAGCCAAATAGCCTATCAACACTTATTGTCCAGAAACACACAAGAATATTGTCACCTTCCAAAGCTACAACCTCTAGCACCAAGGCAGAGCAGCAGAAACACCACCACCTGTTAGTTCCCCTCCAAGCCACACACCACCCTGACTTGGAACTTATATCATCATTCCTTTACTGTTACTGGGTCAAAATCCTGGAACTCCCTTCTAACAGCACTGTGGTGTACCTACACAACATGGACTGCAGCAGTCCAGGGCAGCAACTTACCACCACCTTCTCAGAAATTATTCGGGATGGGCAACAAATGCTGGACAAGCCTGTGACAACCAAATCTCATGAAAGAATGAAACGTGTCCACCTGAGCAAAATATTGAAATTCTGCCATCACACATGAAATCATATCCCAACAAAATTGCACTATCAGGAGAGGAATGAAGAAAATCAGAGGGAGAAAAATATATCTCTTGGGAACCACTTGCTACATGTCTGGGAGTTAGAAAGGAGTTCAGTAATACTCACCGGGCCACTTAGTTTGGCGACAGTGGAAAACGTCTTGACTATGCTGCTCCGATCCATATCTCTATGCGTCATTGTGTCTGAAAAAGTGCTGCGCAAGGACACTGTATCGAGATGCCCATCTGGCTTTGTCTGTAACAATCCAAATGATTTGTATTAATTAAGGGCTTTCTTTTTAAACATAGTTTTCATGTCCCTATTGGAAGAATACAGTTGAAAATAAAACATTCCTAGCATCATGGTATTGAGGCTCATCTGAATAAATTTGGAAGAAGAACAGACTTGCATGGGTATTGCGCCTTTCATTATCCAGATCTCCCAAAGCACTATGCAGCCAATTGATTTATTAAGGTGCAGCCACTGTTAAAATGCAGAAAATGAAAAAGGCAATTTGTGTACAGCAAGGGGCCACAAACAGCAATAAGAAACATAACCGAATAAGGTTTTTTAGTGATGTTGATAAATATTAGCCAGGGCGCCAAGATAATCCCTTTGTCCTTCTTCAAATAGTGCTACGGGATCTTTTATGTTTGCCTGAACAGAAAATTGGGGCCCCGATTTTAATGCTGCATCCATAAAATGGGACCTCCAGAAGTGCTGTAGTCTCTTAGTACTGCAATGAAGTGCCAGCCTGGATCGTGTGTTCAAGTCATGAAGATGCAAATCGACAAGGTTTTTACTCCGAGATGAGAATGCTACCAGTGAGTCATGGTCACCATCTTAGGAAAAGGGAAAGAAAATCTGGATGGAGTAAATTTATCTCAAAATACTCCTCTCTCTCTCCTTTTCCACATTTCACCATAGGGAAAAAATATTTATCAGCAAAGATTTGACTCAAAGTCATAACATTTATGACATGCAAGAATGTCCTTAAATCCGGCCAGTCTCTCCGCTAAACTACTTCATGACATCTGCAACAAAATGCAGATCCTCAACCTCATTGGGAACATCAGGGACCAAGACTTCATTCTGTCCAATGAGGTGATCCTGAGTTCTCTTCTCAGGCAGACCCTCAGAATCGAGGATGACTTGCTTCCGCTCTGTTTCAATGGGTTCTGAGATGGTTGACAAGTCCAATGCGTGATCTGCAGATTCTCCTGCACATGGGGCAGCTGGTGCTTAAAGGGTTGGGTAGATAGATTGCTGGAAGGTTTGTATTCCTTCTAATGCCCAAATTTGTCTCTGCAGGTTCACAACAGTCTCTCTGTGTTTTTGATCTCCCCGAAGGAGCTTTCATGTCACAAGCCATAGTTTACCATGAGTTGGTGGGTATGTTTGACTTCTTAAGGGGATGTTCTCACTGCCCTCCTGGTAGTCTCCTGCTGCAACTAATTCTGAGTAAAGCAATTGCTTTTGAGTCTAATGTCAGACACCTCATTCCATGTTCTGCCTAGTTAGCATATTTTTGATGGATTAGCACCTCAATGTTGGGCAAGTTGGCTTAGGAGAGGTCACACACTGCTGTTGGATGGCCTTTCTTGCCACCAGATTGAGAGAACCTTGTGAAAGCTTTCAGGTGCTTGCTATAGGTTATCTGAGTCTCCGAAGCTGCTGCCCGGTAGGCCAGGATCTTAGTCTCGAGTTTGAGATCCTGGTCCTCAAATACTCCTTTTCTCAATTGGCTGAACTCAGAGCTGATAAATTATGGATGCTGATTAATTCTGTTGTCTATGTGTACCTTTGTCAACTGGAGGCTCCCTAGATAAGGAAATGGATCACAATAATCCTAATCGACGGGGGCCATGGTATGCTGTGAGAGCTGGTTGGAAGATGTTTTCCACGTGTTTAGTGAAAGGCCCATTTTCTCCTATGCTTCGGAGGATTTGATAATGACCCAGAACGCAGTTCATCAGTGAGCACACGTACAAGTGTTTGTGAATCTGTATTGTGCAGTTCTATGACTGAAGTTGGAGTGGTTTTGGTATGTGTAATAATCTCACCAAAGCCGGTCTTCTGATACCATATCCTTTTATTTACATAATGGAAAGGGCCACAGCCACAGCTTACAGCTCACAAGCCCAGGGGCCTATAGAATATCGTCCTGGGTTGAAGCAGTAGGTTTTAAACTCCCACTGCTTGTTTCCCATTGAGTGGGGTCCTGCCCCCTCAGTAGGGAAGTTCATTCTTCACAAAGTCCACGGGGAGATTTATTGATTCCCCCCACACCCCCCGGTGTCCTTTGTGGCCACCATAACAGGATCAATATTCAGTTTCCCATTTGTTCTGTCGGGTTTCCCCATGCCTGTGAGTAATTTTCTGAAGGCGAGGCAACATATTGCAGTAAGGATGATGGACAAGAGAGTTAGTGCAACGTCACAGTCTTGTTTGAACATTTTTTTTCACTGCGATAGGACTTGTAGAGGTTCCATTGGTAAGGACCATGGATTGTATGTCATTGTGGGACAGATGGAGAATGATGAAAACTTTCTCGGGACAGACAAATTTTAGGATTCTATTGTGACATCCTGGGTGAGTACCAATCCCACAGACCTCGGAGTCCCAACATAAGTGAATTAAACAATAATTTGTGTTTTCCTGATATCTTTAACCCTTGACTGCTCCAATGAGTTACAGACCTGGTGACTGACTGCTTATTTCCTTACTCCAGAAGCCCTTCACAGACCTAAGTCTGTCTTATCACAAGGAAAGCCTTCACAGGAATGGCTTGGAGGTTTTAGAAATTGCCTAGCCGAGAGAGAAACTGACCGACAGAGAGACAGAACAGATAGAGTGCCATCCAGATGCTTTCAGGCCTGCATCTTCTCAGAACTGACAAAATGGCTCGACTTCCCCTATTCCACAAGTTTCTGAAAAACTCCACCAATCCCAGGCAACAATAGGAGATGGCTGAGAAGTCTACATTCACTTCTCACTTGCTGCTTGCCAAGTCTTTCAAATCAACGTCACAGGTTCCGCCTCAGAACCCAAATGGAACGTCTTGGCCTGGTCCATTAGAACACGGGTGTTTCTGTGTGCTCAAAATCTGCTCTTTAAATGGAAACCTCAGTGTTGCAGCAGCTAGCAAGAAGATTGTGGATTAAAGGCAGTCAGAACAGGAATTGAAAAAAAAGGAAACACAGCAAAGGTTTTACAACAGTATCCTAACATACTTCCCCCACTAGAAGAATTAAATGCCAGGACATGTATCTTTCTTTACAACGTATGCAGGACACATAACACCCACACATACTTGTCTAAACTAGTCCCAATACAATCACTCCTGCCCTGTTTCGGAGTTTGTAACAATTTGACTTTTAAACCCATGACACCCTTTTGCAAACATATTATTGCTTGCAGGAAATATGCAGTCTTTACAACAAAAGACTGCCATAATGTCTCTGACAGAAAACTCTTTGCGTTCTGGGTTTTAAATGTCTCTGTAAATGCAAGTAGTCGCCTGAATTCAGTGATGTCCAGGCTGGCCAGCACAGATTCATCCTCCAACATGGCCGCCAACTTCCCAGACTCTCTTTGGTGTTCCGTGGATTACATATTCCTGTGCATGTCCAACATGCATTGCTCCTCAGTTTCTAACTGAACCAGTATCTGTGGTTATAGTCAAGATGGAGCTGGCTTCGGTGGTTCAAAAAGTTTGGGGTCCACACCAGAGATAGTTAACAGAGTGCACCCTGGTGCTTCCTTACAACTTTGTCTACACTCCTTTGGCACCTGCTCTAGACCAGTCTCTTGCTGTCCCTCAGGTAACCACGAACAAACCTTCCTGATTGTCGGATGAAAATCTACACAAACTTGGAGATTTTCCTACAACTATACTATGAGTAGAGTTGTCAATGATGAATGAAGTAGTGGGCTCACTGTTAACCAATAGACTCTTTTCAACTCCACCAGCCTTACATTCTCTCTTGGCGTTCACAGGGTCACCTTCAGCAACAGGAGCCGCTGGGAGGTCGGTCCTCTCAAAGCTGATTGATTCAACGGGCACTATACCTGGGGTGGCAACTGTTACCTACTCATCCGAGTTTTCATAATCACCACCTGCACTGCACTTCTACTTTCAGTATCAGAGTATGGGACATCACTTACTCTGTGAACAGTTTTCGTTTTCCTTTCCTCTATGGTTGCAGAACCACTGCAGAATGGCCAACGTCTTTCCCCTTAACTCTCGAAAGAACTGATGGCCCATTACTTCACTTTCCCGGCTACCTACCTCTGCTACCTTAAAGAAGCGATGTAGACCTTCAAAAGAATGTATCAAGCAACCGCTGGCTGGGTATAACTCCCGAGTCTTTACTGTACTCGTTCTGACTAACTAATGCTGTCCAGTCAGGTATATTTTGCTTCAAAGCAAGCCTGCTCTGGGAACTTCTTTCACGTGAAGGGAATGGCAATATGGCAATAGAGGCAGTAACAAATTACCTTTTGGCGAGTCCAATTCACCTACTTCTTCTGGGTTACTACCTCCTTTATGAGCTTTAGAAGAATTGCTCGCCAGTGGTCCAAGTTCAGTTTGTGACAAATCTACTTGGGTACAGCTGACTATCATTGCATCATAGTCAGACCCGCGAACACAGTCAAGACTGTCATCTAACTCTTCCTCCCTACTATCGTTCTTACAACTATTCACCATCACTTCGTAACCAGAACCTAGGTCGAAGTCAGAACATCTCTGACACCTCCTTGCCAATACACTTGCAACAACTGCTCACCAGTACCTCACAATCAGAACAACGGTTGAATTCAAGACTCTTATCTAATTCCTCATCCTTATGGTCACCTTCCGTCTGAAAATGGTCAGGACCTGGTTCACTACCATGGTCGCTGGAAACATGCTCAACAGCCGTTGACACCTTTCTCCAAGTCCTTTACTGCCCAATGGGTTTTTCTAGCTCCGGCATGCCCTTCAGTCGGCATTTCAGGTGCTAACTGCAGTATTTCCTTCGGACTCTCTGTAATCATGGGTGATGCTACAACCTTCACTCCCGCTAAATCGTTCCCCAAAACTAAGTCTATTCCTTCCACTGGGAATTCCTTAACCACTCCAACTACTGGAAATGACACTAGGTCACACTCCAACTGCACTTTCTACAATGGAACTGGGATTTAACTTTCACCATTCCATTCACAAATACCTCAGCTTTGACTGGGCTCTCTGGAGGAAAGTCCAAATCCTTCTCCAGCACAAGTTTGAGTAGCCCCTGTGACTCTTAAAATCTTTATGGGTTTGACTACTACTTTTGAGGAAAATTGAGTGACTTTTCCCTTAGACACAAAACCGGAATATCTTTCATCTACCTAATACTCTACACCTGCACCCACAGCAGTGTGCACATTGGGTCTCCTAAGTCCAGTTAACGCTACCATCTGCACCAAAGCATTCTCCACTTTTCCTCCTTTCTCAGAATCCTCCGTGAACCCGCACAACTCCCATGGGCCTTACTTGCAATTTTCAACAGGCTGAACAAACATATCCCACCGTATTACAACGCCTAGGCTTCCCAGTCTTGCTTCCACCCCCGGTACCTTGTTTTCTGGGCTGAGGTGGAGATCTCGGAGCCTTCCCAGCTATCCATTCTATAACTTGGCTACCTGTCATTCTCTCACTCTCCCACTTCCTATCCTTTTCAAAATTATGGGGATGATGGATCAAAGGTTTACATTTATGGATTAGATCGTAATCGGCAGCCATAACTGCTGCTTGCTTAGCAGTTTGCACTCTCTGGTCTTCAACATGGGCCCTTATTATCGTAGGTAAGAAATGGGGCAGCACGGTGGCGCAGTGGGTTAGCCCTGCTGCCTCACGCGCCGAGGTCCCAGGTTCGACCCCAGGTCTGGGTCACTGTTCGTGTGGAGTTTACACATTCTCCCGGTGTTTGCGTGGGCTTCGCCCCCACAACCCAAAAGATGTGTAGGCTGCGTAGATTGGCCACGCTAAATTAAACCTTAATTGGAAAAATTGAATTGGGTGCTCTAAATTTATTTTTTAAAATCCAAGGTAAAAAATTCTTAAACTCCTCTAAGAGAATGACTTCTCAGAGCCTCATAGATAGTCTCAACTCCCAATGCTCGTTCCCATCTATTAAAATTGTTCTGCTTAATCATTTCAAACTCTGCGTATGTCTGTCCCGGCAGTCTCTTCAAATTCTGAAATTTTTGCCTAGATGCTTCAGGAACCAATTCTAAAATAGCCTTTTTTACTGTGTCATAATCCCTGGACTCCTGCTCTGACAAGGCGGCATAAACTTCCTGTGCTCGCCCCCTCAACTGACTCTGCAGGGGTAATGTCCACTTCTCTTTTGGCCGCTCCATTTGGGTTGTTATTTTCTCGAAAATCCTAAAAGAACGTTTCTACTTCTTTCTCTTCACATTTTGGGAGTGCCTGTAAAACCTTAAACATATCACCACTCAGTTCTGTTCCAGGACTAGGCTCCCTACCCCGTTCTGGCAGCTTTCCACTCGGCGTCAGTACCACAAGCTAGAACTCTTTCGCTCTCTTTCTTTTCTCTCATTCTCTCTTTCCTTTCTCTTCATTTCCATTTCCTTCTGCTTTTGCTGTATTTCTATTTCCTTCTGCTCTTCCTCCATTTCTATTTGTCTCTGCTTTTCCTTGCATTTCTATTTCCCTCTACTTTTGATCTGATTTATTATTGTCACATGTATTGGTATACAGTGAAAAGTATTGTTTCTTGCATGCTACATGGACAACGCATACCGTACATAGGGAAGGAAGGAGAGATTGCAGAATGTAGTGTTACAGTCATAGCTAGGATGTAGAGAAAAGATCATTTTAATATAAGGTAGGTCCATTTAAAAGTTTGATGGCAGCAGGGAAGAAGCTGTTCTTGAGTCGGTTGGTACGTGACCTCAAACTTTTGTATCTTTTTTCTAAAGGAAGACGGTGGAAGAGAGTATGTCCGGGGTGCTGGAGTCCTTAATTATACTGGCTGCCTTTTCGAGGCAGCGGGAATTGTAGAGGACGGGAGGCTATTTTGCGTGATGGATTGGGCTACATTCACAACCTTTTGTAGTTTCCTGTGGTCTTGGGCAGAGCAGAATCCATACCAAGCTGTGATACAACCAGAAAGAATGCTTTCTATGGTGCATCTGTAAAAGTTGGTGAGAGTCGTAGCTGACATGCCAAATTTCCTTAGTCTTCTGAGAAAGTAGAGTCGTTGGTGGGCTTTCGTAACTATAGTGTCGGCATAGAGGGACCAGGACAGGTTGTTGGTGATCTGGACACCTAAAAACTTTAAGCTCTCAAACCTTTCTACTTCATTCCCATTTATGTAGACTGGGGCATGTTCTCCACTACACTTCCTGAAGTCGAGGACAATCTCCTTCATTTTGTTTTGGCCATTGAGGGAGAGATTATTGTCGTCATACCAGTTCACCAGATTCTCTAACTCATTCCTGCACTCTGTCTCGTCATTGTTTGAGATCCGACCCACTACGGTGGTGTCATCAGCAAATTTGAAAATTGAGTTGGAGGGAAACTCAGTCATAGGTTTTTAAGGAATATAGTAAGGGGCTGAGGGCACAGCCTTGTGGGGTACCGGTGTTGAGGATGATCGTGGAGGAGGTGTTGTTGCCTATCCTTACTGATTGTGGCCTGTGGCTTAGGAAGTTTAGGATCCAGTCGCAGAGGGAGGAGCCGAGGCCCAGGCCACGGAGTTTGGATATGGGTTTCATAGGAATAATGGTTTTGAGGGCTGAGCTGTAGTCAATAAATAGGAGTCTGACATGGTGTCTTTGCTATCTAGGTGTTCCACGGTTGAGTGCAGGGCCAGGGAGATGGTGCTGGTGGTAGGTGAACTGTAGTGGATCAAGGCAATCCGGGAGGTTGGAGTTGATTTGTGCCATGACTAACCTTTCGAAACACTTCATAATGATGGATGTCAGGGCCACTGGGCGATAGTCATTAAGGCACACTGCTTGGCCTTTCTTTGGTACAGGGATGATGGTCGTCTTCTTGAAGCAGATAGGCATAGATTGTTGTAAAGAGGGGTTGAAGATGTCTGCAAATACCCCCGCCAGCTAATCTGCGCAAGACCCCAGTGCTCGTCTGGGTATCCCATCCGGGCTAGTGGCATTCCGTGGGTTGACCTTCGAGAAGGTTCTCTGACATCTGCAATGGTGACCTCAGATAAAAGTTCATCCCAGGCTTCAGGGGTGGAGCACGTGCTCTTGCTTACCTTTTGCTCAAAGCGTGCATAGAATGCGTTGAGCTCATCAGGGAGGGGTGCTTTAGAGCCCCGATTTTACATGCCTTCATCTTGCAGCCCATTATGTCTTGCAGACCTTGCCATAGTCGGCGGGGGTCCGTGTGGCTAGCCTGGGTCTCGAGCTTGGTCCAGTACTGTCTTTTGGTATCTTTGATGGATCTCCTTAGATCATATCTGGCTTTCTCATATAGGTCAGAGTCACCTGACAACGCCTCAGTCCTAGACTTCAACAAGCAGTGGATATCCCTGTTCATCCAGGGCTTCAGGTTGGGAAATACGCGGATCAGCCTTCTACACACTTACTATTAAAGTCAATTACTGTAGTGTTCAGGCTGGTCGCAGTTTTTAAATATTGACCAGTCCACTGACTCTAAACAGTTCCGCAGGAGATCATCCGATTCCTCAGACCAACATTGCACGACTTCCTTTGACAGATTCTCCCGCTTCAGTTTTTACATATAAACCGGGACCAGGAGCACAGCCTTGTGGTCAGATTTACCAAAGTGCGTGCAAGCGATAGAGTGGTAGGTATGTTTGATAATTGTGTAGCAGTGGTCCAAGATGTTTGGGCCTCTGGTGGAACAGGGTACATGTTGGTGGTAACTTGGTAGTACGTTCTTGAGCTTGGCCTGATTGAAGTCACCAGCTACGACGAACAAGGCCTCGGGATGTTTCGTTTCAAGGCTATTTGTGGTGGTGTATATTTCGTCCAGCGCAATTTACAGTCTGTATGGGGTGGGATGTAAACTGCCGTCAGGATAATGGAGCTGAACTCCCACGGAAGGTAGTAGGGGCAGCATTTTAGCGCAGGTATTCTGGGTCCGGGGAGCAGGCATTCACCGATGTTGCTACATTTAGGCAGATGATGTTGACTAGGAGGCAGACCCCACCTCCCTAGATTTGCCCGAGGACGCCGTATGGTCCATTCAGTGGATTGTGAAGCAGGAGTGAGTCATGTCTCGGTGAAACAGAGCACACAGCAGCCCCTCAGTTCTTTTTGAAGAGCGAGTTTGGCTTTACGTTCGTCTGGCTTGTCTTCCAGAGATTGGACATTTGCTAGGAGTAAACTAAGCAGAGGGGCTTTGGGGTCGCATTGTTTCACTCTCAAATGCAGGCCTGCACATTTTCCATGCTTCCTGGAGTGACTGCTTCTTTTCAAGCCATTCTTTTCAAGCCATTCAGCCCTTCATGTCAGCTTCATAATTCATTATCATGGCTGATCATCCAACTTAGTAACCTGTTCCTACTGCACCCCGCCCATATACTTTCATCCCTTTAGTTCCAAGAGCTATAAGAACATAAGAATGTAAGAATTAGGAGCAGGAGTAGGCCATCTGGCCCCTCGAGCCTGCTCCGCCATTCAATGAGATCATGGCTGATCTTTTGTGGACTCAGCTCCATTTTCTGGCCTGAACACCATAACCCTTAATCCCTTTATTCTTCAAAAAACTATCTTTATCTCAAAAACATTTAATGAAGGAGCCTCAACTGCTTCAAGGAATTCCATAGATTCCAAAGAGTGGGGATTAATAGGTGTTTCTCTGGTTGGCAATCAGTAGCTAGTGGTGTCCCTCAGTGATCATTGTTGGGCCCACAATTGTTCACAATTTACATAGATGATTTGGGTGAAGACGTTCCTCCTAAACTCAGTCCTAAATCTACTGTAATTGAAAATACAGAAAAATGTGTCATTTGAAACATGGAAGTCTGGCAATATCTGGTCTGAGAGGATACAGGGAAAGATCCCACAAAAGGTTAATAGCAGCTGCAAAGAGCAGGATTATAAAATGCAGATTCTTTCTCACAAGCAGGCTTATCAAACACACAGGTTTCATGTGGTAAGCTAAAACAATGGCTCACACCTTTATTGAAAGTAACTATCTCAGGAAGTATCTGGAAAAGCATGGATGAGAGTTTCAATTGAATTAAGTGACGAATGTTTAAAGCAGGCAGGTCTTTCAAGTCATAACCAAGTTAAATTTTAGCATACAACTAAAAGCAAAGTTTCACACCTTAATTGAAATAAACTCTCTTAGTAAACAACTGGAAAGGATGGATGATGCTCAGTCGAATTTGGTGTCAATTCTAAGTGTAAAATTCTACGAACATCAAGTCAATTAAAAGAAAATTGGAGACGATCTGTCTACGAGAGACATCATTTAAAGTCAAAATCAAAGGCAAAGTTATGAGCTGGGGACAATTGGAAAATTAAACGATTCAAAATCACAGAAATAAAAGTAACACCTATTGAAACCAAAGCATTTTGTAATCAGATCTGAGAGGTGACGTTATGCCCAAAATGAATAATTAGTTGTATTCAAATGTTTACATCAAAGATACTTTTTAACAATCAAAGTGAAACAAGCTAATTTACAATAAAGTTGTTAAAACTTAATAACTCTTCGAAAGAGAATATAAACCCGAAGAAAGGGGACAGCCAGCAGAGCCAGCTCTCACAGCTCGGTACATGGGAAGGATGGGTCACAGCAACCGAGTTCACCAGCAAATACAACTCAAGAAGACCAGATTTTAAAGAAGATTGATTGTCAAGGTGGGCCTGAAGGTCCCTTCGACCAACAGGAAGGATCCAGAAGCAAGATCTTTTTACCTTTCTGTAAAGAAAGTATTTGCAGCTTTTAAAAGAAAAAATATAATAACAAAATAACTTAACTTAACTTAACTTAACCTGAAAAAGTATTCCTGAAAGTCTACGTTACTTACTTAGCAATGCAGGACCCAGGACATCGATGCTACTAAGTGGTAAGTAGATAAAATCTTCGGTGAAGGTATGGGTTATACTGGGGGATAACTTGAAAATATAGTTTGACCTGAATAGCACCCACCAAAGCCTGCATCGGAGTCAGGGAGTGAGAATCCTTGTTCACCATTTAGAATATCGACCCTTTTTTGGTATAGGGGAATTCTAAGAATAGTGGTGTGTTTTCAAAAACACTACTTCCCCTTATTTTGAGGCTATGCCCCCTAGTTCTGGTTTCACCCACCAGTGGAAACAACCTGCCCGCATCTATCCTATCTATTCCCTTCATAATTTTATATGTTTCTATAAGATCCCCTCTCATCCTTCGAAATTCCAATTAGTACAGTCCCAGTCTACTCAACCTTTTTTTTTTAAATACTTTTTATTGAAGAAATTTTTCAGAGTACAAACATTTTAACCCCCCCTACATTTGAATTATATCAACACAAAGTCAAACCCCCCTACTTAACAAGAATCCCCCCCACCCCCTACCCGCGCGCCCCCTCCCCCCCCCCCCCCCTCCCCTCCCCCACACCCTCCCCCCCCCCTCCCTCCCGCCCTCCCCTCCCCTCCCGGGTTGCTGCTGTCACGACCCCAGTTTCTATCTCTGATCTAAGAGGTCCAGGAAGGGTTGCCATCGCCTGAAAAACCCCTGCACCGACCCTCTCAGGGCGAATTTGATTCTTTCCAATTGGATGAAGTTTGCCATGTCGTTTAACCAGGTGTTAACACTTGGCGGCCTTGCGTCCCTCCACTGAATCAAGATCCTCCTCCGAGCCACCAAGGACGCAAAGGCTAATATTCCAGCCTCCCTCGCCTCCTGTACCCCCGGCTCCACCCCAACCCCGAAGATCGCAAGTCCCCATCCTGGCTTGACCCTGGACCCCACCACTCTCGACACCGTCCCTGCCACCCCCTTCCAGAACTCCTCCAGTGCCGGACATGCCCAAAACATGTGTGCATGATTCGCAGGGCTTCCCGAACATCTGACACACCTGTCTTCACCCCCGAAAAACCGACTCATCCTTGTCCCCGTCATGTGGGCTCTATGCAGTACCTTAAATTGAATGAGACTCAGTCTCGCACATGACGACGACGAGTTGACCCTCTCTAGGGCGTCTGCCCATGTCCCATCCTCTATCTGTTCCCCCAGCTCTACCTCCCACTTGTCTTTCAACTCCTCTACTGGTACCTCCTCCACCTCCTGCATAATCTTATAAATGTCCGAGATCTTCCCCTCCCCGACCCAGACCCCCGACAGCACCCTATCACTCGCCCCCCTGTCGGGAAGCACGGGAAACCCCTCTACCTGTCGTCTGGCAAATGCCCTCACTTGGAGGTACCTGAACGTGTTCCCCGGGGGGAGCCCGAATTTCTCCTCCAGCTCTCCCAAGCTCGCAAACCTCCCCTCTACAAACAAGTCCTTCAGTTGCCTAATGCCCACCCTCTGCCAGCTCAGAAATCCCCCTCCTGTATTTCCCGGTGCAAATCTGTGGTTCCCTCTTAGTGGCGCCCCCATCAAACCCCCCACTTCCCCCCTGTGTCGCCTCCACTGCCCCCAGATCTTGAGGGTGGCCGCCACCACCGGGCTCGTGGTATACCTCGTGGGAGGGAGCGGCCATGGTGCTGTTACCAGTGCCCCTAAGCTTATGTTGCCACAGGACGCCCTCTCCATACGCTTCCAAGCTGCCCCCTCCCCTTCCATCATCCACTTTCGTACCATCGATGCATTTGCCGCCCAGTAATATCCTGAAAGATTGGGTAACGCCAGCCCTCCACTATCCCTACTCCGCTCCAAAAAGACCCTTCTAACTCTAGGGGTGCCATGTGCCCACACGTACCCCATGATACTACTCGTTACCTTCTTGAAAAAGGCCCTAGGGAGGAAGATGGGCAGACACTGGAACAAAAACAAGAACCTCGGGAGGACCGTCATTTTAACTGACTGCACCCTCCCTGCCAGCGACAGCGGCACCATGTCCCACCTCTTAAACTCCTCCTCCATCTGTTCCACCAGCCTAGAAAAGTTCAGCTTGTGGAGGGTCCCCCAGTTCTTTGCCACCTGCACCCCCAAGTACCTGAAACTTTTTACTGCTCTTTTGAAGGGGAGCCTCCCAATTCCCTCCCCCTGGTCTCCCGAGTGTATTACAAAGACCTCACTTTTCCCCAGATTTAATTTATATCCCGAAAAGTCCCCGAACTCCGCTAGTATTTCCATAACCTCCGGCATTCCCCCCTCCGGGTCTGCCACATACAGCAACAGGTCATCCGCATAGAGCGAGACCCGATGCTCCTCCCCTCCCCTTGTCAGTCCCCTCCACCCCCCTGAACCCCTCAGTGCCATCGCTAACGGTTCAATCGCTAATGCAAAGAGTAAGGGGGATAGGGGACATCCCTGCCTAGTACCTCGATGGAGCCCAAAATATTCTGACCTCCTCCCGTTTGTTACCACACTCGCCATCGGGGCCGAATAGAGCAGCTTTACCCACTTGATAAATCCCTCCCCAAACCCAAACCTTTCCAACGTCTCCCACAAGTATTCCCACTCCACCCTATCGAATGCCTTCTCCGCGTCTAGCGCTACCACTATCTCCGCCTCCCCCTCCACTGCCGGCATCATGATCACGTTTAACAACCTCCGGACATTTGTGTTAAGTTGGCGTCCCTTCACGAACCCCGTCTGGTCTTCATGGATTACCCCTGGCACACAATCCTCTATCCTGGTTGCCAGGACCTTTGCTAACAGCTTGGCATCTACATTTAAAAGGGAGATAGGCCTGTAGGACCCGCACTGGACCGGGTCCTTGTCCCGCTTCAAAATCAAGGAGATCAGGGCCTGCGACATTGTTGGGGGCAGAACCCCCCCCTCGCGCGCCTCATTAAAGGCTCTCACCAGCACTGGGCCCACCAGGTCCACAAATTTCCTGTAAAACTCCACCGGGAACCCATCCGGCCCCGGCGCCTTCCCCGCCTGCATCTGGCCTATCCCTTTAATTAGCTCCTGCAGCTCTATCGGCGCCCCCAACCCTTCTACCAGCTCCTCCTGTACCTTTGGGAACCTCAATTTGTCGAGAAAGTTCTCCATTCCCCCTCTCCTCTTCGGCGGTTCAGACCTATACAATTCCCTGTAGAAGTCCCTGAAGACCCTATTCACCTCTTGCCCCTTCTGCACTACGTCCCCACCCCTCTCTCTCACTCCCCCAATCTCTCTGGCTGCATCTCGCTTACGAAGCTGGTGTGCCAGCATCCTGCTCGCCTTTTCCCCGTACTCATACGCCGCACCCTGCGCCCTTCTCCACTGCGTCTCCGCCTTCCTAGTGGTCAGTAGGTCGAACCTGGCCTGTAAACTGCGCCGCTCCCTCAATAGCCCCTCCTCTGGTGCCGCCGCATATTTCCTATCTACTTCTAGGAGCTCCCCCACCAGCCTCTCCCTTTCCTGCCTCTCCTTCCTCTCTCTGTGTGCCCTTATGGAGATCAGCTCTCCTCTAATCACTGCTTTCAGGGCCTCCCAGACCGTCCCCACCTGCACCTCACCCGTGTCGTTCGTACCCAGATAGTTCTCAATGCCCGTTCTAACCCTTCTGCACACCTCTTCGTCCGCCAACAGCCCCACATCCAGGCGCCACAACGGGCGCTGATCCCGCGCCTCCCCCAATTCCACGTCCACCCAATGTGGTGCATGGTCCGATATCGCAATGGCCGAGTACTCCGTGTCCTGCACTCTCGGTATCAGCCCCCTGTTCAATACGAAAAAGTCTATCCTGGAGTACACTCTGTGGACGTGGGAGAAAAAAGAATACTCCCTCGCCCTAGGCCTACCAAATGTCCATGGGTCTACCCCTCCCATCTGCTCCATAAACCCCCTTAACACCTCTGCCGCTGCCGGCCTCCTATTTGTCCTGGAACTCGATCTATCCAGCCCAGGGTCCAACACCGTATTAAAGTCCCCTCCCATGATCAGGCCCCCTGCCTCCAGTCCCGGGATGAGGCCCAGCAGGCGCCTCATAAAGCCCGCGTCGTCCCAATTCGGGGCATACACATTCACCAGCACCACATTCTCTCCCTGCAACCTACCCCTCACCATCACATACCTGCCCTCCTTGTCTGCCACCACTTCTGCCGCCACGAACGACACCCTCTTTCCCACCAGAATCGCCACCCCCCGGTTCTTGACATCCAAGCCTGAGTGGAACACCTGTCCCACCCACCCCCTTCTCAGGCGGACCTGATCTGCTACCCTCAAGTGAGTCTCCTGCAACATCGCTACATCAGCCTTCAGTCCCTTCAGGTGCGAGAAGACCCTTGATCTTTTAACCGGCCCATTCAGCCCCCTTACATTCCACGTAATCAATCGGATCGCTGGGCGACCCGTCCCTGCTCCCTGTCGATTAGCCATGTTCTGTCCCTTGCTCGCCCCGGGTCATCCCTCCCTTTCTGACCCGTTTCCCATAGCGATGCCCCCCCCCCCCCAGCTCTCCCCTTCTCGTCCCTGGTCTTTCCAGCAGCAACCCGGTATCTCCCCCTACCCCTCCCTCCCTCCCTCCCCCCCCCCCCCCCCCCCCCCCCCCCCCCCCCCCCCCCCCCCCCCCCCCCCCCCCCGGCTAGGACCCCTCCTAGCCGCGATGTGCCCAACATCGTACTCCCGAGAGTCAGCTGATCTCCGCTGACCCGGCTGCTCCTGCCACACTCCGACTCCTCCCGGTTCGAGGGGGGGGGCCTCCCCCCCCCCCCCCCCGCCATTCCACTCTGACCCCGCTCCAGCGCGGGAAAGGCCGCCATTACTGGCCACGCCCCACTCTTCTCCCCTCCCCCCTCCTCTCTCCTCCATCCCGCGCGCGGGAAAAACAGAGGAAAGCCCGCGCTTTCGCCCGGCCACACCCCGCCCCGCCATCTTCCACTCCCCCCCCTCCCCATCCACGCCCGTGAAGGATCCCCTTAAAACCCCAGAGATAAACCCACATGATCAACCCACTCCCCCCCGTCCCGTCTTCCCAACTTAACAATATAAATACCCAATGGCAAATAAATACATAAATACTTAACTACATACTTAAATAACAAAATAATTAAATAGCTATCAACTAACAATGTGCTTAACCATCACCCTCCATCAAACAGTATACATAACCACAGATAACCATAACCAGAGAGGGAGAAAAAAGAAAAAAAAAAAACACCAAAAAAAAAAGGGACCCAACACCCGAAGAAAAAGGGGTAAAAAGGGTAAATGACTAAGGGAAGTTGGAAACGGGAAGAAACACACCATAAGAAGAAAACGACCCGCAATAGAAATTTCAACAGTTCAAATATACAGAAACACCAAACAACTCGAAACCTTCAAGATATTCAAAAAGTCAAACGATCAAGAAAAGCCAAACAATCCAAGAAACTGTTACCCAGCTCCGACCTGGCCTGAAAAGATAAGGGCCACTTGCTCAGTCAAGAGTACCCAGGCGGCTACGACTGCCGGTGCTCCCAGGTTTTAGTTCATGTCCAGCTTTTCTTCTTGTACAAAGGTCCAGGCCTCCTCTGGGGACAGTCTACTCAACCTTTCCTCGTAATCCAACCCCTTCAGCTCTTGGATTAACCTAGTGAATCTCCTCTGCACACCCTCCAGCGCCAGTACGTCCTTTCTCAGATAAGGAGACCAAAACTGAACACAATACTCCAGGTGTGGCCTCACTAACACCTTATACAATTATAGCATAACCTCCCTAGTCTTAAACTCCATCCCTCTAGCAATGAAGGATAAAATTCCATTTGCCTTCTTAATCACCTGTTGCACCTGTAAACCAACTTTTTGCAACTCATGCACTAGGACACCCAGGTCTCTCTGCACAGCGGCATGTTTTAATATTTTGCCATTTAAATAATAATCCCTTTTGCTGTTATTCCTACCAAAATGGAGAACCTCACATTTGTCAGCATTGTATTCCATCTGACAGACCCTAGCCCATTCACTTAACCTATCTAAATTTCTCTTTAGACTTCTAGTATCCTCTGCACTTTTTGCTTTACCACTCATCTTAGGGTCGTCTACAAACTTGGACACATTGCCCTTTGTCCCCAACTCCAAATCATCTATGTAAATTGTGAACAATTGTGGGCCCAACAATGATCCCTGAGGGACACCACTAGCTACTGACTGCCAACCAAAGAAACACCCATTAATCCCCACTCTTTGCTTTCTATTAATTAACCAATCCTCTATCCATGATACTACTTTACCCTTTACCCTTAATGCCATGCATCTTTATCTTATGCAGCAACCTTTTGTGTGGCACCTTGTCAAAGGCTTTCTGGAAATCCAGATATACCACATCCATTGGCTCCCCGTTATCTACTGCACTGGTATTGTCCTCAAAAGAATTTCACTAATTCCACTATATCTAACTTCTTCTTGAAACTATATGTTTCGGCCTCAGCTGCTTTATGTGATCGCAAATTCCACAGGCCCACAACTCTTGGGGTGAAGAAATTTCTACTCATCCCAGTCCTAAATGGTTTACTCTGTATCTTTAGACGGTGACCCCTGGTTCTGGACTTCCTCGCCATCTGAAACATCCTTCCTGCATCACCCTGTCTCGTCCTGTTCGAATTTTGTAGCTTTCTATGAGATCCCCCTCATTCTTCTAAACTCAACTGAATATAATCCTAACCGACTCTATCGCTCCTCCTACATCAGTTCCACCATCCCGGGAATCAGTCTGATAAACCTTCATGGGTCTTTTTCCGAAACTAATTTCTTATCTATCTCAAAACACTACACCCAATCCCATCGGCTTTAATTTGCCACTAATCTCTTATGGGGAATTTGTCGAAAGCCTTTTGAAAGTCCAAATAAACCACACCACTGGCTCCACCTTATCAACTCTACCAGTTATATCCTAGAAGAATTCCAGAAATTTGTCACAGTAAGAAGTCTCACAACACCAAATTAAAGTCCAAAGAACTTGTGCATGAAGATGTTGGAGTGTTGAGGTACAAATTTGGCCCCCATGGCTGTTCCATGTGTCTGGATGAAGAACTGTTGTCAACGGTGAAGAAGACGTTGTAGTTCAGGGTGAAGCTGATGAGCTGTAGGATTGCATCTGGACATTGTCAATTTGTCAAGCATGAATTCCCTTTCATAAATTCATGTTGACTCTGTCTGATCCTGCCACTGTTTTTCAAGTGCTCTTTAGCAAGTTTTTAAATAATGGACTCTAGCATTTTCCCCCACGACTGACGTCAGGCTGACTGGTCTATGATTCCCTGTTTGCCCTCTACCTCCCTTTTTAAATAGTGAGGTTATATTAGCTATCCTCCAATCTGTAGGATCTGTTCCAGCGAATCTTGAAGGTGACAACCAATGCATCCACTATTTCTAAAACCACTTCCTTAAGTGCTCTGGGATGTAGATTATTAGGCCCAGGGGGATTTATCAGGTTTCAATCCCATCAATTTCCTCAACACCATTACCCTACTAATACCAATTTCCTTCAGTTCCTCCCTCTCACTAAACCCTGTATTTCCCAATATTTCTGGTATGTTATGAGTGCCCCTTTTTGTGAAGACTGAAGCAAAGTATGTATTTAGTTGGTCAGCCATTTCTTTGTTTCCCCATTATAAATTCTCCTATTTCCAACTGTAAGGGATCTACATTTGTCTTCACCAATTTTCTCTCTTTACACACTTATAGGAGCTTTTACAGTCTGGTTTTATCTCCCCTGCACGCTTATTCACAAACTCTATTTTTCCGTTCTTAATCAGTTCCTTTTTCCTCCTTTGCTGAATTTGAAACTGCTCCCAATCCTCAGGTTTGCTGTTTTTATTGATCTCAAGGATCAATACAATTACCAAACACAACTGGGTTACAATATCCTCCCGCTTATTTTAAAATTTCTTTTTACTTTTCCTTTACCTCTTTCTTAACCTACTCTTTCTGTCTCCTGTATCTAACTTGACTCTGAATCAAAAGCGAATTTACACATGAAGGCATGGGGAATACATGACTGAGGTATTAAATGAATACCTTGCATCCATCTTTAACAAGGAGGTTGATGTTACCCAGGTCATAGAGATGGATGTGGAAACTGTGTCCTTAGGTGGGTTCAAAATTAATAAAGAGGAAATGTCGGTACTTAAAAGTTGACAAGACATTGGGACCAGATGAGGGTGCATCCAAGGACATTGAAGTGAGAATGGAAATTGCAGGGGCGCTAGTCATAATATTCTAGTTTTCTCTAGATGCAGGGGAGGTACCAGAGGGTTGGATAATTGCAAATGTTACACCCTTGTTCAAAAAAGGTTGCAAGGATAGACCCAGCATTTACAAGACCACTGATTTAACATCAGCGGTGGGCAAACTTCTAGGAACAACTGGACAATCTCAGCAGGTCTGTGCATCTGTGGAGAGAAAAGAGAGCTAACGTTTTGAGTCTGGATGGCTCTTTGTCAAAGTTCATCCTGATTCGAAACGTCCCTTTTCTCTCCACAGATGCTGTCAGACCTACTGAGATTTTCCAGTATTTTCTGTTTTTGTTTTAGATTCCAACATCCACAGTAATTTGCTTTTATCTTCTACAAACTATCCGGGGTAGAATTAGTAGTCACATGGATTGCGGATTGATTAGGAAATTCTAAAGGGGAAATTGTGTTTAGCTAACTTGCTGAAGTTTTTTGAAGATGTAACAGAAAGGGTCTATGAGAGTAATGCTGCTGATCTGGTGTACATCGACTTTCAAAAGGCATTTGATACTGTGCCACACAACAGACTTGTGAGAAAAGTTGTAGCTCAGGAATAAAAGGGATTGTAGCAACATGGAAGAAAATTGTCTGAATAATAGGAAGCGGAGAGTAATAGTCAATGGGTATTTTTCAAGCTGGAAGAAGGTTTGTAGTGTTTTCTCCCAGTGTTGCGACCCTTGTTTCCCTGGATATATATTAATGGTCTAGATCTTAACGTGCAGGTTTCAAAGTTTGCGGGTGATACAAAACTTGGAAGTATTGTGAACTGTGAAAAGGACAGTATAGAACTTCAAGTTGGTGGTGTGGTGATAGGTGGGTGATGTAAGTTCAATGTGGAGAAATGTGAAGTGATGTATTTTGGTAGGAAGGACACGGAAAGGCAATGTAAAATAAGAGGTAACATTCTTAACAGGGTGCAGCGGTAAAATGACCTGGGTGTAAATGTGCACAGATCATTGAAGGTGACAGGACAGGTGGAGAGAATAATTAATAAACCAGATAGCATCCTGGGCTACATTAATAGGAGCATACAGAACAAGAAGGTTATGCTGAACTTATACAATACACTAGTTAGACCTCAGCTGGAATATTATGTACAGTTCTGAGCGCTGCATGATCAGAAGGATACGAATGCATTGCAGACTGAAGAAGAGGTTTATAAGAATGTTTCCAGGTATGAGAAACTTCAGTTATGAGGATAGGTTGGGATTGTTCTTCTTGGAGAGAAGGCTAAGAGGAAATTTGTTAGAGATGTTCAAAATCATGAGGAGGTTGGACAGAGTAGATAGGAAGAAACTGTCTCTGCTCACAAAAGGGCCAAGAATGAGAGAATGCAGATTTAAAGTGATTTGCAAAAGTAACAAATGCGATGCGAGAAAAAAATATTTTCACGTGAGTGGTTCAGGTCTGCAATGCACTGCCTGGAAGTATGGTGGAGGCAAGTTCAATCAATGCATCCAAGAGAGCATTAGATAATTATTTGAAGGGAGGGATAGTGTTTCAGTGGTTAGCACTGCTGCCTCATGGTGCCGAGGACCCTGGTTCGATCCTGGCCCCGGGTCACTCTCCGTGTGGATTTTGCATGTTCTCCCCATGTCTGCATGGGTCTCATCCCGAAAACCCATAAAGATGTGTCGGGTAGGTGAATTGACCATGCTAAATTGCCTCTTAATTGGAGAAAAAAGAATTGGATACTCAAAATTTTTTTAAAAGATGATTATTTGAATAGAAACAATGTGCAGGGACACATAGCAGTAAGTCATGATGCTCATTTGGAGAGCCAGTGCAGGCACGATGCGCCATCGTGCTGACCCTATCCTCAACCAGTTTGCCATATTTCACACCTTTGGTATTTTTTAATCAGCAGCTTGGTTACAAAAGGATCAGGGGTTATGGGGAGAAGGCAGGAGAATTGGGATGAGAAAATATCAGCCATGATTGAATGGCGGAGCAGACTCAATGGACTAATTCTGCTCCTATGTTTTATGGTCTTATTCTCACTATGAAATCTGACGGTTGAGGGTTAAAGCCTCCTTCCAAGACTTGAGAGCCTAGACTAGATTGCTATTTCTGCACAATACTGAGAAAGCATAGAGTTGTTGGGGGTATTCAGTGTTGAACGTTAAACAGAGGTGCTTTCAAGTGGGTGCAGTGGATTCCATTATTTGAAGACAGGGGTATATCCAATATTACTTCATCATCCAACACCAAAAATACACCTCTTGTTCATTCATTTCATCATCCTGTGTAGGCCCCCTGTCTACATAACAAGTGACCAGTCAACTAGGAGGGACATCCATACAGCAACTGCTCTTCAAAAGTACATAATTGGCTGTAAAGCACTTTGGGACGTCCTGAGATCATTAAAAGGTGCCACACAACTGCAAGTTTTATTTTCCCCTTTTATACATACAACTTGTACTTGTTCATTTCATTACATGCTAAGAATGCCATCTGAATTCCCCAATAAGATGTGTCATCTACTTTTCAGACTCTAAATTTATGGAAAAGATTTTTCCACTCAGAATAAAGTCAAACTTTTACATGGGTGCAAGAAACGTTGGTGGATCCCTCAGAAAGGCAAAAATTCTCACAGGATTCCAGAAGTTCGGCAAAGGACTCTTGGAAAAAAAGGCGCCAGGATTATTGGATTAAAAGGCTGCAGCAAACCTCGTAATAAGGACCACCGACTCAAATCAAAATAACTTTTAAAGTGAAAATAACAAATCACGAGTAAAAACAGATCTCCAATCGTTACTTTCTTTATTTCTCCCAGCCTCTCTTGCCCAAAGTGTAGTTTTTTGATGGTAAACGTTTCTGTCATAAAATTACTTACGACTGTGAAATGTGTAAGAATTCAGCTAGTTTACATCAATTCGCTTCGAGGCCTATTTCTGCCGTTAGCCTTTCTTTCGCCCGTTATCCGGGGAAATCTCGCGCCTTCCCCACACGCGGGCGCGGCCCAGCGCCAATGCTTAAACTGACCAATGGACTTGACGCTTCGGGGTCACGTGGAGCCGAGATAGCCTATCGGGACCCTGGGGCGCCTTGCAGGCGAAGACTTTGACTGCGCCAAGTGAGCAAGGTGCTGGGTCACTTCGCAGCTTTCTGACTGCATGTTTTACATCCAAGACACACGCACGGATCGCTCTTTCATTCATTAGTTTTATATTGATTTGTACAGTGACCGCTCAGGCAAATAGTGCTAGCCGACGTGCTGGGGAAGACAAGGTACTTTAAACTGTTGGTTAAATTTTCAAAAAGCACTTCAACACCCATTAATTTCCCTTGGCCTGGCACCATTTTTAACGAAAGGAATATTCAGGCAACCAGCTCCTCGTCGGCCCTCTGCCCCATGTTTTCTTCAAGTAAAAGAATGTTAGCCAGAGTAGTCACTCCCCTGGAGTATTATTTCCTCCCATAAGAGGAGTAAAGAACATACTCGAAGGTGCCCACACCAAGCTACCTGGCAAAGGTGAATGTCTCCATGGTAGTATTGGTGTGAGTGATCACTGCACAGTCCTTGTGGGGATGGAGTCTCGATTCTCACACTGAGGGCACTTTCCATCATGTTGCGTGGCACTACCGCTGTGCGAAATGGGATAGATTCAAAACGGGTCAAACTGGCCATCCATGAGGCACAAGGGGCCATCAACTGCATCGTAATTGTATTTCACTACAATCTGTAATGTCATGGCCTAACAGATCCCTCAGTCAACCATCGCTGTTGTGATACGATGTGCATGCACCTTTAAAGAAGCATATCTCAAACTATTGTCTGTCATTACTACCTCAACTGGATATGATGTACTAGTTCCATGGGCTTGAAGTCAGTCTGCAAGCAACAGAAGTAGAGATTAGATTTATAATACTTAGACTCACAGTTAAGTCTATCTGTATATAGCAGGGGTGGGCAAACTACGGCCCGCGGGCCGCATGCGGCCCGCCAAAGGTATTTCTGCGGCCCACCAAGTCATTAAAAAAAAAAAAAAAATTTTTTTTTTTAAATTTTTTTTTCTTTTTTTAATTTTTTTTTAAAGGTTAATGGGTGGGGGGGCTGTTGGGTTACTTACTGGTATAGGGTGGATACGTTGACTTGAGTAGGGTGATCATTGCTTGGCACAACGTCGAGGGCCGAAGGGCCTGTTCTGTGCTGTACTGTTCTATGTTCTATATGAGGCGCCCACAATCATAACCGGGTGAAGTAATTATTTTACTTAATATACTATGCGGCCCTTTGTGAATTGTGAATTTCTGAATGCGGCCCTTGCACGGAAAAGTTTGCCCACCCCTGGTATATAGTCTTGTCATCAAATAAAGGATCCACATTTTTCAACCAATCCTTATGCATGATTGGTATGTTTAGAAGAAGAATGTAACAGGGTGACAGAAGAATGTAACAGGGTGACAGGGTTTTGAAGAGTTGGCTGAGTAGAATACCAACCCCAATCTCACATCTGGCAGAAGAAAGGGACTGGTGTGAAAGTGAAGCAACAATCAAAACAAACCCTGTGTAAGTGATTCTGCAGTTGTCTCTCTGTTCTGGGATTGTATCTTGGTCCAGGTAGCAAGCAGGTCTTGATTTAAGCAGAACTCGACAGACAGGAGCGCTCATGAATGCTCACTATTCCTACAGGAATAGTGTTTGGGCAGCAGGGTAGCATGGTGGTTAGCATAAATGCTTCACAGCTCCAGGGTCCCAGGTTCGATTCCCGGCTGGGTCACTGTCTGTGTGGAGTCTGCACGTCCTCCCCCTGTGTGCGTGGGTTTCCTCCGGGTGCTCCGGTTTCCTCCCACAGTCCAAAGATGTGCGGGTTAGGTGGATTGGCCATGCTAAATTGCCCGTAGTGTCCTAATAAAAAAGTAAGGTTAAGGGGGGGGGTTGTTGGGTTGTGGGTATAGGGTGGATACGTGGGTTTGAGTAGGGTGATCATGGCTCGGCACAACATTGAGGGCCGAAGGGCCTGTTCTGTGCTGTACTGTTCTATGTTCTAAGTCTAGGAAAACCGAATACTGCAGGTTGAGCTGGAAGGAAGAATCAGTTTCTAACAGCTAAAGTAAGCCTGTTTTTAAAAAAAGGTGTTGCCTTTCACTTTTAAAGTCTTTCAGCCCTGTTGCTGCCTAAATCACAGCTTTGCAGCTTACGTAAACCTGGGGAACATCAGAAAGAGCCCAATAGCACCACCATTGTAGTCAAAAAGTAACCTATGACTACCTATAGCAGTGGCCACTAAAGGTACTACAACAATGAGCTAAATTAACTCTAAAATAGCTGGAGGAAAGAGATAGCATTAAAAATCCTGCAAAATACTAAAAGATAACCACAAAATATCCAACACTCAATTGAAAGACAACAGATCTCCCATATGAATTTACTTTGTTCTGACAATGCAATGCTCTGTGTTTCCTGGACTTTGACATTTCTGGCCATTAATATTGCTATCCGCAGTGATGACTTCCATTGAACACATCAGGTCCATCTAATGGCCAACTTAAAAATCCTGAAAAATCAACACTCGAAGATCAGTTAAGAGTGAAGCCTAACTTCAGAATGCAGCGTCTAGAATCCATGTTCTTAAGGCAACAACTGACAGAGAACGTTGATCAATTTATAAGTAGAACTAGCCATCACAATAATTAAGCATGTGATAGCATATCTCCAATGAGACCATTTCGAACAGACATCTTGGACAAACCTAAAGATTGCACCATGGAAACTAAAACAAAGCGGATGTAAGAACGATGCATGCTAATTGATAAGCAGAGTCTACAGGCTATGTATAATTCATCCACCATTAGTAGAATAGCAAATGCAGGCAAGACTGGTAAGAAATGCAGGCATTTCCACCTCATACATTGACCTGGCTTTTAATTCTGTCTGCAAGGCATGTGGTTCAACATCCACAAGAAGCCACAACCAGAGGCCAGACAGGTACAGCATTCTAAACAAGCAAGAGCATATTCTAAACAGTCTTAAGACAAGATCCACAAAATGTCAGCCAAGCTACACAGTCGGGTGATGAGGATAACCAGATCATCGACACACAAAGTGAGCAGATATTCAACACAGTGAAAAGACTGTGTTGGCACACTAGTACCAGCAGACGTCTTTACCATCATCCAGATTATATGTCCATAATTGCAGGGTCCGTAAAATTCATATGAAATACTGGTGCAAGTGTAAAAATACTTTCACTTCGCACACTGCAATGTATGTACCCATAAAGGTGGCAACCAACCAATACCAAACTCACCACGTACAATGCCTCAGAGATTCCTGAGATCCATTACACTTGAGTGTCATTACAAAAAGTCACTATGGTATTTTATACTGTGTATACCCATTCTGAACTTGCACACTTCATCGCACTGTGGAATCAATGTGGAATTACATGATGCGCTGCTCAGAAAACAAGAAGATGAAAGAAGCCCATGACCAGCATGTGGGTAATAAATTACCCAACCTAAGCATTGGACAGAAAGTTCAAGTACAACACCCAAATTATTGCCCCTGGACTCCTGCAGAAATGTCCAGAACCTAGGTTGTATCATGTACGACCATGACCGTGCAATCAAATGGATGCCAAATCAGAACAATATCATAACCAGAAACACCAAGTAATTATATTGTCAACAATATGGTCTAAGATTCAACAAAAACAAAGCACCCCAACTAACATTATGGAAATGCACAGCAGCCTCTGGGAAAGTTCACCATAACTAAAGTTGGACAGATAAACAGACAGACCGCAGATATATTTCAGAGACCTGTAAATTTATTGCTCTGTATTAAAGTCCATGCAATGTTATTTTCTTTTGCTTTCATGTAAATTGTTTGATTCTTTAACGGTAAAACTTTTTTTTTCAAAAAAAAGGGGATGCTGTGATATGATGTACATTCACCTTTAAGGGAGCATACCTTAAATTACTGTCTAACATTACTACCCTGACAGGATAAAATGTATTCGTCCCATGACTTGAAGTCAGTCTGCAAGCAGCAGTAGTAGAGATAAGAAGTACAATATGTGGTCTTCCCAAACGAAAAGGAAAAGAAGCGAGGAAGCCTGAAACTGACCTTTCAACAGTCTCGGGAGCCTCGTGGAACGCCTCGGCATTTAAGATGGCGACCACAGAGCAGCAATCAGCAGCAGCCCCAATTACACTAGACACGCTCGCTTGATCGAGTGAAGGCAAAATGGGAGGAAGAGTTGGGGCTCATCTTCGATGAGGATGTGGGGAATGAGGCCCTTTTGTGGGGTAAATTCCACCTCATCCTGCACACGGCTCAGCCTCATCCAACTCAAGGTGACTCAGAGAGCTCATCTAACCAAAATTAGGATGTGCAGGTTCTTTGATGGAGTGGAGGACAGGTGCAAGCGGTGTTTTCATAGGCCCGCCAACCATACCCACATGTCCTGGTCTTGTCCAAAGATGGTGAGCTTTTTGGTCTCCTTTAACACCGTGTCAGCGGTTCTTAACATTGATCTGGAGCCTTATCCATTGTTGGCCATTTTTGGGGTGTCGGACGTGCCGTGGCTGCGGACGGGGTGAAAGCGGATGCACTCGCCTTCGCCTCACTGATAGCCTGAAGGCGAGTTCAGCTGGGATGGAGAATGTCCGCTCCACCTAGTGCCTCAGCCTGGTTGGGTGACCTTATGGAATTTTTATACCTGGAATGGTCAAGTACACCGTCAGGGGATCGATAGAGGGATTCAATCTGAGGTGGCAGCCATTTATCTCTCACTTTCAAGAGTTAATTACCAACAGCTGTTAGGGGGGAGGCAGGGTTTTTTATTGGTGGGGTAAGGGGGGGTACTGGGGGTGGGGGGGTGGATTTGGTTGTAGCCTTTGTTATGTGTTTTTCTATATCTCTGATTTCTTGTGTTGTTAACACGACAATTGTACCATATTTGAACAATTTTCATCATTATGTTGTAGTTCAGATCATGTTTGTTAAATATTGGGTGGCACATGACGCAGTGGTTAGCACTGGGACTACAGCGCTGAGGACCCGGGTTCGAATCCCAGCCCTGGTCACTGTCCAAGTTGAGTTTGCACATTCTCCTCATGCCTGCGTGGGTTTCACCCCCGCAACCCAAAGATATGCAGGTTTGGTGAATTGGCCACGCTAAATTGCCCCTTAATTGGAAAATAAATAATTGGGTACTCAAATTTAGTTAAATATAAAAACTTCAGGAAAATATTTTTTTTACAAAGTATCAGGCACTGTGCATAATGGGCACTGATCCATTCCTGTGCTTTTTGCACCACCGCCCAAGACCAATTTCTACCCCTAAATTCCTTAACCTTTCTGTAATATTGGAGGGAGCAAACTTCCTTTTTGTTCAAAACATCTCTCCAGGCAAGTTTTACAGACTGCTAATTTTGTTTTGTTGAAACCTGCATGGATGATTAAATAGGCAAGAATGCATCTATAAAAGCATGTTGGGTCTTGAATACAGTTACACTGCTGCTATGAAGGAACTGACTTGCACCTTTAAGGTGAAAACATCCTTGACGGTCATGTGTCTGAATGTGGAATGAACTCATTCATTGTGTTTGGTTACTGGTGTTGCAATAGATTCCAGTACGTGCACAAGTAAGCATGAATAAAACAAGCATTTAGTATGTTTGAGACCTTACAGCGGTAGATTTTGTTTTACCTTCATAGAGTAACAGAGCAACGGATATGTAGAATAGTTTCTCAGATAAAATAATGTATTTGGATTCAATGCACTGAGATAAATACCTGCAATATAAATGTGGTCCACGTGCTAAATTATACAGATTAGATAGGACCAAATTTAATACCTGGAGGTAAACATCAAATGTGCGTTAGTGGTAACACTTTTGCCTCTGAGTTAGATGGTTGTGGATGTAAGTTACACTTCAGGGACTTGAGCACAAAATCTAGCCTGACATTCCAGTGAAGAAGTGCTGTTCTGTTGAAGGTACCATCTTTTGGATGAGGAATTAGTTGATATCACATTTGCCCTGCGATGGATGCAAAAGATCCTATTATATTATTTGAATAGGGGCAAGGTGTTCTCCCCAGTGTCCGAGGCCCTATATTTATTTCTCATCCAACCTTTAAAACCATTTATCTAGTCATTATCACACTTTGTGCAGAAGATAGCTGCTGCATATCCTACAATAATGAGTCCAGAACTAGGGGGCACTGTTTTAAAACTAGGGATCACCCTTATAGGTAAGAATGGGAAGAATTTTTTTCTCTCCGATTGCTTTGCAATTTTGAAATTCTGCCTCAGAAGGCAATGGAAGTGGGGTCGCTGAATATATTTAAAGCAGAGGTAGATAGATTCTTGTTGGGCAAGGGAATCAAAGAATATCAGGGTAGATGGAAATGTGGAACTCAACACAAACAGATCTGCCATGATCCTATTGAATGGTGGAGCAGGCTCAAGGGGCTAAATGGCCTACTTCTGCTCCTATTTCATATGTTCATATGCAAACGTGCTTAATTGTCTTTGGATATCCTGAAGCTATGAAAGTTGATAAATAAATGCAAGGCTCTCTCTCTGGTGCCTTGACTTTGCCTCCTGATGAAGACTATCAACGTGGGTTTGGTACCTTCCCAAATTAATCTTCTCCATTTTGATCCATCAACAGCCACGGATACTCACGGGTTGGAGGAGTGTTTGACCTCTTCAGGTATGCTTTGAGGACATACTTAAAGCATTTCCATTATCCTTGGAGTCTCCTCCCACCACATTCAGGGTAGAGCAGCAGCTTTGGGAGGGTTGTGTCTGTATGTATGTCTTTCCTCCTTTAAGACACACCTTAAAACCTACCTCATTGACCAAGCTTTCAGCAAAGGAACAATCCCTTCAGTCCTCCAAGCCTGTGCCGATCTTGATGCTCTAGCTATAAAAAAAATGTTTTGCTCTTACTCAGTCCGTAGCCCTCTTATTTCCTCCCTACTCGTGTACATATCCAGATGCCTTTTAAATGTTGCTAATATGCCTGCTTCCACCACATCCTCTGGCAGCATGTTCCAGGCACCCATCACTCTCTGCGTGAAAAACCTACCCCGCACATCTCCCTTAAACTTTCCCTATCTCACCTTCAACGTGTGCCACCTTATAATTGACACTTTCACCCTTGGAAAAAGCCTCTGACTATCCACCCTGTCAATGCACCTCATAATTTTGTAGACCTCTATCAGGTCTTCCCTCAGGCTCCGTCTTTCCAGTGAAAACAATTCTACTTTATTCAACCTCTCCTCAAAGCCAACTCTTCGAGACCAGGCAACATCCTGGTTAACCTTCTTTGCACACTCTCCAAAGCTTCCACGTCCTTCTGATAATGTGACCAGAACTGCACGCAATATTCCAAATGCGGCTTAACAAAGGTTTTCTGTAGCTGCAACATGATTTCCCAAATCCTGTACTCAATGCCCCGTTGATGAAGGCAAGCATGGCATATGCTTTCTTAATCACCTTGGCCACCTGTGTTGGCAATTTTAGGGAACTGTGGACCTGCATGCCAAGATGCCTCTGTATGTTAATATTCCTAAGGGTTCTGCCATTTACAGTAAAATTCATACCTAGATTTGATCCTCCAAAATGCATTTGTCTGCTTTAAACTCCATCTGCCATATCTGTGCCCAAGTCTCCAATCTATCTGTATCCTGTTGTTTTCTCTGACAATCCTTGGCACTATCAGTAACTTTGCCTATCATTGTGTCATCTGCAAACTTACTAATCAGACCACCCACATTTTCCTCCAGATCATTTATATATACTGTGGTGAATGTGATTCATACCGGATTATAATCTGTATATACATGTGTCTATATTGTAAGTGCAGTTGCACTACCTGACCACCAGGGGAGTAGCTCTGGGAATGCTCGAGAATTGTACTGGGCTTCTCCCTTGGCTCCGCCCAGGACTCCTCCCCCTGGAGCTGTTGTATAAAGATCAGTGCCACATGGTCAGCCGGCCAGTTCACCGAAAGTTCAATGGCTAACAGGCTGGCTCTGTTGTGAGTATATTAAAACCGCTATTCTAATCCTACAAGCCCGTGTCCGTAGAATTGTTGGTTTCAACAATTTAATATACTCAGGAAACAGTCGAAGAAATCATCGAAGCAGCCCTCGAGCCCGGACGCCTAGAACTCGACCCACAGGATGCAGAGGCTAAGGAAATTTTTTCCCACTGGCTGAGATGTTTTAAAGCCTACCTGACAGAAGCCAGCACCGCCGGAACAACGGAGGAACAAAACCTCAGCCTACTGCACACAAGGGTAAGCCACAGAATCTCCACACAGCTGAATCCGGCCGGTTCTTACACCGCAGCGCTGGCAATATTGGACAAAATGTACGTTAGGCCCATTAACGAGGTTTATGCACGCCACGTGTTTACGACTCGCCGTCAGCGGCCTACAGAAACGCTAGCCGAGTTTGTGAGGGAATTGAACAACCTTTCCAATGACTGTAATTATCAAGCCGTTACCGCGGAGCTTGCTGTGCGGGATGTTTTCGTGGCGGGCCATAGGTCTAACTGTGCGCCAAAGACTGCTAGAAAAGAGGGCCCAGGACTTAGACACTACTGTGGAGGCTGCTACCACTATGGAAGTTTCCTTCCGCAGCCTCACCTCGTTTCCCGCGCACCCCGCGACCTCATCGTGGACCCCCGACCAACAGTCCCCCCAAGCCTGTGCCGCACAGCCCCCCAGCTACCGCACTGCCAAAGCCAGTTACTCTGCTGCCCCAGCCAGTTACTCTGCTGCCCTAGCCAGCTACTCGGCTGCTCCAGCCTGCCGTTTCTGTGGCCAAAGCCAGCACCCGCGGCAGCACTGCCCGGCCCGTAACGCGACCTGCAGCAGCTGCGGGCGAAAAGGACACTGCCAGAGTGTGTCTGGCGAAGAAAGCCCCAGCCTCTAACCCCCCCACGGCTCAAAGCACTCGTTCCCTGAATTCACAGGCCTGCAGGCCCCGAAATGCTGCAGCCTGTATGCCGACTCCGCCCCCACCCGATGTGTGCAATTCATGGGGGAGGCCATCTTGGCAATCCTCCTCCATGCGGCCGGCCATGTGCGACTCATGGGGGCAGCCATCTTAGCAATCCTCCTCCATGCGGCCGGCCATGTGCGACTCATGGGGGCAGCCATCTTGGCAATCCTCCTCCATGCGGCCGGCCATGTGCGACTCATGGGGTCGGCCATCTTGGGATCCATCCCCTTCAAACTCTGAAACTCACCTCGACGACTACGAACTCAGAGGGCAGTCATCACGGGGCCACTCCAGCACAGCTGATCGAGCCGCCAACTACCCGCAACTCAGCGCAGTCACCCTGGATCAATCCCGCCCCAAGCACCTACGAAGTTCGATGGCGGAGGTCCAGATCAACGGGTACAGCACGCCATGCCTCTTTGACTCCGGGAGCACCGAGAGCTTTATACATCCAGAGCTGGTAAGACGCTGCTCGCTTTCTATTTTTCCGGTGAGCCAAACTATCGCCCTCGCTTTGGGCTCCCACTCAGTCCAAATCCAAGGATGCACCGTTGCTACACTCACAATTCGAGGCGCTAGTTATTCGAAATTTAAACTTTATGTCCTGCCCGACCTCTGCGCGCCACTCTTATTAGGCCTGGATTTCCAGTGCAACCTCAAGAGCCTCACCCTCAGCTTCGGCGGGCCCCTGCCCCCACTCACTATCTGCAGCTTAGCCACACTGCGCATCTTTCCCCCCCCCCCCCCCCCCCTCCTCTCTTCACCAATCTCACTCCAGATTGCAAACCAGTAGCTACTCGCAGCAGGCGATACAGCCTACAGGATAGGGTCTTTATCCGATCGGAAGTCCGAAGGCTGCTCAGTGAGGGGATCATAGAGGCCAGTAATAGTCCCTGGAGAGCTCAGGTGGTGGTCGTCAAGACCGGGGAAAAATTTTGCATGGTCGTCGACTATAGCCAGACCATAAATCGCGTTACGCTCCTAGACGCGTATCCCCTCCCCAGAATTGCAGACATGGTTAATCAGATCGCCCAATATCGGTTATTTTCCACGGTGGATCTGAAGTCTGCATACCACCAGCTCCCAATCCGCCCGGAGAACCGCCACTACACGGCATTCGAGGCCGATGGCCGCCTCTTCCATTTCCTCCGGGTCCCTTTCAGCGTCACTAATGGGGTTTCGGTGTTCCAACGAGCAATGGACCGAATGGTAGACCAGTACGGGCTGCGGGCCACGTTTCCGTATCTGGACAATGTTACCATCTGCGGCTATGACCAGCAGGACCACGACGCCAACCTCCACCGTTTTCTCCAAACGGTACAGAAATTAAATCTCACTTATGACAAGGAGAAATGTGTTTTCCGCAGAAACAGACTGGCCATCCTCGGCTACGTCGTGGAGAACGGAGTCCTGGGCCCAGACCCGGACCGCAGGCGCCCCCTCTTAGAACTCCCCCTCCCTCATTGCCCCAAGGCCCTCAAACGGTGCTTAGGGTTCTTCTCGTACTACGCCCAGTGGGTCCCTCAATATGCGGACAAAGCCCGCCCACTCTTTAAGGCCACACGATTTCCCCTGTCAGCTGAGGCGCGCCAGGCCTTCAGCTGCATTAAGGAGGACATCGTCAAAGCAGCCATGCGGGCGGTGGATGAATCCACTCCCTTTCAGGTTGAGAGCGACGCCTCAGAGGTAGCTCCAGCAGCCACTTTAAATCAGGCAGGGAGGCCCGTTGTATTTTTCTCCCGTACTCTATCCGCTTCAGAACTCCGACACTCCTCAGTCGAGAAGGAAGCACAAGCCATCGTGGAGGCTGTTCGTCACTGGAGGCACTACCTCGCAGGTAGGAGGTTCACCCTCATCACCGACCAACGATCGGTTGCCTTTATGTTTGACAACTCGCAAAGGGGCAAAATAAAAAATGATAAAATCCTTCGGTGGAGGATCGAACTCTCCACCTATAGTTACGATATTAAATATCGACCGGGGAAGCTCAACGAGCCCTCGGATGCCCTATCCCGTGGGACATGCGCCAGCGCGCAGATCAGCCGTCTGAAAGCCATCCACGTTGACCTCTGCCATCCAGCTCGCCCACTACATCAGAGCCCGAAACCTGCCTTTCTCCAACGAGGAGGTAAAAGCGGTCACCGGGGACTGCCCGATCTGTGCAGAGTGCAAACCGCACTTCTATAGACCCTCCTAGGCCCTTTGAACGCCTTGCGATCGATTTCAAAGGGCCACTCCCCTCCACTAACAAGAACATTTATTTCCTCAACATCATCGACGAGTTCTCCCGATTCCCTTTTGCCATTCCATGCCCTGATATGACCTCCCACACAGTCATTAGGGCCCTGCATAGTGTCTTCACCCTGTTCGGTTTCCTCAGCTACGTGCACGCCGACCGGGGTTCGTCCTTTATGACCGACGAGCTGCGTCAGTACCTGCTCGACAAGGGCATCGCCTCGAGCAGGACTACCAGCTACAACCCCAGGGGGAATGGACAGGTGGAGAGGGAGAACGCGACGGCCTGGAAGACCGTCCTACTGATCCTCCGGTCTAGAAAACTCAAGTCTCCCAATGGCAAGAAGTCCTCCCAGACGCGCTCCACGCAACCAGATCCCTCCTCTGTACAGCTACAAATCAAACCCCTCATGAGCAACTCTTCATTTTCTCCAGGGGCACTACCACAGGAGTCTCACTTCCGGCGTGGCTGACGACACCAGGCCCGGTCGTCCTGAGGAAGCATGTCAGGGGGCACAAAACTGACCCCCTTGTTGAAAAGGTGCGCCTCCTCCATTCCAACCCCCAGTATGCATTTGTGGAGTTCCCGGATGGTCGCCAGGACACAGTATCCCTTCGGAACCTGGCACCCACTGGATCCAGCCCCCCCCCCACCCCCGCTGAGGAACCCCTTACCCCGTTCCCTATGCTGCCGCCCCTTCGCACCCCCGATTCCGCAAGCTCACCCCACCGGTTCCACGCGCCAGAACCAGCCCGCCCCCAGTCTCCGGTCGAGCCAGAGGTGTATTAAGTTCGGACGAGAGTCGCCCTGGAGTCTGCCATCGTACCCCAGCTCTCAACACCCACCCAGCCACCGCAAGAGGCTGCAACCCCGGTGCGCCGCAGATCGAAAAGAACAATTCATCCACCGGACAGACTAACTCTGTGAGCCACCACCCCCGCTGGACTCGATTTTTTTCACAGGGGGTGAATGTGATTCACACCGGATTATAATCTGTATATACATGTGTCTATATTGTAAGTGCAGTTGCACTACCTGACCACCAGGGGAGTAGCTCTGGGAATGCTCGAGAATTGTACTGGGCTTCTCCCTTGGCTCCGCCCAGGACTCCTCCCCCTTGAGCTGCTGTATAAAGATCAGTGCCACATGGTCAGCCGGCCAGTTCACCGAAAGTTCAATGGCTAACAGGCTGGCTCTGTTGTGAGTATATTAAAACCACTATTCTAATCCTACAAGCACGTGTCCGTAGAATTGTTGGTTCCAACATATACTACAAACAATAGAGGTTCCATCCCTGCACTGATCCCTGCAGAACGCCGCTAGCTACAAATCTCCATTCTCAAAAACATCCTTCCATCATTACTCTGTCTTCTATAACCAAGCTAGTTCTGTATCCATCTAGCCAGCCCACCCCGAATCCCATGTGATTTTAGTTTTTGTACCAGTCTGCCATGTGGGACCTTGTCAAACGCCTTACTAAAGTCCACATAAACTACATCCACAGGTTTCCCTCATCAATTTTCTTTGTCACCTCTTCAAATAACTCAATCAAGTTGGTGAGACATGATCATCCCCGCTCAAAACCATGTTGCCTGTCACTAACTAGTCCATGTACCTCCAAACGTGCTGTCCCTCAGTATCTTTTCCAAAAGCTTCCCCACACTGATGTCAGGCTCATCGGCCTATAATTTGCTGGAATATCCCTGCTTCCTTTCCTAAGCAAGGGAACAACATTGGCGATTCTCCAGTCCTCTGGAACATGTGACCTAATAACTCCTTATGTGGCTCGGCATCACACTTTATTTTATTACATTCTTTGAAGTGCCTTGCAGGGAGCGATTCAACAGCCTGGCCATGCCCGACTTGGTGTCGAGGCAAGGCCGCTGAATCTGACGTGAGGTCTCTCTTGGGATTTGCCTCACTTGGGACGCTCAAAATGCTTTGCGAGATTTAACAAAATTTTGCGAGATGTTGTGATCTCGATCTCGTGCTTACTGGGCCTGATCCAGATCTGCATATTTAAATGAGTCACTCGACCCATTTAAGTATGCGCTCGCGTATTTCTTCCGGAGCCTGGGACTTAACGGCAGTGCCTGGAAGACCTCGCATGGCGCCATTTAGTACTGGATTCCACAAGTTTGGACCAGTCGTAATGGCACTTGGTAGGGGGGGGGGGTCTCCCAGGTTATTAGAGATCCCCCGGTGGTCAGGGACAGGGCACCGTGGCACCTTGGCACTCCTTCTGGCATTCTGGTACCTTGGCACTGGCAGGGGCAGTGCCTGGGTGCCAGGTTGGCACAGCCAGGTATTAGCCCCGGGCGGCTTAACCAGGTGGGGGCAGTGGTGAGGAAGTGTTCCCGGAGGCCTCCCCAAGGTTTGGGGGGGGGGCTGGAAGAGGGGGGTGGGGAAGATTGGGGCAGAGAGACAAAATGGCATCCAATCATCGAACAGCCTTTTGTGCTAGGCTCACCGTCAGGAAATGACTCAAAACAAATCATAATAATACTAATCTTTACTAGTGTCACAAGTAGGCTGCAATTAAATTATTGTGGAAATCCCCTAGTCGCCACAATCCGCCTGTTCGGGTACACAGAGAATTCAGGATATCCAATTCACCTCACAAGCACATCTTTTCAGACTTTTATGGGAGAAAACTGGAGCACCCGGAGGGAACCCACGCAGACACGGGAAGAACATGCAGATTCGACACAGACAGTGACCCAAGCCTGGAATTGAACCTGGGTCCCTGATGCTCTGAAGCAACTGCAGCCTTGGCAGAGAGAAAACCCCCCAAAGTCAAAAAAAACCCAGCAAAGTACCATTGACTAGTGGGGTGTTTCTCGCTACTGCAGCCGCCAAGAAATACCCCGCCAAATGCGCCCAAAAACAGACATACATTTTCTTGCGTTGAATTGCGCCTGGGTGTTACATTAAGTTATAAAGTGCAATAAAAGTTTTTGTTTTTAGTGATGAGAATAAAGTGTACCCCTATCTTCAGTGTTCCTCTGCTGACCTAACTCTTGTTTTAATTTTACCTGAAATAGCTGAGCTAAGGTTTTAACATTTTCAGAATCTATAATGAAAATTCCTATTTTGGATATTCTCTCAAAATCTTATCATTAATTTGAGTACGATGATCCTCTTCTGTTCTTGGCATGACCATATGTTCTCTCTTCTCCTATCCAGTATCATCATTAAGACATGTTACATCATCACATATTCTTTCTACTTAGTGCCATCCACCCTGTTATAGACACTGTATCCCCTGAGAAAAGGTTCTGCAAATTTACTCACTATTATCCAAAGGTAGATCAAAAATAATACACAATAGTAGTTCAATTTTACAGCTGTTGTTAAAAATAGGAAATTCTGGAAATTACTTGACGAAAAAAGAGGTATGTTATTGATACATATGCACACCTTTCCTCGGCTCTAATTTCTGTAATTTTCTGTTGTTTTGTCAAAAGGTTCAACATTTATATTTTTCAAAATGTTCCCTTTTTCTATTGCTGCCGCGAGGTATGATTCGAGTACAATTCTGCATGAAATCCTAAGGAGGATTCTTGTGCCTTCTCTTGAGGCCTAGAAGCAAGTTCTCTGCCTTTCCCCACCACTGGCAGCTAAGGGGGAATTCCAGCATTGTGAACAAAGCCAAAAGAGTGGAGAAGAAAAAGGAACAGGTTGGATTGAGGAGGAGGAGGAGGAAGAACAAAGTGGGTGGCAGAATACGCCCAGGAAGAAACCGAGGAATTAAAGAAGCAAATCTAAGAAGTGGAACTCATTCAAGGAAGGACTCAAAAGAGGAACCTTTGTAAAAAGCACACCAACAGCTGCAAAATACTAATAAAGAGCCAGTGTAATTAAAAATTAGACACGAGAGAATGTAGCAGTGAGCAGGCAATCTTTTTTTTATCTGTGTTCACAGTTTTAGTCTCTGTATAATGAAAAGGTGATAGAGGTACCGGAGAACTGAGAGATTATATCAAAGAATCATAACATTTACAGTGCAGAAGGAGGCCATTTGGCCCATTGAGTCTGCCCAGGGCCTTGAAAAGAGCACCCTACTTAAGTCCACTTCTCCACCCTAGCCCCATAACCCACCTAACATTTTGGATATTAAAGGGCAATTTAGCATGGCCAATCCACCTAACCTGCACATCTTTAGATATCTAAGAGGAAAGGTAGAATAGTTGTCTTACAAAAGAGAAGGCTAAGGGATGACCTGATCAAGGCCTTCACAGTTATGAGAGGGTTTGACAAAGTAGACATACCAGAAATGTTTCCACTTGTAAGCAAGACTAAGGACTAAATAATACAAGGTGAGAATGGGCCTGTACTGATGTCAGGTGGCAGTCCCAATGTCATGACACCAGAACATGATAATACAGTAGACAGCTGGCCTAGAAATTGGGTGCTAATCAATCTCATTCATCCTTAGTACAATGTCCCTGGTGGTGTCATGGCTGTCATTATAGCCCTCTCCATTTGTTCTGGGGATCCTCACAGGTATCATGAACCATCACTTCAAAGAGACAAAATTACCCTTGTCACCCTGTTATGACACCCTGAGTAACTGCACGGTCAATTCCAGCCCCATCTGACCCCTCCCGGAGTCACAACACAAGTAAATTAATCAATAATATGGGCAGCACGGTACCACAGTGGATAGCACTGTTGCTTTACAGCTCCAGGGTCCCAGGTTCGATTCCCAGCTTGGTCACTATCTGTGCGGAGTCTGCACGTTCTCCCTGTGTCTCCGTGAATTTCCTCCGGCTGCTCCAGTTTCCTCCCACAAGTCCCGAAAGACATGCTGTTAGGTAATTTGGACATTCTGAATTCTCCTTCTGTGTACCCGAACAGGCGCCGGAATGTGGTGACTAGGGGGCTTTTCACAGTAACTTTATTGCAGTGTTAATGTAACCTACTTGTCACAGCAAAGATTTTTTAAAAATTAATTCTTTAAAAAATACCCGAAGTCTTTGGCCCTTGGCTGCCCACTAATTACAGTCACCAGGTCTGCAAATGTAAAAACAATACTGTTTATTTACAGCAAGAACTATAGTGAAATAAGCAGCAGATATAATTGGTTAACTATTAACTAACACCAAACTCCCACTTTAACTTACCCCACCCGCTACGCACTCACACAAGACTGACAAGCATAGATGGGTGGAAAGGGGTAAAAAAAATCATAAGTGAAAGGAAAAAGAGTCTTTGTTTCAGATGATGCTTTTAGTACACTTTTCTTCACAGTAAACTTGCAGATTAAAGTCTTTGGTTTGCAGACTGTAATGGTCTTCCATGTAGATTCACTCATTCAGGTTCTCTGTGGATTAGAAATGCAGTACCCATAACTCATCTCATCAAACCTTGCTTTCAGTTTGAGGTTTGTATTCACGCCTCTAGTTTCAGGAATACTACCCCCACGGGATTTCTGGAGAGATAGATAGAACCCACAGTAGTGTTCTGGAGAGAGCTGGATATTTTCTCTGCCAGAATCAAATCTGGAACTTTGGGACTCTGAAAACAAGTGGGAAAAGATTCAATCATCACTCATCACCAGGCAGAGCACAGCCTTTTGGGTCAATTCATTGCCCCCCAGCCAATCAATCAAACCGAGTACCAACCCATCTCTTTCACAGGTACCAGCAAATCTGAGGTCTCCTATTCAAACCAGCACAGACTAGCAAAGGGATCTCTCCTGCTTCTGGATTCTTCTGCTTAAAGCGACACGTCCATTAATCATCCATGGATCAAAATAGGAATGGCTAAATGTAAGGGGAATAAACAGGAAGGACCCTTTTGACTCAGAGGCCAACCATCCAGTGCATCAGGTCCATTAAACATGTCTGGCACTGGCAGTTCCTGGGAATGTGAGGGTTGCCCAAGCACCTAGCGCATACCTGCATAATTCTTCGATTGTGGCCATATACTAATGGGCATTTAAGGAGCGATAGCCACTCCTGTTCACAAATGTACAGGGCTGGCCTGCTGGAGCTTTTATGGTGACGTGAGTGCAGTCTATTTCTCTCTGAACCATGGATAAACATGTGATCACCGCAATGCCTCTGGTTAATTCAAGTTGTCTGTAATGGTCCATTGGAAATGCAATATACTGACCTGCCCACAACACGGTGATTTACAACAACTGTGTAATGCCACTGAGTCTACACAGGCAGCCTGGATAGATCCAATGGCAAAGACATTCACTCAACAGTTAATATATATTGTGAAGTGCTGCAGTCCCAGCACTGATCCTTGTGGCACTCCATTGATCACTGCCATCAAACCATCAGGGCATCACAGTAGCATTGTGGATAGCACAATCGCTTCACAGCTCCAGGGTCCAAGGTTCAATTCCGGCTTGGGTCACTGTCTGTGCGGAGTCTGCACATCCTCCCCGTGTGTGCGTGGGTTTCCTCCGGGTGCTCCGGTTTCCTCCCACAGTCCAAAGATGTGCAGGTTAGGTGGATTGGCCATGATAAATTGCCCTTAGTTTTGGGTGGGGTTACTGGGTTATGGGGATAGGGTGGAGGTGATAACCTTAGGTAGGGTGCTCTTTCCAGGAGCCGGTGCAGACTCGATGGGCCGAATGGCCTCCTTCTGCACTGTAAATTCTATGAAACCTGAGAAAGGCCCTACTTGAAAGGTCCTATCAATGCTCGTTGCTTCCTGTTACTTAGCTATTCCCCCATGCATGCCAATATATTACCTCCAACACCATGAGCAACCTACCTTGCTTGGAGCCTGCTCGCTGGCACCTTAGCAAATGCCTTTTGAAAATCCAAATATACAACATCAACTGGTTCTCATCCATCTACTCTAGTTGATACCTTCTCAAAGAACTCTAGTAAAGTTGTCAGACATGATTTCCCCTTTGTGGTACCATACTGACTGCATGATCAGATTATAACTTTCCAAATTCACTGCTGTTCTCTCCTTCATAATCAATTCTAATATTTTTCCAATAACTGGCTTTCACCTCTCTGAACTCCCCCCCCCCCCCCCCCCCCACCCCCCGAGGAGATGGCAACCACGATGGAGCAGAGACCTCAACACATTTTAACTGGGAGATTCCTTCCCATAGTCCTGGCTGTGGACATTTAATTATTTTTTACAAGCATCTTTCTGACAGGAGTGAGGAACAGCGCCTGGAATGGTTGCAACTGAGGGCAGCCTGAACGGAGAGATTAACCTGGAAATATCCGAATCTCTTGTTCCAGAGCTGCAATAACGGCTTTGTTCAACTTTGAAATGTCTGCCACATATGAGGTGATTCCTTTTTTCTTAAATGAAGATTGTCTGTTTTTTAAATTGTATTGCTCAGAGACTCTCCCATATCTGTCGAATACAGATTCTGTACCACAATTTGCTGTCCAGTAACTGCTCAAACCAATGCAGCCCTAGCATTTCTGGAACATAGCTAATTGAATCCCTTTGAATCGCACATTCATTGTTAGTGTGGGGCTTTAACTGTGCTGCCTACAAGATTGGCCTCTGCAGCGCCAAGGTAACAACATTATAAAATTTACCTTGATTCTGATGGGCAGAGTCAAGGCGGATCTATTGAGCTGGGATAGTCTTCCGCTATCGTTGGCAGGTCGGGTGCAGGTAGTTAAGATGAACATATTGCCGCGGTTTTTTTTATTTCAGTGCTTACCAATCTTTTTCCCCAAATCATTTTTTACGGGAGTGGATAGGTTGGTTTTGTCGTTTGTGTGGCAGGTAAGGTGGCAAGGATTAGGAGGACGGTGCCACAGAGAGGGTGACAGTCAGGGGGCTTGGTCCTTCTCAACCTCTTATGCTATTATTGGGCGACAAGTGCAGAGAAGGTGTGGGGTTGGAGCCGGAAGACAGAGGCTTTGTGGGTGCGGATGGAGACAGGCTCTTGCAAGGGGACACGGTTGTGGGCGCCTGCAATGGGACAACTCCCGTTTGCCCCAGGGAAGTTCTTGGGGAGTCCTGTGGTGGAGGCCATGCTGAAAATATGGAGGCAATTTTGGCACCACTTTAGGTTGGGGCAGGGTCGAAGTTGATGCCAATCCGAGGGAACCATGGGTTTGTGCCAGAGAAGATGGACACAAGGTTTCTGGGATGGGAGGAGCCAGGGGTGATGGAGATGAGGGACTTGTTTTTTGGAAAGGCAGTTTGCACGTTTGGAGGAATTGGGGGAGACGTTTGGGGTCCCACGTGGGATGGGTTTCAGATACATGCAGGTGCGGGATTTCGCGATAAAGCTTTTTCCAAACTTTCCTGTGGCACTGCCCTCCTCACCGCTGGAGGGGGTGTTGGTGATGGGGCTGGAGGGGGGGGTCATCTTGCCAATCTATGGGAGGATTAAGGACGAGAACAAGGATTCTTTCGAGGGCGTTAAGGCCAAGTGGGAGAAGGAGCTGGGGATCGCGCTGGAGGAGGGGCTGTGGCATGAGGTGCTGCGGACATTGAATGCCTCAACCTCGTGTCGGTAATACACAGAGCGCACTTGACGAAGTCAAGGATGAGCCGGCTGTTTGAGTGGATGGAGGATATTTGTGAGCAGTGTGGGAGGGGCCCAGCCAACTCTTCTGGTCCTGTCTGAAGTTGGAGTAATTTTGTAAGTCATTATTCAGCGCCATGTCGGTGATCTTGCATTTGGACCTAGAATCCAGTCCCCTGGAGGCAATATTCGGGATGTCGGACTTTCCAGAGTTGCAGACAGGAGTGGGGGCAAATGTTTTAGCCTTCGCCTCGTTGATCGCTCGCAGGCAGATTCTGTTGGGGTGGAGGTCAGCTTCTCCACCCTGTGCCTCGGAGTGGTTGGGGGATTTAATGGAGTTCTTGCACATAAAAAAGGTGAAATTTGCTCCAAGAGGGGCGAGCGAAGGGTTCCATAAAAGTAGGGTTTTCTTTATATGACATTTCGGGGAGCTGGTTACCATAAACTGCGGGTGGGGGTTGCAGGTGGTGAGATTGGTTGGGGGCGCGGTTTCAGGGTTTGGTGTGGGTTTATTTTGTTTTGTAATGTGTGTTTTAAATGTTAAAATCTTGAATTTGAATTAAAATACTTTTTTTTTTAATTTTACATTCAATGGCAGAAACACTCCACAGTAATTGATGATCTGCCAATGTACGATTAGTGGTTGGTCATTTTGTCTCACTCTGGCCTGAGATTCCACAACAAATCCAGAAGGTGACTTGGGCATCACAAAAGGGCAGAACATGAGTCCAGTCGAACAGTGTGGTGGTCGGGAACATCAAGAGCAATCAAAGAGACATTTTTAAAATGTCAGAAGTGCATGCTATACAGAACCTCTTGCCCCCACACATTTCCCTACCGGACCATGGGAATGGACCTATTCAGAAACAACAGCAAGTCCTTCTTCCTCAGTGTTGAATACTTCTCTTGGTGGAGAGAAGTGAAGCATTTACACACAATGACCATGGAGTTGTTTGTTAGGGTGTTGAAATAAATCATTATTACCCATGGCATCCCAGACCAAGTGATGTCCAACAGTAGCCCACAATTCACTAATGAATACTTTACTCATTTTGCAAAGAATTAAGACATCTCATCAGCTCCCAATTATATCCACAAGCTTCTGGTGAGATGGAAAGGAGCGTCACACTACTAAAATCATCTTGAAGAAAAACTACTACTTTCCAATGACATTTTTGATATACAGATCCACCCCACGTCAATGTGAATTGGCCCCATCAGATCAGTAGATAACTTTGCGCTCAACTTCTCTGACTAGATATAAAAGATCCTGTGGCAGAAATTTGATGAAAAGCAGGGGGGATTTCCCTGGTGTTTTGGTAATTATGCATCCCAAATCTACACCACAAAAACAGACTATCTGGTCACTACCATGTTACTATGTGGAATCTTGCTATGTGAAATTTGGTTGCATCCTTTCCAACAACAGTTTGCAGCTGTGTGCACCATCTACAAGATGGACTGCAGGAACTCACCCAATGTTCCTCAGGCAACACTTTCCAAACCCATGACCACTACCATCTAGAAGGACAAGAAAAGCAGATACCTGGGAACCCCACCACCTGGAGGCTCCCCTCCAAGTCACTCACCAGCCTGACTTGGAAATATATCACTGTTCCTTCACTGTCGCTGGGACAACATCCTGGGTCTCCCTCCCGAACAGCACAGTGTGTGTGTACCTACACCTCAAAGTCTGCAACAGTTCGAGAAGGCAGCTCACTACCACATTCTGAAGGGCAACTGGAGGTGGGCAATAAGTGCTGGCCTAACCAGTGACACCCATAGCTGGTAAATTAATTTTTTTTAAAGTTGCTGCACTTCAAAACATATTTAATCGGCTGTAAATCATTTTGCGTCATTTAGTGGTTGTGAAAAACACAATCTAAATGCAAGTCTTTCATTCCTCCTTGAATATGTATGCACTATCAATTACGACGAAACGAGAGTAGAGTGTAATCGAGGTTTTATTAAGCAGAGATGTGGAGCCTCCCGCAGCTGCTGCCGAAATGACTGCAGCTCGGAGAGCCCACACATTTATACTCCGCCTACTGGGTGGAGCCAGCAGGCAGGATCTACCCCCGTACCTGTAGTACAGGAGCCTTACCATATTACACTTCATATGTGATATATATACAACAGTGGTGACTACCACATTCACCCCCTGTTTAAAAAAAAGAGTCCAGCGGGGGTGGTGGAAGACTATTTACATGCATAGGTTAACATTTTAGGAAACGTTTACGAATTCAGACGATCAGGCGCCTTGATCCTCCATTGGGAGCGCCGCAGTCCCGGTGGCGATGCAAGCGTCGGTTCGGTTGCTGGTGACTCCGGGAATGTGTTGTCCTCATCCCTGGGTGGGGCCAAGGGGAGGACGGATCATCCTAGAGCGGGGGCTGTGGTGAGGTGCGCTGGGGAGAGGAAGGGTGATGCCGGGGCGGGGGGGGGGGGGGACCCAGCTGGTGCCAGGACCCTGAGGGAGACTGTGTCTTGGCGGCCGTCGGGGTGCGCCACGTGTGCGTACTGCGGGTTTGCATGGAGTAGCTGTACCCACTCAACCAACTGGTCCACCTTGTGGAGCTGCACGTGCTTGCGGAAGAGAATGGGTCCTAGGGCTGCCAGCCACGTTGGGAGCAAAACCCCGGAGGTGGACATCCTGGGGAAGGCAAAGAGACGTTCATGGGAGGTTTCATTAGTCTCAGTGCAAAGGAGCGACCGAATGGAGTGAAGGGCGTCGAGGAGGACCTCTTGCCAGCGGGAGGCCGGGAGATTCTTGGACTGTAGGGCCAGCTGGACGGCCTTCCAGACTGTCCCATTCTCCCGCTCCACCTACCCGTTTCCCCGGGGGTTGTACTTGTCGTCCTGCTCGAGACGATGCCCTTGCTGAGCAGGTACTGGCGCAGCTCATCGCTCATGAATGAGGATCCCCGGTCGCTGTGGATGTAGGCGGGGAAACCGAACAGAGCGAAGATGGTGTTGAGGGCTTTGATGACAGTAGCAGACATCATATCAGGGCATGGGAAGACAAAGGGGAATCTGGAGTATTCGTCGACCACGTTAAGGAAGTACGTGTTTCGGTCAGTGGAGGGGATGGGCCCTTTGAAATCCACACTGAGGCATTCAAAGGGGCGGGGAGGCCTTCACTAGGTGTACTCGGTCTGGCCGGTAGGAGTGCAGTTTGCACTCCGCGCAGACTTTTTAAAAAAAAATTTTTTATTGAAAAATTTTGAATTTATACAACAACATCAAACCATACTAAAATACCAACAATAACAATAATGACAACAATCATGAACCTTCGCCCCTCCTCAATGAACAACCCAACATATTAACAACAACTTAAATTAACACAATGTTAAGTTACATAACCGTAGTGAGAAAAAAAAATAGAAACTATAATGAGGAACACCCTCCCTTGCCCCCCCCCCCCCCCCCCCCCCCCCGGGTTGCTGCTGCTATTGATCAAGATACCTATCTTTGAGCCAGGAAGTCCAGAAAAGGCTGCCACCGTTTATAGAACCCTTGTACTGATCCTCTCAGGGCAAATTTGACCCTTTCCAGCTTTATAAATCCCGCCATGTCATTGACCCAGGTCTCCACACTTGGGGGCCTCGCATCCTTCCACTGCAGCAAGATCCTCCGCCGGGCTACTAGGGACGCAAAAGCCAGGACACCGGCCTCTTTCGCCTCCTGCACTCCCGGCTCCACCGCAACTCCGAAAATCGCGAGTCCCCATCCTGGTTTGACCCTGGATCCAACCACCCTCGACACCGTCCCCGCCACCCCCTTCCAGAATTCTTCCAGTGCTGGGCGTGCTCAGAACATATGGGCATGATTCGCTGGACTCCCCGAACATCTGGTGCACCTGTCCTCACTCCCAAAGAACCTACTCATCCTAGTCCCGGACATGTGGGCCCGGTGCCGCACCTTAAATTGGATGAGACTAAGCCTCGCACATGAAGAGGAAGAGTTGACTCTCTCCAAGGCATCCGCCCAAGTCCCGTCCTCTATCTGCTCCCCAAGTTCCCCCTCCCATTTAGCTTTCAGCTCCTCCACTGACGACTCCTCCACCTCCTGCATTACCTTATAAATGTCAGACACCTTCCCCTCTCCGACCCACACCCCCGAAAGCACTCTGTCCATCGTCCCCCACGAGGGCAGCAAAGGGAATCCCTCTACCTGTCGCCTAGCAAATGCCTTTACCTGCAAGTATCTGAACATGTTCCCTTGGGGAAGCCCAAATTTATCTTCCAGTTCCCCCAGGCCCGCAAACCTCCCGCCAATAAACAGGTCCCTCAATTTACTGATGCCCACCCTTTGCCACCCCCTAAATCCCCCATCCTTGTTTCCCGGGATGAACCGATGATTGCCACCCAATGGAGCCTCCATCGAGCCCCCTGTTTCCCCCCTATGCCGTCTCCACTGTCCCCAGATTCTTAGGGTCACCACCACCACCGGGCTCGTGGTATACCTATTAGGGGAGAGCGGCAACGGCGCCGTTACCATGGCACCCAGGCTCGTACCTCTACATGACGCCATCTCCATTCTTTTCCACGCCGCCCCTCCCCGCTCCATCACCCATTTATGCACCATTGACACATTGGCCGCCCAATAGTACCCCAAAAGGTTGGGCAGCACCAGCCCGCCTCTATCCCTCCCTCGCTCCAGGAAAACCCTCTTCACTCTCCGAGTCCCATGTGCCCACACAAAGCTCAAGATACTGCTAGTCACTCTCCTAAAGAAGGCCCTGGGGATGAAGATGGGCAGGCACTGAAAGAGGAACAAGAACCTCGGAAGCACCATCATTTTGACGGACTGCAGCCCCCCCCGCCAACGACAATGGCAGCATGCCCCACTTCTTGAACTCCTCCTCCATCTGATCTACAAGCCTGGTGAAATTATGTTTGTGAAGAGTCCCCCAGTCCCTGGCCACCTGCACCCCCCAGGTACCTAAAACTCTCCCTTGCCCGCCTAAGTGGGAGCCTACCAATTCCTTCCTCCTGGTCTCCAGGGTGCACCACAAACACCTCACTCTTGCCTAAATTTAGTTTATAACCTGAAAAGGTCCCAAACTCAGCTAGCAGCTCCATCACCCCCGGCATCCCTCCCACCGGGTCCGCCACATACAGTAACAGGTCATCGGCATACAACGACACCCTATGTTCCTCCCCACCTCGCACCAAACCTCTCCACCTCTCTGAATCCCTCAACGCCATCGCCAGCGGCTCGATTGCCAATGCAAACAATAAGGGGGACGGGGGCAACCCTGCCTGGTCCCTCGGTAAAGCCGGAAGTACTCCGACCTCCTCCCATTCGTGGCCACGCACACCATCGGGGCCTCATATAGCAGCCTCACCCATCTAATAAACCCTTCACCAAATCCAAACCTCCCCAACACCTCCCATAAGTACCCCCACTCCACTCTATCGAAGGCCTTCTCCGCATCCAGCGCCACCACTATCTCTGCCTCCCCCTCAATCGCCGGCATCATGATGACATTCAACAATCTCTGCACATTCGTGTTCAGCTGCCTTCCCTTCACAAACCCTGTCTGGTCCTCGTGTACAACCCCTGGCACACAGTCCTCTATCCTGGTGGCCAGGATTTTTGCCAGCACCTTGGCATCTACGTTGAGTAGAGATATGGGCCTGTATGAACCACACTGCTGGGGGTCCTTGTCCCTCTTTAAGATTAACGAGATCAGCGCCTGCGACATAGTCGGTGGCAGAGTCCCCCCTTCCCACGCTTCATTAAGTGTCCGCACCAGCAAGGGGCCCACTAGGTCCACAAACTTTTTATAAAATTCCACCGGGAACCCATCCGGCCCCGGTGCCTTCCCTGACTGCATCTGCCCGATCCCCTTAACTAGCTCCTCCAGCTCAATCGGTGCACCCAACCCCTCCACCTGCTCCTCCTGCACGTTCGGGAAAGGCCGTCGAGGAACCTCTTAATTCCCCTCCTCTTCCCCGTTGGCTCCAACCGGTACAGTTCCCCGTAAAAGTCCTTGAAGTAAAAGTCCCCGTGTGGTCGGGGGCGTATACTTGTACATTGCGGGAGGCGACTGTTAGTGAGATTGCGTGTTTCTTGGTCGCCGCAAGGTCGAGGGTAGCCCCTTCTAAGAGGCACTGGCAGATATACACCGACCCTATGCCTGTAACGAAAGCATCCCTAATTAGGAGTTCGGAATGTTCAACGGCCGAAACGGCCTGGCAGTCGCAGTCCCTCGCCAGGACGTGCAGGGCACGCCAGAAATCTTCCAGACTCACCGGGGAGTTGATGCCGCGTGGACAGGTGGTGCCTGGCTAGATTTTGTTGGTCTGCTGAGTGTAGTTTTCCTTCAGTAGCGCCATGGCCTCAATGTAGATAGGCGCGTCCCGGATGAGGGAAAAACTATCGGAGCTCAGCCGCGTATACAGGATCTGGAGCTTCTGTGCCTCTGTGGGCGGTTCTGTCGCAGATCCGACGTATGCTTCAAGCAAGCTAGCCAATGTGCGAAGGCTGTCTTGGTGTTGTCTGCTTGAGGGTGCAGCTGCAGGCGATCCGGCTTGATGCGGAGATCCATCGTAAAATCTCTGCGTAATAAACTGATGCACTATCAATTACGACGAGACGAGAGTAGAGTGTAATCAAGGCTTTATTATGCAGAGATGTGTAGCCTCCCGCAGCTGCTGCTGAAATGGCTGCAGCTCGGAGAGCCCACACATTTATACTCTACCTAATGGGGAGCCAGCAGGCAGGGATCTACCCCCATACCTGTAGTACAGGAGCCTTACCGTATTACACCTCACATGTGATATATCTACAACAGTGGTGACTACCACATTCAGCAATTGAGTGCCAATAATCTTTATTATTGTCACAAGTAGGCTTACATTAACACTGCAATGAAGTTACTGTGAAAAGTCCCTAGTTGTGACATTCCGGCGACTGTTCAGGAGGGACAGTTCAGATTGTCCAATTCACCTAACAAGCACGTTTTTGGGGACTTGTGGAAGGAAACCGCAGCACCCAGAAGAAACCCATGCAGACTCCACACAGTGACCAAAGTGGGAATTGAACCTGGGTACCTGGCGTTGTGAAGCAACAGTGCTAACCATTGTGCTACTGTCCCTGTGGGTTAGAAAATTCCAAAGATTAACAACCCTCTCTGATTACCAGTCCTAAATGGTTTATCCCCGCATCCTAAAACCTCGGACCAGAGGAAACAGCCTCTCGGCTTTACCCTGTCAACCCCTCTCAGAAACCTCTATCTTTCGATGAGACCCTCTCAGAATTCTCCCAAGCTTCAAGAAAAGATTGTGGAACTTTACTGCAAGGCGCCTGCCCGTGGCCATTGCGGACATAACAAGTCACTGAACTATCAAAACAAATTCTGATCTAGTATTTGGATCACCGCTTTACCGAGTGCGCCCTCGCCACCTCTTCCCTTTCCGAAACATGCATTCCCGGTTTAAGGTGCCGTTTGAGGATGAAGGTTAGCCTCCTCTCGCTTCAGACGGGACTACTGGGGAAAATGTGTATGGCTTGGGAACCCGGAAGGGTGGAGACTATGCAAGGAACAGCTGTAAACTCGGCGTCATTTTACGGTGAAGTTATTGCAGCTCAGTTTGAAACGCAGGAAGTGGGGCTGAATCTTTCACATCCTCTATTTGAGAGCTGAAGGAGGAATAAAATATGCTTTCGCTCTGACTGTCACCCGCTGGCAGGTCGAGGTAGGAACAAATCTGAGCAGAGCGTGTGGGAAGAGATCGATCGTCTTTCAGCCAAGTAAATAAAAAAAGACGGATCAAAATCCAGGCAAGGAGGGAGAAATCGTTGGTCCCGAAGGATACCTGCGGCATCGGAATTGATTGAATCAATGTCCTTGTGGTTTACTTGTCAATTTCCGGTCTTCAGCTTGGATTCCCGGTAAGACAACTTGGGACAACGTTTAAAGAAAGTTAAATGTGACTTCAGATGATAAGTTTGTTTTGCAGCTAAAGTCAGCGACTTCCGTGTCTGTTTCACTTTTATTAACATTATCCCAAGTACTTTGCAGTTGCATCATTGTGTCTGGTGACTACCTGTCACGTTAATATCACAACAGGGTGAAAAGTCAATGTTGCCAATTGTCACTTCTTTGGGGGAGGTTTAAATGGTTCTGAATTCATGTTTTTTTTTAAAACTAAAGTTTGAATGATCTGTCGTTGTTGTTGATTTTTAGAGAATACTGCTGTGTTATGTATCACGTCCACCAACGTGATTTAATCCGAGGGTAAAAACTCCCAATTCTATTAACTGCTATATTCGAGAAAGTATTTAACTCCTGTTCTACTGGACTGTGGGACTCCCTCGGGTTACTTAATTCAATTATTTAACAAATACTTTAAGAAGTAGGATCCGATTATTGGATTCGATGAGATATTAAATTCGTTGTTGATCTTTTCTGTGCTAGACCTCATGGGAGTCTCTCTCTCTCTCTCTGCTGCACTGGACTATTATCGATTGTGATGATACTGCCTGTGGATTTAACCCCGGTGTGGGGGTACGGGAACTATCCCAAAATGACAGCAGCCAGTGTGTAGTGAATGCTTACAGGGATCAGCCGAGGTTGTTAAGAGTCTGAGAGAAGGTGCACTGAGACAATATACAATTTAAAATGATTTTTCGGGCCTGTTGATTGTAGCGAGTGGTCAGAGCTAAAGGTTTTGAGCTCCCCCCAGCAAAGAAAAGACCAGGGTAAACGTAGGGTGGTATGTGGGGGTTGGGAAGATAGAAAAATTCAAGAGATTGATTGATCCTTCTTCTGTGTTTGAGAAGGGAGAGAGTAAAACCAGGCTCAGGCAATCCTATAAGGACACTCAAATCCTTGTGAGACTCGAGTACTTTATAAGAGATGCAGGTTGGTGTTACATCATCCTACCCAGAAACCAAGAAGGTCTCTACCTACATAGAACATTACACCACAGTACAGTACAGGCCCTTCGGCCCTCGATGTTGTGCCGTCCTGTGAAACCCCTCTAAAGTCCCTCTACACTATTTCCTTATCGTACATATGCCTATCCAATGACCATGTGAATGCATTTAGTGTTGGCGAGTCCACTACTGTTGCAGGCAGGGCACTCCACGCCCTTACTACTCTCTTGAGTAAATAATCTACCTCTGACATCTGTCCCATATCTATCTCCCCGCAATTTAAAGCTATGTCCCCTCATACTGGACATCACCATCCGAGGAAAAAGGCTCTCATTGTCCACCCTATCTAATCCTCTGATCATCTTGTATGCCTCAATTAAGTCACCTCTTAACCTTCTTCTCTCTAACGAAAACAGCCTCAAGTCCTTCAGCCTCTCCTCTTAAAATCTTCCCTCCATACCAGGCAACATCCTTGTAAATCTCCTCTGTACCCTTTCCAATGCTTCCACATCCTTCCTATAATGTGGCGACCAGAACTGCACGCAATACTCTAAATGTGGCCGCACCAGAGTTTTGTACAACTGCAACATGACCTCATGGCTCCGAAACTCAATTCCTCTACCAATAAAAGCTAGCACACCGTACGCCTTCGTAACAACCCTCTCAACCTGGGTGGCAACTTTCAGGGATCTATGGACATGGACACTGAGAGCTCTCTGCTCGTCCACACTACCAAGAATCTTACCATTATTCCTTCCAAAATGAATCACCTCACACTTTTCTGCATTAAACTCCATTTGCCACCTGTCAGCCCAGCTCTGCAGCTTATCTATGTCCCTCTGTAACTTGTAACATCCTTCTGCACTGTCCGCAACTCCGCCGACTTTAGTGTCATCTGCAAATTTACTCACCCATCCTTCTACGCCCTCCTCCAGGTCATTTACAAAAATGACAAACAGCAGCGGCCCCAAAACAGATCCTTGTGGTACACCACTAGTAACTGGACACCAGTCAGAACATTTCCCATCAACCACCACCCTTTGTCATCTATCAGCTAGCCAATTTCTGATCCAAACTGCTAAATCACCCTGAATCCCATGCCTCTGTATTTTCTGCAATAGCCTACCGTGGGGAACCTTATCAAACACTTTACTGAAATCCATATACACCACGTCAACTGCTTTACCCTCATCCACCTGTTTGGTCACCTTCTTGAAGAACTCAATGAGGTTTGTGAGGCACGACCTACCCTTCACAAAACCATGTTGACTATCTCTAATCAAATTATTCCTTTCCAGATGATTATACATCCTATCTCTTATAAACCTTTCCAAGACTTTTCCCACAACAGAAGTAAGGCTCACTGGTCTATAGTTACCGGGGTTATCTCTACTCCCCCTCTTGAACAAGGGGACAACATTTGCTATCCTCCAGTCTTCTGGCCTATTCTTGTAGACAAAGATGACTTAAAGATTAAAGCCAAAGGATCAGCAATCTCCTCCCTAGCTTCCCAGAGAATCCTAGGATAAATCCCATCCGGCCCAGGGGACTTATCTATTTTCACACTTTCCAGAATCGCTAACACTTCCTCCTTATGAACCTCAAGCCCTTCTAGTCTAGTCGCCTCAAGTATTGAGAAAATTCCCTGTCTTGCCTTCTGTTTTAGGGAATATATATGTATAGACATAGAAAAATAACAGGCAGGAAAATATCATTTTGTCCATCAAGCCTGCCCCACACAAGGGTAGGAGAATTAGGAGCAGGAGTGGGTCATTTGGCTCCTTGATCCTGCTGCACTGTTTGACCAGCTCATGGCTCAGCCGACTGTGGCCTCAGCTCCACTTTTCTGTCTGCATTCCCATCATCACTCTTGACTCCCTTGTCAATCAGAAAACTGTCCAACTCAGGATTGCCTGTTTTAATTGTTGGAGCTTGTAGTATATATCATTCTTAGCCACAAAGTGATTGGATCATTTATTAGTTGGACTATTCTTCGCTACCCTATTCAGCAACAACGGTGTCAAGTTATATCCAGGCCAGAAGCTCCATGATTTAACATTAATCTGTGCTGAATTGAAGAGCTGTCATTGACTTCAGCAACCCTGGGTGAGTGGCATCAAGGCAAACTGTAGAATCACAGTTCAACCAGGATTTCCTGTCTCCTGCCAATGTTTGGGAAGTGTGGGGGTAGATGTTAAGGCTGGTTTACTGCTGTCTGTGGTAGAAATGCCCACCAGTTCTCACTAAAAGACAGACTATTTTGAGGAAGCACCATTTGGCTGTCAGTGCCATTTCAGGAGCAACGGGGAGAGAATATTATAAATGGCTGTCAGTGAAGGGGTGAGTCATTCTAGGGGTACAAGAGGGAAGGAGAGATCAGCAGATTGGCACGTGATCTATCAACGATGTTTGCAAACTTAATTTGACTTGTCAACATTGGTGAATATTGTCCATTGCCATTTCAGCGAAGTGTAATGGTGGCGTGTTCATTTGAGCACACAAGAGCCTGATTCTGGATTCTGACTTTGCAAAAAATTTGCTTGTAATTTACTTGTACTGCTCTGGGATGTTGGTCGTGTTGGGAACAATCTGACTGAGGTGATGAATTAAGTGTGATAGGTGAAGTATATATTTTTTTCTCTGTTGTGTATTTGTACCAAAATAAGATTGAAGGACTTTTACAAATAGAAATCTGAATTAATAACAGGGAATGCTGAAAATGTGCAGTCAGTCAGCTAGCTTCTGTGGAAGGAGAAACTCACCTTTAATCTACATTGGAAAAAAATAGAGATGGACCCAAGTTTTTAAACAAGTACAGAAGCAACAAATTGGGAAGGGAAGAAAAGAATCACTGAAATTTATGACAGAAGGGAGCCACTTGGTCCATCATGCCTGTGCTGGCTGAAAAATATCTATCCCTAATCCCAGTTTCCAGCTCTTGGTCTATTAGAACATAGAACAGTACAGCACAGAACAGGCCCTTCGGCCCTCGATGTTGTGCCGAGCAATGATCACCCCACTCAAACCCACGTATCCACCCTATACCCGCAACCCAACAACCCCTCCCCTAACCTTACTTTTTAGGACACTACGGGCAATTTAGCATGGCCAATCCACCTAACCCGCACATCTTTGGACTGTGGGAGGAAACCGGAGCACCCGGAGGAAACCCACGCACACACGGGGAGGACGTGCAGACTCCGCACAGACAGTGACCCAGCCGGGAACCGAACCTGGGACCCTGGAGCTGTGAAGCATTTATGCTAACCACCATGCTACCATGCTGCCGATGTAGGTTATGGACAGTCAGCTAGCTTCTGTGGAAGGAGAAACAGTCTTGGGAGGTTATGTCTTGTCTTGTAGGTTATGGAACTTCAAGGGCATATTCAAGTACTTTTTAATGTGATGGCAAATTCTGCACCTTCTAGACCTTTAATGTTGATTCTTTCACAGTTAATATTAGGGTAGTTGAAATCTCCCATTATTCCTGCCCTACTGTTTCAACTTCTCAGAAATATATCTGCATATTTGTTCTTCGATCTGACTGTTTTGGGGGTCTATAGTATACTTCCAGCAGTTTGTTTGCCTGTTTACTCCATATGGTTTCATTTGATCCCTACACCTTATTCATCTCTCCTAACAGTTATAATTGTATCAATATTGTGACCATCCTCCTTTTCTCATCTGAAACCCAGTAACCAATAACATTGGGCTGCCATTCCTGTCTTTCTTTCGGTCAAGTTTCATTAATCGATATGATATCATAATTCCGTGGGGCAGCACGGTAGCATAGTGGTTAGCATCAATGCTTCACAGCTCCAGGGTCCCAGGTTCGATTCCCGGCTGGGTCACTGTCTGTGCGGAGTCTGCACGTCCTCCCCGTGTGTGCGTGGGTTTCCTCCGGGTGCTACGGTTTCCTCCCACAGTCCAAAGATGTGCGGGTTAGGTGGATTGGCCATGCTAAATTGCCCGTAGTGTCCTAAAAAGTAAGGTTAAGGGGGAGTTGTTGGGTTACGGGTATAGGGTGGATACGTGAGTTTGAGTGGGGTGATCATTGCTCGGCACAACATCGAGGGCCGAAGGGCCTGTTCTGTGCTGTACTGTTCTAAGTCTAAGTCTAAGTGTCTATCTGTGTCCTCAGCTCATTCATTAGATTCGCCCTTACATTGAAGTATATGTCAATAGCATAGCCAAATGCTATTTTCTAGACTTTAATACCTCTGCTTTCCATATTCGTTTACTAATTTTCTGTCTTTCATTCTCAATTTTACATCTTTCACCCTTCTGATTATGATCTCGGGTTCCAAATGCCATTCCAAACCTGTTTCAACCCTCCCCAGCAGCTCTAGCAAACCTCCCCACGATAATGCTCCCAGCCCTATTAAGGTGAATCTGTTTTCTTTGGGACCCATCTCTCCAAAATCAGTCCCCTAAAGTCCTCCTTCCTGTACCACCTCTTCAGCTCCACACACAACTATATTTCTTCCTATGTCTATTCTCACTGGCACTTGGTACCAATAATTCAGAGATCACTATCTTTTGAGATCCTTTTTATTTCTTTCCTTGCTCCCAAATTTTTCCTGCAAGATCTCATCCTCTATGTACCGATATGAACCATGACCAATTATAGTTGTTCATATAAACGTAAGAAACTGGAGCAGGAGTGGGCCATTCTGTCCTTCCAGCCTTCCTTTAGTCCCAAGTGCTATCTAACTCCTTGAAGACATAAAATGTTTTGGCCTCAACTGCTTTCTGTGGTAATGAATTCAACAGGATCACCACTCTCTGGGTGAAATAATTTCTCCTCGTCTCAGTCCTAAATGGTTTACCCTGTATCTTTAGACTGTGACCCCCTGGTTCTGGACTTCCCCTGCCATCAGGAACGTTTTTGCTGCATCTACCCTGTTAGAATTTTATATGTTTCGATTCCTCTGGGCAGCACAGCGGCACATTGGTTAGCACTGCTGCCTCACAGCGCCAAGGTCCCAGGTTCGATCCCGGCTCTGGGTCACTGTCGGTGTGGAGTTTGCACATTCTCCCTGTGTTTGCGTGGGTTTCGACCCACAACCCAAAGATGCGCAGGGTTGGTGGATTGGCCACGCTAAATTGCCCCTGACTTGTAAAAAATGAATTGGGCAGTCTAAATTAAAATAAAAATGTTTTGATTCTTCTGAACTCCAGCGAATATAATCCTAACCAACTCGATCTCCTCTCGTATGTCTGTCCCACCATCCCAGGAATCAGTCTGGTAAACCTTTGCTGCACTCCCTCTATAGCAAAAACATCCTTCAGGCAAGGAGACCAAAACTAAACACAATAATATAGGTATGGTCTCACCAAAGGCCTGTATAATTGTAGCAAGAAGTCCCTGCTCCTGTAGTCGAGTCTTCTAGCTATGAAGGCCAACCTACCATTTGCCTTCGCTACTGCCTGATGCACCTGCATACTTGCTTTCAGCAACTGTTGTATAGGGACGCCCAGATCTCATTGCACATTTCCCTCTCTCAATCTTTGCCATTCAAATAAATTGGCTTCCTGTTTTTGCTACCAAAGTGGATAATCTCACATTTATCCCCATTATACTGTATCTGCTATTCATTTTCCCACTCGCTCAACTTGTCCAAATCATACTGAAGCATCTCTGCATCCTCCTGACAGCTTAACCTCCCACCCAGCTTTGTGTCATTTGCATAATGGACATATTGCGTTCACTTCTCTCATCTAAATCATTATGTATGTAGTGAATAGCTGGGTCTGAGCAGTGATCCCTGCCACAAAAGGTAAAATCGCTACAATCGCAGACGACTATCGGCTGCTTTCCACTTTGAGGGTGTAACTGACTGGTGGTGATTTAACCTGACATTCACCGCATCTCAGGTGAGGGGCAAGGTTGAGAAGGCAGGTCTTCAGGAATAGCCTCAGCCAGTGTGGGAATTTAACCTGCGCTGCTGGCCTCGCTCTGCATCACGAACCAGCTGTCTAGCCAAGTGAACTAAACTGGCCCCCGCAGAACGTCCTGTAACCGCCCAGAGACATCCTTGGCCCTAGCACCAGGGAGGCAGCATACCATCCTGGAGTCTCTTTTGTGGCCACAGACATTCCTATCCATTTCCCTTACAACTGAATCCTCCAGAACTATTGCCTCCCTTGTGCAGCAGAGTCAACCATTGGGCAATAAATTTGGCTGTTGCTGATTTCCCCTGAGAGTCCATTCCCCCTAACAGTATTCAAAGTGGTATGTCTGTTTTGCAGAGGAATGGTCACAGGAGATTCCTGCACAGCCGTGCCTAGTCCTCTTGCTCTCACTGGTGGTCCCCATTCCCTTCCTGCCTGTGGAGTCTTAGGTTGCAGTGTGACCACCTCTCAATACGTACTATCCACGATACTCTCTGCTTCGCAGATACTCCACAGTGTTCCTAGCCATCACTCTAGCTCTGAAACCCTAGCTTCGAAGGTCTGCAGGAGGACCACACTATGGCTTTGAGCTCATCTGCTGTGACTTACCTCCTTAAACGTTTTGGAAGATACTTAAAATCAAATAATGTCAATTATTCTAGGGCCCTTCTTTCCCTGGTTCTCATTACCACAGAACATAGCCCGTACAAACTATAGACCACAAAATATAAACCTTACAAATTATAAGCGATAAAAATAGTAAATATTTACCTGACTTAGCTGCCTCCATTTGCCCCATGTCACTTTTGAATTCTGATGTCACCTCAGTGGCTCCAAGCTTGCGCTCTGCTTTCCGTCTCGCTCACTCTCATGCTCTCTTAACCCCTGGCTCTGCTCTCAGTCTCGCTCTTTCTCACACTCTTTTATCCTCCCGGCTTCCCTTTCAGCCTCGCTCTTTCTTGCACTCCTTTATCCTCCCGGCTCTGCTCACAATCCTGCTCTTTTATCTCCTGGCTGAACTTTCAGTCTCATTCATTCTCATGCTCTTTTATCCTCCCCGGCTCCACTCTAGTCTATCCTCCCCTCTGAGTGCTCTACAGCCATTCAGTGACATCCTTGACCCTGGCACCAGGGAGGCAACATACCATCCTGGAATCACATCTATAGTCTTATCTGTCCCCTTTACTATTGAACTCCCTTTCATTATTGCTTTTCAGACCTTCCTCCTCTCTCCGCCTGCACTTCTGAACCAGCCATGGTGTTTTGGAATTGGCTCTGGCTCTAATCACCAGCAGAACCAAATTTTCACCAGTATTCAGAACAACATGCTGGTTAGGGAAGCAAGGTGCAATTAAATTGTCTGATCCACCTTGTCCAACTAAGTGCATTTCTGGCTGTCCACCTCCTGAAACCTCAGCCTTGCAGATGCATTACAGTGACTCCAGCTGCTGCTCAAGTTCCAAAATGTGGAGCTTGATTTCCTCCAGCTTTAATACACATAAAACACATCCTGGAGTTCTCACATGGTGCACTTTCACTAGGGCCAAAAGGAAAGCTCTATGATCGGATGGCAAGCAGTCTTGGTTAATTTAACAGCAATATCATTACCAGCATCTATTGGGCAACAGTATTAAGGGTTACAGAACCAAGGTGGGAATTAAGGTACAGATTGGCTAGGATGGCATGGGATAGTGGAGCAGCTCCTTCCATTCCTATGTTTCCAATTTCTCCAAATACACTATCATTGCTGCTACTCCCTTTACAACAATTACTTACATTTGTTTAACACATTTTTAACATAATAAGACTGTAGTAACGACAAGGGGAGTCTGGTGAGTTCACAGGGAGACATGTATTCAGCTTTACACCGGCACACACATAGGACCCGGTTATACATTGCCGGGTCTCTACTCCTTTCTATTGGCTACTACAGAAGCCGGCCTATTATACAAATGTTGGTTAATTCTTGGTCCAATCAGGACAAGGGAACAGTCATCCCCAGCTGGAAGAACCTCATGCATGTCACATGCTTACAGGTCAAGAAGGATGAAGTGGAAAAGTTTACTTTTTTCAGTCACATGGGATATCATTTGTGATTCTGATAAGAGTCATTTCGGTACTGTGGACACAAACCTGATTGGAAGCATGTAACATGAACTCTGGGAAAGTCAGGAACAGATTTGGGAGGCAAAACACATTCAAGGACTTTGGAGAAAAAAGAGAGATGATTGAAGATGGGTGCTAGTTTGCAAGGCTGGTGAAATGAAAAATGAAAATCGCTTATTGTCACGGGTAGGCTTCAATGAAGTTACTGTGAAAAGCCCCTAGTCGCCACATTCCGGCGCCTGTCCGGGGAGGCTGGTACGGGAATCGAACCGTGCTGCTGGCCTGCTTGGTCTGCTTTAAAAGCCAGTGATTTAGCCCAGTGAGCTAAACCAGCCCCTATGGTATGGTCTTGTCTTTTTATTTTGAGAGGACTAATGATGGCAGATTTGAAATAATGAGTAATAACACTTGGAAACAGAAATGTTGACTATCAGCTAAAATGGCCACCAGGAGGGGAAGTTGGATGGTCAACAATTTATAGGAAAAAAGATTGAGGACGCACAAGGTGGGTTTCATAGGCTGAGCTCAGAAAGAGCATGAGGTGAGATAGAGAGACCAGAGAAAGATGTGAGTTCAGGGCCTAGAGCAGGAGGGAGCATTAGAAGAAGTTTAGCCATTGCCTGTGACCAGAAATAAACATGCAGTTTTTAAAAAATATTTGTTCTTGGGATATTACCGTCACTGGCAAGGCCAACATTTATTGCCCACCTCTATTTGCCCTAGATAGTAGTATTGAGCCACTTATAACTCATAGGCTTACAAGGCCATATCAGAGGGCAGCTGGGAGTCAAAATATAGGTCAGATTAGGTAAGGATGACAGATTTCCTCCCCTGAAGGGCATTAGTGAACTAGATGGGTGTTTACAATGATCTGGTAGTTTCATGATCATTATTATTGATACTAAGGATTTTGATCCAGATTAATTAATTAATCTTGCTTGTCTGTGCTTTATTTCCTTAATTGCAGTTTTTGCTAAAATAGCCTCCATCAGGAGTTAGCACTGGAGTTGCAGAATGAACTTCCCTTTGCTCTTCCATTCTTGTGGGCCTTAACCACATTCTCAAAGACACTTTCATTTCCCACACCAATCACACACATACATAGTTTGTCTGGGTGTAATTTCCAATTGCCTTTTCTTGTCAGACATTCGGCAGGTTTGTGCTTTTGGTTTGGACTCATTAGGAAGTGACTTAAGAGTAGTCCAGTCTCATTTCATGTCAGCACATTAACAGCAAGCAGGCATAGTAGGCCCAGTCCATCACACGAACCTGCCTCCCATCCATTGACTCCATCTACACCTCCCGCTGCCTGGGGAAAGTAAAGTGGGCAGCATAATCAAAGACCCCTCCCACCTTGCTTACTCACTCTTCCAACTTCTTCCATCAGGCAGTAGATACAAAAGTCTGAGAACACACACAAACAGACTCAAAAACAACTTCTTCCCGCTGTTACCAGACTCGTAAATGACCCTCTTTATGGACTGACTTCATTAACACTACACCCCTGTATGCTTCACCCGAAGCTGGTGTTTATGTGGTTACATTGTGTACCTTGTGATGCCCTATTATGTATTTTCTTTTATTTTCATGTATTTAATGATCTGTTGAGCTGCTCACAGAAAAATACTTTTCACTCGGTACACGTGACAATAAGCAAAATCCAGGCTATTCAAAAACGCAGTTTCCCTCTTCCACCCTCCTTAAGCTTTGTTGGGTATGTTGAGTGTCAAATCTAAGACAATCATTTTCCAGTTCCATTTTATCATATCCACACCTCGATTCCATTCACAGTGTTTTCTGTTTTCTCTTCCTATGAGCAGCACTTTACAATTTGCTAATATTTGTAATTTCCTCCCCTTCACCAAGTTTCTTATCCATTTCCAGGGCTTCCCTTTAACCTCTGCAGTTTTAGATTAAATTGGTGGCTTTTAGTGGGAAGTCAAGGTACTCTGGATGCTAGAGCTCACAACTATCCAATTGGATTGTTGCATTCTCAGAAAGGTCCTGTAGGATGGTCAGGCGAGATCTTCGTCTTCTGAACCCGTACTGACAGCTGTTGATTAGGTTATTCACATACAGATAATCCTTAATCCACAATTATACATGGAATAGATGTAGGACTAATGGTAGTCTGTTACCTATGTTTTGCCCCTTTTTGAATATGGGCCACGCCAGTACAGTAGTGGTGACCTGCATGTGGGGGGGTGGGGGGGGGGGGGGGGGGGGTGGTGGTCCTCTGCTCATTTCTCCCTACCTGGTGGTCTTGCACTTTCTTTTTCAGTTGCTCGCAGGAGCCTTCCTTTTCAATTTCAATGAGCAATATAGCTAGGGATAAGAATATATGAGATCGCTTCCCATTACCTGTGTGCTTAAAGGAAACACAGTCCTGTTCCCCAAGAATTTTCTCCTCCTGTAAGTATTGTCTGTCGAGGTTCTAGCTCTTCCACCATCACCACCAGAGGTTTGTTGGTTACACTGTTGTCCATGGCTTGCAGCCCTGAGCATGGACTTGAGGCAACTTGGAAATGGTAGCATGACCACCCCCATCCCCCAAGTCTGACTCAGATGAGCACTCTAAGTGTCCAATAACCCCCTCATAATGATTGTCAGTGCATCAAATATGCCTCTGACCCATCACCCCCTCCTCCATACCACCATCTTTCTCGGTGCTCTGCGATATGTGCAATTATCACTCGGGATTCATTTGTGTTGAACTTGTCTAAGAATTCCACCAGTGCTGCAAGTGATAAGCAATATGCTTTCTTTGCTTGGAGAAAGCATGTTGCTCATTACTTCCTCCCAAGTATTCACAAAGGAAGATACCGTTCAGCATATTTGATATTGGGTGCTCACCCTCACTTTCAAGCTTAGTTAAGCCTTTTATATCTTCCATCAGTTCCCTGACTGCTCTTTTGCTATTGTGCTACTACAAGAACGTTTTACTATAGCGCTAAGCATTTTTCCAGATCTCTCTGATCATCTCATTAACATATTGTATTTTGAACTGTCGATTCCTTTTCCTTGTCTCGTCAGGATTTGAACATGCCATTTTTCTCTTTTCCATTTTTAATTTGTTTACTTAGTTGGGGCTCACTGGCCATCGGAATATATCTATCCAGCATGCTCAGCGTTATCCTTTACACATGTTCCAGTTGCCTTTGTTACTATCCCAGTTGCTGTTATAACTGGATGGGAAGATCTCAGAATGGAACCGTGCCTCAAAAGACCATAATTTTTACTTTTCTTCACAAAGCGTGGAGGAATGGAATCACAAGACCGCTAATTAGTCTTAACAACGAGGAAAAAAAAGGGCAGCACGTGGCACAGTGGTTAGCACTGGGACTATGGCGCTGAGGACCCGGGTTCGAATCCTGGCCTTGGGTCACTGTCCGTGTGGAGTTTACACATTCTCCCCGTATCTACGTGGGTTTCACCCTCACAACCCAAAGATGTGCTGGTTAGGTGGATTGGCCACGCTAAATTGCCCCTTATTGGAAAAAATGATTGGGTACTCTAAATTTATTTTAAACAAAAGAAAAAAATTATGAAACATGAAAAATTGGATTATAAAACTGTACTCTTTTAGCCCCCCTTTAGCTTAGCACACATATTTTAGGATCAACACAGATTACAAAGTACATTTTAAGCTATAATGGTCTCATTAACTCATACAAGATGACTGTGGTCAAATACACATACTCTGCTCTGAACCCAAGTTCGTGTCTATGGACTTCTCTTTGGGATTCCCACAAATGATTGTCACATGAGTTTCCAAAGTCCACCCCAAAACATGCATTAAAATCTTCTCATAATAATGATGTTTTCCCTGAATGGTTTACATTCCTAAATCCGGATGAGGTTTTACAAATGACTCCTTTAAACAAGACTTCCGCTCTACCTTTTAACAGCAAGTCCAGTCCAGGATTTTACACCACCCCCTTTAGGATTTATTTTACTTGACTACTGTACAAAGTGTTCACAATTGCTTTAACTCCCGATTCCCAGACTGAAGTAAAATGGCATCACTTTTGATTTACCTCTGAAGTCTGCTTTCCTACTTTAAATTTGGTTGCTGCAATTGTCTCTTTAACTCAGAACCCTTTATTTACTTTGCCTTTAATTCTTCTGAACAATACATTGGTCTCTGTACTCTTAGCTCCAGTCACCTTAAACATTATTTTTGGCCCAATTCCCTGGTTATCAGAATTGTATCTTGTTTCTTAGGAAGCCTGCATCTTCACAACTCCCTTGTCCTGTCCAGTTTCTCGGGGCGGAGTTGAGAACTGTTCATTCCCCAGTGTCCTATCTCCAACTGCAATCAAATTAGTTAAGCTAAAACTTAAAAAGCTTATCAACCTTTCAAGGCCCCACTGCTGCTTCATTTACTCCTCACACCGTAGCCCACTGTAGAAGCCAGGTATTTCAAATACACTTAATATAGGTAAAAAGCTGCTTAAAGCATAAATATTAATTCCTAGTTTTAAAATGAAAGAAACATACAATTTCCAAACTCAGTCATGAGTTTGCAAAACACAAAAGTCTGATAAGAACATTACATTTTTTCCAAGGACAAGGGTTGAATCCATGGCAACGAGGAATAAGAATGAACAAATGGCATGATTCTCACGCCATTTCAGATTAGAGTAAATCACATCCCACGATTATAATAGCTGAAACATTTTAGACTGTGTTGCCTTGTTTTTTAATAAATGGACAGTTAAAACATCGAATCAAATATAATATATATATATTTGATTCCAACATTAAAAGACAGTTTGAATTATATTTTCGGAATTATGCCTCGCATAGTATGATGAGATAACATAAGGTCTCCATTGTTGCAGACAAGCAACAATTGGAAGTAATGTTACATCGTGAAGATGGACGGCTTGTTATCAAATCAAATGTGTTTGAGTCTAACCCAAATCAATTAGGATTATATTGGGGTGTGATCGGATCGCTTAAGACAGATATGAAATAGTATATCCATGGATGATTTGGTCACCATTTTAGAAAAGAAAGGAAAAGAAAGGAGAGAGGCAGAAAGGAAGAAGAAAGAAGGAGAAAAAGATAGAAAGGAACAGCAGAGAGGTGGAGAGAGAGAGAGAAAGACAGAGAGCCAGAGCGAGAGACAGAAAGAGCCATAAAGTAAAGGAAGAGAATTAGAAAAGAGTTCTGTGTTCATATTTCATTTTCATACTTTGACTTCGGACTTTGACTTTTAAAGTTGTGTTCAGGCTACTGTCTCAGAAGATAATTCCTGTGATTCTTTGAAGAAAATCAAATTGTCTACAAACTACCTTTTAAATGATTTTCAGGTTGTAACCAATGAACTCCAAATAAAACAATTCTTATTTGCACCTGACAAGTTTTTAACTTGATTTTCTACTGAGTTTCAGCAATGCTCAAGAACAACCGGTAACCCTGAATTGAATTGAATAAAAATTTCCAAATCTCAAGATCCTTCACCCTCCCTAAGCAGAATAGAATTGCAGTTGGAATTGAAACCGATCCCCAGCACCTTGTCCAGCATGAACCTGACTACAGGTTTTACCCTTTCAGGCACAGCAACATTAAATTAAACCCACTTAAATCTATACCTTATTTCTAATGTTTACCAATACAAATATAAATCCCTCAACTACCTTTATTTTCCTAACATCGTCTACTGAATTGTTGTTGGACAGTACTTACTTTAGGTGTTTCTCATTGAATTAAATGTAACTAATTTTAAATGATATACTTGGGTTCCTGGTCTTTTGGTATTTCTGATCTCCAGATGATATTGAACATGGCCATTGTCTCTACCTTTGGTGTTATGTTACATTCATGTTGTGACCATTTTCTGAGCTATTTACTAGCACCAAAGCAAGATCAGCATTATCTTTCATGGCTTTCTCAACATGTTGATTGAAAATATGCCATTGGTTTACTCTGAATCTGAACCATGGGTTTTTCTAGTTTATATTATGGATACAAAGAATGGTTACAACACAGAAGGAAGCCATTTGACTCATCATAACCTTGCTAATTCTCTGTAAATATAACTCAGTAGTTGTACACCCCGACCTTTCCCCAAAGCTCTAAGTATTTTCTCTTCAGATGCTTATATAATTTCCTATTAAAGCCATGATTGAATGTACCTCCACTCCAAACTCGGGCAGTGCATTCCAGATCCTAAACCATTCACTGCATTAAAAAGATTTTTCCTCATGTCACCTTTCGGCTCTTTGGCCATTCACCATAATATTGGTGTCCTGTACTTCCCAGTCCTTCCAGCAATAGGGACAGTTTTCTCGATCACCCTAAACCTCTCATAATTTTGAACACTTCCATCCAATCTCCTTTCACAGTAACAGAGGTTTTTCACAGTAACTTCATTGAAACCTACTTGTGACAATAAACGATTATTATTATTTCAACTTTTTTTTTAGAAAATATTTGATTGAAGCATTTGTAATTTTCACAGTTTAACATATTAACATTTCTTAAAAGAAAAAAAACCCCGCATACCACAAAAAACCTAAAAAACAATGTCCCCTACTGCCCACGCCCTATTCCCTAATTACCCTTTTACTGAGTTCCCTGTCCTTATCTAACACCGCCATGCCTCCTATTTTCTTCCCCATCCCCCCCAGCCCCTTTCACCCCGCCCCCTTACTGTTGACGTTCAATTTTCTTTGAAGATGTCGATGTGAACGGCTGCCATCTCTGGGCGAACCCCTGAGTTGATCCTCTCAAGGCAAACTTGATATTTTTTCCAGCCTGAGAAAACCTGCCATAATCACTGACCCACACACCTGACTTCGGGGGCTCCGAGCCCCTCCATCCCAGCAAAATCTGTCTCCGGGCCACCAGGGAGGAGAAGGCCAGGACATCGGCCTCCCTCCCCCTCCTTCGCCCCCGGATCATCCGATACCCCAAATATTGCCAGTTCTGGACTCGGGGCTACCCTTCCTTCCAGGACTTCTGACATAATGTCCGCAAATCCCTGCCAGAATTCCTTCAACAAACATGCCCAGAACATATGCACATGATTAGCCGGGCTACCCCCACACCGTCCACATCTATCGTCCATCTCCTCAAAGAACCTGCTCACCCAGGCTACCGTCATGTGGGCCCTGTGGACCACATTGAACTGGATCAGGCTAAGTCTGGCACAGGACAAAGATGAATTGACTCTCTTCAAGGCTTTTTCCCACTTTTCCATTTCCAGCTCTCTTCCCAGCTCCTCTTCCCACTTCCGCTTCACCTCCCTGATCGGGGGCCCCTCCCACTCCATCAACTCCTTGTATATCTCTGAAATCCTCCCCTCTCCAACCCCAGTTTTTGACATCACCTTATCCTGTAGTCCACTCAGGGGGAGGTAAGGGAAGCTTGGAACCTCCTTCCCGGACCTGAAGGTATCGAAATCCATTCCCGCCTGGTAGCTCAAACTCCTCCTCTAGTGCCTTCAAGGTCAGAAAGCCCTCCTGGATAAATACATCCCCAAATCTCTTGATCCCTGCCTGTTGCAACCTCCTGAAGCCCCCATCCAGCCTCCCCGGGACAAACCGGTGATTGTTACAAATTGGATACCACACCGATGCCCCCTCCAATCCCATGTGCTGCTTCCAATTTCCCCACGCCCTTAGGGCTGCTACCACCACAGGGCTTGTAGAGTACAGAGCCGGCGAGAACGGCAGGGGTGCCGTTAGTAAAGCCACCAAACTCGTACCCTTGCAGGATGCAGCTTCCACTCGCTCCCAGGCCGACCCCTCCTCCACTACCCACTTCCTGACCATTGATATTTTGGCCGCCCAGTAATAATGAATAAAGCTTGGGAGGGCCAGGCCCCCCTCGCCGCGATCCCACTCCAGGAGTGCCCTCTTTACTCTCGGGTTTTCCCCGTCCACACACAACCTGTAATCGCCATGTTTATTTTTCTAAAAAAAGTCTTTGGGACAAAAATCGGAAGGCATTGAAAAAAGAAAAGCAGTCTTGGGAGGACTGTCATCTTCACCGTATGGACCCTTCCCGCTAGCATCAGCGGGACCATGTCCCATCTGTGGAAGTCCCTTTTCATTTGGTCGACCGCTTTGCCCAGATTTAACTTGTGGAGATACCCCCACTCTTTAGCCACTTGAATCCCTAAATATCTAAAACTCCCACCACTACTTTAAAACGTAACTCCCTCAGTCTCGTTTCCTACCCCCGTGCCTGGATCACAAACATCTCGCTCTTTCCCATATTCAGCTTGCAGCTTGAAAATCGGCCAAATTCGCCCAGTAACTCCATGATTTCGGTCATCCCCCCCTCCGGGTCTGGAACATAAAGCAGCAAGTCATCCGCATAGAGAAAAACCCTGTGCTTCATCCCCCCCACCCCCCGCCTCACTATTCACCGCCACGCACTCTATATACTAAGGGCCATTGCTAAAGGCTCGATGGCAAGGGCAAACAGTAATGGGGAGAGTGGGCATCCCTGCCTTGTCCCTCTCCTGAGATTAAAATATTCTGACCGGGTTCGGTTGGTTCTTACATTTGCCACCGGGGCCTGATATAACGGCCCTTTCAACCGTTTTTAAAGAAAACCCTAACTTCATAAATCTATCCACGGGACTGAAGTCCCCCATCCCAGGAACCATCCTGTAAATCTTTTCTGTACCCTTTCTAAGGCCTTCACTTTGTTTCTGAAATGTGGTGCCCAGAATTGTACACCATATTCCATTTGAGGCTGAATCAGTATTTTATTTTATTTTATTTTTTTAATTTGAAGTACCCAATTCTTTTTTTCCAATTAAGGGGCAATTTAGCGTGGTCAATCCACCTAACCTGCACATCTTTGGGTTGTGGGGGTGAAACCCACGCAGACATGGGAAGAATGTGCAAATTCCACACGGACCATGACCCAGGGCTAGGATTCGAACCCGGGTCCTCAGCGCCACAGGCAGCAATGCTAACCACTGCGCCACCGTGCCGCCCTTGAACCAGTATTTTATAAAGGTTTATTTTAACTGCCTTGCATTTGTATACTATTCCTTTATTTACATCGCCCAGGCTCTCTTGCGCCTTTTAAGTCAGTTTCTGAGCCTGCACTGTAACGTGCAAAGATTTGTGCAGATATACCCCCAGGTACCTGCGTCCCCTTTGGAAATGTTTCCATTGCTTTATATTGCCTCTCCTCATTCGGCATATTAAAATGTATAATTTCACACGTCTCTGCATTAGAATTTCATCTGCCACCTATCTTCCCATTCCATCAACTTGTTTAAGTCCTCTAAAAGCACATCATTATCACCTCACAGTTCACAGTACCTCCAGGTTTTGTGCCAACTGAATATTTTGAAAATCCTGGCACTTTCTTTCCAATAGCACTAAGAATATTATCACAAGGTCTGCTCTGCTCGAGGTGGCGCCTCAAACTCGCGAGGACAATTGGGGATGGGCAATAAATAAATATGTATTAGGTCATTAATATATATCAAGAAAAGCAGTGGTAATTGTGCTGACCCCTGGGGAATCGATGTCCGGTCCAAAGAAACAACTATTCACAAGTGCTCCCTGTTTCCTGTCACTCGGCTAATTGTCACTAATTCCATGAACTTCATTTATTAGGTTGATTGAAATGTACCATGAAAACACCCTTCCTATCTCTGTTATGTTTTCTTCCTTTAGCTTATCAAGTGGTCTATGGCAGATTGTTAAAACTATATCGTTCATTGAAAGTCTCTGCGGTGTATATGCCTTTGGACTATTTCCATTGATCCTTGTTGATATTGTTGGTTTATTGTTCTACATTAACTGAGCTTACATCCTTCCTAGAAGTAAGGAGTGTACACAAAACAAGTTTAGACATCTTTGTTCATCTTGTAATGGAATACAAACAGCACAAGGCTGCCCTTAATTTGGTTCCAAGATGATTAGTTTCACTCGGGACAGAATGGCTGCTTTGGCAGACTCGGGCATGAGGGAAGCTTATCACACCTAACGGTCTTCTATCTGCCTCAGGAATCCTTATTGCTTAGGCTGGGCACCCAAAATGGGAAGTGTTTAATTCCCCAGCAGAAACATCCCACATCACCATCAGCCCGTATTTCACACACATTAAGTCCAATGAATACATTCCTATGTAGCTCCAAGTAGGTAGTGCTGTGAGGGGGATTTCCAACCAGCTGAGTTCATATTCCAGCCATCCCACCCCACCCACACAAAAATATAGAGGATTTTCCTGTTATGGCAGGTGTGCACATTCCTCGTAATTACATACATGGCAATGAGTCACTGGGTGGAATCTAATCAAAGGGTCATGCATTTATGTGTAAAATTATGGATAGCCATGAGTGAATTGGGGCTAAAATGTAATCCAGGGGTTCAAGTGGTTTGTACACCGAGCAACAGATGCACCTGAAGTGTATTACAGTTTGGAATCGAACCAATGGATTTGTTGGTTTTATTTGTAGAATAACAAAACCCAAAAAATGCGTTATAAGCTGGAATCTAATCAAGTGGATGATGTAGGAAAATCACTATGTTAAAAACTAAAACTTCTTAACTTCTTAAAAGGCTATTTAATGTTTTAACTCTACTGCGTATACAGTTCTGTTATACCACATTCCAGACATTATGGGTTTTTGCCCAGACACATCTGAGCTAGAGATATGGGACAGAAGTTTGAGCTCTTACCAGTGGTGAGTTTGAAGGCAGGAAGGGCATGTACTTGGGTGGGATGGTGGTGTATCCAAACCCGGCGCCTTCCCACCTCCCCCCAAACTAGGTACTGGATAGGAAGGTAAATTAAAGGCCTCATCCCATTGGGATTAACCTAGCTTCTGGCAACTAATCATGTGTGGCCCTGCTGCCCTGCACAGAGCTTGTCACTTCCGGGGGTGGGGGAGTGACAGGGGCAGTCCCTCAATCAAAGGCACTCAGTGCTCAATTGAGGGACTGGACATCAGGAAGAGGAAGTGGGGGGACTGCTGCGAGCAATGCCGCTGTCCTTCCAACATTTCTGCTCCCCATGACCCACACCCTATGAAACCAGCCCCTCACCCCACCCACATCACATCATTGTCCTGGGTCGTACCACGATCCTGAGACTCTGGTGGTGTTTCTCTGGCAGCACCTGGTGACCTGGTTCCAGAGGAAGGCCTGTCGCGGCCTGTTTGGCAAGTGACTCAGTGGGCCTTCCAGAAAAGAGGCTAATGTGGGCCCCTTGTCAGCTTTCCAACCGGAAAGCAAGACTCCTGATGCCTCAACATGATTCCGTCCATGATCGAGGTAACAATGGGAAGGGCCAGGCAAAAATGTGGTTGAACCACTTCAAATCGCAAGGGAAAGAAGTTAGGGGATAACAATTGTAAAAAAGGCCACAAAAGAGACTTGAGTGCCGTTTACCCACTCCTGGTGTGTTTCCTGCACGGTCTGGTAAAGCAAAGAGAGGGAGAAAAGGGGACCTTTTATAAAATAAACCACTAGATCGGTGTCCCTGGACAATAAGTGCTCGGAAGAAAGGGTCCCATTCAAAATGGTAACCTGTCTTATTTGTACATGTGCCAAACACACACATTTGTAGCACTTCCTGTTGTTATTTCAGATTTACAGCATTTTCTTTCTGTTTCTGTGGTCAGTGATATATGTTTAAAATTAGGTGGCGATTATTGAAAGAAAGGGAAGGAAAATTTGCATTCATGTATTGTTTTTCTCAATCACTAGATGTCTCCTCTGAAGTATAGTTACTGATGTGGTGGAGGAAACGCGGCAGTGAGTTTGTGCACAGCAAGTTTCCACAAACAACATCTGTTCTTGTAATGTTGATTATGAGCTAAATTTTGCCCAGGGCACCGGGAATAATTCCCCTGCCATGGAATATGAGGGAGGTCGCAGTTTAACCACAGCACTCTCTCTGTGCTGCACTGGAATGTCAGGGTTGATTATTTAGCTCCAGTCCTGGAGTGGCATTTTGCCCCATAACTCTCTGACTCAAGGAGAGTTTGCTATTACCTGAACATTTTATTCAATTTTGGATCATTCATGAATTCCAAGCTGTGAATAAGATGAATTGAAGTCACATAAAGAGAGACCTTGCATACACATGGCACCTGATCACACTCTCAGAATGTTTTGTAGGCAAACACAGTAGCCAAATCGCCGCCATCTGTAAATGTGAATAGCCATTTTGCCTGTTTTTGGTGATGTTGGTTGAGGATAAATGTTGACCTGGACACCGGGGAGAACTGCTCTGCTCTTTGAATAGTTCCACGGGATCTTCTATGTCCTCCTGAGCAGATAGAGAGTTCTGGCCTCGGCTTAACATCTCATCTGGAAAGATTTCTGCTTCTGCTTTAGTTGTGCTGGCATCACAGACTAACGTCTATTGTCCACCAGCATTGATATGTGTGGTGCTAGCTGAACCTGCTGAAATAAAAACAGAAAGTGGTGAAAGACTCTGGTCTGGCAGCATCTGTGGACAGGGAAACAATGTCTTGAGTCTGTACGATTCTTCTGACATGGTAGTCCTGAGGAAATCTTTTAAATGGAAAAATCTAAAAATTGCTTCTTGAAGATGTCAAGTGATGGGACTGTAACTATTTCCTTTTGTAATTAGTTGTATTGTTGGATTGTCCTCTGGAAGAAAGGTCCACTGTCTTGGACATCTCCAACAGTGCAGTATTCCCTCGGGACTGATTACAGGATCTTAGATTATGTGCTCAAGTCTCTGCACATTGGGCAAAATGGGAAATAGTTGTGATGCCCCAACAGTTGAATAGATTGCTGATCCACAGTCACAGTCATTCAGGCATTGATTCACAGTCATTCAGGCAGAGCCATGAGTAACAACCCCTTGGGCCAGCTACTGGCTGGCATGGATGTAACTGTGCCTCAGCAGAGGGGAGCAGCAGAAACTGGAAGGTGATCATCTCATTCTGTGGACAGTGAACAGTGTTCAGTTTAACATGAGTCACACCACCTGATGAATGAATTGTTGACTAATCCAACTTTTTATATCTAAAAATACATCAGGCATGAAGCTGTTTGCTTGGCCTTATCTCCTTGGATTTCTCTTTAGAATACCATTATACTCCTCAGAGTGATTGCTGTATGCTGCAAACAAATGTCTTACTATCAATGTCTGATGAGGTACAGAATGCAATATACTCACAGCAAAGCAAACCAATCCTGTACCGGATCTGGGGCAAGGTAATGACCCTGTCCTGACTAATATTAAACCAGCGCTCAGTAATTCCTCTCAGCTGCTGAACCTTGGAGACATCGGAATGAATCCTGATCCTGTCTTCATCCAACACCAACTTTTTCCAAGCATGGTCACTGTACAGAGCACAGGAACTCTGAGTGATTGTCCATCCTCAACACAGGGCTATCCACAGGAACTTCATTGCAGTGTTAATGTAAGCCATCTTGTGACAATAAAGATTATTATTATTATCCTCAGACTAAGATCTAACTGGGTGCAGATTGGGAATCTCAGTTACACATAATCATTGCTAACAGAAGCACAAAGAAAATCATTTTTTGATAAGAAAGTCCTTAGTCTGTGATGAGCCATAGTGTGAATGCAAGGGAGCAGGGCCGGCTCAAGGCACCGGCAACTCGGGCTGTCGCCCGGGGCGCTATGTGCTCGGGGGCGCCAGAGACTCGGGTCCCGCGCATGCGCAGTTGGGCCGGTGCCAACCAGCGCATGCGCGGTGGCCGCCCGCCCCCAGGGCGGCCCCCCGGCTCTGTCCACCCCCCCCCCCCTCAGTCCCCCCCGCCCCGCCCTCGGGTCTGCCCCCCGCCCCGCCCTCGGGTCCGCCCCCCCCCCCCCCGCCCCACCCTCGGGTCCGCCCCCCCTTCGGGTCCGCGGGGTTGGAGCCGGTGAGATCAGACAGTGTGTAACCCGGGGAGGATGGAGCCAGTGAGATCAGACAGTGTGTAACCCGGGGAGGATGGAGCCAGTGAGATCAGACAGTGTGTAACCCGGGGAGGATGGAGCCAGTGAGATCAGACAGTGTGTAACCCGGGGAGGATGGAGCCAGTGAGGTCAGATAATGTGTAACCCACATTAAATGTGCCGAAAGCATGCAGTAATAATAACATTTTGATGTGTACTGTGGATATTTCCTGGAGTCAGGCAGTTGCAGGCATGAAGTAAAAGAAAGTAACCTAATTTATCCTGTCAATATTTGTCTCCTTTTCACTGCTACGATGATCAGATCAGTGAATGATGGAGTGCGGAGGAATCACATGGTGGTTCGTAAACAGGAATGATAGACCGTAGAACAACAGGATTGTGAGAATGTGACGACATGGAGAATGCAACAGGGAACAATTAACTGCAATGGTTTTGTGCTAATTCAAACCACATTGGTTGTCTCTTGGATTTGTGCACGACCCAGTTCACTGAGGAAAGAAGTCCTGTTTATTCTCTCTTTCACATCTCTCTTCCCACCCCCCTCCCATCTGAAGGTATTTGCTCTTACCCTTGACTGCGTGCTTCTCCACCCTGTGCTTACTTTGCCTTGAGCCTTTTCAATTCCGTCCCATTATAAACTGTGTTCACCATTTGCAATTTAACCTTGAGATCTAGTGGGAGTGGAATTCCCGTGAATGGTGGGAGTTGACTATTTCCATTTGCAGTTATTTACTCTCAGTAATTTCCTTCATTGCCAGGGGAACAACCTGTGAGATCTTAGTCCAAGAGTTGGTTGTTATAATTTATACGTGAAAGACAGTGAAACATTCAGTGTCAACTCCTGTCTATGTATTCTCTGGTCTGGGAGTGGGACCATCATCTGGAATCCTGGAATTTCCATACCTGTGAAACAGGGTTAGAACTAGATGGTTCAAAGAAGGGTAGTTTGCTGTTTTCCTCCACCCACAATAGCAGATTATTTGGATGACCCCCCTCGGGTCCGCCACCCCCCGCCCCTCCCCGGCCTCGCCCCCCCGCCCCTCCTCGGCCTCGCCCCCCCCCCCCCCCCCCCCCGCGCCCCCCCCCCTCGGCCCCGGCCCCGGCCCCGCCCCCCTCGGCCCTGCCCCCGCCCCGCCCCCCCGCTCGCCCCCCCCCCTCGGCCCCAGCCCCGCCCCCCCCTCGGCCCCGGCCCCGCCCCCCCCCCGGCCCCGGCCCCGCCCCCCCCAAGGGCGCCGAAGTTCAGCTTGCCCGGGGCGCCAGCAACCCTAGAGCCGGCGCTGCAAGGGAGCTGTGACTGGGAGGAACCACCCAAGTTACTGGTGATGGATTTGTTTGTTTGCAGGATCTGTGACACTGGAAAAGCCACATATAGAGCCCCACCAATTTTCTGCTGGTGTTTAAATTTAATTTGCCCGCTGTAAGGAATGGACAGTAAATGTGTGTAAAGTACTAATCAATTGTAACACATTAAATGGAGACTTGTAACAACTTGTGACCATTAGGAACATTTCTATCTGAAACAGCTGACCTGCCTAATGTGTGACGAGTGACACATCTGTAATTGGCTTCAATGGAAATGGGCACATTTAATAAAAAAGGCTTGCATTTCTATAGTGCCTTTCATTACCTCGTGATGTCCCAGAAGCACTTCTCAGCCATGTACCTTTTCGAAATGTAGATGCTGCTGTAATGTAGGGAGACAGGCTGAGAAATCTGTAGGCCAGTCCAGAGGTAAGGTGACAGGTTCCCCTCACTGTACTGAACGGGATTGATGGCTGAACATTAAATTATACAGTTCACATGGAGGTCCTTCGGCCCATCAGATCTGTGTTAGCTCTCTGAATCCCCTAGGCTTTCCCCATAGCTCTGCAATTACCATTCTCGGTATTTATCCAATTCCGCTTTGAAAGTTACGATTGAATCTGCTTCCACTATCCTTTCACGCAGTGGGGTCCAGATCACAAAACCCGCTGGATTAAAATATATTTTTTTTCGTGGCACCACTGGTTCTTGTGCCAATCACCTTCAATCTGTACCCTCCGGTTACTGACATTTCTGCCACTGAAAACAATTTATCCTTATTTATATCGCAAAACCATTCGTGATTTTAATCACCTCTATCAAATCTCCTGGTAACCTTCTTTGTTCTAAGGATACCAACCCAGTTTTTTTTTAGTCTCTTCACGTAACTTCAGTCCCTCATGCACAGTTCCATTCGAGTAAATCCCAGCTTCACCCTCTCTCGGTATTGGCAGACTGAAGTGTGGTGCCTAGAACCGAACACCGTGCTCCAACTGAGGTCTGACCAATTTTATAAAGATTTGGCAGAACCTGCTTGCACTTGTATTCTATTCCACTACAATACCAAACATCCCATATATTTTATTTGAACAATCTTCTAAATTTGTTCTGCCATTTTCTTTTTTTTGGACAGCATTTTATTCCAAACTCTTGTAACTGCAGCAAAATACACAATCCATAAAATCACGATCCACAGTTTGTACAATTTTTCCACTTTTATTTCTCCCCCCCCCCCCCCCCCCCCCCCCCCCGTGACGAACACCCCCTCAAACATCATCATGAACAATCCCCACCATGTCTCAAAGCCCTCCGCTGGCCCCCTCAACTCAAATTTTATCTTTTCCAACCGGAGAAAGTCGCACAAGTCCCCCAGCCAGGCCGTCACCTCCGGCCTCCAATCTAATAGGATCCTTCACCAGGCAATTAGAGAGACGAAGGCCACAACATCGCCCCCTTCCCCTCCAGCAACTCTGGTACTTCTGATACTCCAAAGATCGCTACCATTGGGTCCAGCCTGATCTCTGTCCCCACAATCTTAGATAGCATCCCAAACACCACTTCTCAGTAACTCTCAGTAACTCTCCAGCTTCTCACAACCCCAGAATATTCACCAGCCCTCACCCACACTTCTCACACTCATCAGCCACTCCTTGGAAGAAGCCACTCATCTTCACCCGGGTCATATGTACCCTGTGAACCACCTTGAACTGAATCAAGCTCATCTTTGCACAGGACGAGGTTCAATGCACCCTACACATCGCTCCCCCCCCAGTTTATCTCCTCAGATTATCTCCTCCCCCAACTCCTCTTCCCATTTGTTCTTGATCCTCACCACCTGCCCGCACCCCCCCCCCCCCTCCATTGGCCCCCCTACCACCAGTATATATCCCCATTCCTATCCTCCCCACTCATCAGGAGAAGCAGTTGCTCCAATAGGGTATATCCCAGCAACCTGGGAAATGTCCTTCACTCCTTTCGTGCAAAGTCCCTCACCTGCATATATCTAAATTCACTCCCTCTCAGCCACTCAAATCTCTCCTGCAACTTATCCAGATCTGCAAACTTCCCTTCCAAGTACAAATTCCTCACCTTACCAGCCCCACCTTCCTCTACTTCCCATAGACCACATCCATCTGCCCCGCTTCAACCTGTGGTTCCACACAGTGGTGTTAATGCCAACATACCCTCCAACATAAAGTGTCTCTGCAGTTGATTCCACACCCTAACCATCGACCGTACCACCGGGCTCCCCATGGACTTCCCTGCAGCTAGTGGCAGTGGAGCCGTCACCAAAACCCTCGGACTGGATCCCCTACAGAACTCCTCCTCTACCTCGACCCACTCTGCCACCCACCCCCCTCCCCCACCATCACCTCTCGGCAGTCCTGGTTAATGTCTCTGCACCAAAATGGGATGATTAAGGGTTTAATTAACCAGTATCTAGTCTCCATTGCAGATTTGAATTGGCATCAGCTAATCTTTGGGAGGATGCGGGGGAGGTGAGTTAACCTGTTTTCTATCTGAGGGTGGATTGATCCAGGCCCAAATCTCTGACTCCATCAGGTGTGACAAAAGTATTGTTGGCTTTCATGGAGCTAGTGGGAAGGGGCAGATCATGGCATTTTTTTTGCACTTGATGGATAAAGATTTATCTTTCTTTTCCCATGTCCATCAGGTTTGTTCAGATATTGACTTTTTTGTAGTGGGTAGGTCTCTCCTCCCTTGGGTGCAGAGGGTGAGGGTATCGGTGATTGTGATTTCAGATCCTGCCCACATTTTGTGGATTTGATACTAGAGTCAGGTCCCTCCCAACGCCCAGCAGGAAAATTAGATCCGGCGTTGTTGCCGGACAAAAGATTTTGCGAATGCATGTCCTCCGCCACTGGGGGATATATTAAATTTAATAAAAGTGAGTCTCTCTCACCTTCTACATTGTGGGAAGCTCTTAAGGTGGTCATCAGGCAGGGAGATAATTTCCTACAAAGCCCATATGGAAAGGACTTCGAGGGTGCAGTGGCAGAGGCTGGTGGACTCCATCCTCGAGGTGGACCATCAATACTCGCTTGCCCCTACCTCGGAGTTGCGTGCAAGTGGGAGAAAGCAGCAGGGGCAGTTTGAATTGCTATCAGTAGGTAAGGCAGTGAGTTAGCTGTGACGGTCGGTGGGGCGGGGGGGGGGGGGGGTTTATGAACTCTAGAAGAAGGCCATCTCCTTTTAGCTCATCAGCTGAGGCGGCCGGCTGCTTCCTAGGAGATTGTTCAGCTAAGGGGGCAGTTTGACTTCCACCCTGCCGAAGGTCAGCCCAGCTTTTGAAACATTCTATCGGGATTCTGAGGATAGTTCAGCCATGGTGGAGTTTTTGGATGGGTTATTCTTCCTGTTGGTGGAGAGGGAAAGGCAGGAGGAGTTGGAATCCCCGTTTGGGCCCTGAGGAAATTATGCAGTGTATTGGGTTAATGCAGACGGATAAAGCTCCCACCCTGATGGATTCCCCATTGAGTTTTATGACAAGTTTGTAGGACAGTTGATTCCTTTCATATTGGGAATACTCTCAAGAGTAAGATTATGAGAGTAAACTTGCTCAGAATATAAAAACAGACAGTAAAGGTTTCTACAAATATATAAAACAAAAAAGAGTGGCTAAGGTAAATATTGGTCCTTTAGAGGATGAGAAGGGAGTTTTAATAATGGGAGATGAGGAAATGGCTGAGGAACTGAACAGGTTTTTTGGGTCGGTCTTCACAGTGAAAGACACAAATAACATGCCAGTGACTGATAGAGATGAGGCTATGACAGGTGAGGACCTTGAGATGATTGCTAGACAAGTCTCCTGGCCATGATGGAATGCACTGCAGAGTGCTAAAAGAGATGGCTAGGGAAATTGCAAATGCAGTAGTGATAATTTACCAAAATTCACTAGACTCTGGGGTGGTGCCGGCGGATTGGAAATTAGCAAACGTGACACCATTGTTTAAAAAAGGAGGTAGGCAGAGAGCAGGAAATTATAGGCCAGTGAGCTTAACTTCGGTAGTAGGGAAGATGCTGGAATATATCATCAAGGAAGAAATAGCAAGACATCTGGATGGAAATTGTCCCATTAGGCAGACGCAGCATGGGTTCATAAAGGGCAGGTTGGGCCTAACTAATTTTGTGGAATGTTTTGAGGACATTACCAGTGCAGTAGATAATGGGGAACCAATGGATGTGGTATATCTGGATTTCCAGAAAGCCTTTGACAAGTTGCCACACAAAAGTTTGCTGCATAAGATAAAGATGCATGGCATTAAGGGTAAAGTAGTAGCATGGATAGAGGATTGGTTAATTAATAGAAAACAAAGAATGGGTATTAATAGGTGTTTCTCTGGTTGGCAATCAGTAGCTAGTGGTGTCCCTCAGGGATCCGTGTTGGGCCCACAATTGTTCACAATTTACATAGATGATTTGGAGTTGGGGACCAAGGGCAATGTGTCCAAGTTTGCAGACGACATTAAGATGAGTGGTAAAGCGAAAAGTGCAGAGGATACCGGAAGTCTGCAGAGGGGTTTGGATAGGTTAAGGGAATGGGCTCAGGTCTGGCAGATGGAATACAATGTTGACAAATGTGAGGTTCTCCATTTTGGTAGGAATAACAGCAAACGGGATTATTATTTAAATGATAAAACATTAAAACATGCTGCTGTGCAGAGAGACTGGGTGTGCTAGTGCATGAGTCGCAAAAAGTTAGTTTACAGGTGATTAAGAAGGCAAATGGAATTTTGTTCTTCATTGCTCGAGGGATGGCGTTTAAGGCTTGGGAGGTTATGCTGCAATTGTATAAGGGGTTAGTGAGGCCACACCTGGAGTATTGTGTTCAGTTTTAGTCTCCTTACCTGAGAAAGAATGTACTGGCACTGGAGGGTGTACAGAGGAGATTCACTAGGTTAATCCCAGAGCTGAAGGGGTTGGATTGCGAGGAGAAGTTGAGTAGACTGGGACTGTACTCGTTGGAATTTAGAAGGATGAGGGGGGATCTTATGGAAACATATAAAATTATGAAGGGAATAGATAGGATAGATGCGGGCAGGTTTTTTCCACTGGCGGGTGAAAGCAGAATTAGGGGGCATAGCCTCAAAATAAGGGGAAGTAGATTTAGGACTGTGTTTAGGAGGAACTTCTTCACCCAAAGGGTTGTGAATCTATGGAATTCCTTGCCCAGTGAAGCAGTTGAGGCTCCTTCATTAAATGTTTTTAAGATAAAAATAGTTTTTTTGAAGAATAAAGGGATTAAGGGTAAAGAACAAAGAAAAGTACAGCACAAGAACAGGCCCTTCGGCCCTCCAAGCCCGTGCCGACCATGCTGCCCATCTAAACTAAAATCTTCTATACTTCCTGGGTCCGTATTCATCTATTCCCATCCTATTCATGTATTTGTCAAGATGCCCCTTAAATGTCACTATCGTCCCTGCTTCCACCACCTCCTCCGGCAGCAAGTTCCAGGCACCCACTACCCTCTGTGTAAAAAATAAAACTTGCCTCATACATCTCTAAACCTTGCCCCTCGCACCTTAAACCTATGCCCCCTAGTAATTGACCTCTCTACCCTGGGGAAAAGCCTCTGACTAGCCACTCTGTCTATGCCCCTCATAATTTTGTAGACCTGTCTATGCCCTCATAATTTTGTAGGTTATGGTGTTCGGGCCGGAAAGTGGAGCTGAGTCCACAAAAGATCAGCCATGATCTAATTGAATGGCGGAGCAGGCCCGAGGGGCCAGATGGCCTACTCCTGCTCCTAGTTCTTATGTTCTTATTTAATGACTCCTTGTCCCGGGATTTGTTGCCTGTCACACCTCTGTTTCCCTGATCCTGAAGAATGTCAAGGATCCTACAGAATATGGGTCGGTTCGCTTTTAAATGCAGATGGTAAATTACTCGCAAAAGTGCTGGCACTGCGGTTGGAGCCCTGCCTCCCAGAGGTGATCTCAGAAGACCAGACTGGCTTCGTCAAGGGCCGGCAATTGTCGGCCAATATATGTCGGCTGTTAAATATCGTCCTTTTCCCCCCTCTCTTGCGCCCAAATCAGAGGTGTTTGATCGGGTGCAGTGGGAATATCTCTAGGCGATTCTCAGGAGATTTGGTTTTGGGCAAAAAAGCTCATATCCTGGATTTGGTTATTGTATAGGCCCCCACTGCTAGTGTCCGCACCAATGTCTTGAACTCAGGTTATTTTGCGCCGAATGGGGTACGAAGCAGGGATGTCCATTGTCCCCACTTCTATTTTGCTTTAGCAATTGAACCGTTGGCCATAGCGTTAAGATGTTCCAATAAGTAGGTGGGGGTAAATCGGGGAGCTAGGGAATATAGGGTGTCCTTGTACACAGATGATCTGCTTTTATTTATATTATGGACCCAGTCTCCACTATAGATGAGATAATGAAGCTACATAGGAATTTTGGCTCCTTCTCTGGGTATAATTTGAATTTGGACATAGTGAATACTTTCCGGTTCATCCCCTGGGGAGCCTATCTGGAGATGTTGCCTTTTCGCCTGGCCAGATCTAGCTTTCGTTATCTGGGTGGTGGCTGCATAAATTAAATTATGATGGGGTCAAATTTGACTTACAGAAGTGGGATAACCTCTCCCTGTCCTTGGCGGACAGATTTCAGAATATTAAGAACAAAGAACAAAGAAAAGTACAGCACAAAAAATGAATGTCCTCCTGTGGTTTTTATTTCTTTTTCAGTGTCTCCCCACTTTTCTCCCCAAATCCTTCTTTGCCAGAGTTAACAAATTAGTGCCCTCTTTTATTTGGGTGGGCAAGACCCTAAGGATTCATCGGGTGTTTCTCCAGAGGAATAGACAAGCAGGTGGTTTAGCTTTACCCAATTTGTTAGTTTATTATTGGGCTGCCAATATTGAGAAAGTGCTGGAGTGTCTCAGTGATCCGGATTCCGAGGGGGCAAATGGAGGTGAGTTCACGTAGGGGCTCTAGTTTAGATGTTTTAGTAACTGCCTCGTTTTCATTCTCTCCTGCCAGATTTTCTTTGAATCCAGCAGTGGTGTCCACCCTGAGAATCTGGAAACAGTTCAGGCAGCATTTAAAATTTACCTCCATGCCGTTGTTGGCCCTTATCTGCAGTCATCATCTCTTTGTACTGGCGAGCTTAGACTTGACGTTTCAGACATGGGAGGGGGAAGGGTTTAGAGGGATTTGGGAACTTGTTCGTGAAGGGAAGGTTTGCAACTCTTTTTATATACGTTCACCAGCACCACCCGCATCCCCTGCAACTTACCATTCACCATCACATACCTACCTCCATTTTCCGCCACGATGTTCAGCGCCTCAAACGACACTCACTTCCCACCAGAATCGCCACCCCTCTATTCTTCGCATCCAGCCCCGAGTGAAAGACCTGCCTAACCCACCCCTTTTTCTCAGCCTGACCTGATCTGCCACCTTCAAGTGTGTCTCCACAGCGAGCACTTTTCCAGGAGACTCATCCGGAGTGAGACTCATACAGAGTGGGGATTGAAACTTGGTAATTTGGTGCAGTGAGGTAATTCGGTGCAGAGTGTGAGGAGGTGCTTTTTAACCCTGGTAAGTGACTGGTAAGTAGTCTCTCTTTTTCTTTTCATTGTCTAATTTATTTATTTTTATTTTGAGATTCTAGTTGTTTAAGTTTACCAAGGGTTTAAGACATGGCAGGAGATCCCAGACCCGTGTCATGCTCCTCATGTGCGATGTGGGAGCTCAGGGACACGTCCACTGTCCCTGGCTCCTTCACGTGCAAGAAGTGTGTTCAGTTGCAGCTCTTGTTAGACCGCTTGACGGCTCTGGAGCTGCGGATGGACTCACTTTGGAGCATCCGCGATGCTGAGGAGGTCGTGGATAGCACGTTTAGCGAGTTGGTCACACCGCAGGTGAAGGTTACTGAGGGAGATAGAAAATGGGTGACCAAAAGAAAGAGCAAGACTAGGAAGGCAGTGCAGGTGTCCCCTGCGATCATCTCCCTGCAAAACAGATATACCGCTTTGGATACTGTTGAGGAAGATGGCTCACCAGGGGAAGGCAGCAGCAGCCAGGTTCATGGCACCATGGCTGGCTCTGCTGCACAGCAGGGCAGGAAGAAAAATGGCAGGGCTATAGTGATAGGGGACTCGATCGTAAGGGGAATAGACAGGCGGTTCTGTGGACGCAATCGAGACTCCAGGATGGTATGTTGCCTCCCTGGTGCAAGGGTCAAGGATGTCTCGGAGCGGCTGCAGGACATTCTGGGGGGGGAGGGTGAACAGCCAGCTGTCGTGGTGCACATAGGCACCAACGATATAGGTAAAAAACGGGATGAGGTCCTACAAGCGGAATTCAGGGAGTTAGGAGTTAAACTAAAAAGTAGGACCTCAAAGGTAGCAATCTCAGGATTGCTACCAGTGCCACGAGCTAGTCAGAGTAGGAATGTCAGGATAGATAGGATGAATGCGTGGCTTGAGAGATGGTGCAAGAGGGAGGGATTCAAATTCCTGGGGCATTGGGACCGGTTCTGGGGGAGGTGGGACCAGTACAAACCGGACGGTCTGCACTTGGGCAGGACTGGAACCGATGTCCTGGGGGGGTGTTTTCTAGAGCTGTTGGGGAGGGTTTAAACTAATGTGGCAGGGGGATGGGAACCAATGCTGGAAGTTGGAAGGTAGTAAAACAGGGACAGAAACAAAAGGAAGCAAGGCAGAGAAGACATAGTCAGAAATCCATAAGGGCGACAGTACAAGGTACAGTGACTGAGGGGAGCACAGTGAATAGGCCCAGTAATAACAAAAGGAATAAAACTGGAGATGTTAAGATTCAAAACAGAGGTAAAAAAACCAACATAAGTGTACTTTACCTGAATGCTCGTAGTATTCGGAATAAAGTAAATGAGTTGGTGGCACAAATCATCGTAAATGACTATGATTTAGTGGCCATTACTGAAACATGGTTAAAGGATGGTCACGACTGGGAGTTAAATATCCGAGGGTATCAAACTATTCGGAAGGACAGAGTGGATGGTAAGGGAGGTGGTGTTGCTCTGTTATTTAAGGATGACATCCGGGCAATAGTAAGGGATGACATCGGTGCTATGGAGGATAAGGTTGAATCCATTTGGGTGGAAATCAGGAATAGTAAGGCGAAAAAGTCACTGATAGGAGTAGTCTATCGGCCACCAAATAGTAACGAAATGGTGGGGCAGGCAATAAACAAAGAAATAACTGATGCATGTAGAAATGGTACAGCAGTTATCATGGGGGATTTTAATCTACATGTCGATTGGTTTAACCAGGTCGGTCAAGGCAACCGTGAGGAGGAGTTTATAGAATGTATCCGCGATAGTTTCCTAGAACAGTATGTAATGGAACCTACGAGGGAACAAGCGGTCCTAGATCTTGTCCTGTGTAATGAGACAGGATTGATTCATGATCTCATAGTTAGGGATCCTCTCGGAAGGAGCGATCACAAAATGGTGGAATTTAAAATACAGATGGAGGGTGAGAAAGTAAAATCAAATACTAGTGTTTTGTGTTTAAACAAAGGAGATTACAAGGGGATGAGAGAAGAACTAGCTAAGGTAGACTGGGAGCTAAGACTTTATGGTGGAACAGTTGAGGAACAGTGGAGAACCTTCCAAGCGATTTTTCACAGTGCTCAGCAAAGGTTTATACCAACAAAAAGGAAGGACGGAAGAAAGAGGGAAAATCGACCGTGGATATCTAAGGAAATAAGGGAGAGTATCAAATTGAAGGAAAAAGCATATAAAGTGGCAAAGATTGCTGGGAGATTAGAGGACTGGGAAATCTTTAGGGGGCAACAGAAAGCTACTAAAAAAGCTATAAAGAAGAGTAAGATAGAGTATGAGAGTAAACTTGCTCAGAATATAAAAACAGACAGTAAAAGTTTTTACAAATATATAAGACAAAAAAGAGCGGCTAAGGTAAATATTGGTCCTTTAGAGGATGAGAAGGGAGTTTTAATAATGGGAAATGAGGAAATGGCTGAGGAACTGAACAGGTTTTTTGGGTCGGTCTTCACAGTGGAAGACACACATAACATGCCAGCGACTGATAGAAATGAGGCTATGACAGGTGAGGACCTTGAGAGGATTGTTATCACTAAGGAGGGAGTGATGGGCAAGCTAATGGGGCTAAAGGTAGACAAGTCTCCTGGCCCTGATGGAATGCATCCCAGAGTGCTAAAAGAGATGGCTAGGGAAATTGCAGATGCACTAGTGATAATTTACCGAAATTCACTAGACTCTGGGGTGGTCCCGGTGGATTGGAAATTAGCAAACGTGACGCCACTGTTTAAAAAAGGAGGTAGGCAGAAAGCAGGAAATTATAGGCCAGTGAGCTTAACTTCGGTAATAGGGAAGATGCTGGAATCTATCATCAAGGAAGAAATTGCGAGGCATCTGGATAGAAATTGTCCCATTGGGCAGACGCAGCATGGGTTCGTAAAAGGCAGGTCATGCCTAACTAATTTAGTGGAATTTTTTGAGGACATTACCAGTGCAGTAGATAACGGGGAGCCGATGGATGTGGTATATCTGGATTTCCAGAAAGCCTTTGACAAGGTGCCACACAAAAGGTTGCTGCATAAGATAAAGATGCATGGCATTAAGGGTAAAGTAGTAGCATGGATAGAGGATTGGTTAATTAATAGAAAGCAAAGAGTTGGGATAAATGGGTGTTTCTCTGGTTGGCAATCAGTAGCTAGTGGTGTCCCTCAGGGATCCGTGTTGGGCCCACAATTGTTCACAATTTACATTGATGATTTGGAGTTGGGGACCAAGGGCAATGTGTCCAAGTTTGCAGATGACACTAAGATGAGTGGTAAAGCGAAAAGTGCAGAGGATACTGGAAGTCTGCAGAGGGATTTGGATAGGTTAAGTGAATGGGCTCGGGTCTGGCAGATGGAATACAATGTTGACAAATGTGAGGTTATCCATTTTGGTAGGAATAACAGCAAACGGGATTATTATTTAAACGATAAAATATTAAAGCATGCCGCTGTTCAGAGAGACTTGGGTGTGCTAGTGCATGAGTCACAGAAGGTTGGTTTACAAGTGCAACAGGTGATTAAGAAGGCAAATGGAATTTTGTCCTTCATTGCTAGAGGGATGGAGTTTAAGACTAGGGAGGTTATGTTGCAATTGTATAAGGTGTTAGTGCGGCCACACCTGGAGGATTGTGTTCAGTTTTGGTCTCCTTACTTGAGAAAGGACGTACTGGCGCTGGAGGGTGTGCAGAGGAGATTCACTAGGTTAATCCCAGAGCTGAAGGGGTTGGATTATGAGGAGAGGTTGAGTAGACTGGGACTGTACTCGTTGGAATTTAGAAGGATGAGGGGGGATCTTATAGAAACATTTAAAATTATGAAGGGAATAGATAGGATAGATGCTGGCAGGTTGTTTCCACTGGCGGGTGACAGCAGAACTAGGGGGCATAGCCTCAAAATAAGGGGAAGTAGATTTAGGACTGAGTTTAGGAGGAACTTCTTCACCCAAAGGGTTGTGAATCTATGGAATTCCTTGCCCAGTGAAGCAGTTGAGGCTCCTTCATTACATGTTTTTAAGGTAAAGATAGATAGTTTTTTGAAGAATAAAGGGATTAAGGGTTATGGTGTTCGGGCCGGAAAGTGGAGCTGAGTCCACAAAAGATCAGCCATGATCTAATTGAATGGCGGAGCAGGCTCGAGGGGCCAGATGGCCTACTCCTGCTCCTAGTTCTTATGTTCTTATGTTCTTATGTTCCTGAAGCATGACCACATCTGCCTTCAGTCCCTTTAAGTGCGCAAACACCCGGGCCCTCTTGACCGGCCCTTTCAGGTCCTCTCACATTCCAAGTTATCAGCCAGATCAGGGGGCCTCCCGCCCCCGCCGACTAGCCATCTCCTTTTTTAGGCCAGCCACGTGCCCGCGCCTCCCGCACCCTCCAGTCCCCCAGGCGACGGACCCCCGCCCTGACCCCCTCTCCTACCTCCAGCTCCCCCTTTGCCAATGCAGCAGCAACCCAGCCCCCCCCCCCCCCCCCCCGAGCTAGATCCTGATCTAGCCATTTTGCTCCCCCCCATGGCACTCCCGTAAGTCCACTAACTCCTGCTGACCCTGGCCTCTCCCATCCCAACGACCCCCCTCAGTGTAAGAATCTCCCCCCGGCAATCAGTGTGCGCTCCTCTCCAGCACCGCCCTTTCTCCCCCCCCCCCCTGGCCCCGCCCCCTTCCCTAGCGTGGGAAAAAGCCCACGCTTTCCACCCAAGCCGGCCCCGCCCCCTCTGGCGCAGCTCCCTTTTTGCGGCCTTCCCCCAACTCCCCATCCCCGGGCCCCCAACCCCCCTCTTCCTCCGCGGGGCCCTACCCCTCCAACTCCGACGCCCACACTCTCTCACAGTCCTCACATCAAATCCACCCACCCAACCCCACCCAGCACCAAACAAAAACAGAACATTCCCAAAACACAGTAACCCCCATAAGCACCCCCCACGACAAACCCTCAGTTCGAGTCCAACTTTTCAGACTGAATAAAGGTCCACGCCTCATCTGGCGTCTCAATGTAGTGGTGTCGATCCTGAAATGTGACCCACAGTCATGCTGGCTGCAGCATCCCGAACTTCATCCCCCTTCCGATGGAGAACCGCCTTAGCCCGATTGAAGCCAGCTCTCTTCTTGGCCACCTCCGCACTCCAGTCCTGGTAGATTCGGATCTCCGTATTCTCCCACCTGCTGCTCCGTTCTTTTTTGGCCCACCTCAGGACGCACTCCCTGTCCATGAAGTGGTGGAACCTCACCACTACAGCCCTTGGCAGATCGTTGGCTTTGGGTCTCCTTACCAGGACTCGATGAACCCCGTCCAGCTCGAGGGGCCTCGGGAAAGCTCCAACCGCCCATCAACGAATTGAGCATCATGACCACATATGCCCCGGCATCGGACCCCTCCACTCCCTCAGGGAGACCCAGAATCCGAAGATTCTGCCTCCTAAACCGATTCTCCAGGTCCTCAAATTTTTCTTGCCACTTCTTATGCAGCGCCTCGTGCGTCTCCACCTTCACCGCCAGGCCCAAGATCTCGTCCTCGTTCTCCGAGGCTGTTTGCCACACCTCCCGGATCGCCGCCCCTTGGGCGTTCTGGGCCTCCACAAGCTTCTCAATCGACGCCTTCATTGGCGCTAGAATTTCTGCCTTCAGCTCCGCAAAGCAGCGTTTGAGGAACTCCTGCTGGTCCTGTGACCATTGCGCCCACGCTACTTGGTCTCCACAAACCGCATCTTGCTTCTCCTCCCTCGCACTTTACGCTGCACTAAAATCACTTTCTTGACCGCTCCACTCCTGGTCCAATCCATACAGTACCGGGGGAACCGTACTGTCACCTTCCCACTCTGGGAACCGTCAAACAAATGCCGTTGGGGCCCCTCAAAAGAGCCCAAAAGTCCATTCCTGGCGGGAGCTGCCGAACATGCGGCCTACCTCAGCATAGCTGCAACCGGAAGTACCAAGGTTTGCAGCTCTCAGGAGCTGTCAGAACAATTTCAACTCCCTGCGACCAATTCGTTTAAGAATTTCCAGATTTGTGTTTTTTGTTTAGCGGAAGACTATTCCTTCTTTCCCTTTGCCACCATAACCCTCCTGTTGAAGAGGATTTTATCTTTGGCCGGGTCTGATGACAGGTGAGTATTTCGGGTTTTTACAACCAGATCCTATCAGTGCAGTCCGCTCAGCTGAATGAGGTGAAGGTGAAGTGGGAGTGTGAACTGGGCCCTATTCTGGATGAGGAGCTGTGGAGCGAGGCTCTTCGTAGGGTCAGTTCAACATCCTCCCGTCATCGACTTAGTTTGATGGTGGTGCACAGGGTTCCTCTGACCCAGGTGAGAATCAGAAGGGAGTGGACGACAGTTGCGAATGGTGCTCTCGTGGGGGGGTGTTCTGCTCGTATCCCAAGTTGTTGGTTCTTAAATATTTTTATTCTCCTTTTTCACATTTTCTCTCAAATTTACACCCACCAACAATAAACAATAATCAGTAACAAATGCAATGTCAATCCCCATGTCAATATCAGTAATCCCATCCTCCCACCAAACCCCCAAACAGCAGCCCACATGTTAACACAACAAATAACAGAAAGGAATCAGGAATCACCCCTAGTCACCATTAACACATACAGTCCCCCAACCCCCCTCTCCTAATGTTCGATGTAATCCAATTCTCGAAAGTGCATAATGAATAACGCCCATGAATTGTAGAACCACTCCATCCTTCCTCTCAGTTCAAATTTGACCTTCTTAAGAGTCAAGAATTCCAGCAGGTCCCCCCCGCCATGCCAGGGCACAGGGTGGAGAAGTTGACCTCCATCCCAACAGGATGGTTGTATCCCAAATTATTAATCTTTTGGATTTCCTTCTTCAATACCATGTCAGAGATTCTTAATGTTGAACTGGAGCCTTGTCCGCTGGTGGCCATTTTGGGGGTTTTGGACTCATCGGTGCTGCAGACGAGGGTGTAGGCGGATGTCCTCGTCTTTGCCTGATTAATAGCCTGGAGGCGAGTTCTGCTTGGGTGCAGGTCTCCCACTCTGTCCGATGCCCCGGCCTGGTTGGGTGACCTCATGGAGTGCCTACATTTGGAGAAGGTCAAGTGCACCATTAAGGGGTCGGTAGAAGGGTTCGACCTAAGATGGCAGCCATTCATTTCCTTTTTTAAAGAGTTGGTCACCGTCAGATGTTAAGGGGGCTTTTAGTTTAATGTTGGGGAGTTAGGGTTGGATGTGTTTCTGATTGTTGGAAGTGCTCTTTTTACATTGTAACTTGAAGCATCCATTTTATATTACATTGTTATTTTGTTATAATGAAAAAGTTTTTAATAGAAATAAGTTTTAAAAAGATTGTAGAATGGGCAGAAAATGACAGATGGATCAGTAAATGAGAGATGGTACATTGTAAGTGAAAGCAACATGAAAGTCTGAATGGACGAAGGCTGAGGGATGAAAGAGGGGAGGAAATTGGGGATTCAGGTTCACAGGAAAATTAAAGCACACCGAAATAGATAAATGTATAAAAGAAGCAAATTATACTGGTGTTTATGGGTGGCATGAGGTGTTAAATATAAAAGCCCAGATAATACTGTACCCCAGTACAATAATTTGAGCACTCTGCAGTTTTAGTGCTTCACGCTAAAGAAAAATAATAAAATCAATCTTCTTTTAAATTCATTTATGGGATGTGCGCGTCGCTGGTCAGACCAGAATATATTGCCCATCCCTAGTTGTCCTTCAGAAGGTGGTAATGAGTTGCCTTCTTGAACCACTGCAATCCTTCAGGTGTAGGTACACCCACTGTGCTGTTAGGGAGGGAGTTCCAGGATTTTGTTCCAGCGACAGTGAAGGAACAGCGATATATTTCCAAGTCAGGGTGGTGAGTGACTTGGAGGGGAACCTCCAGGTGATGGGGTTCCCAGGTATCTGCTGCTCTTTAGTGGTCGTGGGTTTGGAAGGTGCTGTCGAAGGAACCTTGGTGAGTTACTGCAGTGCACCTTGTAGATGGTACACACGGCTGCCACTGTTCGTTGGTGGTGGAGGGTTAAATGTTTGTGGAAGGGGGAGCAATCAAGCAGACTGCTTTGTCCTGGATGGTGTCGAGCTTCCTGAGTGTTTGGAGCTGCAGTCATCCAGGCAAGTGGAGAGTATTCTATTACACTCCTGACTGGTGCCTTGTAGATGGTGGACAGGCTTTCAGGGGTCAGGAGGTGAGTTACTCGCCGTAGGATTCCTAGCCTTTGACCTGCCCTGGAAGCCACAGTAGTAATGTGGCTAGTCCTGATCAGTTTCTGATCAATGGTACCCCTAGGATATTGCATTTATATAGCACCTGTCATGATCTGAGGAGTCCCAAAGTACTTTCCAGCCAATGAAATACTTTTGAAGTGTACTCCCTCTTGTAATGCAGCAAACATGGCAGCCAATTAATACACAGCAGGCTCCCACAATGGTAACAGGACCATTTTATTTAAGGTTTATTGAGGGATAAATGGTGGCCAGGACGTCAGTGATATATTCTGTTCTTCATATACCATGGAATCTTTATGTCCAAATAAGGGAACAGACAGGACTTTGGTTTAATGTCTCGTGTGAAAGACAGTACTTCTCATGGTGCAGCTCTCCCTCAGATCTGCACTGCAATGTCAATCTTGGCTTTTGTGCTCAAATCCTGCAGTGGGGCTTGAACCCACACCCTTCTAAATGATCTGCAAATAGGAATAGGGACAGCGTGTAACATTGCAACATTTGATACTAAAATAGGTGGGAAAGCAGGCAGTGAAGAGGAGATAAAGAGTTTACAGACAGATATAGATAGGCTAGGAGAATGGGCCACAATTTGGCAGATAGACTTTAACGTGGATAAGTCTGAGGTTATCCATTTTGCCTGAAAAAATTAGAAAGGCGAGTTATTACCTAAACGGGAAGATTCAAAGTGCATCTGGGCAGAGGGATCTGGGTGTCCATAAATCGCAGATAGTCGGTAAGCAGGTACAGCATGTAATTAAAAAGGCAAATGAAATTTAGCGTTTAATGTGAATTGATTGGAGTATAAATGCAGAGAAGTGTTGTTACAATTGTATAGGGTGTCAGTGATACTACACCTGGAGTATAGTGTCCAGTTTTGGTCTCTTTATTTGAGGAGGGTGGCTTTGGAGGCAGTTCAGAGGAGGTTCACCAGATTGATTCCGGGGATGAAAGGGGTTTTTTTTAGAAAACATTTTAGTGAAGTATTTTTAATTTTCACAGTTTAACAAATTAGCATTGTAAACAGCCTAGCGGCCCGACACATGTAACAATATTACAATAACATAACCAACTATCACCCCGCCCTAGCTCCTAACTACCCGTATATTAGATTCCCTGTCTCTTATTTTACTGCCATGTCTCTCATTTTTCTCCCCCCCCCCCCCTTTCTGCTGATGTTCAGTTTTCCTTTAAAAAGTCGATGAACGGCTGCCACCTCCGAGCAAACCCCTGAATTGAATCTCTCAAGGCGAACTTTTCCAGCCTGAGAAACCCCGCCATGTCACTAACCCACACTCCTGACTTTGGAGGCTCCAAGTCCCTCCACCCCAGCAAAATCCGTCTCCGGGCTCCCCCCCCCCCCCCCCCCCCCCCCCACACCTCCGGGACCCCAGATCCTCTGATACCCCAAATATTGCCATTTCTGCCCTCGGAGTCACCCTCCCTTCCAGGACCTCTGACATGATGTCCGCAAATCCCTGCCAGAATCCCCTCAACTTCGGACATGCCCAGAACATGTGTACGTGGTTCGTTGGGTTACCCCCACACCGCCCGCACGTATCCTCCACTTCCTCCAAAAACCTACTCATCCGGGCCACTGTCATATGAGCCCTATGAACCACCTTGAACTGGATCAGCTAAGCCTGGCACACAACGAGGATGAATTGACTCTTCAAGGCCTTTTCCCATAGTCTGACTTCCAACTCCTCCTCCACTTCCTCTTCAACTCCCCGATAGGGACCCCTTCCCACTCCATCAACTCCTTGTATATCTCTGAAACGCTCCTCTCCCCAACCCCCATTTTTGATATCATCTTATTCTGTAGTCCTCTTAGGGGGAGGCGCGGAATTCTTAGAACCTGCCTCCGGACAAAATCCCGTACCTGCAGGTACCAAAACCCGTTCCCACCCGGCAACTCAAACTCCTCCTCCAATGCCTCCAGGCTCAGGAAGCCCACCTCAACGAAGAGATCCCCAAATCTCTCAATCCCTGCCCGCTGCCACCTCCTCAAGCCCCTGTCGAGTACCCCCGGAACAAACCAGGTGTTTATCACAGATTGGTGACCACACTGATGCCCCTCCAATCTCATGAGCTGTCTCCATTGTCCCCATACCCTCAGGGCTGCGACCACCACCAGGCTTGTGGAGTACCGAGCCGGCGAGAACAGCAGGAACGCAGTTAGTAAAGCCTCCAAACTCTTACCCTTGCAAAATTCCACCTCCACTCACTCCCACACTGACCCCTCCCCTACTACTCACTTCCTAACCATCAATATGTTGGCGGCCCAGTTAATAGTTGGGATGAAAAGGTTGATGTATGAGGAGAGATAAAACAGTTTCAGCTTATACTCGCTCAGTTTCAGCTTATACTCGCTGGAGTTTAGAAGAATGACAGGGGATCTAATTGAGGTATATAAAGAGGGATTGATAAAATAAAATATTGTGGATGCCGGGATTCAGAAATAAAAGCAGAAAATGCTGAAAATATTCAGCATTCTCTCTCCCCACAATTACTGCCAAATCTGCTGAATATTTCTGGCAGTGTTCACGAGCATGCTGCTCAGCATGATGAGATACAAATTCAAAGAACCGTTCAAAGAACTGGGGCTGTTTCTGCTCGTCCAAAGGAGTGTGGTGGGTGATTTGATAAAGGTGATAATGAAGGGTTGTGACTGGGTAGGTAGAAAAAGATTCTTCCCAGTAATTGAGTGGTCTTGAATGAGGAGACATAGACATTAAAACTAAATGTGTGAGATTTAGCCCACAAAATAGGAGAAATCTAATTTTACGCATGAGGGCCAGTGCTTGAAGCAGGAGATTGTATCAATATTGAAGGACAGGATAGGCAAGTATTTAAAGAAGTGGAATTAATGAGGAAGAGGTGGGACACAAGAGATTGGGAACATTGCTTACGTGCAGGCGAAGCACCACCACAAACATGTAATTTGTATGAATTCCAATTACATTTGATACACTTTTGGGATGTTTATGAGAAGAATGAGGAAATGTTATACAATTGCGTATTATTTTGTAATCCCCAGCTTTTCCTTCTCCTGTTTTCTCATTGGTATCCTGTGCTGTGGACTTTGACTCTTCACCCAGATAGTTGAACAAAAAATGCCAGTTTCATTTTTGTAAAATAGGAAGTATGATTTAATTCTCTTGGTGTGGAGCAAAAATGAAAGTTTGCAATAAAAAGATTGTTCAAGCTGAGTGTTTACAGACGGGTTTTGCTATTATCGATTTGAAATTGAAGGGATTTCCAAAGTTTGCTGTTTCGCGATGAGAAAGTCACTTTTGTGTAAATAGTATTTTCATTTTTGGTGTATCTGAATCATTGCATCGGAAGTTGTTACTTCCTTTTAAAGATGTGTTCTATATTTGAAAATAAATAGGCTTTCAAACGACAGATCACTGGTCTCAAATCCGATTACTGTCTTGAGATCTCCCAATTCCTTCATTTCTGGTTTGTCGCATGTACCCGATTTCCTTCGATCTATGCCTTCAGCAAACAGGGCCTTAAGCTCTGGAATCTCCTCCCGAAAAACACTTTTTCCAAACTTCTGGTCGCCTATCCTAATAACTTCCTATATGCCTCAAATTTTCTCTCAGCGCTTGTTGCTGTTTTACTGTGTTAAAAGTAATGTTTCTTCTCAGCTGTCCATGCGAGAATCTGGAATGTACTGAGCAGTGTGTTAAACAGACTACACAACAAAGAGGAATTCGGGGGAACATTGGTTAAAGGTGCACTATAAATTCAAGATGTTGTCATTGTTAATGTTTGAGTAATATTCAATGTCACTGTCTTCATTGGTTTCAGCTCGGACTTTCCCAGGAATTTAGAATGATGGCCATGCAGCCACGAAGGATTCGCTTGAAACCGTGGCTCTTGGCACAGGTGGACAGTGGCCACTATCCTGGGCTTCAGTGGCTGGATGATCAGCACAAACATTTTCAGATCCCTTGGCGGCATGCCACCAGGCACATTCCTACCCAGGATGATGACAACACTATCTTCAAGGTGAAGTGGACAACTCTGTAGCTCCTTGTTTGCTTTCATAGAATCATAGAATCCCTACAGTTCGGAAGGAGGCCATTTAGCACATCGAGACTGCACCGACCCTCCGAAAGAGCACGCACACCCTACCCTATCCCCATAACCCCAGTTAACCTGCACATCTTTGGACACTAAGGGGAAATTTAGCATGGCCAATCCACTCAACCTGCACATCTTTGAACTGTGGGAGGAAACCGGAGCACCCAGAGGAACCCACGCAGACACGGGGAGAACATGAAAATCCACCCAGTCACCCTAGGCTGCAATTGAACTCGGGTCCCTGGTGCTGTGAGCTAACCACTGCGTTACAATGCATATGTGCTGCAATTTGTTCTGCATGTTATAACGTGTAAAGAAATAGCATTTTACAACCCCCTGATGCCTCAAAGTCATTTACAGCCAGGGAAGGTGGGGAATGGGGGAGGGGTTTGCATTGTTGTCACTATGGGGGAATGGGGAGGGGTTTGCATTGTTGTCACTATGGGGGAATGGGGAAGGGGTTTGCATTGTTGTCACTATGGGGGAATGGGGAAGGGGTTTGCATTGTTGTCACTATGGGGCAATGGTGGAGGGGTTTGCATTGTTGTCACTATGGGGCAATGGTGGAGGCGTTTGCATTGTTGTCACTATGGGAGAATGGGGCAGGGGTTTGCATTGTTGTCACTATGGGGCAATGGGGGAGGGGTTTGCAATGTGACTGGGGGAATGGGGAAGGGGTTTGCATTGTTGTCACGATATGGGGGAATGGGGCAGGGGTTTGCATTGTCACTATGGGGCATTGTGGGAGGGGTTTGCATTGTCACTATATGGGGGAATGGGGGAGGGTTTTGCATTGTTGTCACTGGGGAAATGGGGGAGGAGTTTGCATTGTCACTATGGGGCATTGGGGAAGGGGTTTGCATTGTCACATGGGGAAGGGGTTTGCATTGTCACTCGGGCAACGGGGAAGGGTTTGTATTGTTGTCACTATATGGGGGAATGGGGCAGGGGTTTGCATTGTTGTCACTATGGGGGAATGGGGAAGGGGTTTGCATTGTCACTATGGGGCAATGGGGAGGGGTTTGCATTGTCACTATATGGGGGAATGGGGGAGGGGTTTGCATTGTTGTCACTGGGGCAATGGGGGAGGGGTTTGCATTGTTGTCACTAAGGGGCAATGGGGAGAGGTTTGCATTGTCACTATGGGGCATTGGGGGAGGGGTTTGCATTGTCACTATGGAGCAATGGGGAAGGGGTTTGCATTGTTGTCACTATGGGGGAATGGGGAAGGGGTTTGCATTGTCACTATGGGGCATTGGGGGAGGGGTTTGCATTGTCACTATATGGGGGAATGGGGAAGGGTTTGCATTGTCACTATGGGGCATTGGGGGAGGGGTTTGCATTGTCACTATATGGGGGAATGGGGAAGGGGTTTGCATTGTCACTATGGGGCATTGGGGGAGGGGTTTGCATTGTCACTATGGGGGAATGGGGGAGGGGTTTGCATTGTCACTATGGGGGAATGGGGGAGGGGTTTGCATTGTTGTCACTGGGGCAATGGGGGAGGGGTTTGCATTGTCACTATGGGGCATTGGGGTAGGGGTTTGCATTGTCACTGGGGGAATGGGGAAGGGGTTTGCATTGTTGTCACTATATGGGGAATGAGGCAGGGGTTTGCATTGTTGTCACTATGGGGGAATGGGGAAGGGGTTTGCATTGTCACTATGGGGCATTGGGGGAGGGGTTTGCATTGTCACTATGGGGGAATGGGGGGAGGGGTTTGCATTGTCACTATGGGGGAACGGGGAAGGGGTTTGCATTGTCATGGGGAATGGGGGTTTGCATTGTCACTATGGGGGAATGGGGAAGGGGTTTGCATTGTCACTATGGGGCATTGGGGGGGGGGTTTGCATTGTCACTATATGGGGCAATGGGGAGGGGTTTGCATTGTTGTCACTAAGGGGCAATGGGGGAGGGGTTTGCATTGTCACTATATGGGGCAATGGGGAAGGGGTTTGCATTGTTGTCACTATGGGGGAATGGGGAAGGGGTTTGCATTGTCACTATGGGGCAATGGGGGAGGGGTTTGCATTGTCACTATGGGGCAATGAGTTAGAGGTTTGCATTGTTGTCACTTTGGGGCAATGGGTGAGGGGTTTGCATTGTTGTCACTATGGGGGAATGGGGAAGGGGTTTGCATTGTTGTCACTATGGGGGAATGGGGAGGGGTTTGCATTGTTGTCACTATGGGGAAATGGGGAAGGGGTTTGCATTGTCACTATGGGGGAATGGGGAAGGGGTTTGCATTGTCACTATGGGGAATGGGGAAGGGGTTTGCATTATCACTATGGGGGAATGGGGAAGGGGTTTGCATTGTCACTATGGGGCATTGGGGGAGGGGTTTGTATTGTTGTCACTGTGGGGGAATGGGGAAGGGGTTTGCATTGTCACTATGGGGCAATGGGGGAGGGGTTTGCATTGTCACTATGGGGCAATGGGGAGGGGTTTGCATTGTTGTCACTGTGGGAATGGGGAAGCGGTTTGCATTGTCACTATGGGGGAATGGGGAAGGGGTTTGCATTGTCACTATGGGGCAATGGGGGAGGGGTTTGCATTGTTGTCACTATGGGGCAATGGGGGAGGGATTTGCATTGTTGTCACAATGGGGCAATGGGGGAGGGGTTTGCATTGTTGTCACTATGGGGCAATGGGGGAGGGGTTTGCATTGTTGTCACTATGGGGCAATGGGGGAGGGGTTTGCATTGTTGTCACTATGGGGCAATAGGGAAGGGGTTTGCATTGTTGTCACTATGGGGCAATGGGGGAGGGGTTTGCATTGTCACTGTGTGGGAATGGGGAAGGGGATTGCATTGTCACTATGGGGCAATGGGGAAGGGGTTTGCATTGTTGTCACTATGGGGCAATGGGGGAGGGGTTTGCATTGTTGTCACTATGGGGGAGGGGTTTGAATTGTTGTCACTATGGGACAATGGGGAAGGGGTTTGCATTGTTGTCACTATGGGGCAATGGGGAGGGGTTTGCATTGTTGTCACTATGGGGAGGGGTTTGCATTGTTGTCACTATGGGGGAGGGGTTTGAATTGTTGTCACTATGGGACAATGGGGAAGGGGTTTGCATTGTTGTCACTATGGGGCAATGGGGAAGCGGTTTGCATTGTTGTCACTATGGAGGAATGGGGAAGGGGTTTGCATTGTTGTCACTACGGGGCAATGGGGAAGGGGTTTGCATTGTCACTATGGGGGAATGGGGAAGGGGTTTGCATTGTCACTATGGGGCATTGGGGGAGGGGTTTGCATTGTCACTATGGGGCAATGGGGAGGGGTTTGCATTGTTGTCACTATGGGGGAATGGGGAAGGGGTTTGCATTGTTGTCACTATGGGCAATGGGGGAGGGGTTTGCATTGTTGTCACTATGGGCAATGGGGGAGGGGTTTGCATTGTTGTCACTATGGGGCAATGGGGAGGGGTTTGCATTGTTGTCACTATGGGGCAATGGGGAGGGGTTTGCATTGTTGTCACTATGGGGCAATGGGGGGGGTTTGCATTGTCACTATGGGGCAATGGGGAAGGGGTTTGCATTGTCACTATGGGGCAATGGGGAAGGGTTTGCATTGTTGTCACTATGGGGCAATGGGGGAGGGGTTTGCATTGTTGTCACTATGGGGAGGGGTTTGCATTGTTGTCACTATGGACAATGGGGAAGGGGTTTGCATTGTTGTCACTATGGGGCAATGGGGAGGGTTTGCATTGTTGTCACTATGGGGCAATGGGGAAGCGGTTTGCATTGTTGTCACTATGGGGGAGGGGTTTGCATTGTTGTCACTATGGGAGGCAATGGGAAGGGGTTTGCATTGTTGTCACTATGGGGCAATGGGGAGGGGTTTGCATTGTTGTCACTATGGGGCAATGGGGAAGCGGTTTGCATTGTTGTCACTATGGGGGAATGGGGGAGGGGTTTGCATTGTTGTCACTATGGGGGAATGGGGGAGGGGGTTGCATTGTCACTATGGGGCAATAAGGAAGGGGTTTGCATTGTTGTCACTTTGGGGCAATGGGGGGAGGGGTTTGCATTGTTGTCACTATGGGGGAATGGGGGAGGGGTTTGCATTGTTGTCACTGGGGCAATGGGGGAGGGGTTTGCATTGTTGTCACTGGGGCAATGGGGAAGGGGTTTGCATTGTCACTGTGGGGGAATGGGGGAGGGGTTTGCATTGGTTGTCACTATGGGGCAAATGGGGAGGGGTTGCATTGTTGTCACTATGGGGCAATGGGGAAGGGGTTTGCATTGTCACTATGGGGGAATGGGGAGGGGTTGCATTGTTGTCACAATGGGGGAGGGTTTGTATTGTCACTATGGGGAATGGGGAAGGGGTTTGCATTGTTGTCACTATTGTAATGTTGGGGGAGCGATAGCCGCATTGGACCAGCAAGCTCCCACAAACAGCAATGTGAAATGACTATACCATCAGTTTTCTTTGTGATGCGGTTTGAAGAATGGAACCCCAGGAAAGAACATCCTCAGATAGTGCTGGTGGCGCTTATTCATCTTCCTGAGGGATGTTTAAAGGTCTCATTTGAAAAAAACGTCACCTCTGACAATACAGACTGAAATGGAGACCAAGCTAAAAAAGGGGAGATCTCATGAGGGGCTAACAAAAAGTTTGATCAAAGTGAAAGGTTTAATGGAGAAGATTGGAGACAAGAATGTAATGCAAGAACCACAGCTGATGGGCAAAGTTTATTTGCTTTATTTTCCTGAGTGATTGTGTTCTTCCCCTACCAGGCCTGGGCGGTGGCGGACGGGCAAATATCACCAAGGAGTTGATGGGCCAGATCCTGCAAAATGGAAAGCAACCTCCGCTGTGCCCTCACAAGAGCGGGAGTTCAAACTGATTTATGATGGCACCAAGGAGACCCCCATGCAGCCATACAAGATCTACCAAGTGTGTGACATTCACATGGGGGAAACATCACTCCAGGTATAGGAGCTACGTGAAATTCCAGAATATTGCTCAGGCCCACCCAACCTTCTTCCCTTTTTTGTTTTATTCCACCCTCAAAAAGAGGCAAATGTAAAATTCATTACATCCCATGTTGACCTTTTCGCACTCCCCTCTCACAGCATTAATGCAAAGGTTTACAAAGAGTGATGTGGAAAAACAGCTCACCTAGTGGTTATTGGTGCTGGACCAGCAGCTCGAGAATCAGGGTAACCAACCATTCTGTATTTTACAGGATCATCCTGTGGTTCAGCTGATTGTCCCGCACCTTACTTCACGCAATGTCATTTGCAGCAGCAACTGGGAAACGGTTTCGGAGACTTCTCTTGTTGCTGCCTTCTGGCCCCCTCTCTCCCACCGCCTTCTGGCCCCCCTCTCTCTCCCTCTCCTTCTGCCCCCTCTCTCTCCTTCTGGTCCCCTCTCTCTCCTTCCCTCCCTGTCTGGCCCCCGCTCTCTCCCTCTCCTTCTGGCCCCCTCTCTCCTCCTTCTGGCCCCTCTCTTTCCTTCCCTCTCCTTCTGCCTCCGCTCTCTCCCTCTCCTCTGGCCCCCTCTCTCTCCCTCTCCTTCTGGCACCCTCTCCCTCCCTCTCCTTCTGGCCCCCTCCTCTCTCCCTCTCCTTCTTGCCCCCTCTCCCTCCCTCTGCCCCCCTCTCCCTCCCTCTCCTTCTGGCCCCTCTCCCTCCTCTCCTTCTGGGCCTCCGCTCTCTCCCTCTCCTTCTGGCCCCTCCTCCCTCCCACTCCTTCTGGCCCCCTCTCTCTCCCACTCCTTCTGGCCCCCGCTCTCTCATCTCCTTCTGGCCCCCTCCTCCCTCCCTCTCCTTCTGGCCCCCTCTACCTCCCACTCCTTCTGGCCCCTCTCTCTCCCACTCCTTCTGGCCGCCTCTCCTCCCTCTCCTTCTGGCCTCCTCCCTCTCCTTCTGGCCCCCTCTCCCTCCCTCTCCTTCTGGCCTCCGCTCTCTCCCTCTCCTTCTGGCCCCCGCTCTCTCCCTCTCCTTCTGGCCCCCTCTCCCTCCCTCTCCTTCTGGCCCCCTCTCCCTCCCTCTCCTTCTGGCCCCCTCTCCCTCCCTCTCCTTCTGGCCTCCGCTCTCTCCCTCTCCTTCTGGCCCCTCCTCCCTCCCACTCCTTCTGGCCCCCGCTCTCTCCCTCTCCTTCTGGCCCCCTCCTCCCTCCCTCTCCTTCTGGCCCCCTCTACCTCCCACTCCTTCTGGCCCCCTCTCTCTCCCACTCCTTCTGGCCGCCGCTCTCTCCCTCTCCTTCTGGCCTCCTCCCTCTCCTTCTGGCCCCCTCCCTCCCTCTCCTTCTGGCCTTCGCTCTCTCCCTCTCCTTCTGGCCCCCCTCCCCCTCCCTCTCCTTCTGGCCCCCTCTCCCTCCCACTCCTTCTGGCCCCCTCTCCTCCCACTCCTTCTGGTCCCCGCTCTCTCCCTCTCCTCCTGGCCCCCGCTCTCTCCTTCTGGCCCCCTCTCCCTCCCTCTCCTTCTGGCCTTCTCTCTCTCCCTCTCCTTCTGGCCCCCTCCTCCCTCCCTCTCCTTCTGGCCCCCTCTCCCTCCCACTCCTTCTGGCCCCCTCTCTCCCCACTCCTTCTGGTCCCCGCTCTCTCCCTCTCCTCCTCGCCCCCGCTCTCTCCCTCTCCTTCTGGCCCCCTCTCTCTCCTTCTGGCCCCGCCCCTCTCTCCCTCTCCTTCTGGCCCCCTCTCTCTCCTTCTGGCCCCCTCTCTCTCCTTCTGGCCCCCTCTCTCTCCTTCTGGCCCCCTCTCTCTCCTTCTGGCCATCTCTCCCTGCCTCTCCTTCTGGCCTCCGCTCTCTCCCTCTCCTTCTGGCCCCCTCCTCCCTCCCTCTCCTTCTGGCCCCCTCTCCCTCCCACTCCTTCTGGCCCCCTCTCTCCCCACTCCTTCTGGTCCTCTCTCTCCCTCTCCCCCTCGCCCCCGCTCTCTCCCTCTCCTGCTCTCCCCCGCTCTCTCCCTCGCCCCCGCTCTCTCCCTCTCCTTCTGGCCCCCTCTCTCTCCTTCTGGCCCCCTCCCTCTCCTTCTGGCCCCCTCTCTCTCCCACTCCTTCTGGCCCCCTCTCTCTCCCCCTCCTTCTGGCCCCCGCTCTCTCCCTCCTCCTACTGGCCACCTCTCTCTCCCCTCCTTCTGGCCCCCGCTCTCTCCCTCTCCTGCTCTCCCCCGCTCTCTCCCTCTCCTTCTGGCCCCTCTCTCTACCCTCTCCTTCTGGCCCTCTCTCTCCCTCTCCTTCTGGCCCCTCTCTCCCACTCCTTCGGGCCTCCGCTCTCTCCTCTCCTTCTGGCCCCCTCCTCCCTCCCTCTCCTTCTGGCCCCCTCTCCCTCCCACTCATTCTGGCCCCCTCCTCCCTCTCTCTCCTTCTGGCCCCCTCCCTCCCCCTCCTTCTGGTCCCCTCTCTCCCTCTCCCTTCTGGCCCCCTCTCCCTCCCTCTCCTTCTGGCCCCTGCTCTCTCCCTCTCCTTCTGGCCCCTGCTCTCTCCCTCTCCTTCTGGCCCCCGCTCTCTTCCTCTCCTTCTGGCCCCCGCTCTCTCCTTCTCCTTCTGGCCCCCTCTCCCTCCCTTCTCCTTCTGGCCCCCCTCTCTCCCTCTCCTTCTCCTTCTGCCCCCGCTCTCTCCCTCTCCTTCTGGCCCCCTCTCTCTCTTTCTGGCCCCCTCTCTCTCCTTCTGGCCCCCTCTCTCTCCTTCTGGCCCCCTCTCTCACTCTCTCGGCCTCCCCACCCAATTCATTTTTTTTCCAATGAAGGGACATTTAGCATGGCCAATCCGCCTACCCTGCACATCTTTTTGGTTGTGTGGGCTAACCCACACAAACACAGGAGAAATGTGCAAACTCCACACAGACAGTGACCCAGAGCCACGATTGAACCTGGGACCTCGGCGTCGTGAGACAGCAGTGCTAGCCACTGTGCTGCCCCCTCTCTCCCTTCTGGCTCCTTCCTTCTGTCTGTCTGTCTCTCTCTCTCTCTCTTTTTCTTTCTCTCTTCCCCTCTTTCTCTCTTTCCCCCTTTCTCTCTTTCCCCCCTTTCTCTTCCCCCCTTTCTCTTCCCCCTTTCTCTTCCCCCCTTTCTCTCCCCCCCTTCTCTTCCCCCCTTCTCTTTCCCCCCTTCTCTTTCCCCCTTTCTCTTTCCCCCTTTCTCTTTCCCCCCCTTTCTCTTTCCCCCCCTTTCTCTTTCCCCCTTTCTCTTTCCCCCTTTCTCTCCCCCCCTTTCTCTTTCCCCCTTTCTCTCCCCCGCTTTCTCTCCCCCCTTTCTCTCCCCCCCTTTCTCTCCCCCCCCTTTCTCTCCCCCCCTTTCTCTCCCCCCCCCTTTCTCTCTCCCCCCCTTTCTCTCCCCCCCTTTCTCTCCCCCCCCTTTCTCTCCCCCCCTTCTCTTCCCCCCCCCTTTCTCTTCCCCCCCTTTCTCTTCCCCCCTTTCTCTTCCCCCCCCCTTTCTCTTCCCCCCCCTTTCTCTTTCCCCCCCCGCTTTCTCTACCCCCTTTCTCTTACCCCCTTTCTCCACTTCTGGCCCTTTCTCTTCCCCTCTCTCTTTCTCCTTTTCTCTTTCTCCTTTCTCTTTCCCCTTTCTCTTCCTCCCCCCTCGCTCTCCCCCCCCCCGCTCTCCCCCCCCCCCTCGCTCTCCCCCCCTCGCTCTCCCCCCCCTCGCTCTCCCCCCCCTCGCTCTCCCCCCCCCTTGCTCTCCCCCCTCGCTCTCCCCCCTCGCTCTCCCCCCTCGCTCTCCCCCCTCGCTCTCCCCCCTCGCTCTCCCCCCTCGCTCTCCCCCCTCGCTCTCCCCCCTCGCTCTCCCCCCTCGCTCTCCCCCCTCGCTCTCCCCCCCTCGCTCTCCCCCCTCGCTCTCCCCCCTCGCTTTCCCCCTCTCTCTCCCCCTCTCTCTCCCCTCTCTCTCCCCCTCTCTCTCCCCCTCTCTCTCCCCCTCTCTCTCCCCCTCTCTCTCCCCCTCTCTCTCCCCCTCTCGCTCATCCCCCCCCCCCCTCGCTCCCCCCCTCGCTCTCCCCTCTCTCTGCCCCTCCCCCTCGCTCTCCCCCCCCCTCGCTCTGCCCCCCCTCGCTCTCCCCCCTCTCTCTCCCTCTCTCTCCCCCCCCCCCTCTCTCTCCCCTCGCTCTCCCCCCCTCTCTCTCACCCCCTCTCTCTCCTCCCTCTCTCTCCTCCCTCTCTCCCCCCTCTCTCTCCCCCTCTCTCTCCCCCTCTCTCTCCCCTCTCTCTCCCCCCTCTCTCTCCCCCTCTCTCTCCCCCTCTCCCACCCCCTCTCTCTCCCCCCTCTCTGTCCCCCTCTCTCCTCTCTCCCCTCCTCTCTTCTCCCCCCTCTCTCCCCCCTCTCTCTCCCCTCCCTCCCCCCTCTCTCCTCCCCTCCTCTCTCCCCCCCTCTCTCCCCCTCTCTCTCCCCCTCTCTCCCCCCTCTCTCCCCCTCCTCTCCCCCTCTCTCTCCCCCTCTCTCTCCCCCTCTCTCTCCCTCTCTCTCCCCCCCTCTCTCTCCCCCCTCTCTCTCCCCCCTCTCTCTCCCCCTCTCTCTCCCCCCTCTCTCTCCCCCCTCTCTCTCCCCCTCTCTCTCCCCTCTCTCTCCCCCCTCTCCTCCCCTCTCTCTCCCCCTCTCTCTCCCCCTCTCTCTCCCCCGCCTCTCTCTCTCCCTCTCTCTCTCCCTCTCTCTCTCCTCTCTCTCTCTCCCCTCTCTCTCCCCTCTCTCTCTCTCCCCCTCTCTTCCCCCCTCGCTCTTCCCCCCCTCGCTCTTCCCCCCCTCGCTCTTCCCCCCCTCCCCCTCGCTCTTCCCCCCCTCGCTCTTCCCCCCCTCGCTCTTCCCCCCTCGCTCTTCCCCCTCGCTCTTCCCCCCTCGCTCTTCCCCCCCTCGCTCTTCCCCCCCCCTCCTTCCCCCCCCTCTTTCTCTCTCTCTCTCACTCCTTCTATCTCTCGTTCGCTCTCTTTCCTTTTGTCTCTCTGTCTGTTACACATGCCTTCTGACTCTCTCTCTCTGACTCCTCTCTGTTAATTTCTTTCACTCCTCTCTCTCATTCACTCTCTTTGACTCCTCTCTGTCTCGTTCTCTCTCCTCTCTCACTCTCTGTGTCTCTCTCTTTTTCACTCCTCTCTGTGTGTCTCTCCATAGGACCATAGAAAGGTTATGGTGCAGGAAGAAGCCATTCAGCCCATCGTATCTGTGCCTGCCAAAAAAGAAATGAGCCGCTCATTTTAGTCCCATTTTCCAGCACCTGGTCTGTAGCGATTTACAGAATTTTGGGCACTGATCCAGGCACCTTTTTAAAGGAGTTGAGCATTTCGGCCTCTTAACACCCACTTAGACAGTGAATTCTAGATGCATCCACCCTCTCAGTGAAAATTATTTTCCTCGTGTCCCCTCTAATCCTTCTGCCAATCACCTTAAATTCATGCCCCCCGAATAATTGACCCATCAGCGGAGGGGACGAGAGGGGGGAGGGGGCTGGATGGGGCGAGAGCGGGGAGGGGGCTGGATGGGGCGAGAGCGGGGAGGGGCGGGGAGGGGAGCGGGCGAGAGTGGGGATGGGACCCTATCTGGGCCCCTCAATTAGTCACTCCTTAGCCGCCTCTGTTCTGAGGAAAACAATCCTTGTCGACCTCATCTCTCCTCATAGCTGCAATTTCCAAACACTGGCAACGTTTTTGGAAATGTTCTTTGTGCCCTGTCCAGAATAATTCTATCCCATCCTAATGAGGTGACCAGAACAGTACACACAATTCCAGCTGGGCCCTAACCAGCATTTTAAACAGTCCTATCATTACAGCCCTGCTTTTGTATTTAATACCTCGCCCAATTAAGGAAAGAATTACATCTGCTTTCTTGACATCCTGGTCCAGCTCTCCGGCCACCTTCAAGGACCTGTCGATCTGCACTAAATGTCCCTCACTTCCTCAACCCCTCTCAATACCTTCCCATTTAACTATTCCCTTGCTTTGTTTGCCCTCCCCAAATGCATTACATTCTCATTGTCTGGCCCCCTCCCCCTCTCTGGCCCCCCTCCCACTCTGGCCCCCCCCCGCTCTGGCCCCCTCCCCCGCTCTGGCCCCCTCCCCCGCTCTGGCCCCCTCCCCCGCTCTGGCCCCCTCCACGCTCTGGCCCCCTCCCCGCTCTCCCTCTCCTCCAAGTGGTGTGTGAGAGACTCCACAATCTCAAACTCCTGTCTGTGACGTCCTATTCGAGGTAATTTCATTCTCCAGGTCCCTATCCCTTCCATACTGAAGTTGAAATTCAAAGCAAAGAGCACTTGTTGTGGGGATACTGGGCCATGCATAAGGTGGTATTAATCCCTCTGGCCCATTTTGTACTCCCAGAAATCACCAGTGTCAATCTCATGAGATGTTTCTCTGCTACATGTCTGATTTGTATCCCTGTTGTTGATGTATAATATCCGTGCCGCAAACCATACAATATCTCAAGTATGTATGTTTACATTACATATATAATATATATAGGTATTATATATAACAATTGGGATGTGTTTAACCGTGTCTGCAGGCAGTTCATTCCAGATCATAACAACTTGCTGTGTACATTTATTGTCCTCTGTCACCTCCTGTACAACTCTGCCCTGAATAATTTCCCTGGTTCAGCACTTGTATTGTTTTATGGAGGAAGTGTTCCAATGCTGGCCAGAGCTGAAGGTTGTACAATCTTTGTCTTCCCTGCGTGCAAACATTTTTGTAAAAACAAAAGGAAATGTTTTGGGTGGAGTGGAAAGGAAAGGCAAACTGCAAGTATTGGAAATACACAGCAGGGGTAAAGAGAAAAGCCTGGCCAGCCATTTTGAATTGATCCCTCATTAGAATTCAAATTCCTTCTGCGAATGAGTGACTGAATGTGTCTTTCTCTTTCTCTCAGAGACCGTTGAGTATGAAGTGGAAGATGATGAAGAGGTAAGTATGTCAATGGTTTTAATCACTCTCAAAGCAACAGCTCAAGCACGTAGGGCCAAACGATCTCCTTCAGTGCTGTATGGTTCTGTGGCTTGCGTGCCCACTCAACATAAACCAGCATTCTGTTGAGTCCAGCCCTGCAATTTAAAACACTGAATTTCTAGTACACTAGCCCCCTGGAGGAAGATTATTTCTGACCTCTGCAGGATGCACCTGTAGGGCTGAAAATTAACCCTTTCCAGAAACTGCCTCAAACTTTGAGCTCTTAGGATTAAATTCCGAGGATAGGATTTCAAAACCTGCCGCCTGTTCCCTTGAGTTAGAAGGTCAATGTTCAAAATGACATATGGATCAGACAAGTGCTTCCCTCTAGAAGGAGAAGCCAAAACAATGAGACACAACTTAAAATGAGATCTGGCCATTCGGGGATGAAATCTGGAAAGATGCTTTCACACAGTATGGACATTTGGAACTCTCTCCTCTGCAAGATTGTAGATGCTGAGACTCTACTGGAGATTTCCTGATGGAGATTGAGAGGTTATTGTTGGATAAGGGTATCAAGAAATCTGGAGCAAAGGCAGGTAAATAGAGTTGAGGTACACGTCAACCATAATCTAATAGCCATGATGTGGAGATGCCGGCGTTGGACTGGGGTGAGCACAGTAAGAATTCTTACAACACCAGGTTAAAGTCCAACAGGTTTGTTTCGAATCACTAGCTTTCGGAGCACTGCTCCTTCCTCAGGACCTTCCTCAATGCTTCGGACCTGAGGAAGGAGCTAATGATTTGAAAGAGGGCGCTAGCTATGAAGAGAGGTTGAGTAGATTAGGATCATTTTCATTAGAAAGACGGAGGTTGAGGGGGCCTCATTGAGGTCTACAAAATCATGAGAGGTATAGACAAGGTGGATAGCAAGAAGCTTTTTCCCCAGAGTGGGGGACTCAATTACTAGTCGTCACGAGTTCAAGGTGAGAGGGGAAAAGTTTGAGAGATATGCGGGGAAAGTTATTTACGCAGAGGGGGGTGGGTGCCTGGAACGCATTGCCAGCAGAGGTGGTGGGTGCCTGGAACGCGTTGCCGGCGGCGATGTTAGAGGCGGGGACGATAGCGTTAGTTAAGATGTATCTAGACAGATATATGAATGTGCAGGGAGCAGAGGGATACAGATCCTTACAAAATAGGCGACAGTTTTAGATAGAGGATCTGGATCGGTGCAGGCTTGGAGGGCCGAAGGGCCTGTTTCTGTGCTGTAATTTTTCTTTGTTCTTTGAAACAAACCTGTTGGACTTTAACCTGGTGTTGTAAGACTTCTTACTATAATCTAATAGAACAGCGGAACAAGCTCAATTTGTTGAATGGCCTCATCCTCTTCCTGCAAAGCCATCTTGATCCTTTTCCTAGCCCAGAGACATTGAGGTCAGTTGTTGTGCCCTACTAGTAACCCCCGACTAGTAACCCCCGACTAGTAACCCCCGACTAGTAACCCCCGACTAGTAACCCCCGTGAGATCACTCTCACACATTTAAGAATATGAACTGGACCTGACTGATGGGTAGAGCTCAGTTCACATCATGGGCTGCACCTGCCCAATGAACCAACACTGTTGCTAACTGAACCTGGTGTGACTTGCTGATTTTTTACAAAGTCATGTTTGACAATGTCTTAACAAAGCTCAACTCTGTAACTGATTTATTTCTCTCTTTGCAGCAACAACTCCAAGATTTGTTCCCATCAATGACCTTAAAAGGTGAGAATGGGCTTCACCATTTGCTTTTGTTTTTTGACAAGGGAAGTAAATTCCTTGGTGTGGATTGAGATTACTTCTTCTTTGACAATCCCTCATAATTGAGGATGGTTTGTTTTCAGTCCAGTTCGGTGGGTCCAGAGATGAATGAAGTCTAATGCATGCTCTGCAGATTCTGCCACATGCAGGACAAGTGGTGCTTGGAAGGTTGGGCAGATAAATTGTTGGGGAGTATTGTACACTCTCCAATGCTTTGACTTCATGTCTGTGAGTTCCCAACAAAGTCTATTGATGCGTTCAGTGCCTTCCCAAATGAGCCTTCTCCATTTTAGTCAGTCACATGCATCCTGTCTTTCTTCATCCCAAGATATGGTAAATGGGCCACATTATCTCGCCATTGATCTTAATTGATATGGGGGGGGGGGGGGGGGGGGGATGCTGTGCTGCGGGAGTAGAAAATGAGCTGGAGCTGAGTTTCTGAGTGAGTGCACAAGTGCCATCTGCCATTGAAGATCAGTGATTTGGATTGAAAACGGCATAGGTTGAACAGCTTTTGTATGTTTTGTAAATTACCTTTGCCTTTGGGTTATATGCTGGGATGGTGGTTTGCCTTTGGGTTATATGGGTTATGGTGGTTATATGCTGGGTTATGATGGTTTTGCCTTTGGGTTATACTGGGTTATGGTGGTTATATGCTGGGATATGGTGGTTTTGCCTTTGGGTTATATGCTGGGTTATGGTGGTTATATGCTGTGGTTTATATGGGTGTGGGTTATGTTGGTGCTGTTGGATATGGTTTGCCTTGTTATGCTGGGATATGGTGGTTTTGCTTTGGGTTATACGCTGGGTTATGGTGGTTATATGCTGGGTTATGGTGGTTATATGCTGGGATATGGTGGTTTTGCCTTTGGGTTATATGCTGGGTTATGGTGGTTTTGCCTTTGGGTTATATGCTGGGATATGGTGGTTTTGCCTTTGGGTTATATGCTGGGATATGGTGGTTATATGCTGGGATATGGTGGTTTTGCCTTTGGGTTATATGCTGGGTTATGGTGGTTATGCTGGGTTATGGTTTTGCCTTTGGGTTATATGCTGGGATATGGTGGTTTTGCCTTTGGGTTATATTTGGGTTATGGTGGTTTTGCCTTTGGGTTATATGTGGGTTGGTGGTTATATGCTGGGATATGGTGGTTTTGCCTTTGGGTTATTTGCTGGGATATGGTGGTTTTGCCTTTGGGTTATATGCTGGGTTATGGTGGTTATATGCTGGGATATGGTGGTTTTGCCTTTGGGTTATATGCTGGGTTATGGTGGTTATATGCTGGGATATGGTGGTTTTGCCTTTGGGTTATATGCTGGTTATGGTGGTTTTGCCTTTGGGCTATATGTTGGGTTATGGTGGTTTGCCTTTGGGTTATATACTGGGTTATGGTGGTTATATGCTGGGTTATGGTGGTTTTGCCTTTGGGTTATTTGCTGGGATATGGTGGTTTTGCCTTTGGGTTATATGCTGGGTTATGGTGGTTATATGCTGGGATATGGTGGTTTTGCCTTTGGGTTATATACTGGGTTATGGTGGTTATATGCTGGGTTATGGTGGTTATATGCTGGGATATGGTGGTTTTGCCTTTGGGTTATATGCTGGGTTATGGTGGTTATATGCTGGGATATGGTGGTTTTGCCTTTGGGTTATATACTGGGTTATGGTGGTTATATGCTGGGATATGGTGGTTTTGCCTTTGGGTTATACTGGGTTATGGTGGTTATATGCTGGGTTATGGTGGTTATATGCTGGGTTATGGTGGTTATATGCTGGGTTATGGTGGTTATATGCTGGGTTATGGTGGTTATATGCTGGGATATGGTGGTTTTGCCTTTGGGTTATATGCTGGGTTATGGTGGTTTTGCCTTTGGGTTATATACTGGGTTATGGTGGTTATATGCTGGGTTATGGTGGTTTTGCCTTTGGGTTATATACTGGGTTATGGTGGTTTTGCCTTTGGGTTATATGCTGGGTTATGGTGGTTATATGCTGGGTTATGGTGGTTTTGCCTTTGGGTTATATGCTGGGTTATGGTGGTTTTGCCTTTGGGTTATATACTGGGTTATGGTGGTTATATGCTGGGATATGGTGGTTTTGCCTTTGGGTTATATGCTGGGTTATGGTGGTTATATGCTGGGTTATGGTGGTTATATGCTGGGATATGGTGGTTTTGCCTTTGGGTTATATGCTGGGTTATGGTGGTTATATGCTGGGATATGGTGGTTTTGCCTTTGGGTTATACTGGGTTATGGTGGTTATATGCTGGGATATGGTGGTTTTGCCTTTGGGTTATATACTGGGTTATGGTGGTTATATGCGGGATATGGTGGTTTTGCCTTTGGGTTATATGCTGGGTTATGGTGGTTATATGCTGGGTTATGGTGGTTTTGCCTTTGGGTTATATACTGGGTTATGATGGTTATAGCTGGGTTATGGTGGATTTGCTTTTGGGTTATATGCTGGGTTATGGTGGTTTTGCCTTTGGGTTATATACTGGGTTATGGTGGTTATATGCTGGGTTATGGTGGTTTTGCCTTTGGGTTATATGCTGGGATATGGTGGTTTTGCCTTTGGGTTATATGCTGGGTTATGGTGGTTATATGCTGGGATATGGTGGTTTTGCCTTTGGGTTATATACTGGGATATGGTGGTTTTGCCTTTGGGTTATATGCTGGGTATGGTGGTTTTGCCTTTGGGTTATATGCTGGGATATGGTGGTTTGCCTTTGGGTTTTTGCTGGGATATGGTGGTTTTGCCTTTGGGTTATACTGGGATATGGTGGTTTTGCCTTTGGGTTATATGCTGGGATATGGTGGTTTTGCCTTTGGGTTATATGCTGGGTTATGATGGTTCTGTTGTTGAGGCTCATGCTTTGTGTGCCATTGTGGAGTAGGTGGAGGATGGTGACCAATTTCTGAGGGTAGACAAATTTGAGGAGGATCAGCTTTCAGTTGACAGAGTCAAAGGTTTTCTGAGGTTGAGAAAGGCCATGTGGTTGGTACTGTTCCTAGCATTTTTCTTGGATTTTCTAATCAATGACTATCATGTCTGTGGTGCCTCACGATGGGTGAAAAATGCTCTGCAGCTCCTCAAGGAGCTCTTTGACAACTAAGAGGAGGCAATTTAGGAGGATCCTTGTGATAATTTTCCCTGTGGCAGAATGCTGGGAGACTGCTCTGCAGTTAGTGCAAATGAACTTGTCTCCTTCTTGAATATTGTTATAATGACCGGGTCCCTGAGATTACTCTGCATGCTCTCCTTTTCCCTGATGAGGGATATGAGGTTGTGCAGCCAGGCTAGGAGTGTACCTTCATTGTGTTTCAGAACATTGGCATTTACACCAGGGGCTTCGTCGTTTTTCAGCTTTGTTCTGGACTGGAATGGTGCTGAAACTGAGCCAGATGAGGCATTGAAGAATGGAGTTTAGGGCATTCAAATCGAAGACAGAATGTCAGTTGAGGAGTTCTTCAGAATCTTCTGTCTAGTGAGCACTGACTGCCTCCTTGTTCTGAATAATGGACTTAACAGAATGTGCATGATTAGTGTCAGTAACAAACTCTCCCAGGTCACGTAGAATACGGATTAAAGCTCCCTCCACTGTGCTCCATCAATGTAATGAAATGAAAATTGCTTATTGTCACAAGTAGGCTTCAAATGAAGTTACTGTGAAAAGCCCCTAGTCGCCACATTCCGGTGCCTGTTCGGGGAGGCTGGTACGGGAATTGAACCCACACTGCTGGCCTGCCTTGGTCTTCTTTCAAAGCCAGCTATTTAGCCCACTGTGCTAAATCAGCCCCAACCCCAGGGCAGGAACAGTACGGTTTAGATAGAGTAAGGCTGCCTCTGCACTGTTTCAACAAACACTTCGAGGACACGTACAGCCATGAGTAAGATGCAGATTAAAGCTACCTAAAGACTGCCCCATCACACACTAAAGCCAGTGCCTGACCCAGTCTTCTATTGAGTCCTCCATTTACTTTTTAAGAACAATATTGATACACTATCAATTACGACGAGACAAAGTAGAATGTAATTGAGGCTTTATTACACAGAGGTTTGTGGCCTCCTACTGCAGCTGATGAAATGGCTGCTGTACGGGGAGCACACACATTTATACTCCGCATACTGGGCGGAGCCAGCAGGCAGGGATCTACCCCCGTACCTGTAGTACAGGGGCCTTATCGTAAAACACAGTATATACATCAGTGGTGACTACAAATATTTTCACTTTTATTTTTCCTCTCTTTTGATTTGTGCCAGAAAATGCCAGCCTACCACCATACCCAACGCAGACCTGGCCAAAACAGGAAGTTACGTGCCTGATTCGTGCATGAATGGAGGACTTGCTACCCGACGCTAACGCAAGGGGACCTTGCCCATGCAAACCTTGATCACAGTGGAACTGTCATCAGCCGAACCTTGCCCATGCAGGCCTCATTCAACCTAATGCTCCTCCAGTCGCTCAAGGAACTCTTAATCCTCTCCCAGCACAGCCAGTGGATCAGTTCTCATCTCTGACTACATCTGAAATGTTTATCACTCTCTGCCAGGTAGTGTTGCCGCTTTTTTCTCATTGTTTTCCCCTGTATAAACCTGAGGACATTGCTGGCTTTAAATTCAGGTGGCATGTTACTTCCTAAAGAATCAAGCATCAGATCTTTAAAACATTTTGGGGGTGAAAACTTTACTTGTACAGCATTATTGCATTGGCGAACCGTTATACACTGTACCTGATATTCAGTTTTATTAAAGACAGTGGGTCTGAGTATCCAGAGGCAATAGAACCAACAATTGACTCAATCCCATCCATTGAGGAGACAGTAATAGAAATTATGCTGATAGTTCGGAAGATAAAATGCACAACAACATAGACACTTTGGACAAATGGCTAGTTTGTGTACTGTACATTTTATCTAATTCTTTGAATGGGACTGAGATGAGTTTCTATCTCTTAAGCTGTTAAGAGTGCAGAGTTTGGTTGTATCACAGTTGAGCTTCATCCCGCTTTTGCTGAATATCTGTACAAGTAACTTGCCATGAGGAGTGAAGCCCTGTGGAGTTGTAGCCTCTCCCCTAGCTAAAGTAAAGACCGGTGCAGAGTGCTTTTTGCCATTTCAATGTCCCAAAACCCTGCTTTAGTGAAGTACTTTTAAAATGTAGCCACTATTGCCATGTAGGAAATGCAGCATCCAACACAGCAAGCCCTCTCAAATTGCAATGAGATAAATGACCAGATAATCTTTTTCCCAGTGATGTTGGCGGAAGAATTAATATAAACCAGGAAAGATGCCTTGCTCCTCTTTATAATAGTGCAGTGGGAATTTTACCACCTTCCCTGAAAGTCAACAAGGCAGCACTCCCTCATTACTGGCACTGGATTATCGCTTGTCTCTGAAGTGGGACTTGAATCTAATTCTGATTCGGAAGCAAGCGTGCTATCTACTGAGCCATGGCTGAAACTGCATAAAAGTTTGGTTGCTATAACCCCTGCAGCATTAACCTAACCAGCTCCGCTGCTATCATTGTTTTTGCATAGTATTTACAGCACAGAAATAGATCATCTGGCTCAACTGACCCATACCAGTGTTTTATACTCCACACGAGCCTCCTCCTAACCTTCTTAACCTTGTAGAAGTCTTAAAGCACCTAGTTAAAGGTCCAACAGGTTTGTTTGGAGTCACTAGCTATCGGAGCACAGCTCCTTCGTCAGGTGAGTGAAAGCTAGTGATTCGAAACAAACCTGTTGGACTTTAACCTGGTGTTGTAAGACTTCTTACTGTGCCCACCCCAGTCCAACGCCGGCATCGCCACATCATGGCTTCTTAACCCTAACAGACCTAATTTTCTACAACTTTCCCCTTGTGTGTTTAACTAGTTTCCCCTTGAGTGCTATGCAATGTGCATGAACTACCTCATCTGATTGCACAATCCACATTCTCATTAATCGCTGGGTAAGGAAGTTTTTTCCTAAATTCGCTTTTAGATTTATTAGTGACAAGCTTATATTATGGCCCCTAGGCCGGTCTCCCCCCAAAGTGAAAACATCTCTGCATCTACCCTATCAAACTCGATGGGCCGAATGGCCTCCTTCTGCATTGTAAATTCTATTAAACCTGTCCACCTTAAAGGTCTCCATCAGGTCAACCCTCGCCTTCACTTTTCTAGTGAAAAGCCTGTTCAATTTTTCCAGATAGATAAACCTCTCACTTCTGGTAACATTACTGTTTCCTGCACTTTCTCCAGTGCCTCTATATTCTTTCTATAATATGGAGACCAGAACTGTTTACGGTACTCTCAAGTGTAGTCTAACCGAGGTTCTGTCTCCTTCTGTGGCAGTGACTGACCTGGATGTGAAGTTCCAATACCGGGGCAAACAGATGGGATCGTTGATCACTGTCAGCAACCCTCATGGCTGCCGCCTGTACTATGGGGACCTCGGTCCTATCCCAGACCAAGTGGAGCTCTTCGGACCCATCACCCTGGAGCAGGTCCGTTTCCCCAGCACGGACCAGGTCTCTCATGAGAAGCAGCGATTTTACACCAATCACTTGTTGGATGTCATGGACCGAGGTCTGATCCTGGAGATCCATGGCCAGGATATTTATGCCATCCGCCTGTGCCAGTGTAAAGTGTTCTGGTCTGGGCCCTGCGCCATTGGACCACCAGGACCTAACCCCCTTGAGAGGGAGAAGAAGATCAAACTCTTCAGTTTGGAGAACTTCCTCAGTGGTGAGTTGGCCAATTTTGTTAAATTATTAATTTTAATTTGTGTCTGAAAAAAGGTCAGGGATGTTGTGTTGACAATGGACTATTTCACATTTATATCGTATCTATATACGTATACGTATATATGGCACCGTATCTATATCAAGCACTCCCATCTTAGGGCGGCACGGGGGCACAGCAGTTACCACTGCTACCTCACAGCACCTGGGACCCAGGTTCGATTCCGACCTCGGGTGACTGGCTGTGTGTGTGGAGTTTGCACATTCTCCCAGTGTCTGTGTGGGTTTCTTCCGGGTGCTCCGGTTTCCTCCCACAATCCAAAGATGTGCAGGTTAGGTGGATTGGCCATGCTAAATTGCCCCTAGATGGGGTTACGGGGAGAGGGTGGTGGCTTGGACTTAGGTAGAGTGCTCTTTCATAGGGGCAATGCAGACTCGATGGGCCGAATGGCCTCCTTCAGCACTGTAGGGATTCTGTGATTGAATAAACAATAAAGATCACGGTCATTCAATCCCAATCTCAGAAAAATATTCGCAAACAGATTTGTGTGTCCAGCATATGTAGAAAACAAGGCAAACAATTTTCTCATAGCAAGGTTGCGCAAACAGCAATATGCCAATGACATGGTAATCTGCTTTTTAGTTATGGTGGTTGAGGGATAGATACTGGCCAGACCACTGGAGAGAACTCACCTTCTTTACTCTGAATAGTGCCATAGGATCTTTTACTTTTCACCTGGACAGGGCCTCAATCTAATACCTATAGCACCTTAACAGAGTAAAAACGTCCCAAGGCACTTGACAGGAGCAATCACTACAAACATTTGACACTGCACATAAGGGAGTATTAAGGTAGAACTTGTCAAAATAGGGCTTTAAGGAGCATCTTAAAGGATGAGAGAGATAGAAAGGTTGAGAGATTTAATGAGAGAATTCCAGAGCTTAGGGCCAAAACAGCTGAAGATACTCACCAATGATCAAAGGAAATTGAAGATACATTAGGGACCAAAACTGGGGGGGGGCACAAAAGTCTCAGGGTATTAGGGTGGAGGAAGCTGCAGAGTCAGGACATGGCAATGCTTCTGCAACACCCTGGGCGAGTGTGTGGTTAACTGCAGCCCCACAAGCCCCGGAGTCCCAACATAATTAACCAATAATTTCTATAAGGTGTTTGAGATCTTTGGCCCTTGGCTGCTCCAGTGACTTACAGGGGAGTAAAACACAAAGAAAACTGTTTATTTACAACAAGAGAAGAGGTAAACCTATAATGGTGATAAACTATTTGTGATTTTTATCAATGACTCGGAGGAGGGGGCTGAAGGGTGGGTCAGTAAATTTACTGATGACACCAAGATTGGTGGAGTAGTGGATGAGGTGGAGGGCTGTTGTAGGCTGCAAAGAGACATTGATAGGATGCAGAGCTGGGCCGAAAAATGGCAGATGGAGTTTAACCCTGATAAGTGCGAGGTGATTTATTTTGGTAGAAAAAAATTGAATGCGGATTACAGGGTCAACGGCAGGGTTCTGAGGAATGTGGAGGAACAGAGAGATCTTGGTGTTGGTGTTTATTAACAGGGGGCTTGAGTTTAAGAGCCACGGGGTTATGCTGCAACAATACATGTCTCACCAGGGTCCACATTTGGAGTATTGTGTGCAGTTCTGGTCACCTTATTAAGGAAGGATGTGGAAGCATTGGAAAGGGTGCAAAGGAGATTTACCAGCTTGCTGCCTGGATTGGAGGCTAGGTCTTATGAGGAAAGGTTGAGGGAGCTAGGGCTTTTCTCTTTGGAGCGGAGGAGGATGAGAGGCGACTTAATAGAGGTTTATAAGATGATGAGGGGGATAGATAGAGTGGACGTACAGAGACTATTTCCATGGGTGGATGTAGCTGTTACAAGGGGGCATAACTATAAGATTCAGAGTGGGAGATATGGGAAGGATATCCGAGGTAGGTTCTTTACTCAGAGTGGTTAGGGCGTGGAATGGACTGCCTGCTGTGATAGTGGAATCGAACACTTTAGGAACGTTCAAGCGGTTATTATATAGGCACATGGAGCACACCAGAATGACAGGGAGTGGGATAGCTTGATCCTGTTTCGGACAATGCTCGGCACAATATCGAGGGCCGAAGGGCCTGTTCTGTTCTATGTTCTAAACTAAATTACTCCTGCAAAACTAATTACTCCTCTTCACCGTCCCACCATCTACCCACACAAACACAAGACAGACACCCAGTGGGAAGGGAAAGGATCAAAATAATGGGGTTTCAAAAGACATAAGATTAAAATCTTTGCTGCTGAGGTTGTAGTCTTTGTGGTCGGCTATCTCCTTGGGACGTGGAGTATTGAAACCACCAGTTTATTTGGATCTTCTGGCTGTAACCTACAGGCACGATTCCCAGGCTGTACAATCCCCTCTCGGGTGACACTTTAACTTGTGTTGACCTAAGCCTCCCCAAGAAAGATGCACTTCAGGCCCATTCAGTTTCTTATCTGTTGTCAACCTAGCAGACTGACCAACAGCTTGTCTAAGTTAAATAGAGTATCAAAGCAGCAGCTTTCACAAGCCTTAGAGCAACTTGGTAACCTTACAGGGAGAGGAATCCAGAAAGTAACCCCCCCCCCCCCCCCCAACTCTGTCTTCAAGCTTTAAATACTCACTAGCTAGCTAAAGAGAAAACACTGTATACCTAGAGTGAGCCCCAGCCGAGATGTCAGAGAGAGTGAGTTCTACCCTTTCTGGGAGGGACATTTGACAGAGTTCTGCTCGGCTCCTGAGCTCATGTCAAACTGAAACCCTAACAGATAGAGTCACACAACAAGGAGCGTTCCGAAACAATCTGGACCAATCTGCCAAGTCCTGGGAAATGAAAGTAGCCGATTGGCTGCCAGCCAAGTCCATCACAATGTGGCATCACTGGACCATGCTAAGTAGCACAGCTCACCAGGAGTATCCAAAAAATAAAGGAGTTACACAGAAAGCAAGGTTTTAACATGGGAATCCTTAGAAAGCAATAATTTTAAAACTGAGTTGTTCCCTCAGTACTGCATATGGAGTCCCTGTCTAGATTTGTGTTCAAATTTCTGAGGAGAACTTGAATCCATGACCTTCTGATTTAGGGCAGGAAAGCAGGTCTCAAGTGTGAGAGCTGCAGCATGATGGGCTTACACCTTTAATATAGTACAAGGTCATTTTCCCAGGTAACCTTACAATCTCACACTGCAGCGGCAAGCAAATAAGATGCTCCAATCAAGGATCTCTAGGTGGCAACAAATTTCATCTTTATAAATAGAAGAGAATATGGGTTACAGAAAACCTTATCTTCCACTATTGGCAGGTCCAAGGGACCCCTCACTCCCGGGGAGCCCCTGCAATTATCAACTCACTCCCGGGATCCCCTGCAATTATCAACTCACTCCCGGGATCCCCTGCAATTATTGACTCAGTCCCGGGGATCCCCTGCAATTATGGACTCACTCCCGGGGATCCCCTGCAATTATGGACTCAGTCCCGGGGATCCCCTGCAATTATGGACTCACTCCCGGGATCCCCTGCAATTATCAACTCACTCCCGGGATCCCCTGCAATTATGGACTCAGTCCCGGGAGCCCCTGCAATTATCACTCAGTCCCGGATCCCCTGCAATTATCACTCAGTCCCGGGGATCCCCTGCAATATTGACTCACTCCCGGGGAGCCCCTGCAATATGACTCACTCCCGGGAGCCCCTGCAATATTGACTCAGTCCCGGGATCCCCTGCAATTATGACTCAGTCCCGGGGATCCCCTGCAATTATTGACTCAGTCCTGGGAGCCCCTGCAATTATTGACTCAGTCCCGGGAGCCCCTGCAATTATCGACTCAGTCCCAGGGATCCCCTGCAATTATCGACTCAGTCCCGGGATCCCCTGCAATTATTGACTCAGTCCCGGGGATCCCCTGCAATAATCGACTCAGTCCCGGGGATCCCCTGCAATTATCAACTCAGTCCCGGGAGCCCCTACAATTATCGACTCAGTCCCGGGGATCCCCTGCAATTATCGACTCAGTCCCGGGATCCCCTGCAATTATTGACTCAGTCCCGGGAGCCCCTGCAATTATTGACTCAGTCCCGGGGATCCCCTGCAATTATCAACTCACTCCCGGGAGCCCCTGCAATTATTGACTCAGTCCCGGGGATCCCCTGCAATTATTGACTCAGTCCCGGGGATCCCCTGCAATTATGACTCAGTCCTGGGATCCCCTGCAATTATTGACTCAGTCCCGGGAGCCCCTGCAATTATGGACTCACTCCCGGGGATCCCCTGCAATTATTGACTCAGTCCCGGGAGCCCCTGCAATTATTGACTCAGTCCCGGGAGCCCCTGCAATTATTGACTCAGTCCCGGGAGCCCCTACAACTTCAACTCACTCCCGGATCCCCTTATTCGACTCAGTCCCGGGGATCCCCTGCAATTATTGACTCAGTCCCGGGGATCCCCTGCAATTATTGACTCATCCCGGGATCCCCTGCAATTATGACTCAGTCCTGGGTCCCTGCAATTATGACTCACTCCCGGGAGCCCCTGCAATTATGGACTCAGTCCCGGGGATCCCCTGTAATTATCGACTCAGTCCCGGGATCCCCTGCAATTATTGACTCAGTCCCGGGAGCCCCTGCAATTATTGACTCAGTCCCGGGAGCCCCTGCAATTATTGACTCAGTCCCGGGATCCCCTGCAATTATTGACTCAGTCCCGGGAGCCCCTGCAATTATGACTCACTCCCGGAGCCCCTGCAATTATTGACTCAGTCCCGGGATCCCCTGCAATTATTGACTCAGTCCCGGGAGCCCCTGCAATTATTGACTCAGTCCCGGGAGCCCCTGCAATTATTGACTCAGTCCCGGGAGCCCCTGCAATTATTGACTCAGTCCCGGGGATCCCCTGCAATTATTGACTCAGTCCCGGGAGCCCCTGCAATTATCGACTCAGTCCCAGGATCCCCTGCAATTATGGACTCAGTCCCGGGGATCCCCTGTAATTATCGACTCAGTCCCGGGATCCCCTGCAATTATTGACTCAGTCCCGGGAGCCCCTGCAATTATTGACTCAGTCCCGGGAGCCCCTGCAATTATCGATTCAGTCCCGGTGATCCCCTGCAATTATTGACTCAGTCCCGGGAGCCCCTGCAATTATCGATTCAGTCCCGGGGATCCCCTGCAATTATCAACTCACTCCCGGTGATCCCCTGCAATTATCGACTCAGTCCCGGGGATCCCCTGCAATTATCGACTCAGTCCCGGGGATGCCCTGCAATTATTGACTCACTCCCGGGGATCCCCTGCAATTATCGACTCAGTCCCGGGGATCCCCTGCAATTATTGACTCAGTCCCGCGGATCCCCTGCAATTATTGACTCAGTCCCGGATCCCCTGCAATTATTGACTCAGTCCCGGGATCCCCTGCAATTATTGACTCAGTTCCCGGGATCCCCTGCAATTATTGACTCAGTCCCGGTGATCCCCTGCAATTATCGACTCACTCCCGGGGAGCCCCTGCAATTATTGACTCAGTCCCGGGGAGCCCTGCAATTATTGACTCAGTCCCGGGGAGCCCCTGCAATTATGGACTCACTCCCGGGAGCCCCTGCAATTATCGACTCAGTCCCGGGAGCCCCCTGCAATTATCGACTCAGTCCCGGGGAGCCCCTGCAATTATTGACTCAGTCCCGGTGATCCCTGCAATTATTGACTCAGTCCCGGGGAAGGCCCCTGCAATTATCGACGCAGTCCCGGGATCCCTGCAATTATTGCTCACTCCCGGGGAGCCCCGCAATTATTGACTCAGTCCCGGGGAGCCCCTGCAATTATTGACTCAGTCCCGGGATCCCCTGCAATTATTGACTCAGTCCCGGAGATCCTGCCATTGTACTAAAGCAACACTTATCAAACTCATAGAATATTTATGTGACTGATATTTATTGCCCGCCCCTCTTTTATGGTGGGGCGGGCAATAAACAAAGAAATAACTGTTGCATGTAGAAATGGTACAGCAGTTATCATGGGGGATTTTAATCTACATGTCGATTGGTTTAACCAGGTTGGTCAAGGCAGCCTTGAAGAGGAGTTTATAGAATGTATCCGTGATAGTTTCCTAGAACAGTATGTAATGGAACTTACGGAGGAACAAGTTACCCTAGATCTGGTCCTGTGTAATGAGACAGGATTGATTAATGATCTCATAGTTAGGGATCCTCTCGGAAGGAGCGATTACAATATGGTTGAATTAAAAATACAGATGGAGGGTGAGAAGGCAAAATCAAACACTAGTGTTTTGTGCTTAAACAAAAGAGATTACAGTGGAATGAGAGAAGAACTGGCTACGGTAGACTGGGAGCAAAAACAGATAGTAAAGGTTTCTACAAATATATAAAACAAAAAAAAGTGGCTAAGGTAAATATTGGTCCTTTAGAGCAGTGCTTCTCAAAGTGTGGTACGCGTACCGGTGCCGGTACGCGTACCGGTGCCGGTACGCGAGCCGTCGTCTGCCGGTACGTGGAGTACTCCTAGAAAAGTACACTTTCACACTTGCGCAAAGGTGAGTGCTGAGCTGGGGCTGGGGCGTTCCAAGGTTCCGTCCTCGTGCTGAGCGGGGAGGGTGGCGGGGGGGGGGGGGGGGTTGCGTCCTCGGGCCGTGCTTGGGGGGGGGGCAATTATATTACATTATATTATTGCAAATATATCCATTATATTTGCAATAATGTAATATAATTGCCCCTGCAATAAGATATATCTCAAAAACATTTCTGGGGGTTCACATCCCCACCCCCCGAACCCCCAGCTGGATTGGCTTGTTTCGCTCACCGGTCCCTGGCACATTGAAAAAAAAAACTGCCGGTACGCAACATCAGATAGTTTGAGAAGCACTGCTTTAGAGGATGAGAAGGGAGATTTAATAATGGGAGATGAGGAAATCGCTGAGGATTGAACAGGTTTTTGGGTCGATCTTCGCAGTGGAAGACACAAATAACATGCCAGTGGCTGATGGAAATAAGGCTATGACGGTGAGGACCTTGAGAGGTAGTGATGGGCAAGCTATGCAGCTAAAGGTAGACAAGTCTCCTGACCCTGATGGATGCAACCCAGAGTAATAAAAGAGACGGCAAGGGAAATTGGAAATGCACTCGTAATAATTTACCAAAATTCACTGGACTCTGGGGTGGTCCCGGTCGATTGGAAATTAGCAAACGTGACACCACTGTTTAAAAAAGGAGATAGGCAGAAAGTGGGTAATTATAGGCCAGTTATCTTAACTTCGGTTGTAGAGAAGATGCTGGAACCTATCATCAAGGAAGAAATAGCAAGGCATCAGGATGGAAATGTCCCAGACGCAGCTGGGTTCATAAAGGGCAGGTCGTGCCTGCTAACTAAGTGGAACTTTTTTGAGGACATTATCAGTTGCGGTAGATAACGGGGAGCCAATGGATGTGGTATATCTGGATTTCCAGAAAGCCTTTGACAACGTACCACCACCAAAGGTTTGCTGCATAAGATAAAGGTACATGGCGTTAAGGGTACAAGTAGTAGCATGGATGGCGGATTGGTTAATTAAAGAGAGCAAAGGAGGCGGGTATTAATGGGTGTTTTCTCTGGTTGGCAATCAGTAGCTAGTGGTGTCCCCTCAGGGATCAGTGTTGGGCCCACAATTGTTCACAATTTACATAGATGATTGAGAGTGGGGGACCAAGCTGCAATGTATCCCAAGTTTGCAGCACGACACTAAGATGAGTGGCCAAGCAAAAAGTGCAGAAGATACTGAAAGTCTGCAGAGGGAGTTGGATAGGTTAAGTGAATGAGCTAGGCTTGGCAGATGGAATACAATGTTGGCAAATGTGAGGTTCTCCATTTTGGTAGGAATAACAGCAAAAGGGATTATTATTTAAATGATAAATATTAAAACATGCTGCTGTGCAGAGAGACCTGGGTGTGCTAGTGCATGAGTTGCAAAAAGTTGGTTCACAGGTGCACAGGTGATTAAGAAGGCAAAATGGAATTTTGTCCTCATTGCTAGAGGGATGGAGTTTAAGACTAAGGAGGTTTTACTGCAACTGTATACAGTGTTAGTGAGGCCACACCTGGAATACTGTGTTCAGTTTTGGTCTCCTTACCTGAGAAAGGACGTACTGGTGCTGGAGGGTGTGCAGAGGAGATTCACTAGTTTATCCCAGAGCTGAAGGGATTGGATTACGAGGAGAATTGAGTAGTCTGGGACTGTACTTCGTTGGAATTTAGAAGGATGAGGGGGCATCTTATTAGAAACATATAAAATTATGAAGGGAATAGATAGGATAGATGCCGAGGAGATTGTTTCCACTGGCGGGTGAAAGCAGAACTAGGGGGCATAGCCTCAAAATAAGGGGACGTAGATTTAGGACTGAGCTCAGGAGGAACTTCTTCACCCAAAGGATTGTGAATCTATGGAATTCCTTGCCCAGTGAAGCAGTTGAGGCTCCTTCATTGAATGTTTTCAAGATAAAGATAGTTTTTTGAAGAATAAAGGGTTATGGTGTTCGGGCCGGAAAGTGGAGCTGAGTCCACAAAAGATCAGCCATGATCTCATTGAATGACGGAGCAGGCTCGAGGGGCCAGATGGCCTACTCCTGCTCTTAGTTCTTATGTTCTTATGCTCGTCTCAAGCTGGCTGCAGCCTCTAATCCGGTTGATCATCCCATCCTCCTCCAAACCCATCTCCGTTCTTCCAAGTGCCAGTGCAGACTCGATGGGCCGAATGGCCTTCTTCTGCACTATGAATATTAGGAAGACTTAAAAACATTGAGCCCATTGCCTTTGGTTTCACTGCAAACTTGGGTCCCCAGCCATAAACTCTCTCTGGCGACTGACTATCGGAGACCGAACTCATTCATTTGCGTATTTGATCCCCGAGCTTCCAACCACATCCTCTGTAATGTCACCCGGACCTCACCCCTGCCTCAGCTCATCTGCTGTTGAAGCCCCATCCAAGTCTTTGTTGACTTTCCTACACAATCCTAGCCAGCCTCCCATAAGCTTGAAGTCATCCAACACCCGGCTGCCTGTGTTCTACCTGGCAACAGGTCTTGTTAACCTATCACCCCTGTCGTTGTTGACCTAAACTGACTACCAATTAAACATCAGCCGGTGATTAATGGTGTACCTCAGGGGTGGTGCAGGGACCACACTTTTCACAAAATACATTAATGATCTGGAGGAAGAAACTGAAGGCCACTGTGCTAAGTTTGCAGATGATACAAAGATCTGTAGAGGGACAGGTTAGTATTGAGGGAGCAGGCGGGCTGCAGAAGGACTTGGACAGGCTAGGAGAGTGGGCAATGAAGTGGCAGATGGAATACAATGTGGAAAAGTGAGGTTATACACTTTGGATGGAGAAATGGAGGCATAGACTATTTTCTAAACGGAAGATGCTTAGGAAATCAGAAGCACAAAGGGACTTGGGCGTCCTTGTTCACGATTCTCTTAAGGTTAAGGTGCAGGTTCAGTCGGAAGTTAGGCAGGCAAATGCAATGTTAGCATTCATGTCGAGAGGGCTAGAATACAAGACCAGGGATGTACTTTCTGAGGCTGTATAAGGCTCTGGTCAGACTCATTTGGAGTATTGTGAGCAGTTTGGGCCCCGTATCTAAGGAAGGATGTGCTGGCCTTGGAAAGGGTCCAGAGGAGGTTCACAAGAATGATCCCTGGAATGAAGAGCTTGTCGTATGAGGAACGGTTGAGAACTCTGGGTTGTACTCGTTGGGAGATTAGAAGGATGAGGGGGGATCTTATTGAAACTTACAGGATACTTTGTGGCCTGGATAGAGTGAACATTGGGAGGATGTTTCCACTTGTAGGAAAAACTAGAAGCAGAGGACACAATCTCAGACTAAAGAGACTATCCTTTAAAACAGAGATGAGGAGGAATTTCTTTAGCCAGAGGGTGGTGAATCTGTGGAACTCTTTGCCGCTGAAGGCTGTGGAGGCCAAATCACCTGAGTGTCTTTAAGACAGAGATAGATAGGTTTTTGATCAACAAGGGGATCAGGGGTTATGGGGAGAAGGCAGGAGAATGGGGATGAGAAAATATCAGACATGATATCAGACTCAATGGGCCGAGTGGCCTAGTTCTGCTCCTGTGTCTTATGATCTTAACACTTTCATCCTTGTTTTCAAATTCCGACATGACCTTGCCCCTCCAGTTCCACAAAGCTCCAAGATACCTGCACTCCTCTAATCTAATTCTGGTTACTTCATCACCACGCCCCCCTGGTTTTAGTTGCTGTACCATTTCCAACTGTGTCTTCAGCTTTCTAGGTCCTAGCTCCAGGGATTCCCTCCCTAAAACCTGTCTGCCTCTCTTTCCTCCTGTAAGGCAATCCTTTAAACCTATCTCTTGAGAAAACCTTGGCATCTGCTTAATATTGTCTCAAATGGCTCTGTAACAGATTTTCCTTTCCAACAGGTGCGTGGGACATTTTCCCATGTTTTTTTAAATTTAGAGTACCCAGTTATTATTTTTTTTTCAATGAGGGCAATTTAGTGTGACCAATCCACCTAACCTGCATATCTTAGGTTGTGGGGGTGAGACCCACGCAGACACGGGGAGAATGTGCGAACTCCACACGGACAGTGACCCAGGCCCAGGATTGAACCCGGATCCTCAGCGCTGTGAGGCAGCAGTGCTAACCACTGCCTATGTTAAAGGTGCTATATGAATACAAGCTATCTTTTCTTCCTCATCTTTTTCTCCCCCAGCAAATAGTGACACATTCCTGGATCTCGTGCAAATGACAAATGATGGTAAGCGTGTTCAAAGAGGCAGGATTTACAGTGTGCCATAAGAAGGGAAGAGAGTTTAGGGAGAGGATTCCAGTGCTTAAGGCTCAGACAACTGAAGGCACGGCCACCAATGTTGGAACAATTAAAACTGGGTACGTGCAAGGAGACCAAATCGGAGGAGCACAAGACCTCTGAAGACTGTAGGGTAGTGCAGTTTACAGAGATGAGGAGGGGCAGACCACAATGGGATTTGAAAGCCAAGATGAGAATTCTAAAGCGAAGAAGAAACACCTTTTTAAAACTATTTTTCTCCTTTCAATGTTGTTTCTTCCTGACGCAGAATTGATAATGTACAGAAAGGACAGGACTAGTGTTGCCCCGCTCTACGAGATCCAGCTCTGCTTTGGAGAGGAATGGCCAGACGGTAAACCCAAGGAAAGAAGTTGATCATGGTGCAGGTAACAGAGCTAGACAGGGTGTGGAAGGGTGGGTGGTCAGTATCTCTGAGCTGGGGACCCGGGATCCTATTGCAGTTTTCTGAAATCTCTACGTTAGTACACAAAGAATGGCACCTTGGGTGTGGTATCGGGAGGCTGTTGTCATATTAGAATGGACACCTCCCTGAGGAGGACCCCATTGTGTGGACAACCATGAGAAACTCCTACTGTGTGAACACCCTACCGAGGGAGGATTATGAGATCTGGACTCTCTGTCCATAAGGGATCCTGTGATTGGATTACCCTTCCCAAGAGAGGGTCCACTGTTTTAAAGACTCATTTGAGAGAAGATCTCGGGCTGGATTCTCCATAGCCCTGCGCCAAAATCGCATTTGGCGGAGGGACGAAGAATCAACTTTCCCGGCGGAATTGGGCCTGGCGCTGCTCCGGCGATTCTCCGGGCCCCGAATATCCGCGCGTCCGCGAATTATGCCGCGCAGCTGGGGGGCCATTGCCAGAGGCCCTCCCAGCGATCCTCTGCTCCTGACCAGCCGAGTTCCACAGCGTGGAACTAATGTGGTCTGGCTGGTCGGGACTCTCACGTGGTGGCTGCGGGGCGGGGGGGACCGGGCACCGGGGGGGGGCCTTATGGGTGGCCGGGGCACAGGTCGGGCCGGTCCGATGCAGGGGCGCACAGCCGATGGGGAGGGGACCTATATTAGAGCTTCCTCCGCTGTCCGAGTCTGCCATAGCACTCGGCGAGGCCGCTGGGAGTGCGCAAGCATGGCCGGGGTGCACATGCGCGGCCCCGGAACCAGAAGTGTGGGGGCCCGTATCCGCAGTGGGGACATAGCCCCATTTTGGGAAAATCCAGCCCCCTGATTATAAAACAGTTTACTTTTTATAAAGGTGTGTGTTGGTGAAGGTGAATTGGTGTGTTAGTGAATTGGCTGCTTTAGGGTATCCCAATGGTTACATTCCTACAGCAAAGGAGGTCCTGATGCAGAATCTATCTTTTGGTTATGAACTCCGTCTCGACTGTGCAGTGTGGTATTTTTAACATTCAGTTTTTTGTTCCTTGCCCCTGGGGTGGTTCAGGTGATTCCGGTTGTGGCTCGCATGATGTTCGAGATGTTTTCGGGGGAGTTGTCGTTCGACAGTACAAGTATCCGCCTGCAGATTTCAAACCCGGACCTTAAGGATAACGTGGTGTTTCAGTTTAAGAACTCCATCGGTTACTTCAGACCCAACAGGGCCAGGGACAATGGCCGATGCAGCCCGCCAACCTACAATGAGGTTACAAAGTGCACAGTAAGAAGAATAAACTCCCCAGAACGCTGCCATGTTTCCCAGTCGTGGCCTCTAAATCTGCTACTGACGTCCTTTGAGGAAGAGTCTGAGTTCAAGCCCAGGCAGACAGCAAGGCAAACCCTAGAGCTTTATGCTCTCGATGCAGAACTTGGAGTAGAAGTGTTCAAGCTGAATGAGCTCCTCTTATTCCCTCAGCATGGATTTGTGCATTTGCCTTTTTATTATTACCTCCTCTTTTAAGAATTAGAGCTGCTTCATCCTGCTTCTATCAGATTGCAATGCCATGGACAGCATAACAACTTCTCAGAGTCACCTTTTCTTCATCCTAACTTTAATAAAAAAAACACCTATCAGTGGTTTTAAGGCCACAATTGTGTATCTAGAGATGACCAATTCCTTTTAATTAGAGATCAGATCTCACTGTGTACATCTTTGCAGTCTTTTAAACTTTGAGGATGATGAGTAAAATAGACTTCACATCACAAGATGCTGACTGTATCCTCGAGAGGGGATTTCCTGTATTCATTGTGTAATTAACGGTGGTTCCTCCTGTTACGATCATGCTTTGGTTTGGATTTGAGAACTTCCACAGTACCAACCCCCTACTCTCCACATTTTGTTTGCAATGCTTCTGCAATATAAATCATTTGTTTTTTTAAGTGGTTTTCTACTCTTATTGGATTAGTCGGTCGATAAATTTAGAACTTCAGGATTATTTATGTCTTCTGTTATGATCCTGATCCAGACCCCCAAATGTTTGGTACGATCCACGTCGAAACCGGTAACTTCTCTTTAGTCAAAGATGGAGATCCAAGACACTTGCTAAGAGAATAAAGCCACGAGATTCCATAGGTGTTGAACAAACAAAATAAACTGTACGATACAAAGTTTAGAACAGTTAAAATATCTAAATATAAATATATTTTTTATGCAGCTTATGCTTGAACATTCAGAATTACATGAGGTACATATAAGTTAACAGACTGTCTTTGAATACCCCACAATGTACGTCAAATAGCCGATGCGGTTGACAAATCCCACGGATTTTTCAGCAACCCAGCCAATGTCAGGGACTCTGAGTCACCAAATCTCCTCCTTACAACTCTGCCTCCACAAGGAATAACACTTCTGCACTTTGAAGAAGCCAGCCCTTGAACTCCTTCAAAGCTAGTTCGACTCGGACTGCCTCAACGGCTGCTTAAGTCCAAGGGTTTCAAATTGTCTCCCGCCCTGGTTTCTGAGTCTGCATTCTAGCCTATAATTACCGGTGAAATTTCAGCTCTCTAGGGTTTTTCTTGAGTCCTCTCTAACTGGAGTCTGCCACCTCAGTGCCCCAGAGCTAATAACAGCACTCCAGCTGGATGGAACTAACCACCTTTTTTCGACTGCTCCTGACTAACTCTGCCTGACTGAAAAAGAACTCGTTCTTGAACAGATCTGGGTGATCTTACAAAACTCTCCCAGAGGGCCCCATCCTTTACTGGGCAGGCACAAATGTAACAAGCGTTGTTGTTCTCTAAATCTGAAGAAGATTGTAGACCATGGGGCAGCACGGTAGCATAATGATTAGCACAATTGCTTCACAACTCCAGGGTCCCAGGTTTGATTCCCGGCTTGGATCACTGCCTGTGCAGAGTCTGCACATTCCCCGTGTGTGTGTGTGGGTTTCCTCCGGGTGCTCCCAGTTTCCTCCCACAGTCCAGAGATGTACAGGTTAGGTGGATTGGCCATGCTAAATTGCCCTTGAGTCCAAAATTGCCCTTAGTGTTGGGTGGAGGTGTGCGGTTGGGTAGGGTACTCTTTCCAAGAGCCGGTGCAGACTCGATGGGCTGAATGGCCTCCTTCTGCACTGTAAATTCTATGAATCTATGAGACCTATAGTTAACACAAATACTTTATTCAGTGGGTTCGTTCTGTCTCCAGAGCTCAATCAGACATAATACAGTCAAGAGTTAAAACAAGAGAAGCTAAGGTAAGCTGCCTAAGCTGAGCTGTCTCTGTGTGCTGCTGCTCACTAGCCCTGTGCTTCTAAAAGAGGTAGATCCTCCCTTGGGTCGGACCCCTTATACCCACCTCTGATGCTGCCCTCTAGTGATGCTGTGGCTGTTACATCTGTACTGTAGTGCCTGCTGAATGTGGTCCGTTGATTCTACGTTCCTTACGTTGAAGGGCCTCTATTTTGTCTTGTGGTCTTCATTTGCAGCGCAGCTCTACATTGTGAGGCAAAGTGGTTGTGTTTTCCACTTCAAACACTGTTTGGGCTGGTTTAGCACACTGGGCTAAATAGCTGGCTTTAAAAGCAGACCAGGCAGGCCAGCAGCCGGTTCAATTCCCGTACCAGCCTCCCCGAACAGGCGCCAGAATGTAGCGACTAGGGGCTTTTCAGAGTAACTTCATTTGAAGCCTACTTGTGACAATACGCGATTTTTCATTTCAATTCATTTCACTGTTTGCCTGAAACCGGTCATTGCCCTTTTAAATGGGCATGTCATCACGCGCAGTAGGCTTTTCGTCCATCTCAAATCTTCGGGGAACCTGCGCATGCGCGTGGCCCACATCCTGGTTCGCGCACACAAGATTGCCGCTGGAGAAGCGCCTTCTGGATGCCTGGGCCACCATTTTGACTGGTTGGACCACGTGGTGAAGGCCTTGTTCCCGGTAAGTAAATTCTTCATACTCTTCTTTACTTTTCTCATGTGTAGAGCATTTTTGCATGGCCATTTCTAGGGTCAGGTCTTTGCGTTACAAAACTGCTGAAAGATTCTCCCGGTTTTGCAGACGTCTGGTAAAACTTGAATCTTTCAAATATCTTTACTTCAGATTGACAGGGTTTTCAAATCTTTTGATTATTATTTCCAGCTTGCCCCTTGTCCTCCCCTTCCGAGTAAATGAAGGAATTATATATTTCTATGGCCTGCAAACCCTGCCATGGATAAAAGCAAGGCTATCTTCTAGAATCAGAGGCAGAGGTCAGATCCTTAGCTCTAGATGGGAATTAAACCGTTGTATGAAAAGTTTCCAATTGGAATGCTATTCCCAGTGGTTTTTGAGCAGGCGTGGAGTTTGAAGTGAGTCCGTCTTGATGATTGGTCTCGAAGGGTCCCGAATGCTGCGAAGCCTTCCTTGGTCGAATGTCCGGTTTAAGTTTTCTTCTCTTGCTGGTGTCTAGCTAGCTTTCTGAAATCACTCCTGGTACTCGTCTGCATCAGCAAGCTCCTTGGAGTTTTTTAATCTGTGATAACATAAATGAGACGAATTGTGCAGATGTTACATTGGCCCCAAATGGCCTTTTTGTGATACCCAAACCTGGAAGGGCCAGTACTGCCCCAAGGAATCCCATATTACACTCACTCACATACCCTGCTTTCACTAGCAGCTCCCTCTTCCATAACAGGAGGAGGTCACTCAGTTCCTCCAGCCAGTTACAGCATTCAATTAAATCATGCCTCAACCAGACCATTTGTCTGCACATTCGCCACACGCTTCTGGTCTAATTGGACTGTCAATTCACTCAAATCTGTTTTGCGTTCGGGGAATTCATAACTTCCCTCTTTTTTTTAAGTCACTGTTGTGAACCGGGTCCTTTTCTTCTTTCTCTTTTTGGGGACTATTGAAAAAAGGATTTTTTTCACATTACTTACGTAGTGTCTCCCACCCATCCTCCTCCTCTCACCAAAAAAAAAGGTCTGTCCGTCGGATTGCTAAACTAACAAGTTTTAGTTTTTTTAGTTTTCAGTAGTTGGAAGTTAGTTCATTGGGAATGGAGGCTAGGGCAGTTGAATGTTCCTCCTGCAGAATGTGGGAGGAAAGGGTCACCTCGAGTGTCCCTTCTGACTACATCTGCGGGAAGTGCACCCAACTCCAGCTCCTCGAGAACCGCGTTAGGGAGCTGGAGCTGGATGAACTTCGGATCATTCGGGAGGCGGAGGGGGGTATTGAGAGGAGTTATAGGGAGGTAGTCACACCTCAGGTAAAGAAGAAGGTAGATGGGTTACCGTCAGGGGAGGGAGAGGGAAACCGGCAGACAGTGCAGGGATCCCCTGTGGTCGTTCCCCTCAATAACAAGTATACTGTTTTGGATACTGTTGCGGGGGACGACTTACTAGGGGTAAGTAATGGGGCACAGGTCTCTGGCACAGAGTCTGTCCCTGTTGCTCAGAAGGGAAGGGAGAAGAGGAACAGAGCACTTGTCATTGGGGCCTCCATAGTTAGAGTGAACAGACAGGAGGTTCTGTGGGAACGAAAGAGACTCACGGTTGGTGTGTTGCCTCCCAGGTGCCAGGGTTCGTGACTGTCTCTGATCGTGTTTTTGGGATCCTTAAGGGGGAGGGGAGCAGCCCCAAGTCGTGGTCCACATAGGTACCAATGACATAGGTAGGAAGAGAGATGGGGATTTGAGACAGAAATTCAGGGAGCTAGGGTGGAAGCTGAGAGCTAGAACAAACAGAGTTGTTATCTCTGGGTTGGTACCCGTGCCACGTGCTAGCGAAGTGAGAAATAAGGAGAGAGAGGAGTTGAACACGTGGCTACAGGGATGGTGCAGGAGGGAGGGTTTTGGTTTCCAGGATAATTGGGGCTCATTCCGGGGTAGGTGGGACCTCTACAAACAGGATGGTCTTCACCTGAACCAGAGGTACCTGTCCTGGGGGGGGGTACCAATATCGCTGGGGGGGGGGGGGGGGGGGGGGGGGGGGGGGGGGGGGGGAGATTTGCTAGTGCTCTACGGGGGGGTTTAAACTAATTCAGCAGGGGGATGGGAAACCTAAATTGTAGTCCCCAGTGTACAGGATGTTGAGAGTAGTGGAGGTCAGGGATAGGGTGTTAAAAGTTCGAAAGAGGGCACCTGAAGCAAGACGCTGGTTGAAGTGTGTCTACTTCAACGCCAGGAGCATCCGGAATAAGGTGGGTGAGCTTGCAGCATGGGTTGGTACCTGGATCTCGATGTTGTGGCGATTTCGGAGAACATGGGTAGAGCAGGGACAGGAATGGTTGTTGCAGGTTCCAGGATTTGGATGTTTCTGTAAGAACAGAGAAGATGGTTAAAAGAGGGGGGGGGGGGGGGGAGTGGGGGGGGGGGGGGGGGGGGGATGTGGCATTGGTTAATCAAGGAAAGTATATGGTGGTCGACAAGGACGTTGAGGACTCGTTCTACTGAGGTTAGTATGGGCTGAGGTTTGGAAACAGGAGAGGATGAGGTCACCCTGTGGGAGTTGTCTATAGACCTCCGATAGTTCCAGAGATGTAGAGGCAAGGATTGCAAAGATGATTCTCGACAGGAGGCGAGAGTAACAGGGTAGTGTTATGGGGGACGTTTAACTTTCCAATATTTGACTGAAATACTATAGTTTGAGTACTGTAGATGGGTCAGTTTTTGTGCAGTGTGTGCAGGAGGGTTTCTGACACAGTATGTAGGACAGGCCAACAAGGGGCGATGCCACATTGGATTTGGTACTGGGTAATGAACCCGGCCAGGTGTTAGATTTAGATGTAGGTGAGCACTTTGGTGATAGTGATCAAAATTCGGTTATGTTTACTTTAGCAATGGGCAGGGATAGGTATATACCGCAAGGCAAGGATATAGCTGGGGGAAAGGCAATTATGCTGCTATTCAGCCAAGATTTAGGATGTATAGGATGGGGAAGGGAAACTGCAGGGGATGGGTACAATGGAAATGTGGAGCTTTTTCAAGGAACAGCTACTGCGTGTCCTTGATAAGTAATGTACCTGTCAGGCAGGGAGGAAGTTGTCGAGCAAGGGAACCGTGGTTTACTAAGGAAGTTGAAGCACTTGTCAAGAGGAAAGAAGAAGGCTTATGTTAGGATGAGACATGAAGGCTCAGTTAGGGCACTTGAGAGTTACAAGTTAGCCAGGAAGGACCTAAAGGGAGAGTTAAGAAGAGCGAGGAGAGGACACGAAAAGCCGTTGCGCGGATAGGATCAAGGAAAACCCTAAGGCTTTCTATAGGTATATCAGGAACAAAAGAATGACTAGAGTAAGATTAGGGCCAATCAAGAATAGTAGTGGAAAGTTGTGTGTGGAATCAGAGGAGATAGGGGAAGCGTTAAATGGATATTTTTCGTCAGTGTTTACACTGGAGAAAGACAATGTTGTCGAGGAGAATACTCCGGTTCAGTCGACCAGGCTAGATGGAATTGAGGTTCACAAGGAGGAATTTTGTTAGCAATTTTGGAAAGTGTAAAAATAGATAAGTCCCCTGGGCCAGATGGGATTTATCCTAGAATTCTCTGGGAAGCCAGGGAGGAGATTGCAGAGCCTTTGTCCTTGATCTTTATGTCATCTTTGTCGACAGGAATAGTGCCGGAAGACTGGAGGATAGCAAATGTTGTCCCCTTGTTCAAGAAGGGGGGTAGAGACAACCCTGGTAATTATAGACCTGTGAGCCTTACTTCGGTTGTGGGTAAATGTTGGAAAAGGTTATAAGAGATAGGGTTTATAATCATCTTGAAAAGAACAAGTTGATTAGCGATAGTCAACACGGTTTTGTGAAGGGTAGGTCATGCCTCACAAACCTTATTGAGTTTTTTGAGAAGGTGACCAAACAGGTGGATGAGGGTAAAGCGGTTGATGTGGTGTATATGGATTTCAGTAAGGCGTTTGATAAGGTTCCCCACGGTAGGCTATTGCAGAAAATAAGGAAGTATGGGATTGAAGGTGATTTAGCTGTTTGGATCAGTAATTGGCTAGCTGAAAGAAGACAGAAGGTGGTGGTTGATGGCAAATGTTCATCCTGGAGTTCAGTTACTAGTGGTGTACCGCAAGGATCTGTTTTGGGGCCACTGCTGTTTGTCATTTTTTATAATGACCTGGAAGAGGGTGTAGAAGGATGGGTTAGTAAATTTGCAGATGACACGAAGGTCGGTGCAGTTGCGGATAGTGCTGAAGGATGTTATAGGTTACAGAGGGACATAGATAAGCTGCAGAGCTGGGCTGAGAGGTGGCAGATGGAGTTTAATGCGGAAAAGTGTGAGGTGGTTCACTTTGGAAGGAGTAACAGGAATGCAGAGTACTGGGCTAATGGCAAGATTCTTGGTAGTGTAGATGAACAGAGAGATCTCGGCATCCAGGTACATAAATCCCTGAAAGTTGCCACCCAGGTTAATAGGGCTGTTAAGAAGGCATATGGTGTGCTAGCCTTTATCAGTAGGGGATCGAGTTTCGGAGCCACAGGTCATGCTGCAGCTGTACATAACTCTGGTGCGGCCGCTCCTGGAGTACTGCGTGCAGTTCTGGTCACCAAATTATAGGAAGGATGTGGAAGCTTTGGAAAGGGTTCAGAGGAGATTTACTAGGATGTTGCCTGGTATGGAGGGAAGGTCTTACGAGGAAAGGCTCAGGGACTTGAGGTTGTTTTCATTAGAGAGGAGAAGGCTGAGAGGTGACTTAATAGAGACATATAAGATAGTCAGAGGGTTAGATAGGGTGGACAGTGAGAGTCTTTTTCCTCGGATGGTGATGACCAACACGAGGGGACATAGCTTTAAATTGAGGGGTGGTAGATATAGGACAGATGTCAGAGGCAGTTTCTTTACTCAGAGAGTAGTAGGGGTGTGGAACACCCTGCCTGCAATAGTAGTAGACTCGCCAACTTTAAGGGCATTTAAGTGGTCACTGGATAGACATATGGATGAAAATGGAATAGTGTAGGTCAGATAGGCTTCAGATGGTTTCACAAGTCGGCGCAACATCGAGGGCCGAAGGGCCCGTTCTGCGCTGTAATGTTCTATGATTTCTCTTGATTCATTTTGTTTCAACCTATACACTGGTCCCCTGTTTGGAAAGTGTTGTGTTATGTTACTTCGAGTAACGTAAGCTGCTACTTGATGTAGGCTTTGCTGAAGGATGTTCCAGAGATAGGTTCAACGTATTTGAGTGATTAACAATGTTCCTAAATGAGTTCAACACTCTGCTAATCTGACTATAGTAACTCAGTCTACTCTAACTATACAAGGTTGCTCTAGACCACGTGCTAGGGTGTGATGTTGCTGTTAATCAACCCTGTCTTCCTCTCTAGGTTTCTGCCGGTGGAAGAGGCAGAGCCTGTGTGCCTTGTCCTTTTTATAGTGGTCGTGTAGTGCCGCCTTGTGGTAATGCCACCTCTGGGTGTCCTGATTATCCATTGGTTGTGTCCTGTTCTGATGACCCATTGGTTGCGTGTCTGCATATCATGTCAGAAAAGTTCTAGAGGAAAACGTGTAATTCAAGGCAGACAATTACAGACACCAATTTATTCTTAGTTCCTCTTTTGCAATAACTGTTGCACAGTGCAACCCATCCTATTCAGGGGCCTCCTATTTTGCAGGGTTGAACACCGTGCACAGAAACATTGCTACCAGCAGACTTGAGTTTGATCCATTTCTGTCAACTATGCGGAATATTCATTACTCTGTGCAACACCCAATCCCCCAAAAAGAAAATCAGGGAAGGAATCAGAATGACTGGTTTATATCTAATAAACTTTAACAGGTGGGTTGGGGGCGACACGGTGCCACAGTACTTTTTTTTTGTTTAAATAATTTTTATTAAAATTTTCACAAAATATAAACAACTAAACAATATTAACAAAACAACCATGGTAAAAACCCAAGAACAACCACCCAACTTCAAAAGCAACTGCAAACAAAAAACAAAACACCCAAACAACAAAAGGGAAAGAGATAACACCCGCCACATCCCACAGACCCATGTACACAGTTCTCCCTCCCACCGAACCAAACCCCGCCCCCCCCGGGTTGCTGCTGCTGCCGGCCTATTTCCCTACAGTTCCGCCAGGAAGTCCAGGAAAGGCTGCCACCGCCTAAAGAACCCTTGTACTGATCCCCTCGGGGCAAATTTCACCTTCTCCAATTTAATGAACCCCGCCATATCATTGATCCAGGCCTCCACACTTGGGGGCCTCGCATCCTTCCACTGAAGAAGAATCCTCCGCCGGGCTACTAGGGACGCAAAGGCCAGAACACCAGCCTCTTTCGCCTCCTGCACTCCCGGCTCCACTGCAACCCCACAAATTGCGAGTCCCCAGCCTGGCTTGACCCTGGATCCCACCACCCTCGACACCGTCCTTGCTACCCCCATCCAAAACTCCCCCAGGGTTGGGCACGCCCAAAACATATGGGCGTGATTCGCTGGGATCCCCGAGCACCTAGCACACCTGTCTTTGCCCCCGAAAAACCTACTGATCCTCGTCCCAGTCATGTGGGCCCTATGCAGCACCTTGAACTGTATAAGGCTAAGCCTCGCACAGGAAGAGGAGGAATTCACTCTCTCCAGGGCATCCGCCCATGTCCCCTCCTCAATCTCCTCACCCAGCTCATCTTCCCATTTCCCCTTCAGTTCCTCCACCGAGGCCTCGTCTACCTCCTGCATTACCCGGTATGTGTCCAAAATCCTCCCTCCTCCAACCCACACCCCCGAGAGCACCCTGTCCCGTACCACCACGTGGGGGCAGCAAGGGGAACTTCTCCACCTGCCACCTGGCAAACGCCCCTAACCTGCATGTACCTAAACATGTTCCCCGGGGGAGCCCAAACCTCCCCTCTAACTCCCCCAAGCACGCGAACCTCCCCTCCACAAACAGGTCCCTCAACCTCCTAACCCCTACCCTGTGCCAGCCCAGAAATCCGCCATCAATGCTCCCTGGGACAAACCGATGGTTCCCCCGTATCGGGGCCTCCATCAAGCCCCCCCCCCCTTCTCCCCTATGCCATCTCTATTGCCCCCAAATTTTGAGGGTAGCCGCCACCACCGGGCTCATGGTATACCTCGTTGGAGGGAGCGGCAACGGCGCCGTTACCAGCGCCTCCAGGCTCATGCCCACACAGGACACCACCTCCATCCTCTTCCATGCTGCCCCCTCCCTGTCCATTACCCACTTACGCACCATCGCTGCGTTGGCAGCCCAATAGTACCCACAGAGGTTGGGCAACGCCAGCCCCCCACCAATCCCTGCCCCGTTCCAGGAACACTCTTCTCACCCTCGGAGTCCCATGCACCCACACAAATCCCGTAATACTCCTGTTGACCCTCCTAAAAAAGGCCTTTGGGATAAGGATGGGGAGGCACTGGAACAGGAACAAAAACCTCGGGAGCACCGTCATCTTAACGGACTGCACCCTCGCCGCCAGTGACAGCGGTAACATATCCCACCTCTTAAACTCCTCCTCCATCTGCTCCACCAACCTTGTGAGGTTGAGCTTGTGCAGGGCCCCCCAGCTCCCAGCAACCTGGACTCCTAGGTACCTGAAGCTCTTCCCTGCCTGCTTCAGTGGGAGCCTACCAATCTCTCCTCCTGATCCCCCGGGTGCACCACGAACAACTTGCTCTTGCCCAGGTTCAGCTTATACCCAGAGAAGCCCCCGAATTCACTAAGAATCCTCATCACCTCCGGCATCCCCCCCACCAGGTCCGCCACATACAGCAACAGGTCATCCGCATAAAGCGACACTCTATGCTCCTCCCCACTCCGCACCAGACCCCTCGAGTTCCCTGACTCCCTCCATGCCATGGCCAGGGGCTCAATTGCCAACGCAAAGAGCAAGGGGGACAGGGGACACCCCTGTCTTGTCCCCCGGTACAGCTGAAAGTACTCCGACCTCCTCCTATTCCTGGCTACACTCGCCATCGGGGCCTCATAGAGCAACATCACCCAACAGACAAACCCCTCCCCAAACCCCTCTAACACCTCCCACAGATACTCCCACTCAACCCTATCAAAGGCCTTCTCCGTATCTAATGCCGCCACTATCTCCGCCTCCCCTTCCACAGCCGGCATCATAATGACGTTGAGGAGCCTTTGTACGTTTGTATTCAACTGCCTTCCCTTCACAAACCCCGTCTGGTCCTCATGAATGATCCCCGGCACACAATCCTCTATTCTTGTGGCTAGGATCTTTGCCAGCAGCTTAGCGTCTATATTTAGCAGCGAGATCGGCCTATATGACCCACACTGCAAAGGGTCCTTGTCCCGCTTCAGGATCAAGGAAATCGGCGCCCGTGACATAGTTGGGGGCAAAGCCCCCCCCCCCCCACCCCCTCCCCTCCCTTGCCTCGTTAAAGGTCTGGACCAACAGGGGGCCCAACAGGTGTGCTTACCTTTTATAAAATTCCACCGTTAACCCATCCGGCCCCGGCGCCTTCCCCGACTGCATGCTCCCTATCCCTTTAACCACCTCCTCCAGCTCGATCGGCGCCCCCAGTCCCTCCACCTGTCCTTCCTCCACCTTCGGAAATCGCAGCTTGTCCAAGAAGCGCCCCATTCCACCCCCCTCCACCGGGGGTTCAGACCGGTACAGTTCCCCATAGAAGTCCCTGAAGACCCCATTAACATCTACCCCCCTCCGCACCAGCTCTATCTGTCACTCCCCCAATCTCCCTGGCCGTGTCCCGCTTTCGGAGCTGGTGTGCCAGCATCCTGCTCGCCTTCTCCCCCTATTCATACACTGCCCCCTGTGCTTTCCTCCACTGAGCTTCCGCCTTTCTGGTAATCAATAGGTCGAACCTGGCCTGAAAGCTACGCCTCTCCCCCAGCAATCCCTCCTCCGGAGCCTCCGCATATCTCCTATCCACCCTCACCAGCTCCCCTATCAGTCTCTCCCTCTGCTCCACCCTCTCCCTATGGGTTCGGATGGAAATCAACTCCCCTCTTGTCACCGCCTTCAATGCCTCCCAGACCGTCCCCACTCGCACCTCCCTGCTGTCGTTGGCCTCAAGGTACCTCTCAATACACCCCAAACCCTCTCGGCCACCTCCTCATCTGCCAGCAGCCCCACCTCCAAGTGCCAGAGCGGACGTTGGTCCCCTCTCCTCCCCCAGCCCGAGGTCCACCCAGTGCGGGGCATGATCTGAAATGGCAATGGCAAAGTATTCAACATCCTCCACCCTCGAAACCAGCCCCCTGCTCAGAATAAAAAAATCAATCCTCGAATAGGCCTTATGCACGTGGGAGAAAAACGAGTACTCCCTGGCCCTTGGCCTCGCAAACCTCCAGGGATCCTCCACCCCCCCCCCCCCCCCCCCCCCCATAAATCCCCTCAACACCTTAGCCGCCGCCGGCCTCCTACCCGTCCGGGACTTGGATCGATCCAATGGGGGATCCAGCACCGTGTTGAAGTCCCCCCCCCCCATGATCAGGCCCCCCACCTCCAGGTCCGGAATGCGGCCCAACATGCGCCGCATAAACCCCGCATCATCCCAGTTTGGGGCGTAAACATTCACCAGGACCACCCGCTCCCCCTGCAGCTTACCACTCACCATCACATACCTCCCGCCACTGACAGCCACCACATTTTACGTCACCTTCTTCCCCACCTCAAATGTCACCTTCTTCCCCACCAGGATCGCCACCCCCTGACTCTTCTCATCCAGCCCTGAGTGAAATACTTGGCCCACCCATCCCTTCCTCAGCCGAACCTGGTCCGCCTCTTTCAGGTGTGTCTCCTGGAGCATGGCCACACCCGCCTTCAGTCCCTTCAGGTGCGCAAACATCCAGGCCCGTTTGACCGGCCCGTTCAGCCCCCTCACATTCCAGGTTATCAGCCGGATCAGAGGGCTCCCTGCCCCCCTCCCCTGCCGATTAGCCATAACCCGTCCCCTGCCCACCACTGGCCAGCGTCCCCCACTCTGCCAGTTCCCCACGGTGGCAACTCCCCCCCCCCCCCTCCCCAGCACCCCCTGCATCCTCCAGCTCCTTCCTGACCGTTTCAGCAGCAACCTGGTTACCCCCCCCCCCCCCCCAAGGCTAGGACCCCTCCTAGCCGCGCCCCCCCCCTTCGTAGCACTCCCGTGAGCCAGCTAACTTCTGCTGACCCCAGCGACTCCCACCCTACCTCCGACTCCTCCCCACGTGGGACTACCCCTCCTCCTTCGTGCCCATCAGCAGGCCCTCCCCCACCTTGCGCGGGGGAAAAAAAAACCAGCCAGCAACAGCCCGCGCTTCTCAGCCCCGACTCCGCCCCCACCATCTCACAGCGTGGGAAACCTGAGAAAAACCCGCGCTTTCGCCCTGCCCAGCCTCCTCTAGGGCAACTCCCATTGCCAGTCCCCCCAACTAGCTCCCCGCCCTCCCCATTTACCCCCCTGTCCGAACCCATCCACCAGACCCATAAAAAAAAGACATAACGACATCACCCCACCCACCCAAGGCCAACCCACATCTTGCATTAAACAGAGCAAACACAAGTACAGTATCATACAACATCCCCCATCTTAGACCCTCAGTTTGAGTCCAGTTTCTCGGCCTGCACAAAGGCCCACGCCTCCTCCGGGTACTCAAAATAATGGTGCCGGTCCTTGTAGGTGACCCACAGACGCGCCGGCTGCAACATGCCAAACTTCACGTTCCGTCTGTGGAGCACCGCCTTCGTCCGGTTAAACCCGGCCCTCCGCTTCGCCACCTCCACACTCTAGTCCTGGAAGATCCGCACCTCCGTGTTCTCCCACTTGCTGCTCCGCTCCTTCTTGGCCCACCGGTGCACGCACTCACGATGCACGAACCGGTGAAACTGCATCAACACCGCCCATGGCGGCTCATTCTGCTTGGACCTCCTAGCCAGAATTCTGTGGGCCCCCTCCAACTCCAGGGGCCCCTGGAAGGACCGAGCTCCCATCAGCGAGTTCAGCATAACGACCACATAGGCCGCCAGGTCCGACCCCTCCAGCCCCTCCGTGAGGCCCAGGATCCGCAAATTCTTCCGCCTTGACCGGTTGTCCAGCTCCTCGAACCGCTCCTGCCACCTTTTATGGAGCACTTCCGTGCATCTCCACCTTGGCCACGGCCTCATCCTCCCTTTCAGAGGCCTGCTTCTGCAGCTCCCGGATCGCGGCCCCCTGGGCTGTCTGAGTCTCCATCAGCTCTCTGATGGTAGCCTTCAGCAGCTCCACCTTAAGCTCCTGGAAGCAGCGCAGCAGAGTCTCTTGCTGCTCCTGCACCCACTGCCTCCGCCGGCCGCCATTTTGTTTTTCTTCCCCCGCTTTTCCAGGGGTGCTTCCACCGTTTTCTTACCCCACTCCTGGTCCGGACCATAGGACCGTAGGGATCGACTCCATTCCCCTTCCCACGCCAGGATTCGTCGACAAAGTTCCGTTGGGGGCCCTGAAAAGTGCCCCAAAGCCCGTTATTCGCGGGAGCTGCCGAACGTGCAGCTTCGCTCCGCATTGCCACCCCCGGAAGTCGGTGCCACAGTGCTGAGGAACGGGTGCGATCACAGCCCCGGGTCACTGTCCGTGTGGAGTTTGCACATTCTCCCATTGCCTGCGTGGATTTCACCCCCACAAATCAAAGATGTGCAGGTAGGTGGGTTTGCCACGCTAAATTGCCCCTTAATTGGAAAAAAATAATTGGGTATTCTAAATATATATTTTTAAAAAAGCTTTAACAGGTGGGTCGACGGTCCCTGCCTGATCCAGGATTGACTGATGTTATTGAGGATTTTGGGGGTGGATGGATGTCACTGAAGATAATCATCCTGCAGATCCTCAGCCGCACAATCAATACTGTCTAAACTTCATAAAAAATATCTAAGTAGCTGGGGAACAGGGCCTCAATATTGCCTCGGGCAATGAGTTAGTCTTGTATTCACAGCAACAGGCACCTCTTGTATTTCAGGTTTGATCAGTGATTAAAATTAAGTTTTGACAGTGATCTGACAGACAAGGAGTTTGGAATGCGACTGGCAGTCAGCCAATTGTACCCCCTATTTATACACATTAACCTGCAGTGCAATATTATCACAGTACTGTACATAATTACAGTATAGTGCTGTCAGGGAGCTATCCACTTCCCACAAGTTAACATCTCTGAGGAGGAGTTTTTGCAGCTACAGTTTGGGGTTGATCTGTTATTCCTGGTTCCAGTTCCTAGCCTGCCACTGGAAAGATTGTAGCGACAGGGAAAGGTGACAGCAGAGAATATTAGGAGAGGGAGGTTGAGGAAAAGGAACACAAAGCATGAGGCCTAGGTAGTTGAAGGCATGACCTGGAGTATTGTGTACAGTTTTGGTTCCATTATTTGAGGAGGGCTGTAGTTGCATTAGAGGCAGCTCAGAGGTGGTTCACTGGATTCCAGAGATGAGGGGCCTGTCTTATGAAGAGAGATTGAGCACTTTAGGGCTGTACTCTCTCGAGTTTAGAAGAATGAGAGGAGATCTACTTGAGGTATACAAGATGATGCAAGGTATTTACAAAGAAGTAGAGCGGATGCTTCCTCTTGTGGGGCAATCAAGACAAGAGGTCATTGTTTTAGGATAAGTGGTAGCAGATTTATTTCTCTCAAAGGATCATGAATCTGTGGAGTTGAGTAATTTTAAGGAGGTTTTTAATTAGAAATGGGTTGAAGGGTTATGGAGAGGTGGAGTTAAGGCTGAGAGGAGATCAACCATGATCATCATAATAATCTTTTAGTGTCACAAGTAGGCTTACATTAACATTGCAATTAAGTTACTGTGAAAATCCCATGGTCACCACACGCCAGCGCCTGTTTGGGTACACTAAGTGGAGCAGAGGCAAGGGCCTGAATTGCCTACTCCTAGATCCTATGTTCTAATGGGGTACAAATGTACTCATTTTCTTTTACAAAACACATCAAATACAGCAATAGCCAGCTGCCAGTGTAGGCACAAAGACCAATGCTAAATTCAGAGTTTTTTTTAAGCTATCAGAGGTAGACACCTAAAACAGGTGTCAATTGGTGGCCTAATGGCTGTTGAAAGATCTCTAGGAGAAATTTGTTGTTAAACAGAGAATCCTTCAGAAAATCCCAAATGGTATTTGCATCATTGTTCATCATTATAAAAATCAAAATAACTGCAACGCCTTGTATTGGTTTGAAAAGTGATTTAACAGTCCTCCATCTTAAAGAACACAATTCGGTGCAGCCTGGAGAGGTTGCTTTGATTCTGAAAGGATAAAAGGACGAGTCCAGAACGAAGCTCTACGGAAACCAACGTGATCTGATTTGCAGAGAAGATCCCTGCCTGCACTACTTTTTATGTCGGGGTCTGTCTGTATCACAAGATCAAATATGCACTTGCTGTCTTCCCTCAACCTATAGATCAAACCAGGTAGATCCATTAGTCCACCACCACTCCAGTCCTGCAGATTAACACAAGGAAATTGTATTCAACCAGGAAAAGTATTAGTGGAGGCATTACTCAACAGAAGAGTACAGTAGTTCACAGCATTAGACATCAGCCCACTGAGACTATTCTCTATATCTCAATGACTTGGCTTCACTTTATTCAAATACAATTTGGTAGACCTGCCCATGGAGTAAGCCTCCGTTTAAGGGTAATATTTCTGCCCGAGACAGGTGCAGTATTTGATCTCTGCTCCAGGCAGATCCATTGAGTGGAGACAGGAATTCCAGTTTCTGAACAGTGGCGAGCAGGAGACGAGTCTTGCCACTGAACGAGTATGAGTCAGACTAACAACCCATTCCAAGGTGCAGCAGATCTGGCTCCTAGATTCTCCACCTGAAAGTTGTGCATTCAATTTCCACTCCAGAAACCCGAATCTAGGCCAATATGCCCAGTGCAGCAGAGGGAACACTGCATCAAGGGTGATTCCATCTTTTGCATGAGACATTAAATGGGGGGGGGGGGGGGGGGGGGACATCTGTCCTCTCAGGTGGACAAAAAGATTCCATGGTACTCTTCCAAGGGCAGCCTGGGATTTAGCTCCAAGGTCCTGGCCCATATTTATCCATCAACCATGGGAACTTGCTGTGCACAAATTGGTTGTTGCAGTGACTACATTACAAAAAATACCTCATGAGTTGTAAAGTGCATTGAAACATCCTGAGGTTGTCTAAGGAGGCACAGAGAGGCAAGCCTTTCTTTTAAGGACTTTGCTATGGAAGCAACCCAGAGCAAAGGTCTGCCAGGTGGGAAGAAACAGGCTACCTCATATACAGCTAGCCTTGGAAGAGAAGATCACAGCGTGCAAATGTAGCTTCACAGAACAGGTATTAAGCAGATGAATGTTCAGGAAATTAAGCTCATCCTAACACCATAAACTGCATCTACATTAAACAGGGTGTAAATCTGTCTGCACAAGTGACCAGTAAAAATAATATAAACTGAAGCCCTGCCACCTATTCATTTTCTATTACTGCACGTTAACCTTCTCCTTACAGTAATGGATTTCATAATTTTAAACATCTAGTGTGCTCATGAGTCTAGTGGATAGGAAGGTTACAATCCCAGACTTGTGCTGTTAACAATGCAGCAGTGAAGGCAGCACGGGTAGCACTGCTGCCACACGGCACCGAGGTCCCAGGTTCGATCCCGGCTCTGGGTCACTGTCAGTGTGGAGTTTGCACATTCACCCCGTGTTTGCGTGGGTTTCGCCCCCACAACCCAAAGATGTGCAGGCTAGGTGGATTGGTCACACTAAAATTGCAGCTTAATTGGAAAAAATTAATTGGGTACTCTAAATTTGAAAAAAAAAGCAATGCAGAAATGTGAGCTTCTGTGCCAGTCAGATGTACATATGTGGGGGTTGACAGAATCAGACTTGTATGTGATGATCCAGAGGTCAAATAGCCAGCTCCACATACAAAAATCATTGCCCGTGATCACATAGGAAGAATGAACACAGGTTTGAATACAACAGGATTCCAGCTTTTCCAGAACCAAGACCTCAGCAGGAATCTGCAGTGGGAGAGGAGGGAATGGGGGAAAAGAGAAACTCTTTTTAAAAAAAAAAATCAAATGGGTCATTCGCTGTCATTTGGTACATCATCCCGACCCCATCCATTTAGCATTCCAGTGGGACCGTTCCCTCGTGACATCTTGGTTCAATCTTCCATCAACCACTCACCTTCCCTTGCAAGCATGGGTGTTACACCTGTTCTGTGAGCTTCTCCCTTTCCATTGTTCCAGGCCCCAAACACTCCTTCCAGGAAAAACAGCAATTTATTTGTATTTATTTCAATGTAGTATGCTGTATTTGTTGCTTGCAATGGAGTCTCCTCTCCCTTGGTGAGATCAAATGGATTTGGTGATCGCTTTGCTGAACACCTCCATTCAGCCCTCAAGTGTGACCCTGAGTTTCCAGTCGCTTGTCATCTTAATTCTCTTATCCTCGATTCCGACACTGATTCAGCAAAGCTCAAGGAAGAGGATCTCCTTTTTTCAATCCAGCCCATACAACCTTCAAGACGTAACATCCGAGTTCAATAGTTGTAGAGCGCGATCACTGTTCCTGGTTTTTTTCCAGATAGCAAGTGCTGAATGATTCTGCTTTTGTTTATTTATCTCATTACTATCTCCTTTTACTTTGCACCACCTTGTCTTTGTCACTTAGCTCACTATCAGACATTCTGTTCTTTCCACCCCACCTTCCTGCATCTGTACTTGCTTAAATGTTAAAGATGTAACAATCTTTTTCAGTTCAAAGGGTCACGTGTAACATTAACAGCTTCTTTTCACAGATTGCTACCCTGTTCAACCAAGTATTTCCAGCATTTTTTTTTAATACTGAATATTATGTCCCTGCTTATTATTTGCAAAATACCCTTTCTTCCCAATCACAGGCCCCACCACTCTCTTCACTGCATCCCAGATGCCTCTCTACCCATTTTATACGAGACCATGCCCCTACCAGGAATAGGATTCAGATCATCACTAACTTATCATACACATAATCATTATAGCCAGCAGAGTGAAATCTCATCAGCCCGAGCTAGGTTTGAATCTAATTCCCAGGGTGAAATCACAATGATTGACCTACTGCAATAACCAGACAGACCGTCTGAGAAGTCTCCTTTCCCCCCCCCCCCCCCCCCCCAAAAAAAAGTTCAACTTTATGACTTTACTACAAAAAAGTCGAAGATATAATTTATCGCACTCAAATCTGAGTCTCTTTCAGAGTCCTTTCTGTTTAAGAAAAGTCTGAACATTTCTGAAGACCAGTTTATACCGTTGATACAGGAATAAAAATTAAAGCAGGGAAGTGAAATTGCTCAGTCATAAGGAAATGCCCAGTGAATCACAAGTTCCTGATCTGAAGGAAAAAGACTCCCTTCACCAGTTCATGAGCAAGTCTGATGTGTGCATACAGGGCGGTATATGAAGTGCCCTGACAGAGGCTCTCCCCTAGAGCAGTCTATCTTCGATTCTTCCCTCTCCCAAAGGGATTCACAGATTAGGGGAGGACTTCCCAACAGTCCTACGTAACAAAGAAAGGGGAAAGTGGTGCAGCCTTCAATGAACCCTGCAGGTGAGTCAGTGGGCTTAAAAACTAATGGTGCAACACCCAGATCCAGCCGAGAGCTACTAGTTCAGATTGAGAAGCTTCTTAAAGTCTTTAGCAAGAGAGTGAGGGAAGGTGGACTTTGATCCCACCTGGAGCAGTTGAGACAAATACCATAGATGCATGTAAGGGGAAGCCACATGCATACATGGGATAAAAAGGAACGGAGGGATATGCTGATAGGTTAGAGACCCATGCAAAGCCAAAGCACCAGTACAGACTAGTTTGGCTGAATGGCCTATCTGTGCTGATAACTCTATGAAGCTGTTGCTGCCTGAACTTTCACTATAAAAACAGCCACACGCGTTTATTAGTATTCATTTTTTTTTAATTGTTCTCGAAATGGTTACAACACCAGACGGAACAGCACTTGCACACCCTCATCCCCCCCCCCCCCCCCCCCCCCTGCACTACCCTCCCCACCCTCTGCAGGGACTGTCGTTCCCCACCCCCCCCCCCCCCACCCCCCTCCCAGCTCGACAGTGCTGTCCTGGTATGTTTCTGTAAACAGCCACTGTCCACCCACCCCTTCACTCGCTTTTTTTAAATTCTGACCTGTTATTCAGTCGCGGTCGAAATCTTCACAACCAATGGAGGTGACACTCTTCCACCCCCTCCTCACTAAAGGTCGGGCTCAGATCCACAACTCCACGTCCCAGAGATCCATGGCTCCGTTTTAGGAATTCTGGATTTTTTTTGTGTTTTTTTTTTATTAATGCTCTTCCTAATTTTTTTTTTAAGTTGTGACACAGCTGAGGTTACAAAGCTCATTCTGTCCTTTGTCCATTAATCATGAACACTAAATATGATTTTCATTTTAAAAATCATTAAGTCTCTTGTGCTACGCACAATAATCTCCCCTGCCCCATCCTACCCTCCCCCCACCCCAAAAATAAACAAAACAAACTCCTCCCTGAAGGAACTCTGGCTGATTTAAAAGCTGGTTTATTCCAGATCCTCCTTTTACATACAAGCTTGAGGCAACTGAATTTCTGCCACCAGTCATTTTGGCTGCTGTTCTTTCATGCTGTTGATCCCCTGTTGAAGCCATCTTGATGCCGGGAGGGGGACAAAAATCCTGGACCTCCCCCACCCCTTGCATGCCCTGATGCACAATGCCAGGGAAGCGGCACCTATGTGGCGTTATGCAGTAGGGCGTTTGGCACTTATCTCCCAGGCTACAGACCTCTGCTTGTGATTGTTTGTCCCATTTGCTCTCGCTGGGACCCGGCCATGGCATTTTGGGTTTTATTTTGATTTGCATTTCTGGTCTTTTTTTTTGAGACACAGTCCTCTGTGGAAAGAATAAACAACAATTTTAGAAGAGCGTACAAAATAATTTTTTAAAGTTACATTGAATAATACGCTGACTCCGAAAGCAGAGTGTTAGTTTTCACATGTACGCTGTGACACCCTCACCACCACCTCTCTTACCTCCTCCACTGTTGCTAAAATATCAGACTGTTTATCCAACATTAGATGAACAGAAATTTCCTCCAATCAAACACCAAGACTAAAGTCACTGTTCTCAGTCCCGGATTCAAACTCTATCCCCGTAGCTACTGACTCCATCCGTGACCCTGGAAATTGAGGGGCTAAACCAGGCTCGTCAGAATCTTGGTGCCTTATATGACCCCAGGATGAGCTGCTAACCACATACCCACACCATCACTAAGAATGTCACTTCCGCCGCCATAACAATCAGCTGATTTTGTCCCTGCCTCTGCTTATCTGCTGCTGTAACCCTCACTCATGCCTTAGTATCTTTACCCTTAGTATCTTTACCCTCAGCTATTTCCTGACCATCCCCCCACATTCTACACGTAAGTAAACTTGAGATCCTCCAAAGCTCCGTGTCTTAACTCGGGCATTGTCAAACACGGGAGCGCAACCCACGGATGGGTCACGGGCGGGTGTCGGGAGGGTCGCGGAGCAGTCCGTCACGGCGCTCCCGATTGTGCAAATCTGCGCACAACAGCCGCAGCGTTAATAACGCCGGCTGCAAGCGGCCTTCAAAATGGTCGCGATCATGTAAAAAAAACTATGCGCATGCGCGCTGATGATCGGGCACGCATGCGCAGTGCGACCACTTTTTTAAAAAACGGTTGCAGCTTTTTGTTTTGCAAGTTCGGGGGGGTTTTATTCATTTATTTTGTTCATTTTATTTTTATTTACAAGTTCGGGGGGGTTTTATTTGATATAATTTTACAGGGGAAAAAATGCAGAACTTTGGACAGATGGAGACACCGGAAGGCTTCACCTTCATCCAACAGGTTCCATTGGAGGAGCGTGTACGAGGGCCAGAGGGACCCAAAACCATTTCCTCCATTTTTGTCAGCAGCAAACAAGGTTAAGAGAAAGTGGTGGGTCGCGAAGGTCGGCCGGCTGGTAAAAATGGGTCCCCGGAAAAAAAAGTTTGAAAAACACTGTCTTAACTCTCACCAAATCCCATTCACTGATCCACTACACTGACTCTCTGTTAACCAACATTTTGATTTTAAAATTCTCATCCTTTTCAAATCCCTTATCTCTATAACCTCCTCCAGCCCGACGATTCTATGATACCTTTGTTCACCCGAATCCCGAGAATCCCCAATCTTTCCACCATTAGCAGCCATGCTTTCAGCTGCTCTGACTCCAAGCTCTGGAGCTTTCTCCCCGAATCTCTTTCCACTATTAAAATGCACATGAAAACCTACATCTTTGACCACCTGCCCTATTATGGCTTAGTGCCAAACTTTGATTTCTAATGCTCCTTTTGAACCACCGGAGGACAACAATTTTATGATGTTAAAGGCATGATGTAAAAACAAGTTGTTGCTGTATTTGCAAAGCTCTGCAGGGAAAGAGACATGTTTTAACACAAGAATATGGAGGAAAAGGAATCGGAAGATACCACACATAGGGAGAAAGCAGAGGATAACTAGTGGGATGAGGTGGGGATGGAAAGGCTGTGGAAAATGAAGGAGAGGGGGAGGGAAGGCTGGCAGGAGCGGGAGTTTGGGAGAGGAGGGAGGGTAAAGCTCAGCTGGTGAGGGAGAAGAGATTACCAATGGTGAGGTAGGTTTCAGCTGGCAAAATGTTGAAACATTTCTTCCAAAGAGAAGTCACGGGTAAGCCAGTGAATGAACATTCTGAAAGGTGGCGGTGACAAGGGAGGATTCACTGGTGGGAGCACAGGAAGATGCGTGATATAAAACACCACTGTGCACAGTTAGGATGACTCCGAGAGAAATGGGAAAACTGGTGCTGCTTTCAGGTTAGAACAGACCAGGTGAGAGCTTTAGTCAGTTGCTTACTCAGCAATACTCGATGTTTAAACTACAAGTAAAATTCTGACACTGAATTCCTCTCTCTGCGAGCAAGCAGCTGGGGAGAAAGTCTCTAGACCACTATTGAAGGTCGTGTCACGAAGAGAAGATGCCTCAGAGTAAAAAGGCTCTGAAATTGCCCCGATGGTTCAATGAGAGACGTGCAGTCTCTGCTGAGTTGTCAGATCTTCGGGTAGGATGTTAACTGGAATATGTGTCTCGGTGGTGGAGAACTCTGAAGAGGAACATCTGCTAGTACTGTCAGGTGACAATTCAGTGAATCCCTATTGGAAACTGCATGTGAGTGAGGACACAGCCCGCACTTTCTCCAGAAAGGGAGAGAGAGAAAAGTCAAGAGCGTGGGAAACCGAAAGAGACAGACTACTTCAAATGTATTCTTCAATTAGTGTGAGGTGGCCAGCACAGATGGAGGCATGCAGTCTGTAAACCTAACACACCCAGTTGATCTCTTTTTTTAAAAAATTCTTCTATTGGATATGGCTATCGCTGGTATGGCCAGCATTTGTTGTCCATGAATACTTTTGAACTGGGTGGCTTGCTGGGCCACATTGGAGGACAATTGTAGAGTCATATCTCGGCCAGAAGAGGCAAGGATGGTATATCTCCTTCACTAAAGGGCATGAGTGAATCAGATGGGTTTCACAGTAATTGATGGTTACCATGGTCCCCATTACTGAGACTAGCTTTCAGTTCCTGATTTATTTTAATAATTAGTTGAATTTAAATTCCACCAGCTGCTGTGATGGTATATGAACCAGCTTCCTCAGAGCGTTAACCTAGGCTCTGGATTACTAGTCCAGTGACATTACCACCATGCCACTGTCTCCCACCTTGGAAGGATTTTAAGGACCTCATTGCATCTCCTTACATTGCAATCTGCAAGATTAACTGATATTGAGTTTATTTCTGTGGCGGAGTGGGTAGAGGAGGGTCACATAAAAAAATAAGAACTGAAACAAGAAAAAAAGGTCCAATGGTTCCTCACATAAGAGGCATTGGTCTAAATGGCTGACATCTACAGCTGCATTTACGGATACAAGGACAGCTCTTACCTGGGAGACTGATGCAAGTCATGGATTTGTGAACACAGCTATCGGAAGAGGCGCGTGAAGTCTCTTAAAGCCCAGCAAACTTTCTTACATTCATCAGAACTGCAACAGGTAAAGGAGGTGCATTTAAACCAACAGAGCTCGGAGTTAAAATAACATTGAGCACTAGGTTAAATTAGCATTGAGCACTGGTCTGTATAAATTACAAGTACAGAATTGCAAGTTAAATTTACAGAGCTCGGAGTTAAACTGACATGGAGAAATGGGCTACGTTAACACTAATCTACATTAAAAACCAGCATACAGCCCAGTGTTAAATTACCAGAGCCCTAGGTTAAAACAATGCTCTTATCTGGGCTCACACAATTCATCAGGGACAAGAGGGGGAAAAAACACCAAAAAACATTAACTTTACAAACAGGCAAAGGATGTTTCAAAGATGACAATGCTCCGATCTAAAGAACGGCCAATAGAATAAAGGCCAGTGTCAGGTGAATTGAATATTCTGAATTCTCCCTCTGCGTACCTGAACCGGCGCCGGAATATGGCGACTAGAGGCTTTTCACAGTAACTTCATTGTAGTGTTAATGTAAGCCTACTTGTGACAATAATAAAGATTATTAAAGGAACCACGACTGATGACAGTCTTTTCGGTAAATGGGTCTCAGTGGTACTGAGGCAAACTCATCCCTGCACAGTTGGGATCAATTTCTCCTTTCAGGTAAATCTCCTGCTCAAGGAAATAGCTGCATTTATTTATCGACGTAGAAAATAATCAAAATGGACAAACTTGTTCTTTTTGATGCTTTTGACTTCTGATTCCAATTTATTTTTCTCCTTTCTCACACTTCTAAATCTTGCCTGGGGTTCAGTTCTTTTAGTATCATCTTGTGGTTACTCTCCAAGTGTGAGGGACAGCAAACTGATGGGAGCTGAACTCCACATTAGCTACACACATATGCACTTTCCAGCAGGGAGAGGGGTAACTGGATAGCAATCAGGAACTCTGGCTGATGTGGTTTCTTAACTCACAGACAGAGATAGAGACCAGTGGCTGCACTACTGTGCCTGGTCAGACTGACGTTAGCAAATACACAGTCTCAGAATCAAAACCTTTGAACTCCCTGGTCTGTGGCAGTTCAAAGAACTGGGGCTGGCATGGCCTCCCAGCTGGCCATTTAGATAAGTCTTTGTACAGTTTATTAAAAAGGACAATCTGATTGCAAAACCCACTCTACTGAAAAGTAAATCTCAAAGTACATAAAAAAGAAATAAAAGCTTTTTTGGTAAGAGAGCCTGCTGTAAAAAAAAAGGTGGTGTCTTGTTCTGTTTAATTTGGCAAGTGCATGAAGATCACATAGAAGTCGTGTTTCAACCAATTCAATCACGAATTTACATGAATAAAGCTAAAGTCAAAACCCAGAGAATTATTGTTCACTAAAAACTCTTGCTGATTGTCAAACTAGAAACATAGGTGTAAGCTAAAATTGGTAAAGCTATGATTCACATTTAATGTCTAAAATTATCACACTGCCATGTTTCTGAGTGAGCCTATATTGGGGCTGTCGTGCATCACAAGTTTAATTGCCCCTTTGTTGAGTAAATATGGTCAATCACACCTGGAAAAACTGGAGCAAGGGGGCTAAAAAATAATATCAAACAGGGTCCCCTTTCCCATTCCTTGGCCAGCTCAAATGATGACAGAACCCAGCTTGGGTGCAATGCCAAATTCAAAAATCAGACCGTACAGAAGCACAAACAATCGCTGACTCATCTACCCCAGTCAGTTTGTTTAAACTATTAGCAACAATAAAATTTCAACCTTTCAAAACAACTTTCTTTTGTTTAGAGTTGAACAATGTGGAAAGCAGTTTCAGAGCAGAGGGCTCAGGAGGCACGGGTTGCAATTAACAATCATTCCTGACTCGGATGTGTGCGAGTGCACAAACTAGTTGAGGCCATAATGTATGATTCGAGTCAGAACTTGCCAGGTGCCAGCATCATGTACTATGGGGAGACTTAGTGATTGGCTTCCACTCCAAACAATCAGAACTTGCACAGGTCTGAGCATGTCGCTGAGAGTTAATTCATTGAAAGTTTTCCTCCCCTGTAACTGATATCTCTGTGGAAATGGGTTAGAATCATAGAAAATAAGAGCTAGAATTTCCCCCACTACTGACATCAGGCTGATAGGTCTATTATTCCCTGTTTTGTCTCTACCTCCTTTTTTAAAAATAGTGGGGTTACCCTCCAATCTGTAGGAACAGTTCCAGAGTCAAGAGAATTTTGGAAGATGACCACCAATGCATCCACTATTTCAAGGGCCACTTCCTTAAGTACTCTGGGATGTGAATTATCAGGTCTTGGGGAATGTAATCGACCTTCAATCCCATCAATTTCCCCAATACCATTTGTCAACTAATAGTTATCTCCTTCAGTTCCTCCCTCTCTCTAAACCCCGTGTTCGCCAACATTTCTGCTGTGTTATCTGTGCCCTCCTTTTGTGAAGACAGAAGCAAAGTATGTTTTCAGCCATTTCTTTGCTCCTCATTATAAATTCCCTTCTTTCTGACTGTTGGGAACCTATGTTTGACTTCACCAATCGTTTTCTCTTCACATAGCAACAAAAATGTTTAGAGTCAGTTTTTATGTTCCCTGCAAACTTATTCTTGTACTCCATTTCCCCCCCCATCTTAATCAATCCCTTGGACGTCCTTTGCTGAATTCTAAACTGCTCCCAATCCTAAGGTCTGCTGTTTTTCTTGGCCAGTTTGTATGCTTCTTTCTTGGATCTAATACTATCAATAATTTACCTTGTAAGCCACAGTTTGGCCAACTTTCCAGTTTTATTTTTGTGCCAGACAAGAATAAACAATTGTTGCAGTTCACCCATGCACGCCTTGAATGTTTGCCATTGTCTGCCCACTGTCATCCCTTTAAGCAATGTTTCCCAATCCATCACAGCAATCTCACGCATCAGATCAACAAAGTTTTCTTTATTTAGAATCTGGACCCTCGTCTCAGAATCAACGAAGCCATGCTCCATCTTTATAAAAAATTCTATCATATTAAGTTCGCTCATCCGTAAGGGGTCTCACATAGCTAGATTACCAATGATTCCTTTCTCATTACACAATACCCAGTCTAGAATGGCCAGTTCTCTAGTTGGTTCCTCAATTTTTGGTCCAGAAACCAATCCTCTATACACCTCAGGAATATCTCCCCTACGGTATTGTGACCAATATGATTTTCCCAATCTATGTGCAGATTAAAATCACACACTGATGTCCCTTTGTCACGTGTTTTTAATTTTCTGTTTAATGCCATTTCGAACATCACCACTAGTTTGGGAGTCGATATACAACCCCCACCAACATTTTTTGCCCTTGGTGTTTCTCAACTCTACCCATACAGATTCCACATTGTCGGAGCCAATATCCTTCCTCACTATAGCATTAATTTTCTCTTTAGCGCCATCTCCTTTTCTTTTTTGACTCCTTCCAAAATTCTGAACATCCCTCAAAGTTTAACTCCCATCCCTGGTCACCCTGCAGCCGTGTCTCTGTAATCCCGACTATATCATACCCGTTTGCATCTATTTGTATAATTAATTCATTCACTTTATTGCGAATGCTCTGCCCATTAAGACACAAAGCCCGAAGGCTTGACTTTCCAATATTATTTGTCCCGTTCTCACATATGGGTGGCACGTAGCATAGTGGTTAGCACTGTTGTTTCACAGCGCCAGAGTCCCAGGTTCTATTCCCTGCTTGGGTCGCTGTCTGTACGGAGTCTGCACGTTTTCCCCGTATGTGCGTGGGTTTCCTCCGGGTGCTCCGGTTTCCTCCCACGTGTTCCGAAAGACGTGCTGTTAGGTGAATTGGACATTCTGAATTCTCCCTAAGTGTACTCTAACCGGTGCCGTAATCTGGCAACTGGGGGATTTTCATAGTAACTTCATTGCAGTGTTACGTAAGCCTACTTGTGACACTAATAAATATTATTATTGTTAATTCTGGCCCTTGATTTCTCTGCCTATCACTTTTCATATTCCCCTTTCCATCTTTTGATTTTGTCCTCGATTCGCCCTCCTCGGATTTGTTGCATATGTTCCCATCCCTCTGCCATTTTAGTTTAAACCCTCCCCAATCACTCCAGGAAATGCTTCCCCTAGGAAATCAGTCAGAGTCCTGTCCAGATATAATCGTCCGGTTTGTACTGGTCTCACCTCCCCCGTTCGCAATGCATCATGAATCTGAAACCCTCCCTCTCACACCATCTCTTCAGTAACGTATTCATCCGATATACCCTACTATTTCTACTCTGACTAGTATGTGGCACTGGTAGTAATCCTGAAATCACTATCTTTGAGGTCCTCATTTCTCAAATCTCTTCCGAACTCAAATATTTTGCTTTGAAGACCTCATCCCTTTTATTTTTAACCTATGTCGTTTGTACTGATGGGCACTGACCACTGGCTGTTCACCCTTCCCCTTTAGAATGTCCTGCAACCACTCCGAGGCACTCTTGACCCTTGCACCAGGGAGACAACATAAAATCCTGGAAACTCATTTTCAGCCACAGAAACGCCTATCCATTTCCCATACGCCATTCCCCTCAACAGTATCCACAGCGGTATATCAGTTTTGAAGGGGAATGGCCACAGGAGATTCCTGCACTGCCAGCCTAGCTCTCGTGTTCTGCCTTGTGGTCACCCATTCCCTTCCTGCCTGTGGAATCAGAGCCTGCTGTGTGACCACCTCTCTATATGTGCTATCCACGATACTCTCTATCTCGCAAATGCTTCAGTGTCCCCAGCCGCCGCTCCAGCTCCTAAATCCAGGCTTCCAGAAGCTGCAGCTGTAGAGAGTTCCTGCATACATGATGGTCGTGGTCTGCCTTACATTGGTAGGAAAGTTCGAGGACAGCGTTGTGCAATTGGTGAGCTGCAAAACTTGTGACCCATTAGGAATGGCTGGCTTTGCGAGCCCACAGCAGCTGTTCTCACCTGGTGACTTGCTTGTGAAAATCAGTCAGCTGCTTGTGTGTTACTGTGATAGCACCCCCTGCTGCCTCTTTAGGTAATGACTTGAGTGAAGCTTCCAACCATCGGCAAAATGTCTAAAGGAGACAAGAGCAAAGAAACAGCCAAAGATTTATAGAAAGCGCAAAAAGTATTAGTGTTCAGGGTGAGTTGGGAAAACATAGTTTAAATTCCAGGCAGATGCTACTTCTTGATTTTGTTACACTTGGATGAATATCAGATTCATAAAACAGACAGGCAGCACCTCACTGAATTGTACTTGTATATACAAGAGAAAGGGGAAATGTCGAGAGATTGTTGGCACACGCGAGCATTCTCACATACACTGCACTTACTTTCAGATACAATCATACATTAACACATATACTTCCTCTCAGAGAAGAGGAGGAGTGTATTTTAACTAAGGAATCTGAATAACTTGCAAAAGAGCCCAGCACCAGCAATACGCCTGCATTCCTGATTCAAGAGTTTGTGAAACTGGGTAATACACTGGCAAGGAAGGCTGAACATTGTGTTATTGTGCAACACCGGACTGAAGTTAAATTAAAAATCCTAAGGCCGTACAAAATTGAAAATTTTACACTCTAGGTTATTTGGTTCTTTGAAATAAACATGAAATTCTCGCGTTGCTGCACCACGTTTTGCAGGTGAGAACAACACTGCTGTGAGTGTAATTACTGCAGAGCTGTTCTATCAATGCATCATTGGAAATCTGCAACACCCTGCTGAGCCAGTTGTCAGTTTGTGAGTGCTTAGTGTTTCTTGTTTAGAGCCTGACTGGCCTTTCAAACCTGGAACCGCCCAGATGTACAGGTTTAACTGGAGTGGATGAACTGCCCGACGGGGACAAGGCAACTGTGCAAAACTGCCCAGTGCAACAATAACTTGGTGTTTGTAAAAAGACTAGGGAAGCTGGGAAGTCTCCCTAAAGGAAACGGCCACAAGGTGATTTAAAGATATGTTCCAAATCATAAAGGATATTTAAAAAGTTTTTAGAGTACCCAATTATATTGTTTTCCAAATTAAGGGGCAATTTAGTGTGGCCAATCCACCTAACCTGCACATCTTTGGGTTGTGGGGGTGAAACCCACACAGACACAGGGAGAATGTGCAAACTCCACACGGACAGTGACCCAGGACCGGGATCGAACCCGGGTCCTCAGTGCCATCGGCAGCAGTGTTAACCACTGCACCACCTTGTCATAAAGAATTTTGATAGATCGGGTGAAACTGTTTCTATTGGCAGGGCAGTAATCAGAGGACACAGATTTAAGGTCATCATTAAAAGAATCAGGATGCGTGGGGGAGGAAGAGATGGCAACAATGGGAAGAATTATTTTAATGTAGTGAATTGCTATGAAGTGGAATGCATTGTCTGAACGGGCATGGAAGCAGTTTCAATAATTTCTTTCAAAAGGGATTTGCATTCAAACTCAAAAACGAAAGATTTACACAGGATTAAGGGAAAGAGCAAGCGAGAGAGGCTAAATGGATAGATCTTTTAAAAACCCGCATGGGCACACAGGGCTGAATGGCTTCCTTTCATGTTATATGGTTCCAAGACTGCAGAATCTTAATCAGAGGTCACAGGAAGGTTGGTGAGTAAAAGTGAAAATGTCACACCATGGGAATAGGGGCACCTTTTCCTCACACACCTCACCCTTTCCTACAATGATTAACAAGATAAAGCCTCCAGCTGTTGGTTAGATACAACTGTGATCTTACCGCTCTGTCGACCTGCATGATTTCCCATATAACCTCTGCTAGATCCGGCAAGGTATAAGGTGGAAGGCAGAAGCACACAGCCTGGAGCAGTTGGTTGACCAGTTGCTGACCGTGTTGGGTCATCACCTGCTTGATCAGTTCTTTCCGAATTTCAAAGTCATCCTCATGCTGTGGAAACAAGATCGAATTATTACTACTACTTTGGTTTCAGTCACTATGCTGTGATTGGCAAGTCTGGGGAACTTTTTTTAAATTGAGAAACCTATTCACAGCCCCCGATTCTGGGTTAAAGAACAGCAAGGCCAGAGAGAAGGAGAGGCAAGTCAGGAATCAATTCTGAGGTCGACACCAAGCTTGAGTTTTGAAAGCCTGTAGACCAAACTCTGGTTTTATAGGACTTTAGACTGTGACAAGGTTGTGATTTAAGAGTGTAGAGATTCCCACGGTTAACAGCAGGCCAGAGACAAGAGGTCCCATAGTCTTGGGGAAGAATGAGCTTGAGTATGGAACAGGCCAATGATCCTTATTTTGAAAGCTTAGTAATGTGATAGTACACCATACGTGATTGTTAGGATGTGCATTCATATACCTCCATTAAATGGGCAAACAGGAAATCTGCATATACGGTAACGGTTTCATAGAATTTACAGTGCAAAAGGAGGCCATTCAGCCCATCGATTCTGCACCGGCTCTTGGAAACAGCACCCCACTTAAATCCACGCCTTCACCCTATCCCCATAACCCCAGCTAACCTTTATGGACACTAAGAGCAGTTTATCATGGCCAATCCACCTAACCTGCACATCTTTGGACTGTGGGAGGAAATCAGAGGAAACCCACGCAGACACGGGGAGAACGTGCAGACTCCGCACAGAGTGACCCAAGCCGGGAATCGAACCTGGGACCCTGGAGCTAGGAAGCAACTGTGCCAACCACTGTGCTACCGTGTTGCCCACATCATCATCTATACAACACGTCGTCACATCTAGCATATATTTTACAGATTGTCCTCAAACAAGAATTAGGTTGAAGTATAAACACAAGCTGGACTGTAATGAGACAAAATTATTTAAAAGGAAAGTTATTTACTACAATCCAAAGCATTATGGATCCATCACATTACGTTTGATGGAGAAAGCAAGGCTTTTCTTGGCAGAGCAGAAATGTGTGCAGCAGACACAAACGAGCAGTCATTTTTCACAAGATCTCACTATGAAACGACCATTGGATGTGATGGCCAAGGGATGAATGTTGGCCAGGACACCAGAATGATTCTCTCATACATGTTCAAATAATGCTGTGGGATCACATTCATCCAAACAAATAGACACAGAGCTGTGATCATGTGTCCCAGACAGTGCAGCGGTCATTCTCTGCCACAACCCAGATTGCATATTGAAACCTTGGGAGTGGAGCTTGAACCTGCAATCTTCCAAGTCTGGGGTGAGAGAGCACTGACACTCGACAGCCTTTATCAAGTTAAAGACATTGTGCTCTTTGTGAACTCTGGGCTCAGTCATGGAGCAAACTTACGTCTTTGGCAACCCCTGTGTGGATAAGATCCCTCAAGAACTTCATAATGCTGCAGTTGGCATCCCGGTGGTCAAGGATGACAGCTGCAATGGCACAGTTCAGGATGTGAACGATGATCTGACTCTGCAGCAGTGTGGTTGGACTTCGCTGAATAAATCTGTGCAGGGAAAAGAACAGGAATTCAATAAATACTGAAGGTGCAAAAAAATCTGAACAAGTGGTATTGAGAAATTATGATGACCAGGAAGGATTGAATATGTTGGGCCTTAAAAAGGCCTTTGAGGAAATCTATTGAGGTCATAAAGATAAATGGCTTGACAGATGTGATACAGTAAATATTTTTCCACTTGTGGGACAGACCAAAACCAGAGGACATATAATTTAAGATGGTCACTAAGAAGTTCAATAAAGAATACAGAAAACATTTATTTACTCAGACTGTGGCTAGAATGTGGAACTTGCAACGCATGAAGTAGTTTTAACAAATAGCGTGGATGCATTTAACAGGAAGCTAAACATAGGAAAGAGAAAAATAGAACGATATGCTGATAGTGTTCAAATGTCCACAGAAAAATAGCTGTCATTGCTCAAAAACAAAACATTTTATTCCTGTGCAGCATCTCCCAAGGGAGAGTTTTACAAAATATCTCTAAGTTCTATAGATAATGGAATGAAACTCCACAATATCAACCTGCACATATGCCTCCATTATTCAAGTCTGCAACCAAGCATTCAAAAGATTAAATTTCCACAGTTTCAGCAGAACAGGAACCAAGTCAGTACGTAATAATCCTTCTAATCTTCAAAAGAAAGAGCTGGATAAATATCTGGTTAGGAATGGATTGCTGGAGTTCATTGACACATCAAGCTCTGCAACGTGGCAAAATTGCCAGAAGGGAGGGGGGTTGTGTGTGATTTTTTTTTTGGAAACGCAGCTAATTGTTGTGATTTTGCATGCATTGCCTGAAAGAGTGATGGAAGCATTTTCAAGATTACCTTTAAAAAGGGAATTGGATATACTTAAAATGGGATCATTTGCAGGGCTAAGGGGGAAAAAGCAGGGGAGCGAGTTAAATTGGATAGCTCTTTCAAGGGCATGATGGATTAGATGGCCGCTTCTTGTGTTGTAAGATTCTCCAAGAGGCACAGAGAAGTGATGGCAGACAGCAAGCCCCACTATCACTGTGTGCTAGCATTCACAATGCCTGGGTAAATCTGAGTTCCAGTTTATCAATGAAGTAGAGGGATGCAGAGGAAATTGAAGCCTCCCTCACCCGATTCCTAAATTAGTTTAGGTTTCAGTTTGGTTCAAGCAACAGGGAACACTGGCTTGATGTTGCGGCAGATGAGAGTGACTTTGCCACACAGGATATGAAGGGCTCAGTGGCTGATCTGGAAGCCCCCATTACAGGTTCAGCAATCTTGCCTCACCTAGGATGGAGGCCTGGTCAGCACCAAGTTGGTTGATTGCTACTGCAGGAGCAGTACATGTTCTTCACAAAAAAGGGTTTTTGGCCAGGATGGGGAGTATAAAATGACCAGTGGTGTCAATCCATAATCAATCTCACTGCGCTGTTTACAGGGGCTGGGGGTGAGGGGGAGCAGTGGCACATGGTGCAGAGTGAGAACTGGAACCAGTGGAGATTCCAACAAAACCATTGGAGTCAACTCCGCACAGTTCAGGAATCAAACCAGAACGTGCCTCTGTGCACAAGACTCAGTTCCAGAAAACAGTGCATTTAACACAAGAGGTTAGACTAAATGAACTCAATGCAGAAAATGCTGGAAAAGCTCAGCAGGTCTGGCAGCATCTGTGAAGCGAGAACCAGTGTTAACATTTCAAGTCCTTGTGACTCTGAAGAGCAGGGAAGATTAAATGCCTTGTTCGGGCAAATAACCTGACAACAAACACCTTCCTAAAGAAAAAGTGTCAAGAGTGTATAGGCCAATACAAGATGTGCAAATGTACCAAAAGGACAACTGTTCCAAGTAAACACCATCGCAACCCCTCCAGACAGGAGAATATTGCACACAGTTCTCAATGTACCTGGTTGCTAGGCGGAAAAGATCATCCACTGTGTCTGGGTGATCTCGAAGGCCGTTTGGTTGTTCGAGCAGCTGAAATGTTGGCATACACAATGCCTGTAACAACAAAAAAAAGTCAAGAGTTAAAGGCACACATCTGCTGGCCAAATGGAGAAAGATGGCCACCATTGTCACCTAGCAGGGAAGGATGGTTCAGCCTGGCTGCCTTATCCTGCATCTAGCTCAGGGAGATAAATTCAAATGTAGGTGTCCTGACACTGTGTGGGGTGGGGTGCTCATCAGGTTGTCAGTCAGAGGATAAATATGGCAACTTGTCTGAATGCAGCACAGTCAATCATTCATTCAGTCACGCTGAATTTCACTATTTGAAGGGTTAAAGCTCACAATACAGAGTATCACTGAGGTTGTAGAGAAGAGGGAGTGGCTCAATAAGGTGATGCTGCGTGTGGTTTTAAAAGGTTGCAGAAGGTTTCGGAGAGCGTGTTGAGGAGTTCCACAATTCTGTGGTCCTAGGTCCAAGCAGGAGACCGTGTTGTGAGCCTCAATTCTCTGGATCTCACTTCCCATTTTCAGAAACTTCAATACCTACAAATGTGGCTGAGCCCGGGTTCATCTTTCACTGCTTCCCTCGAGACATTTCACTCTAAAAGACAACTTACAAATTCAAGGTGTCATAATTTAGTAAAACATCCCAGAGTGCTTCACTGAAACGTTATCAAACACAAATCAACATGGACTTCCGGTGGCGGCCATGGAGTAAGCGGTCGCACATTTGGTGGCTACTCTGGAGCTGGATTTTTTCAGTCTTTCCCACCCAAAGGGTGCAGTATTTGAGGGAAAAAGGTACAGAGTGCCCGAGGAAGGTAATACATCTCTGGTGTGGCTGGTGCATGGATCAGCGGACAAGGAGCGCCACGAGAAAGAAAGAGCAGTTGGAGCAGGAGAGTTTGTGGTGTGCCACAGGTAAAGATGGCAGAGGGCAAGGGGGACTCCTGCCTGTCCAGTGGTCGACGGAGCAGCTAGCAGTAGAGGAAAGAGGCCTGGAAGACATGGCCACGGTGATAGAGCTGTTGAGAACTGGGATTGAGAGAGTCGAGCAGAGGCTGGAGTCCCAGGGTCGGGCGATTCAGAAAGTGGAGGCAGTGGTGGGGGAGCAGGAAGAGCAGGTGGCCTCGTTGACGGCGGAATTGGAAGTGATGTGGAAAAGCCAGAAGAGGCTGAGGGGGAAGGTGGAAGACCTGCAGAATCGCTCCAAGAAGCAAAACATGAGGATTGTTGGGATGCCTGAAGGCATTTGATGGTGCAGAGTTCGCTGGGTACGTGGGGGTATGCTGGAGAGGTTGATGAGGGAGGCACCTCCAATCGACCTCTCGAGGTGAACCGCGTTTGCAAGGGGCTGAGGAGGAGGCCACAGATGGGGGAGCCACCAAGGGCGATGGTGGTGAGGCTGCATCGCTTTTTGGATAAGGAAAAGATCCTACAATGGGCGAGGCAGACCAATAAGTGTACCTGGGAAGGAAGTGAGCTGCGGGTCTACCAAGACTTGGGTGCGGTGTTGGCAAAGAGGAGGACCATGCTCATCTGGATAAAGGCTGTCCCTCTTTGAGAAGTGGGCGAAGTTTGGAGTTCTGTACCCGGCCCGCCTGTGGGTGACATCCCAGAATCAGGAGCTCTATTTCGACAAGCCAGAGGAGGCGATGGACTTTGAGGGACAATGGACCGGAGGACTGTGAGCTTTGTAAAATGCATGGGGGTGGCGGGGGAGCAGTGATGGTGAGTGTTCCTTTTGTTACTCTTGGTGTGTTGACGGTTGGGATGATCGGGGGGGGATGGGAACTGGAGGGAAGCGAAGTTGGAGGCCTTGGGCAGGGGCCACCATGCTAGCTGGGCGGGCAGGTTAACGGGAGTGAAGTGGGAGGTTGCTTGGAGGAAGGTGTGTGGAGGGGGGGTTTGTTTGAGGGTGGGGGTCAAGTGTGGGGGGGGGGGATTGCTGACAAGGGTGTGGTTGGTGTGGCACAGTTCGGAAGTGATGGAGGGGGGGGTTGACGTCTGAGGGCAGGCCGAGAGGTGTGCGTGACATGGGCTGGCTCAAAAAGGGGTATGGCTGATTAGCAGGGGAAGGGGAGCCCCCCGACCAGGCTGGTCACATGGATCATGAGGGGGTTGAATGGGCCAATCAAAAGGTCACGTGTATTGACGCATTTGAGGAATCTGAAGGCGGACGGGCCATTTTTGCAGGAGTCACACCTGAAGTTGAGTGTCGGGGAATATTCTGGACCTGGACTTACATCGGTTGATTATTTTGTGTGTGTGTGTGTGTGTGTGTGTGTGTGTGTGTGTGTGTGTGTGGGGGGGGGGTGATTTCAATATGGTCATAGATCCAAGTTTGGACCGGTCGAGTCTCAAGTCGTCAAATGTGTCAACAATAGAGAGTTGAGGGGGTTCATGGGGGAGGGGCGGGGGAACCAGGAGGTTTGGAAGGCCGAGGACAAAGGAGTTTTCATACTTCTCCCGTGTGCACTGGGCGTATTCCCAGATTGACTTTTTTGTGAGGGACAAGGTGCTGCCGGCTGGGGTGGCCGACTCGGAGTATTCGGTGACTGTGGTTTCAGACAATGCACCGCATTGGGTGGATTTGCAGGTGCTTCAGGGGGAGGCACAACGGCCGCAGTGGAGGCTGGACAGGGGGTAGCTGGCGGATGAGGGTGTGTGTGAGCGGGTGCAGACTGCCATTCAGGGCTATGTGGAGGTGAGCAATACGGGGGAGGTCACACCCGCCACGTTGTGGGAGGCACTCAAGGTTGTAGTAAGAGGGGAGTTTATTTCGATTCGGGTGCACAGGGAGAAGGCAGGACAAGAGGAGGGGTCAAGGATGGTGAATGGGATTTTGAAGGTGGACAGGATGTATTCGGAGGCGCCAGAGGCAGGATTGTTAAAGGAGAGGCAGAGGCTCCAAATGGCTAGTCTCTACAGGGTAAGCGGAGGGCCAGAGGGGCAGTGTACGAGTACGTGGAAAAGATTCAAGATGGTAGAAACAGAAATAGCGGTAGACCATTCAAGTCCCATGTGCCTGTCCACGATTAAATCTGATTAGCTCTCATCTATACCCCAATGCAAGCAGGGAAGGTCCCGGGGTCAGACAGGTTCCCGGTAGTTTTATAAAACGTTTAGGGAGGACCTGCGACCACTGCTGGTGAGGGCGTATAATGAAACGAGGGAGAGGGAGAACTTCCCCGACATTGTCACAGGCTTCCACTCACTGATTCTAAAGAAGGATAATGACCCGGAGCAGTGTGGGTCGTACCATCCAATATTGTTATTGAACATAGAATCAAGTTATTGGTGAAGGTGCTTGCATCACAGATTGAGGACTGTGTGTAGGGGTGATAGACGAGGATCAGACAGGGTTTGTGAAGGGGAGGCAGTTGTCGGCAAATGTGCAGAGGCTACTCAACGTAATTTTGATGCCTTTGGAGGGACAGGGGGTAGAGGTAGTGGTGGCACTGGATGTGGAGAAGGCTTTTGATCGGGTGGAGTGGGCGTGTTTACTGGAGATGCTGGGTCGGTTCGGGTTCACGCAGGGATTTGTGGATTGGGTCCGGCTGTTACACAAGGCGCCGGTGGTGAGTGTGTGGATGGACCGAGTGAGTCTAGGGTACTTTGGGTTACACCGTGGGACGAGGCAGAGATGCCCACTCTCCCTGTTGCTTTTTGCCTCAACAATAGAGCCATTGGCAATGTCGCTTAGGGCGTCGAGGGATTGAGCAAGGGGACACAGAGCATAGGGTCTCGCTATATGCAGACGACCTGTTATTATACATCCCGGACCCTGTGGGCAGCATTGGGGGTATTATAGAGATTTGGGGGGGAAATGTGGCCTGTGTTCGGGATATAAATTGAACATGGGAAAGAGCGCGGGGTTCCCGATTAATGCCAGAGGGCAAGAAAGAAGACTATGGGAGTTGTCGTTAGGGTGTTGGGGACGAGCTTCAGGTGTGTGGGTATCCAGGTGGCAAGGAGCTGAGCCCAGCTGCATAAACGGAACTTAGTTCGATTGGTGGAGCAGATGAAGATGGCTTGCCGCTGTCTCTGGCTGGGCGGGTGCAGACAGTGAAAATGACGGTGCTGCCTAGGTTTCTGTTCGTGTTTCAGAACCTCCCAATCTTTGTCCCCAAGTCGTTGTTTATGGAAGTCAACAGGCTGATCTCCCGGTTTGTGGGTGGGGAAGGCCCCACGAATATTGCAATGGTGTGTAAGTGGGCGGTGGAGGAGGGGTCGTGTAGGGGAAAGAGCTCGAAGGCTTTGCTGTTGGCGCCTTTACCGTTCTCGCCGGCCAGGTACTCTGTGTGCCCAGTGGTGATGTCAGCCCCAAGGGTGTGGAGGCAATGGAGGCAGCATTTGGGGCTGGAGGGTGCCTTGTATGTGTACCGATCTGCGATAACCATAGGTAACCATAGCGGGGCTGGAAGCGAGGTTTAGGGGTGGCGTTAGGTGGGGATTGAGCCTTTTGGAGACTTGTTTATAGGAAGAAAATTTGGGGAGCTGGAAGACTTGGAGGAAGTGTATGAATTGCGCAGGGGGAATGACATTAGGTACCTGCAGGCTCGGGACGGGATCTCGTGAGGAGACGGGTGCAATCCTTTCCTGGGCTTCTGTCCCTGGGGTTGCAGGCCAAGTTGCTGTCGAAAAATGAAATAGGGGAGGGGAAGGTCGGATATCTAGAAGGAATTGATGGAGTGTGAGGGAGCCCTGGTGGGGGATGCCAAGCGTAAATGGGAGGAGGAGGTGGGGGCGGGATGTGGGCGGCGACCTTGTGGCGGGTGAATGCGTCTTTGTTGTGTGCGAGGCTAAGCCTGATCCAGGTTAAGGTGGTGCATAGGGCTCATAGGATGGCGGCAAGGATGAGTAGGTTCTTTGCGGGAGTAGAGGATAGGTGTGGGTGGTGGTTTTGGGGCGGGGGGGGGGGGGGGGGGGGGGGGGGGGTGAATGAATCACGTCCACATGTTCTGGGCGTGTCCAAGATGGGTGGGTCCAAGTCCAGAGATTTTGGGGGGGGGAGAAGGGGGACATCTTGGTCTCTCTGATAGCTCGGAGACAGATTTTGCTCTTATGGCGGGACTTAGAGCTGCCAAAAGCGGGAGCGTGGGTGAGTGACCTGGTAGAATTCCTGAGGCTGGATAACGTCAAATTCGTTTTGCGGGGGTCAGTAGAGGGGTTCACCTGATGGAAACCGTTCATCGATTTCCTGAAAGAGGGTTGAGGGGTCAGCAATTGGAGGGGTGGGGGTGTAAAATGGGGAAGGCGAGATGTGGCAGGGTGTTGGTCTCAGTGGGGGCAGGAGGATTGCGGTTGTTCATTGAGTTGATGTGTTGTTCTTCTGATATTTTCTTTTAATACATGAAAATGCCTTGAATAAAATATTAAAAAAACACAAATTAACACAGTCATTTAGCCAGATATTAGGAATGGTGATCGAGTGCTCAGTCAAAGAGCTACATTCTAAGGAGTGGTTTAAAGGAGTTAGGTTGAGAGGTGGAGACGTTTGGGGGCAAGGAGTAATTCCAGAGTTTAGGACCGAGACAGCTGAAGGCACAACTGCCAATGGTGGAAAGAAAGAAATGAGGAATTCCTGAGATGTACGGTTAACTGCACAGTTTTCTCATTAAATCACCATCACTCCTGTATCACGCATCCCTTTCAGGGAAGGACCACAGTGTCCCAAACCTCCTGTCTGAACCAGCAATCGAAAGGACTCTGCCCCCTCCAAAGCCAATTCCTTCAGCACAGAGTGGAGCTTCTTTGTGGCACTGGGCTGCTATATCCTACCTGCACCATGTCCAGGAGCCCCTGCCGGCATCCTTCTTCCATGCCATACTCGTCAACCAGGATACTGCCGAGGTAGAGGAAGCAAGAATGTGGGTGCACTCGATACACGTTCACCATCTAGACGGGGAGGAGAAACAATTGAATAAGGGATAACAACAAACATTGCACCCCCACACTAGTCGTACAAAGCCCCAAGTAAAGAACTTCCCACTTTAGTCAGAGTACCGGACCAGGCAGCCAAGCTTCACTTCGATTTCCCACTCAGATTTTTGATGATGGTGTTTGCATTTAAAGCAAAAAACAGATGTCACACAAATAATCAGCATGTAGAATTTTAAAATCACTCTGAAAAGCACCAAACCACCCACAACTACAACTTCCTGTCATGACAGTGCCCATTAGAGGTAGGAACCACTTGCCTCTTTTCTATTTTTCAAAGTTTTCATTTCATTATTCTTTAAGAGAATCATGTGGCTGATCCAATTCCAAAGGCTGAGATTGAGAAGGGAAGAGAGAAGAAACTTGGGCTCTTCAGGTTTGAAAGATGGCAGCTGAGAACCGGCATTATACGGATTTATAGAATTAGAAGCAAAGTCAGAAACTATGGGGCCAAAGTTAAACTTGGGTATCTTCAGAACTGATGTCAGGACATTCTTCACACAAACACTGATGAAGCCAACGTGCAGCCATTAGGATAAGAGAATGGAAGCAAAAGTTCTGCAATGATAGTACTTTGGTTATGGTAGTACACAGGGGCCGAGGATAATAATCCAGAGAATGCAGATTTAAAGTTAATGTGGCAGCTTGAGAATTTGGATTCAGTTTTATGGGAGGAGATAACAAGAAGCAAATAACAGGAAGAATATCAGATTGTAGTCAAACTCCCAACTGGTTCAGCAATGTCCTTCAGGGTTGGAAACTAGCCATCCATACCCAGTCTGAATTAAATGCGACATCAGTCCCATGCCAATGTGATTGGCCCTTAATTGCCCTCTGAAGTGGCTCAGCACGACGCTCAATTCAGAGCAATTGGGGATATTGACCTTACCTGCACTGCCCACATCCCGAGGATTAATTTGTACAAGTGAAGAAACAGATTTTAGCAATGGTGATGATGGCGGGAGGTGGCACCGGCCGTGGGAGAAGTCTAGGTGTAGGATTGTTTCCAGGTGAATGACTGACCACATTCTGCATGAACCACCTCATTTGCAATTGTCCTGTGAGTGCGTGAACAGTACCCGATACAACATAGAGGGAGCTTTGTGGCTCCTGTCTCACAGAGTCAGCTTAGCTGGATGACTGTGTGGGTTTAGTAAGATACAATATCTATCGCTCACTTCCAGTTTAACCGCAGTTGGATCAGGAATACTTAGGGCCATGGCAAATGATTTCCAAATTATTAATTATCTTGAAATACGGTTCTCGATGCTGGCAAATACACCAATTTAGCACACAACACAATCCCCAAATCATCCCAGCTCATCTATTTGATAGTACCAGCTTGGGGGGGGGGGGGGGGGGGGGGTGTAGAAAGAGGAGAGAGTGCACAGTGCACCAGCAGCTGCTTCTGGCACGCCACCTGGAGATGGGCACCTGGATGGGCATCACCTGCATGCACGCATGTAGCTGGACTGGAGCTAACCTGGTGTCGCATAGCCCTACAGCTAAAGATGCCTATTGCCCATTTTTGGACCATGCATGTCCATGCACAGCAGTAAATGGGACAAAGGCAGCTGAAAGAGCATCTGCGAATGATGTCCTGTGCCAAGATGGAGCTAGACTCCCCGACATGCTCTCTGATGATGACAAAAGTTTGTATGACAGCCAGGTATAATGCTGTCCCACCCCCTGCCAGAGGCAACCAACACTACAGGAAATGCTCAACCCAACCTGATCATGTAAATGAACTAGCAGCACCAAATTTGCATGCAAGTCACGATTTGGGGTCCCCACCCCACTATGCCAAAAAAGCAAAAAACAAAGGAAAGCAATTTTTAGCCCTGTGTACTTTGGATCAATGCTTTAACTATAGGTCAGGCTCCTAATCAATATTCCATCTAAGGGGCTGTTTAGCTCACAGGGCTAAATCGCTGGCTTTGAAAGCAGACCAAGGCAAGCCAGCAGCACGGTTCAATTCCCATAACAGCCTCCCCGAACAGGCGGCGGAATGTGGCGACTAGGGGCTTTTCACAGTAACTTCATTTGAAGTTACTCGTGACAATAAGCGATTTTCATTTTCATTTCATTATTCTTTGCTATGTTTGGTCTCATTAGGATTGCGACTAGCTGAGTCTGAGCAATCTTAAAGGGAATGCTTGACGTAACATTCCCCCATCACTGTGTTTTACAATTACGTTGTGCCAACATGGCTGCACTGTTCCAACTGCATTTGGTGCATACACCACAGGCAGCTACTGGCACTAATCAGACAGTGCAAGAGCATGAAGCACTGCACAATGGCCTAATCCGGTGGTTTAAACATTGCATGCCAATTCACCAGACATAAACCTAGCAGCAGGAGTGGCATACATTGCACAATATTACCCTCTAGTGGTGGGCATAAAATATGGCAACGGCATCACATCCATACTCTTAATCTTTCAGGGCATCATTGAATTGGTGTGGGTTTATTTATTGGCGAACCATGGAATCACACTGAAGGAAACCACCATTGGTGGGTCACGGCAGTATGCTAGGGGGGACACCCCAGTACATTAGATGCTATCAAATTCTGTCAATTTGATGCACATGAACCGTACAGGAAACCTAGTGTCCATGGGTCCATACTCTATCTTCAGGCATACTGGTGAAAGCAATAAGTTGTTGAAGCGGACAGTTAACTGCAATGGGATTCCTCCCATTTCAGGAATAATCCCCACTTGTGACAAAAGACCCAAGAAGAATTAACGGGGACAAGACTACACCATTACTTTGAAGCAGCTAATGGCGTAACCACATCCTCCAAGAAAGCAGTGTTGTATTTTATATTTTCCCCGCGTCTTGACTATGATAGAGAAATATAAACATGATTCATTAGGTGAGCAAAACTGAACTTTATTTCCGAATTAGAACTGACTGCTAGCAGTAAATGGCTGAGACTTGAATTCGGAAGGCAGTCAATTACAAACTGCTGAGTCCGTCCCAAGTCTGCGATATTACAGGAAAAGAAGGCGATTCTTATAATTATAGGATCAAGATAACATGAATACAACTTGGTCAGGAATTTGATCGAAAGTAAAACATAAGTAATAATCGTTACAATGGCGTCACCTTGCTGACCTTTAGGGGACTTGAGTTTCATATCATTATCTTGTCTTTGTTTTAAGAAAGGGAAGAATTTGTTTAGGAACAGGAAGAAATAGTTGTTCAGCTTGTTATGTATTAAGACTGCTTCTAGTTTCAAGCCTTATCTAGACTCTCAGAGTCACCCAGTTCTCAGGACATGCTGTCTCTGTGTATTCTGTGCCTTAGGTTATATGAAATCAGTTTAAATTCACTTGTACCAAGAAAACTTGACTACTTTTCCCATCATGCCATTGTTTGCTTCACACAATACCACAGCAGAAGACAGCTGTTGTTCAACACAATGACACTGAATGAGTTGCAATTTGCTGGGTGGAGGAGGGAATTACAGGCACGATGCCTTCACACAGGAAAGAAATAAATGGAACTGAGGTACCTAACTCAAACCCAAGAGGTGACATTTCATACAATACACTTCCCCCAATCCTGGCATTGCAACATGATTCGAATGGATCAGAATGACATGATTCATTGCTGCCGTTGTCAGTGACACATATCCTAGGAATCTGCAAAGAACTCTTTTTAAGACGTCTTTACCGACCCTCTCTCTGTATAAGAATTTTGAAGGCTCAAGTCTTACTCTAGTACTTGAACAAATAATCAAGATCAACACAGGATTGAAGAAGGGCTGAGCAACAGCCCAGCCTCAACCAGGAGGGGTGCAGGTTTGCAACAATTCTCTACAAGACACTAACCGCCCCGCCCACCTCACCACCACCCCAACCCTCCAATTCCAGCCACGTCATTGTAAATGTTGAATTGGAGGGGAAGAGAAGTGAGTCATACTATTGCCTGTTTGAGTGCAAATGCTGGGGGGCTGGGCCAATATTCACAAATGCAAGTCACCTCTTAACCCTCAGATGACAAGCAGAGGAGAAAATATAGGAAAGAGACTTCAATCTCAGTTGAAGAGATTAATAACAACCTACTGTATTAGAGGGAACCCTGATATTCCATGAACAGATATTACGATGCGAGAATTTTTAAGCACTGGGAAAAGCATTAGAAAAGCAAGTCCATCCATTCCTTTCAATGAACAACCCAACCTCCCCATTATATCCCTCACTTTGTTCTCACTCCAGAAAAACATCTAATTGTCACCCCCTATACTGCTCATTCAAAAGGTTCTCCCATGCAGCTTGTTTCAATGGTCCATTACTCTGCTAATAAATTTGATCATGAGTAAGTCTACCTTTAAAATTCCTCCCCCACCTCTACCAGTTGGCAGGATCCATAAACCAACCTACCTGGGTGACCAGGGGCTGAAGCAATGCAGCTGACCCTTTCCCCACACAACGGACAGCAAAACGCAAACACCGACAGCAGCGCTCCACAATCCGATTGTCTGCTTGATGTTTGTTCAAGGTTTCAGATAAGACAGGCCAGATCTAAAGAAACAGGGATGGGAGTGGGGAAAGAAACTGCAGTTAGAGAATAAACAAAGTGAGAAATAAGGAATTTGCATTTACAAAATGCCTCCGGACATCCCACAGTGCTTTGCAGCTTTTGGAGTACATTTTCCTTTGAGTGTGTTCACTGCTGTAATGTTGGAAAGGCAGCAGCCATTTGTGCACAGTAAGCTCCCACAAACTGTAATGTGAGACTAATCAGACAACTCTTATTGCTTTAGTGATGTTGATTGAGGGATAACAATTGGCCCAAGACAACAATGGTGACTCCCCTGCACATCTTCAAAATAATAGGATCTTTGGCATCCACCCGAGTTGGCCAGAGGGGGCTTTGTCTGAGCATCATCCGAAAGACTGGGACCACTGACTCCTCAGTATTGTGCTGGAGTGTTAGCCTTGATGTTTATGCTCATGTCTCTGGACTGGGACTTGAGTCCACAACTAAGTGCTAACAACTGAACTACAAGAATGTGGAACTGCACTGCAGGCTAACTAACACCAGGGGCCCCTAGTCCAAAACACTCCCCCTTTGATATCATGCTCACTAACTATTCTGCTCTTCTATAAGTTTATTTGTAGAGTACAATTTTCAATTCTGAAAGCAGCAAGCACATTTTCCATTTTACCCTCTATTTTCCCTTAATAGAATTGAAGCATGACAAACCAACTTCTTGTCGGGGAATTGCATGCTCTAAGAGAGGGGATGTTTGTGCTGAGTAACAGAATACTTTTCATTTTGGATACACAGTGTCATGGGTCAAACACTGCCAAGCTTGATACAGAAATAAATACAAAATTATTTCTGCTCGGCTTCATCTCATTCTCAAAGCTGGAAGGTTGCACATTATTGCTGAATTAGAGGCACTGCACTGCTGTGTCCACTAAGAACTGGATTTAGATTATTCATCACTCATGGGACCCTTAAATCTGTAGCCTAATAATTATGCTGCAAGAGTAGCAAACCATGGCGGCACGGTGGTGCAGTGGTTAGCGCTGCTGCCTCCACGGCGCCGAGTCCCAGGTTCGATCCCAGCCCTGGGTCACTGTCCGTGTGGGGTTTGCGCATTCTCCCCGTGTCTGCGTGGGTCCCACCCCCACAACCTAAAAGATGTGTAGAGTAGGTGGATCGGCCACACTAAATTACCCCTTAATTGGAAAAAATAACACCCTCCCCCCGACTGTGGTGGCGCTGGACTCAGTCCGCAGCTGCCACGCGAGGTCCCCGAACGGTGTGAGCACACATGAACGACGCCGTCGGATATCCGGCCCATCGGGGGCAGAGCATCGGGAGAGGTCCTCAGGTGACGTCCTGAGGCCGTCTATACGCCATGTGGCGTTCGCCCAGAGTACGCCGTTTTTGAGGGGGCGGAGCATCGCAAACATGGCACCGCCCCCGGTTCCGGCATAAATGGGGAGTCTCCGGCCAAAGGCCGAATGCAATTTCGCCATCAGCGATCCCCGCCCCATGAGTCCGGATCCCACCATGGCACGCTGTTAAGCTGAATTCAATAATCTAGTAGTTTGCGAAGAAAAGAGTAATGGATATGGTGAGAAGGTGGGGTTGGAGAAAACAGCGATGGTGGGTAGGCAAGGCCTATATATAAGGTGAGACGGTGGGGCTAGATTTAGTCAAATGAAAGGTTGGGGTTGATGGGCCTGATAATCAGAAAAATGATCACAAAAGCCGCAGGATTGTTGTAAAAATAAAACTGGATCATTAGAGAAGTGACTCTTTCACAATTATCCAGTTTGATCGTCTCACAACTCACGTGCCATAGTACGTAGCACTCTGAATATCCTCTGAAGTGTAAATAAGGGAACTAGGGATGAACAATAATCCATATTCCGAGAAGAAATAAAATACAATGAACGCAGACATCATCATCTCACCAAGTCTGAACTGGATCGAAGCCAGGATCCAGAAAGTAACTGGCACCTCCTCCCTACTGCTGATGGTTAGTGCCTCTGCATGGCACCCTCGTATATACTGGAAACTCAGAACAGACTGGGGGGAGCACGTGAATGGATAAATATAGAGTGAAGGGAAAGATCCTAAACATTAACCCACATCCCAATGCTCTGTGGAAATGTGTTCTAGTGTTTCAGCAATGTTGGAAAACTGCCACACAATCTGTGCATTCTTCCAAAAAGACAAACAGGGCCCTCCCTGACAGCTCAGCGGCTTTATTCAACAGTAAGTCGAGCCATTCAGTCAGGAAGGCGCCTGGTCATGTCGAGTTAGCTAATCTCCATTTTGATGCATAACATTCACATGTATAATATATGGTCTTGGGCGGGTCACAGTGGCACAGTGGCGAGCACTGTTGCCTCAGGGCCAGGTTCAATTTCTGCCTTGGGTCACTGTCTGTGCGGAGTCTGCACATTCTCCCAGTGTCTCCGTGGGTTTCCACCGGGTGCTCCGGTTTCTCCCCCCCAGTCCAAAGATGTGCAGGTTAGGTGGGATGACAGGAACAGGGTGGGGGTGCGGGCAAAGGACAGGGTGCCTATTGAGAGGGTCAGTGCAGACTCGATGGGCCTAATAACCTCCTTTTGTACTCTAGGGATTCTATGGAACCTGTGTAAAAAGTGTGGGAAAATCTGGCTCTTGCCCCAAACTAACATTCTGTTTCTAGACTAGTACATAAGTAATGGGCGCCTTGCCATCAGCTAGAGCTAACCTTTTGAAAAAGAGGGTGAGTGAATGTGGTAACTCAGCTCTCTCCTAATTCTTCTGTCTTTTGTGCTAGGATGGGTTAGTGAAAATCTGGGACAATATCCCCCAAAAGACTGCTAAAGAGTGGGGGACAATTGAAAATGCCAAAATGGTGGTTTTGTTGGACTATGGTATTAAGGGTTTTAAGGAACAAGGCAGGAAGAATGAGCTGAGATAGAGATCGTGCACGATGTAATTCAATAGAGGAACAGGTTCCATGGGCTGAATCAGACGCACAAAATTCTTTGCACAGGAACAAAGAATGGTAGAACCCAGAGGTCTTTCTAGTGGGCTACTCAAGAGTACTGTCAGGAGATGGTGCCTGAGCAAATCAAGGCTTGCAGAGCATTTGTCTGCTTTATTTACACACACATTCCAGCTTGTGGTAGAAACAAAAGGCAGAAACAACCTTAAGCTTAATAAGCCACCTTATCAGTGAATGTATCTGGGCAGCACGGTGCAGTGGTTAGCACTGCTCCCTCACGGCACCGAGGACCCTGGTTCAATCCCAGCCCCGGTCACTGTCCATGTGGAGTTTGCACATTATCCCGGTGTCTGCGTGTCTCTCACCCCCACAACCCAAAAAGGATGTGCGGGGTAGGTGGTTTGGCCAAGCTAAATTAGAAAAGGAAATTGGGTACTCTAAATTTATATATAAAAAAAGAGAATGCATCTAAGATCACTTCACACAATTAATTATTTTAATATGATTTACATTAAGCCAATCTATGCAACTGACAAAGTGCAACAATACGAGTGATCAGATAATCTAATGTTTGGAGGCGTTAATGATGGTTGGCCAGGACAGACAATCCCTCTATTATTTAAATAATATAATTGGATCTTTGACGTGTCTCTGAACCAACTAACAAGTAGGCAACGGTCTTTGTTCAACATCTCATCGATGCGCAACACCTTCAGCAATGCAGCACTCCTCCAGTACCATCCTGCACTGTTAGCCTAGATACCTACTCAAGTCCTAAAGTGGGCCTTTAACCTGTAACAATGTGACTTAACTAAGCCTAGCTGTCGAACAGCATTAGGACTGTGCAATGTAAGCATGTATCAGTCACATGTTACTGATCTGAAACATATGGGGAGGAGCTCAATTGAAAATGAAAGAAGTGTATCTCTGGCTCACCCCTCCACAGGGTGCAAATGGGAGAGAAAGGAGAACAGCTCAGACTTCATGAACCAAGTCTGGACTCATCTATTTAAAGACAGGAGCCAGTGATACTATGAAGGTCAGTGTCGACAAGAAGGGAAAGGATAGCAAGGCCATTTTTTAAAAAAAATTCTCTGGATAAGAGTACCATTGGTTTGGCTGATACTAACTGGCCATCTACAGCTCCACTCGAAATGGTGAGGGCGGGCTTTCTATTTAAACCACTGCAGTTCGATTGGCAAAGGTGTTTGCACAGTGCTATTAGATAGGGAGCTCTGGGATTTCAAACCAGAGACAATGAAGGAGCAGCCAATATACATTCAGGTCGGGATGATGAATGACTTGGAGGTGATGGTTTTTCAATCCTGCTGCTGCTCCTGTCTTTTTAGGTGGAAGAGATTGCTTGTTTGGGAGATGCTGCCTGAGAAGCCTTGGCGAGTTGATGAAGTGCATCATGCAGAAAGTACACATGCAGTCTGCGGCCACAGTGTGCCAGTGGTGGGGAGAGTGGATGTTTAAATTCCAAAGCCCATCACCCTTCACTCTATGCTGTTACTCCATTTATTTCTAGGACCAGAGTTGCAGGCCACTAGGCTCCATTAAACCAGGATTCAATAAAGGGATGGACTGAGAAAGGCAAAATACAGTAATGGATATGTCCAACCACAGACCCCACATCTTACAAAGGAGCCAATTCCAAGATGGGGTTGGGTTGGAGGTGAAGGACAAGTGGTTAGAATGTAGGAAGTCAGGGTGGCACGGTGGTGCAGTGGTTAGCACTGCTGCCTCATGGCACCGAGGACCCGGGTTTAATCCCGGTCCCAATCCCGGTACCCTGTCCGTGTGGAGTTTGCATATTCTCCCCCTGTCTGTGTGGAGTTTGCATATTCTCCCCCTGTCTGTGTGGAGTTTGCATATCCTCCCCATGTCTGTGTGGAGTTTGCATATTCTCCCCCTGTCTGTGTGGAGTTTGCATATCGTCCCCCTGTCTGTGTGGGTCTCATCCCCAGAACCCAAAGATGTGCAGAGTAAGTGGATAATTGGAAACAAAAGAATGCAGCAAGTCAGGCAACCCAAAAGCAGATCCCACATCCACAACAAACTCATCCATCAGTAGCACGGACTGCGCCATTCTGACACATGCACTTACTTCATGTATCACCTTCTGACATGGATGCGTCTGCCCATTTTCGACAATAGGATTTGTGTGTCTGAAACATGACAAGTTAAATCATTAATAACATATCTGAAATTCTATATAATGCTAAATAAAGGACAGAAAAGAAAAGACTGTCATCGTTGCAGAGGAGAAATTAATAAAAGTATTCATACAAAATATAAATTAGGAGTAGGCTACTCGACCCTTCAAGCCTATAGCTAATCGAATTTTAACTTCAACTCTATATTCCTGACTAACCCCGATAACCTTTCACCCACTTGCTTATCCAGAATCTACCTCTGGCTTAAAAATGTACAAAGGCTCTACTTCGACTGCCTTTTGAGGAATAAAGTTCCAAAGGCTCACAACCCTCTGAGAGATGGTAATGATAACATGGAGGCAGAATCATCAAGCTCCCCCATGTGAATGTCAGGTCAGTTGGGCATTCAGAATTCTGCCTCAGTGAGCACGTACATTGTTCAGGACAATTGGTCACCTCTCTCCTTCCTAAAGCCCACCTTTAACCCTTTGAGCATTTTGTCATCTGTCCTCGTATCTCCTTAGGAAGTTGAGAGCAAGATTTTTATCTGAATTGATCTTATGAAAGTCTTGAGGCAAATGTTGCGATCCAAGCCAATGATATTATGGGGCAGTCAGGTCCCAGAACGGAACCCCACTTCGATAGATCCCAACTTTTATATTTTGTTTAGAGACGTGAATCAACAGTCACAGGACTGCCAATTAACTTTTAACAAAATAATAAAACCTTTAATAAAATAAAAAGATCAACTACAGCACACTACTCCGTCACCTTGACTACACCTTTACAGATATCTACAGATTTATAATGATAATACAAGTTACAAAATCTTAATATTCTAATGTTCGCAGTAAGTACAGAGTTGACTGAGAGAGAGAGAGAGAGAGAGAGAGAGAGAGAGAGAGAGAGAGAGAGAGAGAGAGAGAGAGAGAGAGAGAGAGAGAGAGAGAGAGAGAGCTAGGAGAGAGAGAGATTGAGAGAGACAGAGAGAGATTGAGAGCGAGGGAGAGAACGAAAAAGTGAGAGAGAGACAGAGAGGCTTGACCAAGGTCTTTGACCCCCTTTGGGGGGGGGGGTTTGTTGGTGACGCTCATGAAGATGTGGGGAGCAGACCCATGGAGGTTCTTGAATCTGGGGGGCAGAGTATATTCTTATTTCTCCCTGGTAAATAATGTACACTCATGGATCGATTTTTAAAATTATGGGTAGGTCTTTGCTGGCGGGGGTAAGGAAGGCAGACTATTCGGTGATCGTCATCTCTGACCATGCCCCGCACCTGGTATATGTTGTCTTGGAGAGGGGGATGGCGCGGTGGCCGGCGTGGAGTTTGGATGTGGGGTTGCTAGCGGACTTGGAGTCCTGCGTGAAGATGGCGCAGGTGATTTACAAACATGTGGGGTTGAATAAAAATGGAGAGGTTTTGACATTGGTGTTAAGGGAGGCTTTGAAAACGGTGCTGATGGGTGAAATAATCTCCCATAAGGTGCAGGTTGACAAGGAGGCAAGGGAGGAGAGCCACGGCTAATAAATTAAATTCTGGACGTTGATGGCAAGTACTCGGCAGATCCCACCCCATAGCATTTGGCCAGCAGGAAGGAAGTGGAGATGCAATTTGATCTGTTGTCTACAGATGGGAGCGGTGTGCCAGTTGAGGCAGGTAAAAGTAGCAATGTAGGAGTATGGTGAGAAGGCCAGTCACTTATTGGCTGGCCAGCTTAGGCAGACGTTAACCTCCCAGGAGATTGTGCAGGTAAGGTTAAGGGGGAGTTGTTGGGTTACGAGTATAGGATGGATACGTGAGTTTGAGTAGGGTGATCATTGCTCGGCACAACATCGAGGGCCGAAGGGCCTGTTCTGTGCTGTACTGTTCTATGTTCTATGATCTGTTTGAACTGGCTAGATTAGATGGAAGGTTCTGGAGTTGGGAGGAAAAGGGGGTGGTAGGATGAGGGATTTGTTTCTGGAAAGGCGATTCGCGAATTTGGAGGAGTTGACGGAGAAGTTTGGGATCCCACAGTCAGAAACTTTCAATTAGATGCGGGATTTTGCACGGCAGGTCTTTCCGACGTTTCTCGCGATGCTGCCCTCCTCGCTGTTAGAGGGAATGCAGTCAGTGGTGGATATGGAGGGGGGAGTTACCTTGGGGATCAATGGGAGGGTTTTGGAGGAGGATATGGTATCGCTGGAGGGGGTTAAGGCCAAGTGTGAGTAGGAGTTGGGAATGGCACTGGAGGAGGGGATGTGGTGTGAAGTGCTGCAGGGTACCACCTGTGTTCAAGACTCGGGTTAATACAAATAAAGGTGGTGCATAGGGCACATCTAACAAGGTCGAGGGTGAGACGGCTGTCTGCAGGAGTGAGCGGTTTGGGAGGGGCCTGGCCAATCATGTTCATATGTTTTGGTCTTGCCCGTAGTTGGAGTTGGGGAGGTTTGGGGCTCTTCCTTCAGCACCATGTCGGCAATCTTGCAAATGGATTTGGAACCTAATCCCCTAGGGGCCATATTTGGGGGTGGGACCTGCCGGACCGACAGATGGGGGCAGGAGGGGATGTTTTAGTCTTCGTCCGCTGATTGCTCACAGGTGGGTTATTTCGGGTAGAGGTCCGCTGCGCCGCCCTGTGCCTTAGTGTGGCTGGGGGACTTAATTATACCTTGAGAAAGTTAAGTTCACCTTGAGAGGCGCGATCAAGGGGTTTTACAAAAGATGGCGCACGTTCATTCTGCAATTTAAAGAGTTGGTCACTGTCAGCTGCTAGTGAGGGGAGGGACGGGGAGTGTGGCTGGGGGAAGGGGTATGTAGGGCAGTTTTTTCTTTGTACTATTTCTGGTGGGGGGGGGGGTTTGGTTAGTTTTTCTATGCATAAAATGTTTAAAACGTAATTTAAAAATTATTTTAATAAAGTGATGTAGGCTTGTATAATTCCATAGCATGGTACAGGTTAATCCAGTGTTCAGTTCCAGACTTAGCACAGCAAGTTAAAGAGTCAATCGCTGTGTAGATCCATAGTTTGTCCAGCAGAATGAAGTTAATCGCTGAAGTGCCCCATCTGACAATTTGTACAGCAAAGTGAGGGTTAAGTCACTGAGCTGTTCCATTGTTCACACAGCAGAGCGAGTGTTTATCGCTGTTGTTTGTACAGCAGGCTGTGGGTTAATCACTGTTTGCAGTTCCTGTTTTGTAAGGCAGTAAATTTATGGCAAGGTGCCCGAGAATGTGCTAGCTGCGGGAACAAGGTTAGGAGATGGTTTTCATTACATTGCTCCCATGATAGATCAGCTGTTTCAAAATGTGAGCAACTGAGTCATAGAGACCAAAAAGATCCCAGATTTAATTACCACAGTGCCCAGTTAGCTGATCTCAACTGGGTTACAGCAATAAACCACAATATTCCTGCTCGCTGCTGGGAACTGTGGGTGTGAAAGTATGTGCGCGTTTAGCTGCAAATAAGGAATTGGTTGCGATACTTCTGCAGTTGAATATAACTACATAATGATAATCTTTATTATTGCCACAAGTAGGCTTACATTAACACTGCAATGAAGTTACTGTGAAAAGCCCCTAGTCCCCACATTCCAGCACCTGTTCGGGTACACAGAGGGAGAATTCAGAATGTCCAAATTACCTAACAACACGTCTTTCGTGACTTGTAGGAGGAAACCGGAGCGGCCGGAGGAAACCCACGCAGACAAGGCGAGAACATGCAGACTCCGCACAGACAATGACCCAAGCCAGGAATCGAACCTGGGTCACTGGCGCTGTAAGCAACAGTACTAACCACTGTGCTACCCATCGGCTACATACAGGAGAAATTCAGGCGCCAGATCGATCAGCATCAATGGAACTGTAGCCTTGCAAGAGTCAATAACATCAGCAGGAAGGAAAGACAATCCGAGGGCAAGAAAACAAATAACATCCTGGTACTGATAAGACCATTGGTCTGACTTTAATAGAGGATTGCGGGGGCACTGAATACAGAGAATGTAGAACTGCATGGTTGTAGGGGACTGCGCAAGAGGGAACCTCAATGCAGCTTGCAGGGCAGGGATGTGGATTCAGTTTCAGGGGCAGAGATCTCTACATCAGACTTGCTGCCCTGGGGAGAGGAGGTGGTTAGAGCCAGGGCAGAGGTCACAAATCGGAGTGCCAGTCCCTGGCCACCTGTGGGCAGCCTGACTGTGTACTGCCACAATGCAGGAGACCTGTTGGTATGCGGAACGCAAAGCGAGACCGAAGAAAACAGTTCTTAAAGATATGGACGGCGTAAAGGTACGAGTTCCAAGCAGCCAAACCGGATTTATAAATGGTTATTGTGGAAAGACTCAGAACAAGAAGGCAACGCCAGAGAAATGGATAATGACAGCCGGCAACATGAGAGCCGCACACACCTATCTCTCACCAACTGCCCCAAGCAGAAGTCTTGGAATGGGTTACCAAGGACAATGATGTGATCTTAGTAGAGCCACGTGGCTGGACTAGTAATCCAGAGGCCCAGGTTGATGCTCTGGAGCACTCATATAAATCAGATATTGCAGCTGGTCTAATTTAAATTCAATTAATAAATCTGAAACATAAAGTTAGTGTCAGGAATGATGAGCATGGGCAGCATGGAAACGGATGGAGAGGGAGTCCTGTGGGAATACAAGCCTGGGGGCCCTGGTAACGGCGCCGTGGCCGCTCCCTCCCACGAGGTATACCACGAGTCCGGTGGTGGCGGCTACCCTCAAGATTTGGGGGCAGTGGAGGCGACATAGGGGAGAAGTGGGGGGCTCGATGGAGGCTCCGTTAAGGGGGAACCATAGGTTCGTCCCGGGGAACATGGATGGGGGATTTCGGGGATGGTATAGAGCGGGCATTAGACAGCTGAGGGACCTGTTTATCGACGGAAGGTTTGCGAGCCTGGGGGAGTTGGAGGAGAAATTTGGGCTCCCGCCGGGAAACATGTTTAGATATCTGCAGGTAAAGGCATTTGCTAGACGGCAGGTGGAGGGATTCCCCGCGCTCCCCGCGAGGGGGGTGAGTGACAGGGTGCTCTCGGGGGTCTGGGAGGGGAAGATATCCGATATCTACAAGCTTATGCAGGAGGTGGAAGAGGCGTCAGTAGAGGAGCTGAAAACGAAGTGGGAGGGGGAACTGGGGGAACAGATCAAAGACGGGACATGGGCTGATGCCCTGGAGAGGGTAAATTCTTCCTCCTCGTGTGCGCGGCTTAGCCTCATCCAATTCAAGGTGCTGCATAGGGCCCACATGACTGGGACGAGGATGAGTAGGTTCTTTGGGGGTGAAGATAGGTGTGTCAGGTGCTCGGGGAGTCCAGCGAACCATGCCCATATGTTCTGGGCATGCCCGGCATTGGAGGAGTTCTGGAAGGGGGTGGCGAGGACGGTGTCAAGGGTGGTGGGATCCAGGGTCAAGCCAGGATGGGGACTCGCGATCTTTGGGGTTGGGGTAGAGCCGGGAGTGCAGGAGGCGAAAGAGGCCGGTGTGCTGGCCTTTGCGTCCCTAGTAGCCCGGCGAAGGATTTTGCTACAGTGGAAGGACGCGAGGCCCCCAAGCGTGGAGACCTGGATCAATGATCCAGGTCATTGAGAAGGTTAAATTCGCCCTGAGAGGATCGGTGCAAGGGTTCTTTAAACGGTGGCAACCTTTCCTCGACTTTTTGGCTCAACGATAGGGTACTGGGACAGTAGCAGCAGCAACCGGGGCGGGGGGGGGGGGGGGGGCATTGATTATGTTTGCTTATTTTATTTAAATTTGATTTATTTAATTTTAATTTATGGTTAAGTTCTCTTGGTGAGTGAGTGGGGGGGGGGGGGGGGGGGAGAGTGTGATACATTTGATGTTACGGTATGGGGGGGATTGTGGGTGTTATGGGGCTGTTAGTTGCATATTACTGCCTGTTGCTATACTTGTTGTTATATTTTTATATTTTCTGTAAAAAATTCCAATAAAAATTATTTTTTTTAAAAAAGGAATGATGAGCATGAAAATCATAATTGATTTTTGTAAAAACCTATCTGATTCATTAATGCCATTTAGGAAAGGAAATTTCCCATCCATACCTGGACTGGCCTGCATGTTACTCAACTCACAGAATCCAGTTGTCTCTTAACGGCCCTCTGAAATGGCCAACAAAGTCACTCAGTTCAAGGGCAATTAGAGAAGGTCAATAAATGCTGCCCTTGCCAGCAACACCCATAGTCCATGAAAGAGTTAAGAAAAAATCGAACCTAATGTTCGTTGTGCAAAGTATTGATACCATGCCGAATTAAGTATACAAGGAAACAAAAATGCAGATTTTGCTCTTGTAAACGTGAGTTGTATCTGGAGTGGGGATTTTCAACTGTTTAATAGAGGTATAAAGGCCCTGGTGGGTACAGGTCTATCACTAGTGGTGGATGAAATCACAGATGGTAGATTAAGCACATTCCACAACACTAAAACGTACTGGCCTCAAATGCGGTATTTTAATCTGGTTCCTACAGCTTTTTGGTGCCAATGCATCAAACCAGATCCAATATCTTGCATTTTAGAAGTTTAATGTGACCATGGTTATAATTTTTTAAAATATTTTTTATTCTCCTTTTTCACATTTTCTCCCAAATTTACACCATGGTTATAATAACAAGAGTTTTCTCTCGGCAATTCCAGTTGTACAGGGGAACAAGGCCTGCTATCTCCGCTCCTGTTCGCATTGGCAATCCAGCCGCTGGCTATTACCCTTAAAACAATGGATTCATGGACAGGCATTCACAGGCATTCAAAGAGGAGCAAGAGGACAGAGTCTAGCTCTATGAGGATAACCTGTTCTTCTACGTGTCGAACCCCATAGCCAGCATGGGCAAGATAACTGGACTCATTCGGGTGTTCAACATCTTCTCAGGTTATAAAGGCAACCTGGGAAAGAGCAAAATCTTCCCGGTAAGTCCCTAAGAGCTGGAGGAACCACCGTTTAAAGTGCCCCAAACCACATTCAGGTACCTTGGGATCTAAGTGGCCCACACCAGGAATAAGCTCCACAAACGGAAACTCTCCAGCCTAACAGCAGAGGCAGCACATGGGAGGCCTGACCGTACTGAATCTCATATTTTACCACAGGGCAGCAAACGCAGAGAGGATATAGGGGTGGCTAAGGAAACTGGAGGTGGACTGAGTCCGAATGCACCCCCCCTCCACACACACACGCTACAAGAGCCCAGTGGCAGAAGGACATGGAACCAGTTCAGGCACCACTGCGAACAGGGAGACATGTGCAACAACCACAGGCTCACATCGATGAGGATAGACATCATGTTTGGGACGTGGAAGGAGGAAAGAGGGACACTGACGGTAGAGGACATGGACAAGGGTGGCACAGTGGTTAGTACTGTTGCTTCACTGCGCCATGAACCCGGGTTCAATTCCCGGCTTGGGTCACTGTCTATGCGGAGTCTGCATGTTCTCCCCGTGTCTGTGTGAGTTTCCTCCGGGTGCTCCAGTTTCCTCTCACAAAGTCCCAAAAGACGTGCTTGTTAGGTGAATTGAACATTCTGAATTCTCCCAGTGTACCCGAACAGGCGCCGAAATGTGGCGACTAGGGGATTTTCACAGTAACTTCATTGCAGTGTTAATGTAAGCCTATGTCTGACACTAATAAAGATTATTATGATTATGACTGGAGACCCTGTGGGGAACTCTCAGAGAGGCTCCAACTCCCAAAAGGGAACAAGCTTAGGTACCTGCAGCTATGTTCTCCGTACAGAGACAAAAATGTTCCACCAGAGACCAGGACACACATTTCTGGACACAATGGTAAGGCTGGACTGGCTAGGGGTCGACAGGTGGCAACATCGACAGACAACTTATGTAAAAGGTCATCACCCCACTGGACGGGACCAGATGGAAATGCGGGGAGGAAATGGGCATGGAGATAGGGGGAGGACCTTGGATCGAGGCAGTGCATAGGATCAACTCCATCTCCTCCTACGCCGGGCTAAGCCAGGTGCAAGTACAGAGTGCACTTCACCAAGGTACACATGAGCAGATACTTCCCAGAGGGGGAGGATAAGTGGGAACAGTGTCAAAGGGGCCCAGCAGCCCCCCCCCCACCAGCAAAATGAAGATGATCGGCAAGCGAAGGGAAGGATCCCAGCAATATATGTAAACATGTGGGCAAAGTTGCATTCAATTCTTGCCACTAAGCGGTAGGAGTTCCAGTAAGAGCCCTTCAAGATACGGAATAAACACGATTGTAAATAATGTTAAATAGTACTGAGACCTCAATCACGGACATGGTGACAGCGTGGGGTTCATGTGAACTCATTTTTATTGTGTTATTATTACCGGTGTTCTGGTTTTAGTTTTTGTCTGCAAAGCTCGGTCTGCTCTTGTATTAAAGTCAACTGTCAATAAAAATATTTTTTAGAGATAAAGTATGAGTTCAGGGGCTCTGCAGAGGGGTTTGAGAAAAGGTTGTTCGATGTTTGTGACTGCGCTTGAGGAGCTGTTCGTCGCGGGGGGAAAAAGGGGAAAAAATCTGGACAGACTGTTCAGTCGATTGGTATGTTTCCCGGAGTGTTTATTTGCTGTAACTTGTTTTAACACATGTTTGTAATAAAATACATTTTTTTTAAATATATATATTTTTAGAACAATGATTGCAAGTGGATAACCCATCTGGGCCTCCTCTTGAGGTCTGCAGCATCACAGAATTCAGTTTTCAGCCAACTTGATTCACTCCATATGATATCAAGAAGTGGTTGAGCACACAATGCAGGAGAGCCAATGGGCCCCAACAACATCCTCCCTGTAGTGCTCAAGAGTTGTGCTCCAAAACCAGCCACACCAGTAGCCCACCTGTTTCAAAACAGCAGACCACTGGCAACTACCTGACAATGTGAAAAATTGTTCAAGTAAATCCTGTCCATAAAAAGCAAGACAAATACAACCCTTGACTTCAATGTGGCAGAGTGTGGCACCGTGGAGTCCTCATAAAAGCGAAACCAATGGGAAGTGGGGGGGGGAACCTCTCCACTGGGCAGCACGGTAGCACAGTGGTTAGCTCTGTAGCTTCATAGTGCCAGGGTCCCAGGATCGATTCCCTGTTTGGGTCACTGTCTGTGCGGAGTCTGCACGTTCACCCCGGGTCTCCGTGGGTTTCCTCCCACAAGTCCGGAAAGAAGTGTTGTTAGGTAAATTGGACATTCTGAATTCTCCCTGTGTACCCGCACAGGGGCTGAAATGTGGCTTTTCACAGTAACTTCATTTCAGTGTTAATGTATGCCTACTTGTGACAATAAAGATTATTCTAAAATCAAAACAGCCCTTACCTTTCCCTGCTGAAGGTCAAAGAAATTCTTCTCTCGTCTCTCCACATAACTGAAGACCCCAATCTCTAGTACCATTGTAATAAATTTCCTCTGCGCCCTCCCCAAAGCCTTAACATAATTCCTAAAATGAGGTGGCCAGAACTGGATACAATTCTGGATATTCCAGCTGAGGTCTAGCCAGTGATTTACAATGATTTATCATAACTTACTAGATTTTGTAGTATTTTCTGCTTCAGATTACCAGCATTTTCTTTTAACTCTGTTGCAACAGTTGTATCAACGACAGGCCCTATACAAACTCTGGTATCCCAACAGTACAACAGGAATTTTAGCTGCCCCGTTCCAATAGCGCAATAAAGATACTTTTGCGAGAACACCACCATACCTAAAAATAACAGCCAGCCGATCCAGCCATATGGTGGGGTCTGTAGCGAGGCCATTAGCAGGCTCTTGTGCCAGGAGCTGGAAGTAAAAGAAATCATGCTTACACCCTGATGAACTGGGGCTTGAACAGGGTGGTGACACTAGGGAGGGGAAGTGAGAATACTTTGTTTCAAAAGAGACGGTTATGTAACATGGAAAACCCACCAAAAATTGGGTTGGGAAGATTCTTGACATTAGCAGAGGAGGAGCAGAGTTCAGTGTCACAAGTTTGAACTGCACTCAGGGGTACTGTATTAATCCACTGACTATTGCCCATTTTCTGACTGTACGCTCTTACCTTTTTCAGTGCCATGACTTGTACAGCACACAGCTCACTGAGGCATTGGGTAATCTTCTCCAAAGGGAGTCGGCAAAGAACAAGTGCCGTGCCTATCACAAAAAAAGAAAATTGATACAATAAAAGCATACGATCAATGTAATCCACCTTCCACCCAGAGATTGCCAGTTCCAAACCAGATTTTGGGTCGCTGAAATACACTAAGTAAATTATATATGCAGGTGGTACAAAAACAGAGTTGGCAATTTTCACCTAACTTGTTTTGGAGAGGCAGGTTCAGTTCAAGGGTCATATTGATGCTTTAGCTTAATATTACCCCAAGTATTCTTTTTTTTAAATGGCACAAATAGGGATCACCTGCCCCCTCCCAAAAAAAAATCACATTCCTCAGTGGACTGATCTGAACCCGACCTTGCAGTGTTCTGGGCGAAACCCTCAAACTCTGATCACTCTGGAAATTGGACTTATGGTTTCAATTATTGCATCGTGAGTGAGTGAATAAAGTCTCTCCTCATCTCTCAGGCCCTACATATTTTGATTTGGACTGATGCACACAAGTACTTGGAGGCAGAGTTAGCTCAAAGCTGCCCAAATGTAATGTAGGAAATGCAACAGTTAATAGGAGCACAGTAAGCTTTCACAAACAGCAATACAATAATGACCAAATAATCCCTTGGTTATGTTGGTTTACACATAAATATTGACCAGGACACCAGAGGTATTTCCTCTGTTTTTTTTTTTAAATATGGAATATTTTATGAGCACCCCATAGGGCAGAAGAGACCCTCAGTTTAACAAGTCACCCGAAAGAGAGCAGCTTCTGAGAACAACGCACTCCCACAGCATCGCACTGGGAGTATCAGCCTCGGGTATAAGCTCAGGTACCATACTGATCTTCACCTCTTCTTAGACACAGGTGAATGTGCTAGCCACTGAGCCAGATCTATATACATGTGTTGTTAATTCAGTTCAAATATAAAGATAACATCAAACGTAAGTGCAAACACAGTGCTCAAAGGCACCACCTGAACATCAACAATCTTGTCACGAAGCTTATTTCACTTATTCTTACCAAATATCCTCATTCCTAGAAGACTCTTTACCAATGAGCCTGGAAGTACAAAATCTGTAAATTGTGCTGCGCGATATCTTCCGAGTAAAAGAACTAAAATTTCACACATTCACCATCGCAATTCATCAAAATTCTAATTACAAGACTGCTTTCAAAATAATCTTTCCAGTGATGAGCTGACCATAATTAGTTGATAATTCATACACTTTTTGTGATGGAAGGTTACTCTTCTCTAAGTGATCAATCTGAAATGTTACGGGTAACACACAATCCTCTTAAGGCACGGTGGCTAACATTGCTGCCTCACAGCTCCAGGGTCCCAGGTTCAATTCCGGCTTTGTTGACTGTCTGTGTGGAGTTTGCACTTTCTCCCCATGTCTGCGTGGGTTTCTTCCAGGTGCTCCGGTTTCCTCCCACAGTCCAAAGATGTGGTTAGGTAGATTGGCCACGCTAAATTGCCCCTTCGTGTCCAAAAGGTTAGATCGGGTTACCGGGATAGGGTGGAGGTGTGGGCTTGGGTAGGGTGCTCTTTCAAAGAGCTGGTGCAGACTCGATGGGCTGAATGGCCTCCTTCTGCACTGTAAATGCTATGATTTACAGTGCAGGAGGCCATTTGGCCCATCAAGTCTGCACCGGCTCTTGGAAAGAGCATCCTACTTAAGCCCACACCTCCACCCTATCCCCATAACCCAGTAACCCCACCCAACACTTAGGGCAATTTTGGACACTAAGGGCAATTTAGCATGGCCAATCCACCTAACCTGCACATCTTGGACTGTGGGAGGAAACCGGAGTACCCGTAGGAAACCCACGCACACACGGGGAGAACGTGCAGACTCCGCACAGACAGTGGCACAAGCCGGGAATCGAACCTGGGACACTGGAGCTGTGAAGCAATTGTGCTAAGCACTATGCTACCGTGCTGCCCGGTATGGAAATGTTATGATTATGCTCTAATTCCACACCCATCCACTAAATCCACCACTCAAACTTACTCACTTCATTGGGAAACTTTCTCGACTCCTCTAAAGAACCAATGCAATGAGAAAGAGAAGGAAACAGTGAATTGGCCAGGTATGAACATTATGGTGTAAATTGTTTTTGGACAGGATATAAACACAACTAGTACAACAGCCATTATCCAGCCCAACCCTTAGTGTATATGATACAGATTATGATTCTGAATACCTTTCAGAAGACCGATGGCAGCTTCATGCGAGAGGCTGAAGGTATCAAGAGAACGAACAATTTCCAGGAGGCCCTCAAAGTGCTGAGTCATGTGATCGCGACAGGAGGAGCAGATGTTTTGAATGGCTTTGGCTGACGCTGATGCGAGTGTTTTCTCGCGCAGTCCCTTCATTAAATAATTTAACACTGGATCTTGTTGTGGACAGGAAGGAAGAAAGCAAAACACAAGATTATTTTGGGGGGCATTTATTTGTTTATTATAGATAGAATTTGACTGTAGAAACAGACCATTTGGTCCAACTAGTCCATGCTGGCATTTAGGATACACACCAGCCGCCTCCCATCTTACTTTATCTAACCATAGAAACATATCCTTTTCTTCTTTTCTCTCTCATGGACTTAGCTAGATGCTACTTCTAAACATCTGTGCCATTTGTCTCAACTATACCACATGGCACAAGTTCAACATTTTCTGATAAAGTAGGTTCTGCTAATTCCCTATTGAAATTATTAATACCTATCTTACATTTGTGGCCCTTAGTTTTGGACTCCTCTACAGTGGAACATCTTCTCGGCATCTACCAATTTAACACCTTCATAATCTCAAAAGACCCTTAGGAAATCATCCCCTCAGCATTCTCTCTACTAAAAATCTTTTTTTGAAAGATTTAACGGACAGGAAAATTAGCTGAAAATGCTCCCTGATGTCTCCCAAGTCCCCTGCACTGGCCAAGTCCACGTTTCAAGTCCTCCAACTTTGCTGAACTCTCTGATCTCAGATAGACGAATGGTTTGAGTTCCACCATTGGCAGGTGGATCAGTAACCGTGGGCCATAGATTTAAGGTAACTGACTCATGAGTGAAGAGGGAGATGAGAATTTTTTTTTTTTTGAACTGCTGCAAGTTATAATGATCTGGAATGTACTGCCTGAAAGGTTGGTGAAGGTCGATTCATTGGTAACTTTCATAAGAAAATTGAATACATACTTGGAAAGGAGAAATCTGCAGGGCTGTGGGGAAAGAGCAGGTGTTAGTGGGATTATATGGAAAACTCTTTCCAAGAATTGGCATAGCCATAAGAGGCAGAATGGATTTCTGCTGTGCTCCATCTTTCTGTGCTCTGTGACTCAGAGTTATGGTGGAGAAATAATCAACCACGGGTTAAACTTCAACATCAAATTTTGATTGAAAAAACTCCAGGTTTAAGAATAATGCTATCTGACTGTTTATTCACAATATAGTCACCGAAACCAAGAACTACTACAAATTACATAGCATGTTATCAATTAGAACTCAAAGTACTTCACATAATCATTGACTTTCTGGAGTGCAGTCAAAGGAGGTAAACCACTATACGCTAGTAACATCCTACAAAGAGCTGACAGATGGGACTGCGGGATTACCTGCATTGACAGCATAGAAACCAGTGTTTATGGTCCACACAAGCCTCTTCCCATCCCATTTAATTAAATCCTAACAACATGCACATTGATTCCTTTCTCCACCACCTACATACCAACCAGTTATGAAAATGAAATGAAATGAAAATCGCTTATTGTCACAAGTAGGCTTCAAATGAAGTTACTCTGAAAAGCCCCTAGTCGCCACATTCCAGCGCCTGTTCAGGGAGGCTGGTACGGGAATTGAACCGTGCTGCTGGCCTGCCTTGGTCTGATTTTAAAACCAGCTATTTAGCCCTGTGCTAAACCAGCCTCTAACTTGTTTCTTAACTTGTTTCAAGGCTAGTGCTGGATGAAGGGACACAAGGGTAACTCACTGCTCTTCACTAGCACCTTCTAAACCCCCAGGCATAGAGAAAATAAAGTCACAGAACATACAATGACAAAGACACAGACACAAAGAGAACATAAAAGTGAAACTTTACCATCACAGTTGCTGTACACAATGATATTACACACCTAAGAATCTGGGATTTCTATCCACGACCTCATTCAGTTCTCCGACCAGTTCAATGCTAGTGAATCGGACTGCCATGTGCACAGTGTCTGGAAGCTGAACTACAGCCTCAAGCACTTCAGCCAAGGTAGGGTTATTGTCGCTAAAACATAAACAAAAAAGCACAGAATGAATTGTGTTAGCAAACGGGTTTTGTTTTCCTACATTTAATCTTTTGCAATGGTTATACAGTATTCTTCTGGTAAAGCACCTCATTGTGTCTCAAAAACTACAAAGGCCATTAGGTACATTGAATTTACTTTCAAATGCAATAACTGTTAGATTTGGAGCTGCAGAAAACATTATGGAGACAGCGAAATCCCCCAAACAGCAACCGGATAAATGATCGGGTAATATGTTTTTGGTAAGTCATAGTTGAGAAAGGACATCGGGAGAACTATCAGCTATTCTTTAATAGTATTGTTATGAGTGTAGGAATTTCAGATATATTGTTTATATGTATTTGGTGCATAGAACATGGAACAGTACAGCACAGTCCAGGCCCTTCAGCCCACGACGTTGTGTCGATCATTTATCCTAATCTAAGGTCAACCTAACCTACACCCCTTCAATTTACTGCTGTCCATGTGCCTGTCCAAGAGTCGCTGAAATGTCCCTAATGAGTCTGAATCCACCACCTCTGCTGGCAGTGCATTCCTGGCAAATCTCCTCTGTACCCTCTCCAAAGCATCCACATCCTTCCTATAATGAAGTGACCAGAACCGGACAATATTCCAAGTGTGGCCTAACCAGGGTTATATAAAGCTGCAGCAAAACCTCGCGACTCTCAAACTCAATACCCCCTGTTAATGAAAGCCAACACACCATACGCCTTCTTAGCTACCCTATCAACCTGGGTGGCAACTTTGAGGGATCCATGTACGTGGACCCCAAGATCCCTATGTTCCCCCACACTTCCAAGAATCCTGCCTTTAACCCTGTATTCAGCATTCAAATTCGACCTTCCAAAATTAATCACTTCACATTTATCTAGATTGAACTCCATCTGCCACCTCTCAGCCCAGCTCTGCTTCCTGTCAATGTGCTGTTGTAACCTGCAACAACCCTCAACACTATCTACAACACCACCACCCTTTGTGTCCTCGGCAAACTTACTAACCCACCCTTCCTTTATGGGCTTTAGAGTGGTTTCACAGGTCGGCGCAACATCGAGGGCCGAAGGGCCTGTACTGCGCTGTAATGTTCTATGTTCCACTTCCTCATCCAAGTCATCAAGTCATTTATAAAAACCACAAAGAGCAGAGATCCCAGAACAGATCCTTCCTTGCGGGACACCACTGGTCACAGGCGGAATACTTTCCATCCATTACCACACGCATTCAGCCAATTCTGTATCCAGACAGCCAAATTTCCCTGTATCCCATGCCCCCAAACTTTCTGAATGAGCCTACCATGGGGAACCTTATCAAATGCCTTCCTGAAATCCATATACACTACATCCACTGCCCGACCTTCATCAATTTGTCTCGTCACATCCTCAAAGAATTCAATGAGGCTTGTGAGGCATGACCTGCCCCTCACAAAGCCATGCTGACTATCTTTAATCAAACTATGTTTTTCTAAATAAGCGTTAAAAACCTGGGTTAGTTTGTGTATGACTGCTGCAGTCATGTTCTTAAAATTCCTGATTTGCAAGACAGCTCGGCTTTTTGGGAGCCAGAGGTGTGTTTAAAGCATCGTAAATGTTAGGGCTAATGGATTTTTGTTTATATTAGGAGGTTCCCTGCGGGGTAATTAGTTCGAGACATTGTGTTCAGTTTAGCAAGACAATATAGGTAATGGAAGGAGCCAGGAGTTGAAGCAGTCAGGTGGCAGATTTTAGTTTGTGACTGGAAAGCAAGCTGAGAAGTTTCTGAAGATATAATATAATCTTTACTAGTGTCACAAGTAGGCTTACATTAACACTGCAATGAAGTGAAAATCTCCGAGTCGCCACACTATGGCGCCTGTTCGGGTACACGGAGGGGGATTTCAGAATGTCCAATTTACCTAACAAGCACGTCTTTCGGGACTTGTGGGTGGAAACCGGAGCACCCAGGGGAAACCCACGCAGACACAGGGAGGATGTGCAGACTCTGCACAGACAGTGACTGAAGCCAGGAATCGAGCCCGGGTCCTTGGCGTGTGAAGCAACCATGCTAACCACTGTGCTACTGTGCCGCTAAATTACAGCCGGAGATGCTGCATTGGCCTGACAGGGCTCAGGTCTAGCATTTAAACAGTCTCAAAATATATCTGGGTAGAGCAAGTATTCCCGAGTGCTAACTGCATTTACAAATCGATTGGGACCGGAGATAATTTTGTTGTCTGGGCGAAAATAAAGATAGCAGTTAAGGGCTATTGTGTCACTGTACAGAGTAGAATTGTTTAAGGGGTAATTGTGAGCTATTTTCTCATGGGCTGGCTTAGCACAGTGGGCTAAACAGCTGGCTTGTAATGCAGAACAAGACCAGCAGCACGGGTTCAATCCCCGTACCGGCCTCCCCAAACAGCCGCTGGAATGTGGCGACTGGGGGCTTTTCACAATAATTTCATTGAAGTCTACTTGTGACAATAAGTGATTATTATCTAATTATGTGATGTGAAGATATTTTAATACTGTGTTAGTAATAAAATTTGTTTTAATATACCATATTCCTATTTTACATGAAAGCACCCCTGGAGTGAGGTAGTCTTTCCTCATAGTCTTACAAAATTAAAATATTGGGGTTTCTGTCCAGTATCTTAGCCACTGCTGGGGTGCGGTCCAGGATCATTATAGTATGATTAGATTTTTAATGCCCACATGAACAGACAGGTGAGGCACAGATCATGTGTGTAACACAGCGTCTTTAGAGTATACCCTGTGACAAAGTATCATACACTGATAAGTGATGTGTCAAGAGTGGATTGTGCGCTCATGTTGAAGTGGGGCATGAATCTAGAAGGATAAGAGCAGGGGATGCATGAGAACACCATCATCTGCACGTTCCCCTCCAAATCTCACACCATCCTGCTTGCAACTATATCACTGTTCATTCACTGTCACTGGATCAAAATCCTGGAACACCCATCCAAAGAGCACCGTGAGTGTATCTACACCACATGGACTGCAGTGTTTCCAGAAGGTGGCTCACCACCAGTTCTTAAGAGCATTACTTTCTAGTAATGCCCACATCCCATGCAAGAATTGTTCAAAAAACTACCACCTTTGATTTCAAAGAGCGAGAGAAAGAAATACCAACTGAGCCGAAAAGGATTATTGGAAAATATCTTATATTTCTTAGGCTTTCTTAAAAACTAAAATCTCAGAGTTCCAAGGCCCACAATTTCTCATCAGCCCGATTGAAGCACTTGAGCTGCCTGTTCCCAGAAACTACAAGGAAATCCATACAGCCGGCAGAACCTGGTATTGAAGGGATGTATAGCTCCACAGCTGCCAATTTAAAGAGTACCTCCTGCCTCCCACCCAAAAACATAACCACAAGGCTTAACTAGATGCAAGCCTATCTTCAACTAATGCTCACACACAGTCACAATCCAGCCAGGAATCACAAGACAATGATCAGAATATGATCTCGGCTTCTTTTAAAAAAAAATAACATTGCAATCTTATCCCTAGAAAACAGGTATACTTTTAACAAAAGGCATTTTGTTTCTTGCCTTCCCCTTCCCTTTGTTTAGGGAAAACGGACCTTCCATTTAGTTAGACTGATAAAGTCTAAAAGATTTTGAAGGGACTTGAAGCTGATTTAAGCACGTCACTCACTGTGTTAGAGTTTAAATCCCAGGAGACCCAAGGTAAAATTAACTTGAAATAAGAAAGGCAAATCATTTCCACCCAAATATTCACAAAGATATGGAATAAATCAAAAGGGGAAGACTGGAGAATAAATAGTGAAAGATTACTTCCAATGGGGCATCAAAAATGTAAAGAAGGGAGACAAAGAGTTAATGGAACGTGTTACAAGTGCTTTGAAGTATTGTCAATTGCATTTAATGGGGAAATTGAGTAATAAAAAGATTTTAAACGGTATGAGGAAAGAAAACAGCTCAGTTCAATGGGGAGCAATACGATGCTCTAAAAGCACTTTTTCTGCAATGACATTTCCAGAATTCTATAATTTTATTTTACTTACGGATCCACGCTTTTTGCTATGGAAGCCATGATGAACAGGACAGCTTCAGTGATCTCCCAGGAAGGCCCACTGTCTTTCAGTGTGGAATAAAGCTGAGAAGATGAACAAGACAATACAACTTCATTAAATAGAAACGTACACAAAAATGCTTTTAGGAACAGCAGGTCGTTAAACCCCTTGAGCCTGTACCACCATTCAACTGAAACTTTACATTAACTAATTATTTTGTGACTTAGAAAAAAAAAATTAAACGAATCAAGGGCATTTTGCCCGCAATGTATTCTTCACGGTGCATATATGCTCTATCCTATCATAGAAGCTAGTCACCCATTTAGTCACTTTCAACATGCAAATCTAACCCTAGAACCCTCCAAGCCTTCTACATTGTTCCAATTCTGGCCTTCTGACATCCTCAATTTCCTTTACCCCACTACTGACAGCCAAGCTTTCCTTTGTCTCAGCTCCAGAACCCTCTCCCTAAATCTCTCTTGTTTGGTTTCTGTGGCCATTAGCACCTGGTTTCCCTGGGTTTCTGTGGCTATGACTTATCTTTCATTCTCACTCCACAGTATAAATATTTCCCACTTTCTCTGTCTGTTAGCTTTGACAAAGAGTCATCGGACTCGAAACGTTAGCTCTTTTCTCTCCCTACAGACGCTGCCAGACTTGCTGAGATTTTCCAGCATTTTCTCTTTCATTTCAGATTCCAGCATCCGCAGTAATTGGCTTTTATCCATTTATCTACTTAATCCTCCTCCATTGTCCAAGCACATGCTACCTTATCGTGGACTCTATTCACCCAAAGTTTTTATACAATATATCCAAACTCCCTCTCAACACACGTGGGCCTTGAAATGACAGTGTATAGATTCTCTAGTCCCTTGTAGTGAAGGAAGCATTACACTATTATAAATGGGTCAATATCTGCAAAAATAGCAAGTAAAAAAAGTTGCATCAAGGTGTTCAAATATTAAGGTTTATGCTGTGTCATTTCGAGGATTTAATCCCTTAAGGGAGAATTTTTTAGTTTTTATTTTCTCTTTTAAATGTTCTGACTCCTGGCAATTTAGTTCCTTTCTCCAGTGCATCACCACTGCATCTTTCAGGTGAGAGCCAGACCACATGTTCAGAGAGAGAAAAATCTGTTAGGGTTTCTCTACTTATTGTTATCCAGGGACATCTACCAGGACAAATCCAGACATCTGGCAAAGACAGATTCAGCCACAATGGTCCCCGCAGCCAAATAGCTGTACCATCATGATCTAGATTGACAGATGAAGGGGATCAATCGATGAACCTTGCCCTAGCACAAATCAGTACCTTCAGAAGTCAAATCTTATGTGCACACATAATATTCCTGTTAAATTATGATTCATGTTCAGATTCTTTCTGAACCTAGTGTGTCACCTGTGTGAAACATTCCATTGAACCAACCAGGAAGATCACATCCTTCACAAGATCAGACACTCTCATCCGGAACTCCCCAAAGTCATCAGAGTCTTCTGGAATTCCATCCTGCAGATAGAAAGGTTACCACAAGGTGTTAAAACAATCAACGTGCCGATGAGGTAGATGCAAACAAACTAATTAACTTGGACAATGGCCACAGGACTAGACGACACAGGCACAAAATTCATACGGTTTCACTAGGGCGAAAGATAGAAGAATTCTCACTTCACTCTTGTAGGTTAATGAATGAGTGGAATAAACGGCAAGAGGGGGAATTCAGGATCGAGTGCCACCTTAAAAAAGTTGAACCAATATCTTCTGAGAAGGGGAACTAAGGAAGTGAAAGATATTGACAGCACTGCATAAATGTTTTTCATACAACCTTATTCCATAGATTATATATAATGGACTACACCCACCCATTTAATCTCCTCCCATACCCAAAAAGACTCTACCCAGCTATTTAACCTCCTTATATAGTCATGTACAAGTTACCCTATCATGGACTCAATCCCACCTGTTTAATCTCCTGCCATCATCCATGTACACTCTTATGTACATTGTACTACCGGGCAACACGGTAGCACAGTATTTAGCACAGTTGCTTCACAGCTCTAGGGTCCCAGGTTCGATTCCTGGCTTGGGTCACTGTCTGTGCGGAGTCTGCACATTCTCCCCGTGTCTGCATGGGTTTCCTCCGGGTGCTCCGGTTTCCTCCCACAGTCCAAAGATGTGCAGATTAGGTGGATTGGCCATGATATATTGCCCTTGGTGTCGAAAGAAAAAAGCTTAGCTGGGGTTACTGGGGTAGGGTGCGCTTTCCAAGAGCCGGTGCAGACTCGATGGGCCGAATGGCCTCCTTCTGCACTGTAAATTCTATGAATTATCCTATAGTGGACTCTATCCATTTTATCTTCTGAAATTCTATATAATTACTTTTACACCTAAAAAGTAATGAGGGAAAAAAAAATCAAGATTTATCCATCCTAAATTTTAAACGTTTAGACCAACCTGCTGCCCCTTCAGGTTTCCTCACTTGCAGCTGCACAAAAACCACAGAGCCATGTGAAATATTTAGTTGGCTTTTATTGGGAGCAGAAGTAACCAGCTGGTGAGATTGGCACCCCTCTCATTGGCTGTTAATCCAATAGTGCCCAGCCAAAGAGATTGCTACTCATTGTTTCACGGCGTGGGTCAGGATATTCTCCCCAGTGTGCCCATGCTATTTTAAATACTGCATAATTAGATCCTGAGTCACAAAGGCAAAGTGGCTTTGGACTTAGATCCATCAACACTGCTGAGTCAGTAGGGGTGTGATAATTGGCATGAACATTATGGGAAGGGGTGAAAATAAAAACATCACTGTCATACCAGTGATCTTCTGTTAGAAATGGAGAAATGCAGATGTTGGGTGAGCACAAGATCAAGCTGAGCTTGGCTGCTATTTTGAATTGGCTGCAAGTGAACAGCACCTCCCGAAACACTCACTATTTAGGCTCAGAGATAAGGTAACCAATTTGGGACGGACTCGAAGAGATGGGCACAACCACTGACTCATTTAATCAGTTTCTTTGATGCCGGAAATATTCCATGTCTCAAAATTATACTGACGACACCATGGCAATCCATTCCTACTGGTTATAAACACACATCACACCATACTCCCTCACCTAGGTTCCGTCAATATCCTAATGCATGAATTCCTGAAAATCTTACGTGATCTGGTTCTAACTGGCAATGCCGGGCCAGGGCATGAAGCAGCCGCTGAATGTATGGGCGAAAGACAGCATGACGGGTCGGGTCATTAACTTTGTAGAGGTGCTCTCCCAATCTGTACCAGAAGTTAAAGCTGATCTCCGCTACCTGGATAAACAGAAATAATTTATAAACCAGAAAAAGAGACAGTGACCGCTTAAATATAATTTACAGTTTCTCTAAAAACACATTTTAGACAATACAGAAAAACTAGTGAATAAGCTGCAGACATTACTTAAGAGAACTTCATTCCTCCTGAACACAAGGATGTCCTCAATTTATCCTTTCAAAGTGCTCCTAACCACTACCAGCTGAGAGTTTTGTAACCAACTGTGCTACTGCTCTTGGATTTCAGGACAATCTAAGCCTAGCATTCAGAGCTGTATTGAGTGAGTGCCTTATTGTTGGAAGTGTCATCTTTCAGAAAAACCTTGGTGGTTGCAAGGTGGCACAGTGGTTAGCACTGCTGCCTCGCAGTGCCAGGGACCAGGTTCAATTCAGGCCTGGGTAACTATGGAGTTTGAACGTTCTTCCAGCGTCTGAGAGACTTTCCTCCGATGCTCCGGTTTCCTCCCTCAGTCCAAAAATGTGCAGGTTAGGTGGGGTTACAGGAATGGAGAGGGGTTGTGGGCCGAGATAGGGTACGCTTTCAGGGGGTGCGGACTCAATGGGCCGAATGGCTTCCTTCTGATTCTATGATCCATTGAAATAATTCAACAAAAGAAATTAAGTTTTTCCTGAGCATATTAGCTAACAATCCGACCTGAACTACAATCAGGTTCTCTGATCAAGGCTCAAATGCTGTTTGCGGGATTGTACAGGTCTCATAATGGTGCTGTTACTGACATAATAGTGACTGCACTACAAAGAAGTACTTCATTGGCTCCAAAGTACTTTGGGAAGCTGCTTTATTAATACAACTTCTTTCTTTCAATACACTGTTGCACAGTTCAAACTTTTCTCTCCCGTTACAACTCAACTTTAGTAGATCATGTTAAAGTTGTAATTGTGCTGCAATAGAATACAGGCTTTAAGTTGTTAATTAAGCACAGCTGTCCCCAACTGGGGGAGGATTAGGGAATCATTGCAGGAATATATAAACCAGTTCTTGATGGGAGAGTCTGTGACTTCACTTTGTTGTCTTGGATACAAACCTGTTTACGGTACAGCCTAGCTTTAGATTCATTCTTCCTCAACATACAATTATTGGAATTAATAAAACACAATCTGTTCAGCCCGAGATTCAGCTGCTCTTGCACTGTAACCACAGGTATTCCCCAAGGATTTAACATTAGTTCCATCCCATTTCTCATCTCTGCTGCCCCTTGCCAAATCACCCAAAAGTACAGCATCGGTTTTCACACGTCGGTTGACAACACCCAGCTCTACCGCACCACCACCTCTCACAACTTCTCCATTATCTCTACATTATCAGACAGCTTGTCTGACACGCAGCCCTGCAGGCATTTCCTCCAATTAAATATTGACAAGACTGAAGCCATCATTTTCTTCCCCCATTACAATCAGAGTTTCCAACCCAGCGGTTCCATTGCTGACCCTTAAACTCTCTGAGGCTGAACCTGACTGCAACCTTGGGTGTCACAGTTGACCCCAAAATGAGCTTCAGACCACATATCGCACTAAGACCATTGTGACATTACCCGACTCTACCCAGCCTCAGCTAATCTGGTGGCTAAATTATCAACTGTGTCATTATTGGGCAGCACGGTGGTGCAGTGGTTAGCACAGCTTGCCTTGCGCCGCCGACGTCCCGGGTTCGGTCCTGGCTCTGGGTCACGTTCCGTTTGGAGTTTGCACAATTTCCCTGTGTTTGCGTGGGTTTCGCCCCCACAGCCCAAAGATGTGCAGGTTAGGTGGATTGGCCACGCTAAAATTGCCCCTTAATTGGAAAAAAGGAATTGGGTACTCTAAATTATTTTTTTTTCTAAACTGTCTTCAACTGAGGGCAGAAAACCCTTCCTCCCATCAAGTCCCATTCACCCATCACCCCTGCGCTCATTGACCTATGCGGGCTCCCGGTGACGAAAGTCCCTCAGATTTAAAATACCCATCCTTGTTTTCAAATTTGTCCGCGACATCGTGACTCCCATGGTCTCATCACTCCTCATCTCTGTATTCTCCTCAAATTCTGATTCTTGATCCAGATTTTCATCATGCCTTCCGTGCAAACATCCTAAACTGTGGAGATTCCTCCCCAAAACCTTATACCACCCTAGCTCTCTTCCCTCATTTGCGGCACTTCTTAAAAGCTACCTCTGAGCAAGCTTTTGGTTATCCACTCTGATATTTCCTTATGTGGCTCAATGTCAAACTGCATCCCTGTGAAATGCTCCAGGGCATTAAGTAATTTTAAAGGCACTATATAAATACAAGGTGTCGCAGTTGTTGAATCCCCGAGAACATCTGTTTTTGTGCTGATTCTTCCTGTCCTGCCAACATCACACAGATTAGCTGGTTATTTATCTCATTCCTGGTTGTGGGATCTTGCTATGTGCAAATTGGCTGCCAATTTTCCTACATTACAACAGTGACCACACTTCAAAAGTACTTCACTGGCTGCAAAGCACTCCAGGCTATCCTGTGGTTATGAAAGGCACAATACAAGTACATGTATGATTGTTGGTAAGTACACACCTAAAACACACACAGAAAAGTTGTCCTTCAAAATATGGGTCAAATTTCCATGGTTCAGTGTCTAATTGCACTCCAGTATGTGGGACTCGATCACAAAATCAGTCCGTGATCGGTAGCAATTTAACGGAACTCAACTAGGACAATGAGGAGTGCACAACATTTCACTGCCGAGGATAGATTACTAAAGTTCAGTAGATTCGCCCACCCAGTGATTCCCTGCTGGGGGCTGCCCATCAGAGAAGACTGCATAGGACGTAATTAAATTTGAAAGCTCCGACACTGCCTTGCTCAACCACACTCCTTGGCTGGGGCACTGCAGGGCAATGGAAAGGGCCAAGGAAATGTGCCCATCACAGGCCCTTGCCTTCAGAAGAGAGAGAAAGTGCAATGCGACCTGTCAAATCTGAAGCAGTAAAATTATTGTCAGGATCTGCCCACCACACTGTGACCAGGACTCTCTCCCTACCTCATATTGTGCATGCCCTGCACAAATCAGTAATAGTTCCAGTGTCCGGAGGTCTCCAATTCCCTGCCCAGGGGTCTGTACGATTGTCTCCAGAAACGTCTCACACAACTCAGTAAAAATACGACAATAATTCAGCACCCTGTGCAGAGAAAGAATAACAAAGAGATCAGAATGGGACGCAGAGTAAAATCTGGTCCTTTCAGTTTCCTTTTTAAAAAATGAATCCATGAGGCAATTAGAATTGGAAAGAGAGAAGTACAAGTGGGAAGCCTTATAGTTTAGGAAGCAATGTGACATATTCAGCACTCTAATGCTCTATTAATTAGCAACGTTATGAAACATAAGCTTCGTCCCAAGTGAGGTGATGTCAATACCAGAGCAGCTGGACGAATACACTTTTTTACTGCGTACTGTCCAGGGCAATAAGAATCAAGTTCCCTAACTCCACCAATCTCCACTCCACCCCCCCCCCCCCCCCCCCCCCCCCCACCACCACCAAAACAGCTTCCCGCAACTCCATCAATCTAGATTTAGAACAGTACAGCACAGAACTGGGCCTTCGGCCCTCGATGTTGTGCCGAGCAATGATCACCCTACTCAAACTCACATATCCACCCTATACCCGTAACCCAACAACTCCCCCTTAACCTTACTTTCTAGGACACTACGGGCAATTTAGCATGGCCAATCCACCTAACCCGCACATCTTTGGACTGTGGGAGGAAACCGGAGCACCCGGAGGAAACCCACGCACACACGGGGAGGACGTGCAGACTCCGCACAGACAGTGACCCAGCCGGGAATCGAACCTGGGACCCTGGAGCTGTGAAGCATTGATGCTAACCACTATGCTACCGTGCTGCCCATCTCTCCCGCACCATCTCTCCCTGCCCCATCCCCTCTGCCCACTCTGCCGATCCTGCCCCACCCCCATCCACTCAACCGATCCGGCCCCATCCGCTCTGCCCACCCCCACCGATCCTGCCCCAACCCCACCCACTCCACCGGTCCTGCCCCACCCCCACCCACTCCACCGATCCTGCCCCAACCCCACCCACTCCACCGATCCTGCCCCACCCCCTCTGCCCACTCCACAACCCAGCCCCATTCCCCCGCCCACTCCACAACCCAGCCCCATCCCCCGCTCATTCCACAACCCAGCCCCATCTCCCGCTCACTCACCAATTCTGCCACCCCCCCCCCACTCCACCGATCCTGCCCCCCCCCCCCCACTCCACCGATCCAGCCCCACCCCCACTCCACAGATCCTGCCCCCCGCACACCAAAGAGAGATGGTAAGGGCATGTCCAGGATAGACAGCACGTGAAGGAACGGTGCACCAAAGGGAGTGAAGCTTGCGGGCGGGGGGGAAGAGAGGAGTAACAGCTGCCATTGAAAGATCATGCAGTGAAGGGAGGGACGAGAGAGAGAGAGAGAGAGAGAGAGAGAGAGAGAGAGAGAGAGAGAGAGAGAGAGAGAGAGAGAGAGAGAGAGAGAGAGAGAAGAGAGGATGAAAGGGAGCGAGAGCTCATGCATAAAACAGAGTGCAGCAGTGTGTGCGTGTGTCAAGCACATAATCCCAAATAGCCAATATCAAGTGTGTGCATGTTATAGAAATAAGGAACACAGAGTGTTTATGTGGGTAATCACAGCGTGCAAGGGGTTGTAAGAGATCAGTCAAATGTCTTCACATTACCTGAGACAAGGAATATTGGCCCTACGGCCACCTTTTTACACCACAACTTTTGGGATAACCTCTCCAAGTCTCACACCATCCCCATGTGGACACACATTCCCATTCCATTGTCATCAGGTCAAAATCCTGGAGCTCCCTACCCAACAGCAGCACCATGAGAGGACTTTCACCACGCAGGCTGCAGCAGTTCAGTAAAAAAGCCCACTACCACCTTCTCAAGAGCAACTAGGGATAGGAAATAACTGCCACCCTTGAAAGCAAAGCAAAATCGCATCTCAAGAACATTTTTCAAAAATGGAGCAGACTGAGCAACGATGGAGCCAAAATTCAAACCCCATTTGGCTCAGCAGAATGTTTGCAATCGACCTGCACAACCAGTTTCAGATTTAGTCCTTTCAAATCGGTCTGCCCTTCTTCAGTTTCCCGTTCTGATAAAGGATCATCTGAAATGTAAAACTGCCTTTTCGCTTTAAGCTGAAGTAACAGCTCTGTATGTTCAGCCTCCGCGATTGTTATTTCAATGTTAAAACATTCAGATTGTGTCCCCTTTCATTCTAGAGTCTAATTTAACCCCCTACGTGTCTTTTGCTGAATGTACTTTGCTAAATATGCTATGTTTGTGAAAAATGGGCACTGGTGGTGCTGTGGACTGGTTCAGAGGACAGGCAATTGTGGAGTTCCATTGTATTGATAATAGCATCTGCTACTGTCAATTCCACTTCATGCCCAATACCACATTCAGCAATTTATTTCACAATTTCTCCCCCACTCTAATACATTCCACCTTGCCCACCAGTCTCAAGTCTTACATTCCAGATCATACCCATCATGGTATCAGATCGAACTGGGGGAGGCGGCAATGCTTTGTCTTTTCTGTCAGTGACAGCTGAATTGCAGCACAATAGGGACTATCCCCTCCAGAGATGAGCTTCAGGCTCCAAAGACCCAGGTAACACGGCTTCTAGAAGTCACGACAGCCTCCAGAGTACAAATACATGAAAATAAATGTTAGTTTGCTTTTACTTGCCACTATGGCCACAACAAATCCACTCCAATTTGCATCAGCACCATCCAATGTCGGAGGAATGAGGGAAGCTATGTCGCCAGTCACGTTTCAACAAAGCCGTACAATGATTAAATTTACTAGATCCTTACTTGTCAAGGTCCTCACGTGCCACAGCCATGTGATATGCAGATTCTAGAGTTAGCACACCCTGGAATAGGTGCAGAGCTAGAGGTAGGGTTGTCTCTACATTCTCAATGGCATATAGCGCTGAACAGATACAGTCAGACGCAGCCTCATGTAGGTTTGTCGAGGTATCATCACGTTGCTGAAATAAAAGACACTTCATCAGCATTCCTGAGTTAGCATAGGAGAAACCAGCCAGGGATTCCACTCCTGTACAAAAAACAGTGGTCCTCCCTCAATATCAGCGCTAGGCACTGACATGTGTTACTGAGCTTAAGTACATCACTTGCACTAATATTCATAATTTCAGCCAGCAGTAGAGGAATGAGAGAGAACAGAGTAATAAAATGTCAAAGCGGACCTAGAAGATCATAAGGAGGCATCAGAGACATTTTATTTTTAAGCACAGGCACCAGAGACCCCAGAATAAGGGGACCTTCTGACAACCAGAAAAAAAATCATGAGCAAACATTTGACACAGGATCTTTATTAGGTTAGGGCAGCACGGTAGCACAAGTGGATAGCACTGTGGCTTCACAGCGCCTGGGTCCCAGGTTCGATTCCCTGTTGGGTCATTGCCTGTGCGGAGTCTGCACGTTCTCCCTGTGTCTGCGTGGGTTTCCTCCGGGTGCTCCGGTTTCCTCCCACAGTCCAAAGACGTGCAGGTTAGGTGGATTGGCCATGCTAAAATTGCCTTTAGTGTCCAAATAGGTTAGGTGGGGTTATTGAATTACGGGGATAGGGTGCAAGTGAGAGCTTAAGTGGGTCGGTGCAGACTCGATGGGCTGAATGGCCTCCTTCTGCACCATATTTTCTATGTTTATGGTTCCACAGCTACGGAGTGCATTCCTGTAATATGCCTGCAATCAGTCATCATGAAGAAGTCTGAACAGTTAAATGCCAGTGGACTGTTTGACTGTTGAGCCAGGTCGTATCTTCAGTTAATGTCTAGAAATGAAAAATGAAAATCGCTTATTGTCACGAGTAGGCTTCAATGAAGGGGAGGCTGGTACGGGATTTGAACCGTGCTGCTGGCCTGCCTGGGTCTGCTTTAAAAGCCAGCGATTTGGCTCAGTGTGCTAAACCAGACCCATAAACCAGACCCTCCATTTCCCAGCCGAAGCCCCTGAGCCATCAGGGACCCTCTGCTAATCAAGGAAACATTTTAAAAAGTGCTCAAACTCAGATTGGCTGGGGCGGCACGGTGGTGCAGTGGTAAGCACTGCTGCCTCACGACGCGCTGAGGACCCGGATTCAATCCCGCCCTGGGTCACTGTCTGTGTGGAGTTTTCACATTCTCCCCGTATTTGTGCAGGTCTCACCCTCAAAACCCAAAGATGTGCAGGCTAGGTGGATTGGCCACGCTAAATTGTCCCACAATTGAAAAAAAAAGAACTGGGTAATCTAAATTTATTTTTAAAAACTCTGATTGGCTAATTGGCCATTAAAGCTGGGTTTTTGTAAACAACATCCTACATATTAGAATGCTCCGTTTCACATCTTCACAAAGTGTTTCTCAGTGAATTTTGTTAGCTGCGTCACTGCAAACCTAATGTCTTCTTGAGCAATTACTGCCTGTTCAAGTCTAATTATTAAACACTTATACATGTGAAATCATTCTTGTTCATTATATCGCTTGCGATAATCGTCATTATCAAACAATGGAAATTGGATTTCAGTTCAATGCACACATTCTTCAGACTTCCTCTACTTCAGTGAACCGTGCCGAATACTAGACAGCTATTCCCAAAACACTCACCAAAACCTGAAAAATTATTAGTAGCAGCCGGTTATTTGCCATGAAGTTGCTGTCCAACACACCCAGGTTAAACCAGCTCCCCAAGCACCGGAACACCTTGATTAGAGTCTTCTCCTCGTTGCCGCTATGTTCTGTACAGGCTGTCTGGGGAAAAAGAGATGACTATTATGGATTTTCTTTACGTAGCAACAGATTTTCCTCTTTGGTTAAAGATTTGGATGTCTGCAGGAGTTACAGCTTCACAAGTGTTGACATCGTTCTGGTATCTCAACATGACAATTCCTCACACTGGCAGTGGGTCAACCTGTTCTCACATGTATACACTGAATAAAGTACAGGATCAAGATTGCACTGAATGTACAGTACGATGGTTTATCAACAGATAAAGCTGTTCAGATAAAACAGATCAACATTAGAAACCAGTCATTCGGCCCAACCAGTCCATGACAGCATTTAGACAACAATCATAGAACATACAGTGGAGGAGGCCATTCGACCCATCGAGTCTGCACCGACCCACTTAAATCCTCACTTCCACCGTATCCCCGTAACCCAATAACCCCTAACCTTTTTGGACACTATTCCTCTTCTTTTTCCTCTTATCATTCCTCTTATTTTTTTAATATTTGATCTTGGGATGTGGGTGTTGCTGGTTGGGCCAGCATTTATTTACTGCCCATCCCAGAGGACAATTACTGTGGATCTGGAGACACATGTAAGCCAGACAAGGTAAGGTGACAGATTGCCTTTCTTTTTTTTTAAATTTAGAATATCCAATTCATTTTTTCCAATTAAGGGGCAATTTAACGTGGCCAATCCACCTAGCCTGCACATCTTTGGGTTGTGGGGGTGAAACCCACGCAGACACGGGGAGAATGTGCAAACTCCTCACAGACAGTGACCCAGGGCCGGGATTCGAACCCGGGTCCTCAGCGCCGTAGGCAGCAATGCTAACCACTGTGCCACCGTGCCGCCCCAGATTGCCTTTCTTAAAGGACATTAGCAAACCAGATGGGTTTTTAAGACAATCAACAATGGTCATCTTTAGATTGTTATTGAATTCAAATTTCACATTTGTGATTCGACCCTTGGTCCCCAGAACATTACCCTGGGTCTCTGGATTACTAGTCCAGTGACAATACCACTACACCACTGTCTCCTCTCTTCCTCATCAAATTATCAGTGGAACCCACAATTCTCTTCTCCCTAATACTTATCTAGCTTCCCCTTTAATGCATCTGCAGGCAGGAGATTTGAGGAAAACCTTTTTCAGCCAGAGGGTGCTGGGAATCTGGAACTCATTGCCCAAAAGGGTGGTAGACACAGGAATCCTCACAACATTTTAAAAGCACTTAGATGAGCACTTAAACACCACAAACACAAGGCTACGGACCAAGTCCTAGAAAATGGGATTAGAACCCGTAGTGCAATAAGGAGAGGTGTGAACACAAGAAAGGGAAATAAAGAGATATGGAAGAATTAACAATGAGGACATTTGAACAGCTATTTTTAAAACAGATCGTGTTTGGAGGTGAAGTATTTGTGCAAGGGCAGGAGAACTTGTTATTATAGCAATAGTAGGGAGCTCTTCATTCATGAACCCTCCCCACATCATTGTAAAGAGGGCTCAACTGGGGGGAGCATGGTGGCGCAGAGGGTAGCACTGCTGCCTCATGGCACCGAGGTCCCAGGTTCGATTCCGGCTCTGGGTCACTGTCCGTGTGGAGTTTGCACATTCTCGTGCTTGCGTGGGTTTCGCTCCCACAACCCAAAGACGTTAAATTGCCCCTAAATTGGAAAAAATAATTGTGTACTCTAAACTTATATTTTTTTTAAAAGGACTCAACCGTCACCTGAAATGCTACCTATCTTCTGACACTATTTTTTGGACCTGGCTTAGTTTAACAGGCAAATGAACAAAACGCAAACATATTCAAATTCAGTCACACATACATAATCAAGATTAACTGCAATAACCTGGAGGCCCTGAGAGCACAGACCAAAATTACTCTCCATAACATAAATGTCTCCACAAGCAACACTCCTATCCTGCTCATCGGGGATTAGTTTGCGGACTGAATTATGAGTAAAGATTGTGGAGATCAGAGTTCTTTACCCTTGGGCAGCATGTGGCACAGTGGTTAGCACTGGGACTGCGGCGCTGAGGACCGAGGTTCGAAGCCCGGCCCTGGGTCACTGTCTGTGTGGATTTTGCACATTCTCCCCATGTCTGCGTGGGTTTCACCCCCACAACCCAAAGATGTGGTTAGGTGAATTGCCCATGCTAAATTGCCCCTTAATTGGAGAAGAAAAAAATAATTGGGTCCTCTAAATTTATAAAATAAAAAAAAAGAGTTCTATACCCTTGAGAAGAGGTGACAAAGATGGCCCGTGATAATAGATAGAGATATAGAATCCTTACAATGCAGAAGGAGGGCATTCAACCCCTCAAGTCTGCACCAGCCGTTGGTAAGAGCACCCTGATAAGCCCACGCCGCCACCCTATTCCAGTAACCCTGCCTCGCCTTTTTGGACATCAAGGGGGCAATTTAACATGGCCAATGCACCTAACCTGCACATCTTTCGAGTTTGGGAGGAAGCCAGAGCACCCGGAGGAAACCCATGCAGACATGGAGAGAAAGTGCAAACTCCACTCAGACAGTGACCCAGCTGGAATTGAACCCGAAACCCTGGAGCTGTGCGACAGCAGCGCTAACCACTGAGCCGCCCCAATAATGATGCACATTATTGAGCACATCCAAAACTCTGCTGCTTGTATCCCAACTTGCATTAAGTCTGCTCACCTACCACACTTACTTTGGCCCTGGCCCAGCAACCTGGTTAAAAGGCCTTGCTCTCTCCTGATGTAACAGTAACTACTTAAAGTAAATCAATGCCTGTGAAGACTCTTTGGGGCATCCTGAGGAAATGAGAGGCACTATACAAATATAGCTTCAATCTTAAATATAAAATTGCATGAAATGAGAAGCCTTTGTATTTGATTCTCACCTAGGTTGGAAGAACGAATGCAGAGGTTAATTGTTGACAAATCAGCCAGCGCAAAGCAATTAGACAAGAAGCAACTTACATGACTCTTCCTTTACCTGGCACGCTGAGTCACACAGATGAGAAAGTCCCCAGGTTTCAAGTTAGCTGATCTTAGCCATAGCGCCAGCTAAGATGGTATAACTGACCTCACTGCCTAGGGCAAAGAAAGTGGAAAAATTGGGCAAGGTTCCCTTTCCTGATCTCTACCCCATCACTCCAGCTGGAGTTATACATGGAGATTGGGCGAGGACAAAATAAGATTTGATTCTGATTTTCCTTTGCATCCCTCCTGTCCCCCAACACCCCATTCCCTCTCTCACAATACTCAAATAGACTACTGATGCTAACTGCCTCAGCTTTAAATGACAAGAGTAGAGGAGGGAGGTATGGGCAGAAAAGGAAAATGAAGATGTACTCCCTCTGACCATTCTGCTCCCTCCAGGTATTAACATTATATACATACCAGCAGTGATACCACTGTGCTTGAAGAGTATGCCAGGTCCTCGATTATTTCAGTGCGGCGATTGGCTCCAATTCGAAGGGAGCGACTATGAACCTCTTCTGGGAGCACAGTCAGGATTTCCAACAGGAAGGGAAGGGATGATGGGTCATGGCTATACCTGAAATATAAAGCATGATGGGTAATTGGCATACTGGAGATTCAACGTACACAGAGGCAGACAATTTACTAACGCGTGGGCAACCACACAGCACAATCGGTCCCCAAAAAAGATACTAACATTCAACTTCTTTGCCCCATATGAAATTGCAGACCTAAATATAACCATTTAAAAGTAAATTTCACCAGCATCGTTAGTGTAAAGCAAATTGTCAGGTAGATCTCTGACAGAAGTACATACTTCATGTAGTACATGCTTCATGAACTTAAAATCACACTGTGTCACTTTGGGCTAGGAAATTAATTTGGCAGGACCATGGCATAGGAGTGCCTTCGTTCACCTTATAGTGTTGGAAGGCCTTGACATACATGCAGTTCTTGAAAAAAATAACACCTGCAGGATGCAGGAAGATTGCTGCACCTTTCCAGTGAAATTATATGTGGATGGGGGAAGGAACTGTAGGCGACAGAATTGAACTGGCAGTGACTATCTTTGGAATAACTAGTACCGAGGAAAGAAGCAGCTCCTCTGTTTTTTTATTAACATGCCTGAACCCATAGACACCTACTTTTCAGTTAGCATTTGCACACATCCTTTCCATGAGGCCATCTGCAATGCAAGATCCGCAATCGCCAGCGCCAGCTGAGGAGGAGGGAGAAAGAAATTGTTTCAAAAACTGCAACTCGACATAAAAGCTCATCAGTTCTGTAATTCTGCAGCTGAGAAGTGCTGAGGTATTGGGAAAGTTTGAACCATCTTCACTCGTCACTGCTCTTGCCCTCAAACAGATTCGGATCTGCAGTTCATCACATGAGAAATCCCCAATCTCACCACAGAGGCCAGGCCCAGAATGGCGGTGAACCGTTGAGGGGACAATTCAGCATGTTTCTCCATGTGATAAGAGACTTGCTGTTTACTCGTCAGGGGTAACATTTCTTTTCTGTTGAAACCAAGCGTTCTGGATAATTTAGTAGGGTGAGCCAGTTTGTGCTGAAGGAAATTGGGGTGGAGTTGGAGTACCTTATTGAAACTGGGATGGATGAATTTCTCAGTATTTTCCTTTTGTGTTCAAGTTACAATGGAACTCTATGTAACTCTTGTGCCTTTTGTGTAATCTGTTCTTGCGATGCGTCTCTGCAATCTACATCATCTTAAATCTAGCTCTTTAATCAGTTTAGGAGCATCTTAATGCAACTGTGCTTTGAGACCCCGGTTCCATTCGGGACTGTTTAATGTCTCTAACAAAGCCAATCAAGTCATGATATCCAGCACAAACAAATTGCCCTTCAACCCATGATTATGAAAATAGACACACCTCCTTTTGATTGTAGGTTTATTCAGAGAATGCAGTATAACTGATCTCAGCCACCTACCTACCAACGTTCCAGTGGCCCAGCAGTTCCTTTTCTGAAATTGATTCTCTGCAGCATCAGTCCGGGCCTCTGGATTATTAGTGCAGCAACATTATCACTACACTACCATCCACTGCTAAGCCTACTGCACCTGCTATTGCCAGACAGTCATCCATCCAAGTACTAACCAGGACTGAGTCTGTTTAGCTTCAGAGATCAGATTAAATCAAGCGTTTTCAGACTAGTCTGGCCGTTAACAGTCAGAGGAGTGTGAAAATTCAATCCAGAAGAACACTACTCCTGTGTCGCCAAGTTTTGAACCCAGGCCCTCCCCAACCAGAGGACAGTATGCTGCTGAGTGAGCTACCTCATGTTCCTAATCTGAAAATCAAAGCTGTTATGAAAAATCTGTGAGCCTGATATGATTTGAACATGCAACCCTTCTGATTGGGAGTTAAATACACTTCCATTGTGCCACGAGCGTTTTTTTATATGTGCACAAGATATTTAATCATTCAACACACTTAACCTGATTATCCTGAACGTGAAGAATACAATTCACATAACATTAACATGACCCATGTTCTGACAGGATAAACGGAGAGTGCACAAGGGAAACTTTATCTGAAGGCCATGAGGTCAATTTAGTATCTCATGCATGAAAACTTAGGAGTTAACTACATCATAGAAGTCAGGGAGACAAGTTTGTCTACCCTTGCTTCGTCAACAACTCACCTGTGTAACAATCACAGGAGACACATCCTTCAAGTTTTGAATGTGGGTGAGCAGTGAGTCTCGCAGAGATGAATGTGTTTCAGGTGGAAGTTCATTAAATGATGTCTGAATCTTCATCTTCATTGTCTGTGCTGCAAAGTAGCAGAGCTCCATCTCTTGTTGCAACTGCAGCAGCTGATCCGCAATCTCCCAGGCATACATCTGAAGGGAGATGAACGGGAAGAGAGTGAAGAGACAGAGAGAGAAAGGGTGGGGGGGGGGGGGAAGAGGAGAGAAGAGAGAAAGCGTGAGAGGGAGAGAAAAAAATAAAGAATAGAAGGAGAGAGAAAAATTGGGGGAAAAGATGGAAAGTGAGAGAAAGAGTGAGAGGAGCGAGGGAGATGGATAGAGGCACAAAAGAGAATGGGAAAGAGAAAAAGAGAGAAAGTAATAAGATTTCAATGGAGTCATGTTGTACAAGCCTTGAAAGGTTCATGATTCAGTTAGGCTGCCCCCCCCCCCCTCCCAAAAAATCTCTTTACACTACAGTTTGAAGGTTTATCCCAACTGCAAAGGACAAAATATTTACAATAAAATAAACTGGGCTATCTTTGCAGCTCTATTTTCACAGGAAGGAATTTAAGGCAAATATGTGTACCTAACATGATCTGAAGCACGATTGTACTGGTTTATAGCAACAATAGCCAAACATGCAACACATATCCTACTGGATGCAACAGTATTTCCCAAACTCAAGAGACTTAAGCCCAGAATCCAGGTTAATATTCCTGACAGATTGTTGCGCTTGCGAATGAGACATTAATGAGAAGTGGGTGTACTTTGAAGAGGAGCAGGGACGTTTGCCCAGTGCCCATGGTCAATATGTAACTATTATAACCCCAATGGAGGGCCAGGGATCAGGACCATACAGTTTCTCATGACCTCCCTGGAATATGAACATTCCCTTCAAGGGGGTGGGGCTTCCCCTTAACAGGTAGAGCCCTAGCTCGTATAAAAACCCTAACCTGGGTGCAGATCGGGGAAGGAGACCCTTAGGGGAGTGGTGGAGTATTTGTATTGCAAAAACCTTAGTCATTGTGCTTACTGGTGATGAGGATTCAGTGGAGCTGATTGGGGGCAATATGTAGAATGCATGATATATTATTTTCGAACTAATGCAATTACCGGCGATGGGAGACAAACTGTGGTATGCTAACAGCTTGCGAGGGGCCTACCTGTAGTGTGATAAAGAGCCTGACCCACCTGGACCCCCTCCCCACCAAAGATACCCAGTCGTCCGCCGCCCTGGTGGGAAACATTTCAACACTACACCACCGCTCATCGTTTCCGGTTCCAGTTCCACACATCTCCTCAGGCTGAGGCAGAGTCGGTGACTGACTTCCTGGCCCACCTCTGAAAATTGGCTGAGACTTGCAAATTCAAAGCAACATTAAGTGAGACACTCCTGGGCCGCTTAGGAGTGTGGACTCCGCGTTGCTGCCACACAAGGGAAATTACTAGCTGAGGCCCACCTGGAACTGCAGCGCACGGTGGAAATAGCCATTCCAGAGAAAGTGCCAAACAATGGGTCCAGGGACTCCAGGCGATGGCGCTGCTCAGCCTGTGATGCCAAAGCGAGCATCAATCACACTCGGCTCGACCGGAGGTAGCCTGCCCCGGCAGGGGACACCTACCGAACGAACACGGGCCGCCATAAGGGAGGCTGAAAAAGAAGCCGGACCTTCTCCCCCGACCATGAGGAACAGGAATACAACAACCGACCAGCGGGGGCTGCAACAGACCGCAAAGATCTGGGGAACAGGAAGCCCACATGTATCTACCCACCCGCTGACCGTGCCACATGTGACATGGTTTACTACATGGGAGACGCGAGAGTACATACCAGCAGTTACACTGCATGGCTGCACCATGAGTGGTGCCCATCCAGATCTCTCTGCAAATTATTGAACAGCCAATGTGCATGGAGAGCAACACTGGGGCATCAGTGTCTGTAGACAGTTGCCATACATTAGACAGCACCCGGTCTAGCCTTCAATCGCTGACCCCATTGGACGACGCAGGGCTGGCTACCTGTACGTGGTAACCGCTGGCAATAGCGGGCACATCGACTGCTCCGGTCAAGTATGGTCAACAATCTGCAAATATGGGCGGCATGGTTGCACAGTGGTTAACACTGTTGCTTCACAGCGCCACGGTCCCGGGTTCGATTCCCGACTTGAGACACTGTGCGGAGTCTGCACTTTCTCCCCGTGTCTGCGTGGCTTTCCTCCGGTTTCCTCCCACTAGTCCTGAAAGACGTACTTGTTAGGTGAATTGAACATTCTGAATTCTACCTGAACAGGCGCTGGAGTGTGGCGACTCAGGGACTTTCACAGTACCTTCATTGCAGTGTTAATGTAAACCTACTTGTGACACTAATAAAGATCATAATTATTAAAATCTTACCAATGGTGGTCCATGGGAGCAGTCCGAGCTTGCTGGAGGGTGACTGGTTACACCACCTGGTTAGATTGGCAGCGTATCTGCCACATGCACCCACATGGCCCTGAAGGGGTTCTGACAAGATTTCTGTTGGTATTCCAGGATGGCTTAGGCACCATAAAAGAGGCTGTGACCTGAATAAGCGTGGAGCCGATTTATAAGCTGCGCTACTTCCACGCCTGACCTGTTCCACACACCTTACAAATCAAGGTAGATGCTGAATTGGACAGGATGGAGAATTCATACGCCCGATGCAGTTCACAGACTAGGCAGCGCTGGTCATCCCAGTTATGAAGCCGGACGGTGCGCATGGCGGCGGTCCACTGTGTCTCTCGACTGGACCATTACCCGGTCCCCAGGATCGATAATATTTATGTGAAGCTCAGCGGAGGTCACATGTTTACGAAACTTGACATGAGTTATGCTGATCTCCACTTGGTCTGCCCACCTCCCAACAGTCTAGACGCTTCGTAACAGTAAACTCACACAGGGGGCTATATGAATACATCTGCCTGCCCTTTGGGACTTTCTCCGCGAGCACAATATTCCAGTGCATAATGGATAATAGCCTGCAAGGCCGACCTCACCTGGCGGTCTATCTGGACAACGTCACGATCATGGGCTCGTCCAACCAGTAGCACCTGCAAAGCCTGGCCGAGGTGCCAGCCTCCCCGAACAGGCGCCGGACTGTGGCGACTAGGGGCTTTTCACATTAACTTCATTTGAAGCCTACTTGTGACAATAAGCGATTTTCATTTTCATTTCAGTTACTGAGGCATTTTGAGGAAGTCAGCATCCGTCTCTGGCAGGAGAAATGGCGCCTTCAATGCCGAAGTAACATACCTCGGCTACCACATACACTATGGGTTAGACCCCCAGGGGTTGCATCTAGTGGAAGAAAAAGTACAGGCAGTTCGGCAGGCTCCCGTACCAGGTGGCCCAACAGAACTCCAATCGTTCCTGAGCCTTGTAAATTATGACAAGTTCCTCCCAAACCTGGCCACCACCGTAGCCCCACCTCCACCATCTGTTAAAGAAGGGGCAATACTGAAAGTGGGCCCAAGAACGGCAGGTGACTTTTGCCAAGGTAAAATAACAGCTCTGCTCATCAAGACTGGTAACCCACTTCGACCAATCACGACGACGCCTGTTGACCTGCGAAACTTCTCCATACGTCATCACAGCCATACTGTCCCACACCATGGAAAAGGGATCGGAGCGTCCCATCGCCTTCGCCTCATGAACATTGGTCGACGCAGAGAAGCAATATGCGCAGATCGAGAAGGAGGTTATGTGCATGGAACACATGTGCCGTCGTGTTTACAGTCAATAATTTCATCAGTATGTCTACGGGCATCACTTCACCATTCTCATGGACCACAAGCCCCTCCTCGGGCTCTTCAAGGAGGATCAAGCGATTTTCTCCCCCATTGCTTCAGCCTGCATCCAGCGATGGGTATTGCTGCTCCGGGGCCAAGATTTCCCACGGCGACACATTGAGCCATCTTCCCCTGCTGATCAGGCCTCCGAAACCAGCGGCGGCCGGTAAGGTCATTGCTGCCCTCCATTTTATGGACTCGTTACCAGTCACGGTGTCCCGCATCCACGGGTGGACACTAGACTGACTCTCAGCTAATCCGCATCCGCCACATGGTGCAGTATGTGGCTCAGCACTAGGCTTTATTGCAGGACCTGAAGGCTTACCCCACAAAGATGCAGGAGCCAAGCATAGAACACAGCGGCTCGTTCGGGGGACCCGCGTGGGGTCCCCGAACGTGGTCTACTCCTAATGGGGCAGCACGGTAACAGTGGTTAACACTGTTGCTTCACAGGCAGCACGGTGGCATAGTGGTTAGCATTGCTGCCTCACGGCGCCAAGGTCCCAGGTTCAATCGCGGCTCTGGGTCACTGTCTGTGTGGAGTTTGCATATTATCCCCATGTTTCCATGGATTTCGCCCCCACAACCCAAAGATGTGCACGGTAGGTGGATTGGACACGCTAAATAGCTCCTTAATTGGGGAAAAAAATGAATTGGGTAGTCTAAATTTATTTATTTCACCCCCCCATAAAAAACTAAGTAGCACCACAAGAGGACACTAGGCTAATGAGGCCAGAACAGTTTATGTTGAATAGATTTCAGGTAGCCGAGTGATTACTGTGCTGGACAAACAACCAAGTAATCAGGAGTCCAAAACCCATAGTGGACAGTTATTAAATTGAATTTAATAAATCTGGAAAATGACTTCTGCTCACTGACCTGATTTTTGTCCCATATCATGTGGCTGACTCTTAATGAGTTACTCAGTGAATGTTTACCACTTTGTGAGCATCTTTCATATCATTAAAATAAATATTTTCAAATCCTGATATGTGCAGGGATGGAACAGGAAAGGGATTGCTATAAAATCAAATACTGAAATTATATATTTTTTACTTGTCTCTCTGTAAAACATCTTAGGACCTTTTTTATACTGAATGTTTAAAACCTGCAGAAAAGATCGGCATTCCAATTTCCATCGAAGTGCACGTTTAGCCTCCTAATGCACAAGGATGAGCCGGGTACAGTTCAAGGTCGCACACAGGGTACATATGACGCAGGCAAGAATGAGTGGGTTCTTTAAGAGGGTGGCAGACGAATCTGAGGAATGTGAGCTGGGGCCAGCGAATCACACACATATGTTCTGAGGCTTCGCAAAGTTTGAGAGATTCTGGGTGGGGATGTTTGCGGCACTAGCAAGGATAATGGGGGAGGAGGTTGAGCCAAACCCTTTGGTGGTGATATTTGGGGTATCGGAGAAGCCTGGGCTGATGGAGGGAAGGTAGGCCGATGTTGTGGCCTTCGCCTCTCTGATTGCCCGGCAACTCATTTTATTGGAGTGGCGGTCAGCAATGCCACCTGGGGCAGTGGCCTGGCTGTGTGATTTATCTGACTTTTTTCAGCTGGAAAAGATTAAATACGAGTTACGGTGTTCAACGGAGGATTTTGAGGCAAGGTGGGGGATGTTCGTGACCATATTGGCGGAGATGTTCGTCGCAGGGGGCTGAAGGGGGGGGGGGGGGGGGGGTGCGAAAATAGGGAAATATTTGTACAATTGTGTTGGGAGGTGGGTTTCCTGAACTGTTTATGTGCTGTAACTTTTCATATACATTTGGAATAAAATATATATTTTTTTTAAAGTGCACTGGCAGAACTGAATGAGAGGACTGCAAATTCCCTCCTCAATACTCTTCAATGCCTCACTGGAATCAGGAAGTAACCACATGGATTGGAATATTTAAAATGGACTCAGCAGAATTGTACGAGCGATTGATCAAATTAGAGACCAGAACTCAATTGTTGGGTAAGGAATCAGCTTTAAGATCAGGTTCTGGTTAGAGAGCGTCAGCACAGAACAATGTTTTCTCCAGCCCAGAATATCATTGCATTTTTGGGACTATGAACCTCCCTGTTTTGGCAACAGAGTACAATAGGCTCGAGAAATTTTATTAAAGGAAACAACAGACAAAATCAAGCTGGAAGAAAATGAATTAAAATTACTTAGCTCAGCATACTTCGTGATTTCTAATATCAAAAGCCTTCCTTCCTTTTAGGTTCAGCTGCATTACTCAATAATTAATTTTCAAAAAATGGCATTATTTCAACAGTTCAGAAATTGACAATGCAATTCTTCTTCCAAAAGTGGATGCAATCTGTTGGGCCACACAGTGCTCGCCACAAACAAGTCAAACAGGTTCTCATACTCTAAAGGTGGAAAAGGAAATCAGCGATTACAGCACTGAACTACGCAATTAGGCCACCATAACTGTGCCAACTTCCTATAAGGGCAATCCTCTAGTCAGTGTTTTTCAAACTTTTTATCCAGGGACCCATTTTTACCAACTGTCCGACTTTCACGACCCACAGCGGCCGACACATGCGACCTACTATTTTTGCTTACCTTTAATGCGCAGGTGAGCCTGTTTGGTCCTCACAATCTCACTTGCTTTGTCATTCAATGCTACATTTCTGTATGGTTGTTCGCCAGAGGTCCTAGAACTCACACCGGTACTGCTTTGTCCTGCCACGGACTCTCCTACGAAGCTTGCTCCATCAGATTCAGTTGTGAGATCCTGGCCTGTGTGTGTTTCTGGCCCATCTTCCTTAGTTCAAAAAGATCCATCTTCAGTTCTTCAGAGTTCTGTTACTTGCTGCAGCCACAAAATGAGGAATCTCTCCTCAGTAATTTCGCGCCCAGAACACATGACGTCAGTGTACCTGGCGGGTGACCTGCTCTCTAGTCTTCAGATTAATCAATTTTTGTTTTAAAAGTCTACTCCTGAAACAGAGTGTTGACATACTGAGGAGGCGATCTGCTCGCTGGGCTCCAGGCCTGTGCACAGCTACATCCGGCTGAGGGGGCACGCATGTGCGTGACAGCCGGCATTCTGAAAGCAGGTCACGCCCGGCATTTTTAAAAGCAGGTCGCAGCTGTTGGGTACTTTTTCGGGAACGCCGCGACCGATCGCTCTGCGACCCTCTCAACACTCACCGAGACTCATCCACAGGTCGCAACCCTGAGTTTGAAAATGATTGCTCTGGTGCCACTCCCCTGCCTTTTCTCTACATTCCTGTGAACCTTTCCTCTTCAGATAATGATCCAGTTCTCTTTTGAAAGCCACAATTGGGCGGTACTGTGGCACAGTGTTTAGTAATGCTGTTTGACAACTCCAGGGTCCCAGGTTCAATTCCAGTCTCGGGTGACTTTCTGTGTGGAGTTTGCACTTTCGCCCCATGTCTGTGTGGATTTCTTCCGGGTGCTCCGGTTTTCTCCCACAGTCCAAAGATATGCAGGTTAGATGGATTGGCATGCTAAAATTGCCCCTTAGTATCTATAATAAAAAGGTTAAGTAGGGTTACTGGATTACGGGTTTAGGATGGGGCCTGTGTCTAGATTGGGTGCTCTTTCAGAGGGTTGATGCAGACTCGATGGGCCGAATGGGATTTTATGATTCTATGAATCTGCCTCCAGCATACACACTAGACAGTGCATTCCAAACCCTAACCATTTGCTAGGTAAAAATGCTTTTCCTCATGTTGGTTGTATCAATTGTAGCAACGCAGGAAACGCACAGCATACAGAGCCAACAAATGATGAGTTTTCACAGAAGCCATTAAAGTTAAAATAAAACTATAGGCCCCCCCATCCTACTGTCCCAAAGTTGCATTGCAAAATGGGCAGAGTGACATGAATGAGTCATTGAAGTGCCTTTTTCCTTCACTATGCTGTCACCAACGTAAAATTCTATGAAGATCTCACTAGCAGCGACTTTGCCTCAATGAGGTACAGGGCCAGATGGACTCTCCAGCCAAGGCAAGAAAATAAAGGTAAGAGGGAATGTGAAAATGGAAATAGTCACATAATTTTAAAAATGTTTTTATTACTGTCACAAGTAGGTTTACATTAACACTGCAATGAAGTTACTGTGAAAATCCCCTAGTCGCCACATTCCAGCGCCTGTTTGGGTACACAGAGAGAGAATTCAGAATGTCCAAATTACCTAACAGCACATCTTTCGGGATTTGTGGGAGGAAACCGGAACATCGGAGGAAACCCACAAAGACATGGGGAGAATGTGCAGACTCTGCACAGACAGTGACCCAAGCGGGGTATCGAACCTGGGACCCTGGATCTGTGAAGCAACAGTGCTAACCACTGTCACATATAGTGACAACATTCATTTAATATACAATGCTGTTTATTTTGATGCTGTCTCCGGTTAATTTCAATTTTCAGACAAACTGAAACACTGCTGGTTTAGCACACTGGGCTAAATAGCTGGATTTAAAAGCAGACCAAGGCAGGCCAGCAGCACGGTTCAATTCCCGTACCAGCCTCCCCGAATAGGCGCCGGAATGTGGTGACTAGGGGCTTTTCACAGTAACTTCATTGAAGCCTACTTGTGACAATAAGTGATTTTCATTTCATTTTTCACACTGCTCAATCCAAGGCCTCGGATACAATATGATTCATTGCTTTATTTACTTCAAACAGTAAAACACATTTTCTGTTCCAGACTGTCATCAGTCTTTGGAACCTTTGGATATGCACAATACAAGTGACAGTAATGGCAAGGATCAATCCTCCCCCAGGGAGGCCCACTCTGGATCTTTCAATAACTCTGGGAGGGACTTACAACTCCCTCAGTTGCCTGCTCAAATCTTTCAATTTCACCAACCATTACTTGTTCAGAACCTTTCAATTCCACATCATCACATCCACACGTGCCCGCCACTCACCACTCACGCCCCTTCCTCCAAAAGGCTGACCCCTCTATTCTCACCTCTTCACCGCCACCCGGGCTCCTACCTCCACTACCACTCCCCCAAAGGCCCAACCCATCCATCCTCACCACACATCTCCCATACCCCCCCCATATCCTCCCCACCGCCCATTCCCACCCATACCCTCGCCACTGCACCACACCTCTCCCCACTGTATCAACCCTCCCCACCCCACATTCCCAAACCCAACACCCCTCCCCTGATCTCCTTCACCCCGCCCCACACCACCCACCCCTCACCTCAAACACTCAACACCCATCCCCAAACACCCCAGCAAACTACCTAACCTTCCCGAACACCCCCATTCCACCGCCCAACCCCCAGTCGCCTTGCCTCATCCCTCCCCAAAACAAACGCCACTCCCACTCAAAACGCCTCTCCAAAACAAATAGCCCTCCTCAAAATCAACAACCCCCCAAAACCACTCCCCCTCAAACCAACACCCCCTACCCAAAACTGCTCTCCCTCAAATCAACACCCCGACACAAAACAGCTCCTCAAACCAACACCCCCACCCAGAACCCCTCCCCCTCAAAGCACCCCAACTCAAAACCCCTCCCCCAAACCAACACCCACCCAAAACCCCTTCCCCCAAACTAACACCCCCCCACCCAAACCAACATTACCCAACCAAACCCCTCCTCCAAACCAACAACCCCCACCCAAAACCCCTTCCCCCAAAACAACACCCCCCACCCAAACCGCTCCCCCAAACCAACACACCCCACCCAAACCCCTCCCCCCAAAACAACACCCCCCCCACCCAAACCGCTCCCCCAAACCAACACCCCCCACCCAAACCGCTCCTCCAAACCAACACCCCCCACCCAAACCGCTCCTCCAAACCAACACCCCCCACCCAAACCGCTCCTCCAAACCAACACCCCCCACCCAAACCGCTCCTCCAAACCAACACCCCCCACCCAAACCGCTCCTCCAAACCAACAACCCCCACCCAAACCGCTCCTCCAAACCAACATCCCCCACCCAAACCGCTCCTCCAAACCAACACCCCCCCCACCCAAACCAACACCCCCCCACCCAAACCCCTCCTCCAAACCAACACCCCCACACAAAACCCCTCCTCCAAACCAACACCCCCCACCCAAACCACCCTCCCAAACCAACATCCCCCACCCAAACCCCTCCCCCCCAAACAACAACACCACCCAAATCCTTCCTCCAAGCCAACACCCCCCATCCAAACCAACACCCCCCCCCACCCAAAACCCCTCCCCCACAAAACCAACACCCTCCACCCAAAACCCTCCCCCCAACCCAAAACCCCTCCCCCACCCAACCACCAAACCCCTCCCCCACCCTACCACCAAACCCCTCCCCCAAACCAACACCCTCCCCCCAAACCCCTCCCAAAACCTCTCCCCAAATCACGAACCCCCCACCTAAAACCCCTCCCCCTCAAACCAACACCCTCCCACCCAACATTCCCCCAAACGCAATATCCCCTCACCCAAAACCCTTCCCCACCAAATATAAAAAATGGGAGGTCATTCGGCCCTTCGCGCTTCCTCCACCATTCATTACAATCATGGCTGATCGTTAAGTTTAATACCTAATCCCACCTTCCCACCATATCCCTTGATCCATTTAGCCCCAAGAGCTATATTTCTTTCTGGAAATTACACGTTTTCTGCGGAAGCAACACAGTCAAAACGCAAAAGACACTCAAAAAAAACCACACAAACATGATACACCCAAAATACACGGAAACAAGACACACCCACCTAAAAAAATCAACACCCCCATCCAACACCTCTCCCACCAAACCAATACCCCACCCAAAACCCCTTCCACCAACCAACACGCCGCTCTAAACCCCTCCCACCAAAACCAACACCCACCCAAAACCCCTCCCCAGAACCAACACCTCCCCACCAAAAATCTACCCCCCCCCCCACCAACACCCTTCCCATTCAAAACCAACACCCACCGCACCCAAAACCCCCCTCCTCAACCCCCCATATCCCCCAACCACCCACAACCCTCACCCCCAAACCCCATCCCACACACCACCGACCCAAACCTCTCCCTCACTTCTCCCACCCAAACAGGGCAATCCCCAGCCAACAAAACATTATCCGTCCAATTGGAGATTAAAGATGGACAACAATTTTGGCTTGGACATATATCACCATTTTTTCATCGCTGCTACGTTAAAATCCTGGGAAATTTTAGAGGTAGCATCACTGGTGCAACAGTTGTCGTAGTTCAAGGACAAGGCAACCAACACCTCATACTCAAAGACAACAATTGTGGCCTTGTCAGCATTGCCCACATCCCAAAAACAAATGAAAAGACTTGGACCTAATGTTTCAACACATATTAAACTCTAGTGGCATTACAAGTATCTGAGGCTATCACCAGTTAGATCAGAAATAACAAATTGTCGCCAAATTATAACAGCTTAAATCAATAATTGTTGAATTCTACTAGTTTAAATTAATATTTTTTGAAAGAGATGCAGTCATTAATCCTCCATTCTTGTCCTCAATATTTCATTTGAAGATCTGAAACAAGCAATAAAATTATTAAAATTGGGAGCCAGTTTAACACTGGGGTCATCTTAAACAGCATTTTTCTTTAGTTTGGAAATGCTGCAGACTTTGGAAATGCTGCAGACTTTGGAAATGTCACACATCAGTGAAGATTATCAAGTTGGAAATTACTTTTATTACAGTAGATCTTAATGACGTTGATAAAGATTCCAAACTGCTTTCTTTGCCGTTGGCTAAATCATTGGATTCCAGTACAGTATAACATTTTAAATATAAAATTATTTATAGCACATATTGACGGCATGGGTCACAGTAGTTAGCACTGCTGTGTCACAGGGCCAGAGACCCAGGTTCAATTCCGACCTCAGGTAATTATGTGGCGTTTCCTCTGGTTTCTTCCCACAATCCAAAAATGGGCAGGTTAGGTGGATTAGCCATGCTAAAATGCACCTGGTGGGGTTACGGGGATAGGGTGGGGGATTGGGCCTTGGTAGTGTGCTCTTCCAGAGGTTCAGCGCAGACTTGATGGGCCTAATGTCCTCCTTCTGCACTGTAGGTATTCCTATGATCTGATCTAACCTGGAACTCCCTGAAATTTTGAATTGTTTTTCTCTACCCTTTATTTTATCAGAACGATTTAGACGTTTTTCACTTGATTTAAACCTTCCAGTTACATACTAAATTTAAAATGATTAAAGTGGAAGCCATTGGACGTGAAATTTCTTTTAGAACTGTTCTCTCTACTGGCGTTGTAAATAAAACGTTTACGAGTTAATTTTAACTTCGTAACAAGTTTACATTTATCCCAAAATGTAAAATTAGTTATCCCAAAGTGGAGCAGAATAATTATGATTATTATTTTTAAACTGATTCCCTCTCCTCACCTCCAACATTAGGAGCTGATTTTCACTCGGTGACAAGTTTAGATGAATATGAAGGGTGGAGTTGTTGGGATTGGGGCAGAGCTGAGTGGATCCACGATCCGCACCCCTCTCCCCACAGCTCAGCTTCACTGGGCCACAAGTTTCCCGGTTTGGATTAACTGGGCCCCAAGTTTCCCGGTTTGGATTAACTGGGCCCCGTTTTGATCCCAAATCCTTGACGTTCAAGTCGAGTTGTTTTGGATTTAATGGACTTTCGCGGCTCGCACATCCCCGCCGCGGTGATCCTTTCCTCCTCCTGCTGCCCGGCCCCTTCTCCCGGCCGGTGCGGGAGGAGCCCCGCAGGCCCCTGGTCGAAGCCCGGGGCTCGAGTACCCACTCCCTCCCCCGGCCCTCCTTCCCCTTACCGATTTTTGGAACTCGCCCAGCCAGACGGAAGCGCGCTCCTTGCCGGCCGGGTCCGGGTCGTGGTAAAGCGCCTTGACGGCCTGGTAGACGACGGTGAGCGAGGGCCTGTCCCCGGCCATGGCGCCTGCGGCTCCGGGCACGGAATGGGCAGGGCGGTGGCACTGGAAGCCGCTCGGTCCACCGGCGGGCCCAACCCCGTTCGCCCGGCGATTGGGAATTAAAATCCCGGTTATTTTTTTTTCTCCTTCCTTCCTTCCCCCGCCCCCCCCAGAGTTTTCAAATTTCTTCACAGCCTCTCGCGGCCGCCATTGAGCCCGCACCGGAACTGAGCTTCACACGACAAGAGCTCCGACTGGAACACGCACCTCTCACTCTGGGGTTCCGCACAGGCAGGAAGCAACACAGCTCCAGGCAGACACACCTTACACACTTGGCCTCCTCTCTCTCTCTCTCTTCCCCAATTCACTGAGGTAATGATGTCTTCAGTAACCCAAACACCTAGACACATTGGAACATGTTACTCGTTTACTTAGGAAGAAAAATAAAACGTGATTCCCCCTATGGTTGAATAGCCTGCTCATCCATGAACAAACAGCCACTTTCAGATAGTCGACTGACGCCAACGCCTGTGATACTATAATGGGGGGGGGGGGGGGGGGGGGGGGAATGAACCTTGACCAGAAAGGCTTGCATTAATTTCCCAATTTAATAATAATCTTTATTAGTGTCCCAAGTAGGCTTACATTAACACTGCAAAGAAGTTACTGTGAAAATGCCCTTGTCATCACATTTCAGCGCCTGTTCGAGGACACGGAGGAGGAATTCAGAATGTCCAATTCACCTAACAGCACGTCTTTCGGGACTTGTGGGAGGAAACCGGAGCACCCGGAGGAAACTCACGCAGACACGGGGAGAACGTGCAGACTCCACACACACAGTGACCCGAGGAGGGGGGAGCATAACCTTAAAATTAGGGCTAGGCCGTTGAAGGATGATGCCAGGAAATACTTTTACACATAACAGTCATGGAAATCTAATAGATTCTTGTTGGGTTGAGGATATTAAGGTTAGCAAACCAAGGCAGAAAGGTGGAGTTACAATGCTGTTCAGCCATGATCAAATTAAATTGTGGAATTAGCTTGAGGGGCTGATTTGCCTTTTCCTGTTCCCATGTGTCTTGTCACATCCATCAGGGTTTCAAATATACAATCAAGGGCACCAACTGTATTATCAGCAATTGAGTGCCAACTTAGTTCAGTTAATAACACATTCACCTTGATTTAGAAGGTTGTGAATTCAAGGTCCACTTCAGTAAATAACCTAGATTGACACAACAGTGTGCCTGTGTCCCCAATTACATCACAAATGAAGATATGAGATTGTGGCACAATCAAATACAAATGACAAAAGTGAGATAGGGGACAGTTTGGGAGTGGCATTATGAAAACCAAGGGGGCTGGAATACATCAGGGAGGAAGTGATTAATCTGTTGTGCAGAACCTTTGGCCAACTCCAAATGGAGCACTGTGTTTAGTTTTGACCACCAAACCCCAGGAATGATATAAGGTTCTTGAGAGGGTATAATGCAGATTCACCAGAACGATCTGGAGACGAGCAGCACCCTCGCCCTTGTGTGAGAAAATTGGCGGTTCATGTTCCATTCCAAAAATCTGAGCACAAAGATTTTAGGCTGGCAACCATATGTTGAGGGAGTGCTGCCGTCTTTTGGATTAAACCAAGAACCTCTCTGCTTTCTCAGGCAGTCACAAAAGGATCCCATGGCACTATTTCAAAGAAGGGGAGGAGCCTTATCCCCATTGTCCTGGTCAATATAATCAGCATCACTAAAATAATACCTGGTCATTATCCTATTGCAGTAGTGAGATCTTGTTGCACTCAAGTTTGTTGCTATGTTTCTTATATCACAACAGTGATTACAGTTTTAAAATAATTAATTGGCTGTAAAATACTTTGGCATTGGGGTAGCATGGTAGCACAGTGGTTAGCACTGTGCTGCATAGCTCCAGGGTCCCAGGTTCGATTCCCAGTTTGGGTCACTGTCTGTGCGGAGTCTGCACGTTCTCCCGACGTTTACATGAGTTTCCTCCGGGTATTCCGGTTTCCTCCCACAGTCCAAAGATGTGCAGGTTAGGTGGATTGGCCATGATAAACTGCCCTTAGTGTCCAAAAGGTTCGGTTGGGTTACGGGGATAGGATGGAGGTGTGGTCTTAAGTAGGATGCTCTTTCCAAGGGCCAGTGCAGACTTGATGGGCCGAATGGCCTCCTTCTGCACTGTAAATTCTATGATTCTATCTCCCGAGGTGGTAAAAGACACTATATAAATGCAGGTCTTTCTAAAGAATTAAACTAAGAAAAAAAACTGTCTCAATTTAGCTTGTATTCCCTCAAGTTTAGAAGGTTGAAAGGTTGAAGTCTTTATACTGATTATGGGATTCGATAGGGTAGATGGAGAGGAACCATTCCCCCTGATGGAGAAATCCTGAGCCAGCGAGGTTGGAATTAAAGCTCGGCCATTTAGGAGTGAAGTCAGGAAGCAATTATTCATAAAATAGATAGTAGAGATCTGGAATTCTCTCCCCGCAAAAGTCTCTGAATGCCGAGTGAAGTAGAATTTTTGAGACTATGATTGCTAGTTCTTGTTTGGTACATTGAAATGCATTGAATACAAGATAGAAATTGGCCATTCAATCCATGTCAAAATTTCTGCTCCACTTTAGGGGAGGTAGTGGTATTGTCACTAGATGAATAATCTAGATACCCAGGGTAATGCTCTGCGGATATGGGTTCGAATCCCACAAGGGTAGATGGTGGAATTTGAATTCAATACAAATCTGGCATTAAAAGTCTAGCGATGGCCTTGAAACCATTATCGATTGTTGTAAAAACCCATCCGGTTCACTGATGTCCTTCAGGGAAAGAAATCTGCCATCCTTACCTGGTCAGGCCTACATGTGACTCCAGACCCACAGCAATGTGGTTGACTTTTAAATGCCCCCTCAGGGATGGGCAATAAATGGTGGCCCAGCCAGTGACGCCCACATCCCACGAATAAAAATAATGTCAGCCCTCTTCATTTAACTCTATCACCATACCTTGCTATTCCTTTCTCTCTCATGTTTATCTAGCTTCTCCTTAAATGCATCAATGCTATTTGCCTCTACTGACTGAGTAAAGAAATTTCTCCTAAATAACTCAGTGGATTCATTAGTGATTCTCTTATATTTATGATCTTTAATCCTGGACTCCCACTGTTTCTCTAGATCAACAGATTCTCTACTATAGAGAGAGGGGGTACGGAAAGTGTCCAACATCGCCATAGTTTGCTGACAGTTGTGCCGTTGGCTGGGAGCTACTGTCAGGGCTGGGGAAGTAGGGGGGTCGGGCAGACGGGCACGGAACATCATTGCCGCAGCCGGCAAGGTGTTGACTGCCCACTCCAAATGGGCCGTATGGGTGTTCCCCCCCAGGCTACCTTCCCGAGGTGCCCTCTGGCCTCAGCCGACCCATCAACGGGATGGGCACGCACCAGCGCAACCAGTGCCATCGCGTTGGTTGGGATGAGTGTGTGTGGAGAGCGCAGTGTTTGCCTCCTGAGTGTCAATCCCAAACCCGGCGCGTTCGGCATCATTTCTCAGTGGAATCGATTGTGTTCCGCTAGCCCCTTAACAGTTGCTGAATCAGGCCAGGTTGCTATAGTAAAACTCCATTAATCCTGCCCTGGCGTCAACACTTAGTCTCAGGAATGGAGAATTCTGCCCTTGGTGTTTTAAATGGAGTTCTTGTCCTCCATACTGAGCAGCCAGACCCTGACAGAGCGGCTTTAGAAAAATGGAACATTCAGGCCGGGACTTCTGATTTTTTGAAGCTGGTCTGCCAGGTCAACTTCACTTATTGCCGTGCTGCTGCTGGGGAGTCTGGGTGGGGGGGGGGGGGGGGGGGGGGGGGGTGGGGGGGGGGGGGATCGTTGGGGTTTGGTGGAGAGTTTGAGGTGGTTGGAGGGTGTTGGGGGAGGACTGTTCAGGGGAAGGGGGTGGGGGTGATGGGGAGGTTCGAGGGGAGGGTCGAGAAGGGGTTTGGGGAGGGGGAGGTTGTAGGAGGGAGGGGTGATAAAGAGGTAGGTGGCACTGATATTTTTCACTTAAAAAGCATTGCTTTACTGACTTTTGGGGACTCAAATGATTAATAAGATAGGAAACCAATGTGCAGTAGATTTAGAAATGGCATGGCCAACATACTTGCTCAGAATTCTGGCACCTCTGGATTTGGCACTACACCCAGATGATAACTATCACAGATTGTTGTAAACGCCCATCTGGTTCATTAATGTCTCACCGGGAAGGAAATCTGCCATCCTTACCTGGTCTGGCCTATGTGTGACTCCAGACCCACAGCAATGTGGTTGACTCTTAACTGCCCGCTGAAATGGCTGAGCAGCTCACTTCAAGGGCAACTAGGGATGGTCAACAAATGCTGGCAATAGAACATAGAACATAGAACATTACAGCGCAGTACAGGCCCTTCGGCCCACGATGTTGCACCGTCCTGTGAAACCCTTCTAAAGTCCCTCTACACTATTCCCTTATCGTCCATATGCCTATCCAATGACCATTTGAATGCGTTTAGTGTTGGCGAGTCCACTACTGTTGCAGGCAGGGCATTCCACGCCCTTACTACTCTCTGAGTAAAGAACCTACCTCTGACATCTGTCCTATATCTATCTCCCCTCAATTTAAAGCTATGTCCCCTTGTGCTGGACATCACCATCCGAGGAAAAAGGCTCTCGATGTCCAACCTATCTAATCCTCTTATCATATTGTATGCCTCAATTAAGTCCCCTCTTAACCTTCTTCTCTCTAACGAAAACAGCCTCAAGTCCTTCAGCCTTTCCTCATATGATCTTCCCTCCATACCAGGCAACATTCTTGTAAATCTCCTCTGTACCCTTTCCAATGCTTCCACATCCTTCCTATAATGTGGCGACCAGAACTGCACACAATACTCCAAATGCGGCCACACCAGAGTTTTGTACAACTGCAACATGACCTCATGGCTCCGAAACTCAATTCCTCTACCAATAAAAGCTAACACACCGTACGCCTTCTTAACAACCCTCTCAACCTGGGTGGCAACTTTCAGGGATCTATGGACATGGACACCGAGATCTCTCTGCTCGTCCACACTACCAAGAATCTTACCATTAGCCCAGTACTCTGCCTTCCTGTTATTCCTTCCAAAATGAATCACCTCACACTTTTCTGCATTAAACTCCATTTGCCACCTGTCAGCCCAGCTCTGCAGCTTATCTAGGCAATGATGCTGACATTCTATGAAAGGATAAAAGAGCAGGACTACAATTGTGTTCTTCGATACAAATTCAACATAGTTTCCCTGGTTTTCAATTCTATCCCTCCAGAAATGAATCCCGGTTATTGATTTTTATTCACGGCCTTGTTAACATGCGTCACTACCTTTACTGAGTTGTGAATGACTAGGCCGAGGTCCCTTAATTGCTCCTCGACCCCTTTTAGGGTCTTATTATCTAAGAGGTCTGTGGCCTACCAAAGTTCATCACCATTATCTGTACTGAAAATCATTTGCCCACTCTTCAAGTTTATTGGTGTCTTGTATTTTGTCACATTCATTTTACATTAATGACGCCTGCCCAATATTATGCCATCTGCAAATTTTGAAGTTATGCTTCCAATTCCTGAGTTCAAATCGTTGATGTAAATTGTGAACAATAGGGGTTCCAGCACCAATCCCAGTGGAAGACGCTCCCGATCTTTTGTCAGTCTTTAACCCCTACTTTTCTTTCCTGTGTTTTGTACCCAGCTTGCTATCCATTCTGTTACTTGTCCCCTGACTCCACATGATCTGATCTGAGTCATGAGTCTAGTATGTGGTACATTACCTTTTGAAAATCCAAATATTTTACATCTATTACATTACCCTTGTCTAGTCTTCCTGCTATTTCATTTAAAAAGCCTAATAAGTGTGGGTCAGGCACAACCTTGTACTTTGGAATCTGTGCCAACTTTTTATATGTCTGCTTCTCGGCCTTTTGGCTAAGTTGAGCGGGGGATCAGGTGAAAGGCCTGGATCGCCAGTGTCGCCTGGGAGGAAGTGGCACCAGCCGTCAGCCCGGGGAGCATGAATGACGTGTGTGGCTCACGATGCCCTTTCTGTGTCCCCCCCCAGGGGAGGCTGACTCACAACAGATGGGAGGGGGCCCAGATAGGGGGTGGGGTGGGTGCCAGACATTGAGGCCCCTCTGAGGAACGGGCCCTGGAGGTTGTAGGAGTGGCCGAGGACAGATCGGTCACCGATGGATGACCCTTCTCTCCCACTGACCACATGACCATTATGCTGCAGGACCTCCATCCGACGATGCCGGCCCATCTGGGGTGGTCCCCCGCCCCTGCCTCCCATGAGAACACCTCGGAGGGGAGGTCCGAGGAGACCGCCGTATTCGCCACACAGTTATTATCCCCACCCCGCACCGGCACAGAGACACACACACCTTGGTGGGCACCAGAAGTAGACAGGCTTCCGGGGAACATTCTGGTGAGCTCCATACAGACGCTGAAGCACATCAGGTGGAGGCAGGAATGTCCAGGCAGGGGCAGCAGGCGGAGGTCTGCTGGATCCCAGGGCCCAGCAGGGTCCCTGTCAGCTGCTGAATCTCTGAGCCAGGTTTACCCCGGAGCTGATGCAGTCAATAGGGTGCAGCTGTGATATTCAGAGGGGGATGTTAGCGACACTCCAGCAGGTCCATAGGCAATTGGAGGTGTCCCAGAGGCTACAGGCAGAGGAGAGGGTGCCGGCAATGCGTGACACCGAGGCCAACACTGCTAGGGTAGCGATCACAGTGGAGAACCTGGTGCATGGCACCGGCAGCAAGAGTGGAGGTGTCCAAGGTGTGGCTCAGTCAGTGATGGACATGGTTGAGGGCCTCGGTAGCATGTCCCATTCACTGGGCAACTTGTCCTGGTCACAGATGGACCTTTCCGGCGCCCACCAGAGTTCGTCCCAGTCACTGGGGAGCATCTCCGAGGGTATCGACACCATGGTGCAGGCATTGGAGAGCTGCTCTTGCTGACAGAGCCAGATGACACAGGGACAGCCCAGGCTCAGTCCAGCTACCCCTTCATCACAAGTTCACCCCCAGGGCCCGAACGACACCGACTGGGAAGAGAGGGTGCCAAACCGGTGTCACCCTACAGAGTGGCGATGGCGGCCACAAATTAGGGGCAGCAACCCCCCCTTGAGCACAGGGGCAGTAACTCCAGTGCCCCTGTGCTCATTTCCTGAGAGCAAAGGTGGCTACTCACCACCTCGGATCCCTGCAGCAGCCATTCCACCTTTAAAAAGATGTACTAATAGACAGCACGGTGACGCAATGGTTAGCACTGCTGCCTCACGGCGCCGAGGTCCCAGGTTTGATCCCGGCTCTGGGTCATTGTCAGTGTGGAGTTTGCACATTTCTCCCGTGTTTGCATGGGTTTCGCCCCCAGAACCCAAAGATGTGCAGGGTAGATGGATTGGCCACGCTAAATTGCCCCTTAATTGGATAAAATGAATTGGGTACTCTAGAATTATTATTTTTTAAACGTACTAATCGGCGCCCGTGTGACCACTTACTGGGGAGGTGGTTAAATCACGGAAGGCCGTTAGATAGGGGGTTGTTCCCATTCATTGTCTGGAGATTGGCTTTAAATGGTGATTGTTGGTTTCTCACCACGCCACGGCGGGGCCCTGATTTTACCGATGGCACCGCCGCGGTTCCCGATTTTGGCCTCTCCCGTGATCTAATGGCCACGTCACGCTCTCGCTCAAGCGCAATGTGGCCATTAAATTGTAACCATTGTCTCAGCTTTAAAACAATGCATCTTCTCAAACTATGGGCATGAAACAACCAAATCATTTCAAAATGTCATTTTGGGCGGGTCTGTCAGGGTGTTTCACGTCGGCCTCATTGGCGAGATCCTGGCCTGTGTTCACCTGCACTTCGTCCCAGAAATGAGCCCCCACATGAATCGCGCCATGCCTGGCTTGTTCTCCATCAAAATCGCCCGATCCGCACCTCAGCTGCTCACTTACCACTCACTCCCAGTCAAGAAACGAGGATGGAAGTGCAGAGACCTGCTCCTTGTTTTGGAGATGCCCACCAGGCCAGGTTTCTTGATGTGTCAACGAGAGGTGGGACACTCTGTTCCCTGACGGGGTCGGGGAATCAGCAGCAGGGTCAGCAATGCCCCCTGGGAGGCGCTGTCAGTGTGGACAGCATGACCAGGAGGACCGGCGTCCAGTGTCGGAGAAGGCGAACGACCTCCATCGAGCTGCAAGGTTAAGTTGCCACCTCTCTCCTGGCATCAGTCCCGCCTGCCACCCCTCAATTTCCCAAACCCCTGCCCTCCTCAATCCACTGGCTGACACCTCACATTCTCCCAACACCTGACCTTCATATTTGTTCTGCAGAACCCCCTGGCACCCATCAGTGCAACACCATCATGTCGAGGCACGATGCCCACACATGCCACCTGCCATAGAGCCCCCCCCCCCCCCCAATCCATCAAGCGTGTGGCCCTTTCTTTCTCCCCACAGGAAAAGACAACCGATAATAACAGGGAAAGGCCGAAGAGGGGGACGGGATGCCAGAGGTCCGAGTCCTCACCCACTATGAGGAATGGGTCTTGGAGATTGTCGGGATGGCCGAGGAGGGAGCAGTGACCAATAGCAAGGTCAGCCTGAACCAGGGAGGTGAGTATCCACTGTCCCTTCATGCAGATAACCTGTCTCAAGTGAGTTGTTGATGTCCTACACAATTATCCTTCCCTCCCACTGGCCACATAGCCATTCTCTTGCAGGATCACCATCTGATGGGGCCGGGCCATCCGGAGACATACATCCCCCTTCCCCCAACCACCCAAGTGAACACCTCGGAGGAGAGCTCCATGGAGAACATCGATGATGCGTCACAGCTATCACCTGCACCATCCACCAGCGGACACACACCTCAGTGAGCGACATTAGTATTAGTGGACGTATCAGCGAGAGGCAGCACGGTTTTGTGAAAGGGAGGTCGTGTCTCACTAACTTGATTGCGTTTTTCAAGGAAGTGACAAAGATGATTGATGAAGGTAGGGCAGAGGATGTTGTCTGCATGGACTTCAGTAAGGCCTTTGAAGGTCCCTCCTGGCAGACTGGTACAAAAGGTGAAGTCACACAGGATCAGAAGTGAGCTGGCAAGACAGAACTGGCTTGGCCATAGAAGTCAGAGGGTAGCAGTGGAAGGGTGTTTTTCTGAATGGAAGGTTGTGACTAGTGGTATTCCACAGGGATCAGTGCTGGGACCTTTGCAGTTTGTCGTATTTTTTAATGATTTGGAGGAAAGTGTGACCCGTCTGATTAGTAAGTTTGTGCATGACACAAAGGTTGGTGGAATTGCGGATAGCGATAAGGACTGTCAGAGGATACAGCAGGATGTAGATCGGTTAGAGACCTGGGGGGAGAGATGGCAGATAGAGTTTAATCCGGACAAATGTAAGGTAATTCATTTTGGAAGGTTTAATACAGGTGGGAAATCTACAGTAAATGGCAGAACTCTTAAGAGTATTGACAGGCAGAGGGATCTGGGTGTACAGGTCCACAGGTCACTGAAAGCAGGTGGAGAAGGTAGTCAAGAAGGCATCTGGCATGCTTGCCTTCAGGCAGGGCATTGAGTATAAAAATTGGCAAGTCATGCTGCAGCTGTATAGAACCTTAGTTAGGCCACACTTGGAATATAGGCCGGGATTCTCCCTTCTGGTGATTGTCCCGACGCCGGCGGGAAACTAGCGCCAACCACTCCGGCGCCAACAGCCCCTGAAAGTGCGGAATTCTCCGTATTTTTGGGGGCTAGATGGATGGGGGAGGGCTCCAGCCGGCGCCAAAGGGAGGGTACGAGTTCGCGCATGTGCCGAAGGGCCGGCCCCAATCGTGGGCCAGGCCACCGTGTGCCCCCCCCCCCCCCCCCCCCCCCCCCCCCAGGGTTGGATCCCCGCACCCCCCTGAGGACCGCCCACACATACTCACCTGTCAGGTCTCGCCGGTGCGTGAATTGAGTGATTTACGCTGGCGGGACTGGCCAAAAATGGATGGCCGCTCGACCCATTGGGGCCCAGATAATCGCCCGGGGAGGGGGGGCGGTGGGGGTCGGAGAATCCCACCCATAGTGTTCAATTCTGGCCCCAATGCTACTTGAAGGATGTGCAGGCTTTGGAGAGGGTACAGAAGAGGTTTATCAGGATGTTGGCAGGTATGAAGGGCATTAACTATGAGGAGTGGTTGGAGAAACCCGGTTCGTTCTCACTGGAATGATGGGAGGTTGAGGGGCGACCTGATAGAAGTCTTCACAATTGTGAGGGGCATGAACTGAGTGGATAGTCAGAAGCTTTTTCCCAGGTGGAAGAGTCAGTTACTTGGAGACATCGGTTTGAGGTGGGAGGGGCAAAATTCAGAGGAGATATGCAAGGGACGTTTTTTATACAGAGGGTAATGAATGCCTGGAACTGGTTGCTGGAGGAGGGGTGCAAGCAGGATTGATAGTGACGTTTAAGCGGCGTCTTGACAAACACATGAATAGCATGGGAATAGAGGGACATGGGCCCAGAAGTGTAAAAGGTTTTAGGTTAGACTGGCAGCAGTCGGCGCTGGCTTGGAGGGCTGAAGGGGCTGTTCCTGTGCTGTACTTTTCTTTGTTCTTTGTTCTTTGTTTGCTCTTATTAGTGGACAGATTTCTGGGGCACAATCTGGTGAGCACCACACAGCACCTCCGCGTCAGGTGGAGGCAGGAACATCCAAGAGAGACGTCAGTCGGATGTCTGCCGGATCCCAGGGTTCAGCTGAGTCCCAGCCAGATGCCGAGCCATAGAATTAGAATTCCTACAGGGCAGAAGGAGGCCATTTGGCCCAAAGAATCTGTACCGACCCTCTGAAAGAGGACCCCACCGAACCCGCACATCTTTGGATTGTAGGAGGAAACGGAGTATCCAGACAGGGAGAAAGTGGAAACTCCACAGACAGTCACCCAAAGTTGCAATTGAACCCGGGTCCCTGCTAACCCACCGTGCCACCACCAAGCCTCTGAGCTGGTGCAGATGATAGGACACAGCAGTGACATTCCGGAGGGGATATCAGTGACATTCCAGTGACTGCAAGGCCAATTGGAGAATCCCAAAGCCTTCAGCTGCAGGAGATGGTTCAGAAATGCATGGCACCCAGGCCAAGTCTGCTAGGGTGGTGACCGCAGTGGAAAACCTGGAGCACAATGTCTGCGCCTTGAGAAGTGATGTCCAAGGTGATACACCATCAATTACACAAAGATGAGAGTTGGATGCAATCGAGCTTTATTACACTAAGATGTGTGGCCTCCTACAGCAGCTGGTGAAATGGCTGCTGTACTGGGAGCACACATATTTATACTCTGCCTACTGGGCGGAGCCAGCAGGCAGGGAACTACCCCCATACATGCCGTACAGGGCGTTACCATAAAGCACCTACATCGACATCCTCTCTATATAATATATACATCAGTGGTGACTACCACATTCACCCCCTGTTACAATTGAGTCCGGCGGGGGTAGTGGAGAACTATATACAGAAAGATGTGTAGATTGGCCACTCTAAATTGCCCCTTAATTGGAAAAAATAATTGGGTACTCTAAAATTTAAAAAAAAACATTACAAATTCAGGCGGTCCGGAGCCTTGATCTGTCGTTGAGAGCGCCGCAGTGCTGGTGGCGACTCCGCCGTCGGTTTGGTCTTCGGTGACTCCGGAAGCGTGTCGAAATCTCCGGGTGGGAGCAAGGGGAGGACGGATTGTCCTGGAGCAGGAGCTGCGGTTGGATGCGCCGGGGGAGGGGAGGGTGGCGCCGGGTCGGAGGGAGGGGGGGGGGGGTGTGTGAGACGTTCATGGGGGGTTTCATTAGTCGCGGTGCACAGGAGCGACCAAATGGAGTGGAGTGCGTCGGGGAGGACCTCCTGCCAGCGGGAGGCCGGGAGATTTCTGGACTGTAGGGCCAGCTGTACAGCCCTCCAGACCGTCCCGTTCTCCCTCTCTACCTGCCCGTTTCCCCTGGGGTTGTAGCTGGTCGTCCTGCTCGAGGCGATACCCTTGTTGAGCAGGAACTGACACAGCTCATCGCTCATGAATGAGGATCCCCTGTCCCAGAGCGAAGATGGTGTTGAGGGCTTTGATGGTGTCGACCACACTGATAAAAGTACGTGTTGCGGTCAGTGGAGGGGAGGGGCCCTTTGAAGTCCACGCTGAGGCGTTCAAAGGGGCGGGAGACCTTCACCAAGCGCGCACGGTCTGGCCGGTAGAAGTGCGGTTTACACTCCACGCAGACCTGGCAGTCTCTGGTCATAGCCCTGACTTCCTCGATGGAGTAGGGCAGGTTGAGGAAATGGTAAAAACGGATGACTCCTGGGTGACAGAGGTTGTCGTGCGGGGTGCGGAGTCGGTCCACTTGTGCGCTGGCACATGTACCTCGGGATAGGGCATTAGGGGGGTCGTTGAGCTTACCGGGGTGATACAAAATATTGTAGTTGTAGGTGGAGAGCTCGATCCTATCGTTTTTGAGGTTGCCCCGCTGTGTATTATTGAACACGAAGGCAACCGACCGTTGGTCAGTGAGGAGAGTGAATCTCCTGCCGGCCAGGTAATGCCTCCAATGCCGCACAGCTTCAACGATGGCTTGGGCCTCTTTTTCGACGGAGGAGTGCCGAATGTAGGAGGCATGGAGGGTGCAGGAAAAGAATGCTACGGGCCTGCCTGCCTGGTTGAGGGTGGCGGCCAGAGCGACGTTTGATGAATCGCTGTCAACTTGGAATGGTAACATCTCGTCGACTGCGTGCATCGCGGCCTTGGCGATGTCGGCCTTGATACGGTTGAAGGCCTGGTGAGCTTCGGCTGTCAGGGGAAAAACAGTGGATTGAATGAGTGGGCGTGCCTTGTCCGCGTAGTTTGTCCCACTGGGCTTAATAAGAAAAGAACCCCAGGCATCGTTTGAGGGCCTTGGAGCAGTGGGGAAGGGGGAGTTCCATGAGGGGGCGCATGCAGTCGGGATCAGGCCCCAGAACTCCGTTCTGGACCACATAGCCGAGAATGGCTAAGAGGTTCGTGCTGAACATGCACTTCTCCTTGTTGTCGGTTAGGTTGAGGAGAGTGGCGGTGTGGAGAAATTTGGCAAGGTTGGCGTCATGGTCCTGCAGATCGTGGCCAGGTACGGGTAAGTGGCCCGCAGTCCGTACCGGTCAACCATTCGGTCCATCTCCCGTTGGAAGACCGAGACCCCGTTGGTGATGCCAAAGGGAACCCTAAGAAAGTGGCAAAGGTGCCCATCTGCCTTGTAGGCAGTGTATGGGTGGTCCGCCTTGCGGATGGGGAACTGGTGGTAGGCAGATTTCAGGTCCACAGTTGGGAAGACCCGGTACTGTGCAATCTGATTGACCACATCAGATATGCGTGGGAAAGGGTACGCTTCGAGCTGCGTGTACTATCCTGTGTTTCTCCCCAGTTTTCACAACTACCACTTGGGATCGCCAGGGGCTGTTGCTGGCCTCGATGATGCCTTCCCGGAGCAGTTGCTGGACTTCGGACCTGATGAAGGTCCTGTACTGGGCGCTGTACCATCTGCTCCTGGTGGTGACGGGTTTGCAATCCGGGGTTAGGTTTGAAAATAGGGAAGGTGGATCAACCTTAAGGGTCGCGAGGCCGCACACAGTAAGGGGTGGTAGGGGCCCGCCAAATTTCAGTGTTAGGCTCTGGAGGTTGCATTGGAAGTCCAGGCCGAGTAGCAGGGCAGCGCAGAGGTTGGGAAGGAAGTGGAGGTGGAAGCCGCTGAACTCCACGCCTTGGACAGTGAGAGTGGCGATGCAATACCCTCGGTACGCCACGGAGTGGGACCCAGAGGCCAGGGAGATTCTTTGGTTAGCGGGGTGTACCGCGAGGGAGCAGTGCCTTGGCGTATCGGGGTGAATGAAGCTCTCGGTGCTCCCGGAGTCCAGCAGGCAGGAGATCTCGTGCCCATCAAACTTCACTTTGGTTGAAGCAATTGCAAGGTTGTGTGGACGAGACTGGTCAATCATGACGAAGGCGAGACATGGCTGGTCATCGGCGGTCGCTGGCGACATGCGGCCGGGTGAGGTGCCCGGGGGGCATGGGTCCTGGGTCGGGTAAGATGGCAGCGGCCACTGGCCGCACGTGTCGTGGGGAAAACAAGATGGCGGCGGCCGTTGGTCCGGGGGGGACAAGATGGCGGCGCCCACGGGCCGCACGGGTTGCGAGTCGAGCAAGATGGTGGCGCCCACAGGCTGCACGTGGTCCGAGGAGGGGAAGATGGCGGCGCCCACAGGCCGCACGTGGTCCGAGGAGGGGAAGATGGCGGCGCCCACATGCCGCACGTGGTCCGAGGAGGGGAAGATAGTGGCGCCCACTGGCCGCACGTGGAAGGTGCCAGAACAATAGCGGCGACTGAGCAGACCTGGCACACCACAGCAAAGTGTCCCTTCTTGCCACAGGCCTTGCTCCGGGCTGGGCAGCGCTGTTGGGGGTGTTTGGACTGCCGACAGAAGTAACATTTGGGTCCCCCGGGGTTGGTTGGCTGCCGCGCGGCACAGGCATTGGCTGAGGGCAGTCGCTGATGGGGTCCACGATGGGGCAGCCGTCTGCGGAGTCCATGATGCACAGGGGGAGGTGGGCCGCGCGGTCGGGAGCGTAGGCCTGGATGTTGCGTGAAGCGACCGTAAGTGAGTGCGCTAACTTTTTGGTTTCCGCGAGGTCGAGCGTGGCCCCTTCTAAGAGGTGCTGGCGGATGAAATCGGACCCTATGCCCGTAACAAATACGTCTCTCATAAGCAGATTGGAGTGTTCCGTGGCTGAAACGGCCTGACAGTCACAGTCTCTAACTAGGGGAACCAGGGCACGCCAGAAATCTTCCACTGACTCACCAGGAAAGCCCGTGGTGGTTCCCTGTTGCAACCACACTAAGAAACTTATCCGTTAAATCGTGCCCATTCAATACGGAAGTGACATACACCCTGAGCGCAGTCCATCATCTCTTGAGATTGCTATCACATTTTAAATCTTGTCTGGGCACGGCTCACTGAACCTGATTAAAGATTTACATAGAATTAAATAGAGATTTACAGCTACTGGTCTGAGTTGGCATTTGTGCTCCACATGAGCTTCCTCCCACCAACTTCATTTAACCCAGTAACATAACCTTATATACCTTTCTCCACCAAGTGTTTATTTAGCTTCCTCTAAATGCAGCCATGATATTCGCTTCAACTACTCCATGAGGGAACAGGTTTGAGGAGGCCAAGAATTTCACCCCCTCTGATATAAATAAACCGTCTCGAATCAGCCATCAGTCCTCATCGGGGTTATGGCATTGCACGCAAGCTGAAATGGAGTTTCCGTCAAGTTATGGGAGTGGAACGGGAGAGTCCTGATGGCATTCACTCCATAAAATTCAGGCCGTGTCTACAGTACTGCAAACTAGACAGACATTGGGCAGCACGGTAGCATAGTAGTTAGCACAATTGCCTCACAGCTCCAGGGTCCCGGGTTCGATTCCCGGCTTGGGTCACTGTCTGTGCGGAGTCTGCACATCCTCCCCGTGTCTGCGTGGGTTTCCTCCGGGTGCTCTGGTTTCCTCCCACAGTCCAAAGATGTGCAGGTTAGGTGGATTGGCCATGCTAAATTGCCCTTAGTGTCCAAAATTGCCCTTTACTGTTGGGTGGGGTTACTGGGTTGCGGAGATCAGATGGAGGTATGGGCTTGGGTAGGGTGCTCTTGCCAGGAGCCGGTTAAGACTCAATGGGCTGAATGGCCTCCTTCTGCACTGTAAATTCTACGACTCTATGACTATCGGCCTTTTGACAAGTGTAATGCCAAAGAAAATGGAGATCATTGACCTGAGGCATAAACTCTGCTCTCCTCTCTGTAGATCATGCTTGACCTCTGAGTATTTCGAACATTTCTGTTTTAATTTCAGTTTGCCAGCATCAACGGTATTTTGCTTCTGTATCAGGGTGGAGGAAGCAGTTTCCTCCAGTACTGACAGGTGGCGCTATATCCATTCTATACAGCGACGCGATGAAATGTCCTTAGTCAGGTGCAGCCCTTGGAATATTGCACTGAGCACACTGAGCCAAGGGCTGCATGTCTTGTGAGGGGAGCAAGATGGCGGCGCCCACAAGCCGCACGAGGTCTGAGACAAGGAAAATGGCGGTGCCCGCAGGTTGCACATGGGGGGTGCCGGGGCAATAGCGGCGACTGAGCAAGCCTGGCACACAGCAGCAAAATGTCCTTTCTTACCGCAGGCCTTGCAGAGTGCGCTTTGTGCCGGGCAGCTTTGTCGGGGGTGTTTCGATTCTCCGCAGAAGTAGCACTTGGGTCCCCCGGGGTTGTTTGGCTGCCGCACGGTGCAGGCCTGGGTGTGGCTGCGGGAGGTCGCTGGTGGGGTGCACGGTGGGGTGTTCGCTGACGGGGTCCACGATGCCCAGGAGGGGTGGGCCGTGCGGTCGGGGGTGTACGCTTTTACATTGCGGGAGGCGACTGTCAGTGAGATTGCGAGTTTCTTGGTCGCCACAAGGTCGAGGGTAGCCCCTTCTAAGAGTCGCTGGTGGATGTAGGCCGACCCTATGCCTGTAACGAACGCATCTGCACGTCCTCCCCCTGTGTGCGTGGGTTTCCTCCGGGTGCTCCGGTTTCCTCCCACAGTCCAAAGATGTGCGGGTTAGGTGGATTGGCCATGCTAAATTGCCCGTAGTGTCCTAATAAAAAAGTAGGGTTAAGGGGGGGTTGTTGGGTTACGGGTATAGGGTGGATACGTGGGTTTGAGTAGGGTGATCATGGCTCGGCACAACATTGAGGGCCGAAGGGCCTGTTCTGTGCTGTACTGTTCTATGTTCTATGTTCTATCTCTAAGTAGCAGGTCAGAATGTTCAGCGGCCGAAACGGCCTGGCAATTGCAGTCCCTCGCCAGGGCGTGCAGGGCACGCCAGAAATCTTCCACAGACTCACCGGGGAGTTGGTGCCACGTGGAGTGGAGGTGCCTGGCGTAGCTTTTGTTGGTCTGCTGAGTGAAGTTCTCCTTCAGTAGCGCCATGGCCTCAGCGTAGGTTGGCGCGTCCCGGATGAGGGGAAAGATGTCTGAGCTCAGCCGCGTGTAAAGGATCTGGAGCTTCTGTGCCTCTGTGGGCGGTTCAGTCGCAGATCTGATGTATGCCTCGAAGCAAGCTAGCCAATGGGCGAAGGCCGACTAGGCGTTGTCTGCTTGAGGGTGCAGCTGCAGGCGATCAGGCTTGATGTGGGGATCCATCGTTTTAAAATCTCCGCGTAATAAATTGATGCACTATCAATTACGACGAGACGAGAGTAGAGTGTAATCGAGGCTTTATTAAGCAGAGATGTGTAGCCTCCCGCAGCTGCTGCCAAAATGGCTGCAGCTCGGTGAGCCCACACATTTATACTCCGCCTACTGGGCGGAGCCAGCAGGCAGGGATCTACCCCCGTACCTGTAGTACAGGGGCCTTACCGTAATACCCTCGTATGCAGTACAGTAGTCCCCCGTTATACCGCGGGTGTTCGGGTCCAAGACAGCCACCCGCGTTGTATCCGAGCCGCGGATATCCAAGATGGCGGATATCCAAATGAATGAACGAGAGGAAACATCGCTGACTGTGCTGAACATTGCTGAATGGAAGGGCGTTTTAAATAAAAAACATCAAAGTTCGTTCAAGTCTTAAATCAAGTTTTAAATTTATTAAAATATATACAATAATATATACATACAATAATATACTTAAAATTGTACTTACAAGCATATTTTAAAAAATCATTTAAAAAAGTCTGTGAGTTTCTTCTGGCACATCCCCTTCCTCATCTTGACTTGTGCTTGCCTCTGGAGGTTCTTCAGGTGTAGGATGTATATGGGGTCGAAGTCCTGTTGCTCTGTGTATGCTATGAGCCACTTCAGGTGCGTGATGGCATCCGAGTGGCTCTTTGCCACTGTGGGCTGGGGTTCTTCTTCTTCTTCTGCCTCCTCTTGGGTGACCTGGTCGATGATCTCCTCCTCTGTGAATGTTTCTGCGGGTGCCATGTCGTCCTCTGCTGCTGACCACCTGTCCACCCAATCCTGGAGTGTTAGGTTCTCATCCAGGTGGTCCTCTAGCCTCTCCTCAGCTGCCCTGGTCTCTGCTTCAGTAAAGCCTACAAAGTCCTCTTCATCCGGGTAATGTTGGGGTCGTGGGAGTGCTGCTCCTAGGGCCTTGTTCCAGCAGTTGGCGATGGTCTTCTCCGTCACAGCACCCCAGGCCTTCCCTGCCAGATAACAGGCATCCTTGATGGTGATGGCTTTCAGGTAATCTGGGACAGTGAGAGGAGAGTCTATCATTTCCAGGATCAGTTCCTTTTTGTACACAGACTTGAAGGTCTGCATGATGCCAGCATCACATGGCTGGATCTTGCTGGTGGTGTTCTTTGGGAGATAGAGCACTTGGATCTGCCCATCCCTGGTCTTGAGAACATCTCCCTGAGGGTGGGCTGAGCAGTTGTCCAATAGGAGTGTGGCCTTCTGCGGTAAGTTGCGGGCACTAAGGTGGTCCCTGACACTGGGTACGAAGAACTTGAAGAACCACTCCTCAAATAAGGAAGCTGTCATCCAGGCTTTGCCAGAGTTCCGGTAGGTAATGGGTAGGTTCTCCATGTTGATGTGGTGAAAGCATCTAGGAGACTTGAATTTGCCCACAATCAATGGCTTCAGCTTGTGTGTTCCCGTGGCATTGCTGGCAAACAGGATGGTGAGCCTGTTCTTGGCTTGTTTGTACCCCAGAGTCTTGTGGGCATCATCTTTGACAGCTAGGGTCTTGTCAGGCAGCATCTTCCAGTAGAGCCCTGACTCATCTGCATTATAGAGTTGCTCTGGGGTCAGCTCCTCTTGCACCATGTAGTTCTTGAGGATGTCGGGAAAGGCTGCTGCTGCTCCTGAGTCGGCGGATCTCTGTTCACCACTGATGGTGACTGCACCTATCCCATGTCTTTTCTGGAACCGATGGAGCCAAACCTTGCTGGCTACGAAATTGCTGTCCTCTGGGTGGAGCTGGTGATGGAACTTCTCAGCCTGAGTCCTGATGATAGGTCCAGATAGGGGGGTGCCACCAGACTGTTCCTGGACAAACCAGGTGAACACAGCCTTCTCCAAGTTAATGTCACTAGCGTTCCTTGCCTTTTTCCTGGTAAGCCCTTCACTCTGAGAAACTGTCCGAACATATGTTCTTAAATTGGGCTCATCTTTCACCCACCCACGGAGGGTTGACTCTGGTACACCAGTCTCTCTGGATAATTTTGCCTTCGTTTCCCCGTTTCGAAGCCGGTCTATCAAATGTATCTTTTGCTTTACTGTGTAAGACTTGCGCTTAAACATTTTGAACGACAGTAACTGAACTTGAAGATACCTGCACTGGAAAAGGTATCCCTTTTATGGCTGGGTAATCAGGCTAATCGGTCGCGGCTACTCATCGCGGCTAATCGTTCTACAGTAATCATCGCGGGTAATCATCGCTGCTAATCGGTCTAATCATCGCGGGTAATCATCACGGCTAATCGTTCTAATCATCGCAGCTAATCATCGCTGCTAATCGGTCTAATCATCGCGGCTAATCGTTCTAATCATCGCAGCTAATCATCGCGGCTAATCGTTCTAATCATCGCGGGTAATCATCGCGGCTAATCGTTCTAATCATCGCGGCTAATCGGTCCAATCATCGCAGCTAATCATCGCGGCTAATCGGTCCAATCATCGCAGCTAATCATCGCGGCTAATCGGTCTAATCATCGCGGCTAATCGTCGCAGCTAATCATCGCGGCTAAAAAAGGTGCTGTTTCAAAAAGAGTTTAAAATGAGTCAAGTAAGTTGGGGTCCATAAGCCCCCCCGCCGTATATCGCGAACCGCGGTATTGCGGAGCGCGGTATAACGGGGGACTACTGTATACACAATACAACAGTGGTGACTAGCACACGTCTATTTTCGGCAGGATAAATTTGTGGTTCCTACAGTTGAGGGCCGCCACAGACATGTCACCCAGTTTGAAGTGGTTCCAGGCCCGTAATGTGGCTCCTCGAGTGCTTGGCTGGGGGAATGGGAGTGAGACGGTGGCCAGCGCCCGGAGGAACATCCCAGTACAAGTAGCATCCTCCATCCGCACCCAGACTACCTTCGGCTCTCTCAACCACACCCTTTGTTGTTGCTGCCCAGTGATATACTAGGAGTTTCACAGAGTCAAGCCCCCAATATGTCGTCCTCTTTGTCGGACGGTTTTCCGTATCCTGGGGTTCTTTCCCGCCCAGATGAAGGCCATGATCAGTTTATCCACCCTGGTGAAGAAGGATTTCGGGATGAAAATTGGGAGTGATCTGAATAGGAAGAGGAACCGAAGCAGCACGTTCGTTTTTACCATCTGCACTCCTCCCGCTAGGGAGAATGGGAGCGAGTCCCATCTCTGTAGGACCACCTCCTCCAACAGGCTGGACAGGTTCCATTTATGGAGCCACATCCAGTCGTGAGCTAACTGGATCCCCTTCATTTGGGCCGGTTTGTACAGCAGCCACCTCAGCTCTGCTCCTCCTTGGGGGGTTCATCGGGAAGATCTTGCTCTTGCTTAAGTTTAGTTTGTAACACAAGAAGGCTCCAAACTCCCTCCTGCCCGTTCTGACTAGGTGGTTTGACACGTAGAAAGCAGGTCATCTGTACAGAGTGAAACTCTGTGCTCCCTGCCCCCTCTCTGGATGACTGACTACCCCTTGGCTGATCGAAGAGTGATGGTCAGTGGCTCAATTACCAGTGTGACCAACAACGGGGACAGCGGGCATCCCTGCCTTGTGCCTCTGTTCAGCCAAAAATATTCAGAGCTGGTGGTGTTTGTCCGCACGCTCGCCATGGGAACGCTGTACAATAGTTTCACCCACAAGGTGAACACTGGCCCAAACCATTCATGCACCCCCACAAGGTACCTCCATTCTACTCGATTGAAGGCTTTCTCAGCATCCAGGGAGACGATAACGTCTGGTGTCCCTTCCTGGGTGGGGTCATAACCACATTGAGCAGGCGTCTGATGTTCGCCGTTAGCTGTCTGCCCTTCTCTAACCCGGTCTGGTCTTCAGTAATCAATTATGGCAAGCGTCTCTCCAGTCGCCTCCCCAGACCTTTCGCCAGGAATTTGACATCTGTGTTCAGGGATGGGTTATGCTCTAGGCGTGGCATAAGCGGCTTCCTTGTGGTGCACTTGACAAAGCAAGGTTCAGAGGTGGAGATAACTTCAACACGTTTATTAAACTATTTACACTTGTCCTACTCGGGTTCGCCACCACTGTTAATCCTTCTATAGCTACTCAGACTGACGAACCAGTCTGCTACAATCCACGTGGTGGGAGTGATATTGAACCAACCCTGTGTCTCTACTCACTGACTGTCTCCACTGGAAAGAGGAAGATCATGTGCATTCTGCGTGCCAATTGGTCATTCAGTGTGTCAGTCAGTGTCTGTCTGTGCACCATCATATACTTGTGTGTATATTATGACAGATGTGACCCACACTCTGTTGTATCTTTTGTCTTTTTTGGGGATCAGTAAGATCGAGGCCTGTGCCAACATGGGCGGCAGGACCCTCTGTAGCCACCTGAGATGGCCACTAACGAACACAAAATGGAAGACTGCAAAGAGTGCAGGGAAAACGGACATGTTAAAGAGCAAACAGCTTGCAGAGCAATTATATATTGGGACAACTGCAGAAACCGGTTTCTGACGGCTGCAGAGACCAGGCAGCGCTGTGAATGAGAAGCCGTTAGCATACTAATGAGGTGATACCGGGCAAGTCCCAGATACAATGGACACAAATTAAGTATCAATCGATACATTCAATAGGAGACCAGACCCAGTGGCGCCAGAGAAGCCCAGGACAATAAGTCCTAAGAACCGCCCCAGCAACCAAGGAACGGCCCTATGATTGGGGGGTTCAAAACATATCGATTGGGAAGAGGCCCAATCGATCCCCAGCAGGTAAGGGAGTCCGCCCAAAGGGGCGCGGACCCCCTGGGACCTATAAAAGAAAGGTCCCACACATGGTTCAGTCTCCTGTCTCCGGCCTCCGGCTCCAGCCTCCGGCCCCAGCCTCCAGACCCCTGTCTTCTACATCAGCCGTTGAGCAGCAGCCACCGAAACGTAAGTGCCTAAACAACGACCGCTACCTGAAACCGGCATTACTGACACCCTTGCCAACTGATAGCGATTCGAAGCCTGCAGACCAGAACAGAACAAAGGCCTTGTTCCCTGACCTCGCAGTTCCTTCTTAGCTAAGTATTAGTTGTTTAGTGGTAGAAGTAAGTTTAATCTTTAGCGTGTGCATGAGTGTTATTATAATTGTGTTATAATAAACTCTAATTGTTTTGGACTTACTAATTGGTGTACAGCTTTATTGCTTTGAACTTGACCTTGAAACCTGTAGCGGTGTCTTTACGGCACCTGGCGACTCCAGAGCTTAGAACATGAAACAGAGCCAAGTGAGTGTTAAGCACACTCACCCAGAACGACGAACACCTCCTCGACAGCGAGTCATTGACCATCTCCAGCAGGTGCGGGACCAATGCTGCTGGGAACGTCCACCGGGAACCCATCCCACCCCTGTGATTTCCCTGACTGCATGAAATGAAGGCATTCCATGATCTCTTCCAGTCGTATCGGTGCTTCCAGTTCCTGTCTCCTGTCCTCCCCCACGATTGGTATGTTCAGTCCATCGAGCAAAAGTCGGAAAGTTAGGCTGAACCTTTTTAAAGCATCATTTAGGCGACAACTACAGTATTGGATCCAGTTCTAGTCACTGTATTTTAAGAAGATCCTTGAGAGGGTGCAGTGGAGATTTACCAGAATGTTTCCAGGAAAGGGTGATTTTAGTTACAAAGTTAGGTTGGAGAATCTGGAGATGTTCTCATTGGAGCAAGGGAGATTGAGGGGAGATTTGATAGAGATGTACAAGATTATGACAGGTTTAGAGAATGTAGGCAAAGAAAACATCTTCACCCAAAGGGTTGTGAATCTATGGAATTCCTTGCCCAGTGAAGCAGTTGAGGCTCCTTCATTAAATGTTTTCAAGATAAAGATGGATAGTTTTTTGAAGAATAAAGGAATAAAGGGTTATGGTGTTTGGGCGGGAAAGTGGAGCTGAGTCCATAAAAGATCAGCCATCATTGAATGGCGGAGCAGGCTCGAGGGGCTGAGTGGATTGCTCCACAGACAGCTATCATGGACTCAATGGGCCATGTGGGCCTCTTTCTGTGCCGTTATGACTTTATAAGCTGAATTTTAAGGTGGGGGGCAGGATCCCCGCCCGCCGCTTGGAGAGCTCACCGCTCAGTTATTTAACAGCCGTCAGGCCATCAATCTACTGGAAGCTGGCCTTCTTCACCCACCAGGGGCGAAGTCCCACCTTCAAAGCTGTTGGTCAATCAAAAGGACAGCAGCTCTGTTGTCTCAGCAACTTTGGACCATTAATCCATTAGTTATCACCTAGTGGACTAGGTATGACGTCAGCCTGCTGTGCCACAGGTAAACTCCCAGTGGCAGCAGGAAGAGGAAGTGTGACCATTAATCGGCCACTTCATCGTCTCAATCAGCATGGTCCAAAGGAGGGCAATTCACCACCCTGGTAAAAGTGCAGCCGGGACGGACGGGTCAGTAGGCACTGGGCACAGGGCCCTGTGATGGCCGCCAAATTGATAGCCCCACAACTCCTCCTGCCATCCTACCCTTGGGGGGGAGGGTTGCTGTAAAATTCCAGCTTATGACTCTATGACTCAAACAGAGATGGCGGAGTCACTGGACCTATATTTTGCCTCTGTCTTCACAGGAGAGGAGAATAAACATTTTCCAAAAACTGGAGTTAATGCAGAGGAACATGGTGCAATAACCATCACTAGGGAGACGGTATTGAATAAACTAATGGGATTAAAGGCAGATAAATCTCCCGGACCTGATGGCAATTAACAAGATTTCGGCCATGGTTTCATTGACTGGCAGAAGAGACTCGAGGGGCTGAATGATCCCCTCCTGTTGCTATGTTAATTAGTTCCTGCATTTCCTCATAAAGATAATCTTTATTTGTGTCACAAGTAAGCAGTGGTGTGGTGGTTTTGTCGCTGGACTAGTAATCCAAGCTCTGGGACCTTGGGTTTGAATCCTGCCTGGGCAGATGGAGAAATTTGAATTCAATAAGTCTAATGATGACCATGAAACCATTGTCCTAAAAACCCATCTGGTTCACTAATGTCCCCTCGGGAAGGAAATCTGTCGTCCTTACCTGGTCTGGCCTACATGCGACTCCAGATCCACAGGTTGACTCTTAAATGCTGGCCCAGCCCAGCGATGCCCACATCCCTTGAACGAATAATGGCAAAACAAAAACACTGCAATGCAGAATCCCCTCGTTGCCACACATGTTCAGGTACACTAAGGAAGAATTCAGAATGTCCAATTCACCTTTTAGGATTTTGTGGGAGGGGAAACCCACACAGGCACAGGGAGAACATGCAGGCTCGGCACAGACAGTGACTCAAGCTGGGAATCGAACCTGGGTCCCTGGTGCTGTGAAGTAACAGTGCTAGCCACTGTGCTACAGTGCCACCTACTCTTCCTTAGAATTGCTGGTTTCTTGCACTATGGGTTTTGATCATTAAATTCAAGAACAGGCAGATCTGTTGCAATTGTGTTACTGGGCTGACTTCAAACTCTGCCAAAATCCAGGATTTCCACATGAACACCGAGAGTGAGACTGGAATAAATGCAGCCGCTTTCACATTGTTGTACTATTGCAAAGATCCCAAACCACCTGTCCTTGCAATATGTGGTAGCGGCATTAAGTATTTGATTATAATGGATGCAGGAAGATCCCGTGATGTTACAATGAGTAAATTCACCATATTGTATATTGAATCATATGGGCCCTGAGAGACCAGCTTGCTGAGGTAGTTGATCTCAACTGGCACAGTTATTCGGGTCAATGCAATGCCAGTTCCCCTGAGTTTGAAGCAAGCATAGGCAGCCAGAGCACACTCTTGCGTGCACTCTTGGATTTAACAGATTATACGCGTGCACATCAGGAATAGAAAGCCTAATGAGAGGAGAAGGGGATTAAGGCACTAAAAGATCTGTTTCTTAGGGGTCGGTTTGCAGGTTTGGAGGAGCTGGAAGCGAAGTATGGGCTGGAGCAGGGGGAAATGTTTAATACATACAGGTTCGAGATTTTGCCACAAAGGAGATACAGAGCTTCCCGGTGGAGCCGGCCTCCACATTGCTGGAGGAGGTGCTGATGACAGGGGGACTGGAGAAGGGGGGTAGTGTCAGAGGTTGAAGGAGCTATTTTGGAAGAAGTGAAGGCACCACTGGAAGGGATCAAAGCAAAGTGGGAGGAAGAGTTGGGAGAGAGTATGGAGGAGGGGTTCTGGTGTGAGGTGCTCCGGAGAGTGAATGCCTTCACCTTGTGCGCGAGGTTGGGGCTGATACAGTTGAAGGTGGTATGCAGAGCACACCTCACGAGGGCGAGGATGAGCCGATTCTTTGAAGGAGTAGAAGATGTGTGTGAGCGTTGCGCGGGGGGGGGGGGGGGGGGGGCTGATCACGTTCATATGTTTCGGTCCAAAGCTAGAGGATTACTGGAAGGAGGTTTTTAGAGTAATTTCCAAGGTGGTGCACGTGAAACTGGACCCGGGTCCCCGGGAGGCCATATTCGGGGTGTCGGACCAGCCAGGGTTGGAAACGGGGGCAGAGGCAGATATTGTAGCCTTCGCCTCATTGATCGCCCGAAGGCGGATCCTGTTGGGATGGAGAGCAGCCTCTCCACCATGTGCCCTGGCGTGGCGGGGGGACCTGTTGGAATTCTTGACCCTTGAGAAGGTTAAGTTTGAACTGAGGGGAAGGATGGAGGGGTTCTACAATTCATGGGCATTATTCATTATGCACTTTCAAGAACTGGATAACATCGAACATTAGTTGGGGCGGGTGGGTGGGAGGGTTGGGGGGAGGGGGGCTGTGTGTGTTAATGGCGTCTATGGGTGATCCCTGATTCCTTTTTGTCATTTGTTTGTGTGAACATGCAGGCTGATGTTTGGGGTTTGGTGGGAGGGTGGGATCATTGTTATTGATATGGGGATTGACATATTTGTTACTGATTATTGTTTATTGTCGGTGGGTGTAAATTTGGGAGAAAATGTGAAAAAGGAGAAAAAAAATATTTTTAAAAAAGGAATACAAAGCCTGTATTCCTTATCTGTGATGCCTTCCAAGGTTGAATAGGCTGCTCCATGTCACTGCACACAAGAACGGTCATTTGGCGAAGTTCTCACAGTGGTCATAAACTTGCACAGCAGGACTCCAGAAAGGACTGGGAGGAAAGAGGGAAAGATTGTGGGGGTGTGATTGAAGAAAACCTCCAATTGCTGTGTGCATGGAAATCATATGGGCAAGGTAGGCTTTCTGTAACCTAAGATCCTGAGGGAACAAAAGTTGGTTGAAATGTATTTGAGAGGGCTGCAGGGATGAGAGTCGAATTATCCAGGAAATTATCTTTGTAAAATAAAATGATAACAGTGAGATTCCTGGTTTATATTGCATCCAGAGAAAGAGAAAAACAGGGCTCGTCCGGGATTTGAACCCGGGACCTCTCGCAATTTCAATGTTGATAGTTCCCTAAGCGAGAATCATGCCCCTAGACCAACGAGCCCTTCTCCAGATGTTTTGCTTCCTGCACTCTCTAAGAACAGCCACATCGCTATGATTTCCATACACAGCAATTGGAGGGGGGGAATGCTCATGTTACAGAAACAGAGCCTCCGCCTAGAGGCAGCACAGAGAGTCTGCGACCATAGTCTCCTCATTAAGAACGACTCAGTCACATCATTCCCATCCTACCATTCAGACAAAATGACACTCACTGATTGTTCAAACACCTGACGTGGCGATGCCGGCGTTGGACTGGGGTGGGCACAGTAAGAAGTCTCACAACACCAGGTTAAAGTCCAACAGGTTTATTTGGAATCACTAGCTTTCGGAGCGCAGCTCCTTCCTCAGGTGAGTCACTATGCTCCGGGGCAGCACGGTAGCATGGTGGTTAGCATCAATGCTTCGCAGCTCTAGGGTCCCAGGTTCGATTCCCGGCTGGGTCACTGTCTCTGTGGAGTCTGCACGTCCTCCCACTGTCTGCGTGGGTTTTCTCCGGGTGCTCCGGTTTCCTCCCACAGTCCAAAGATGTGCGGGTTAGGTGGATTGGCCATGCTAAATTGCCCGTAGTGTCCTAAAAAGTAAGGTTAAGGGGGAGTTGTTGGGTTATGAGTATAGGATGGATACGTGAGTTTGAGTAGGGTGATCATTGCTCGGCACAACATCGAGGGCCGAAGGGCCTGTTCTGTGCTGTACTGTTCTAAATTCTAAACCTGGTGTTGTGAGACTTCTTACTGTTCAAACACAATACAAGATAGCTGTCTATCTATGTGTATTTATACAGTACAGATTCCTATTAACAGATTTGATAATAAACTTCACAGTTGGCAAAGTGCGATAAATTGCATTTTAACCAGCAAAGAAAATAAAGCACTTTTTCAAACCACTGGACATCCCAATTATTTAGCCAATGAAATATTCATGGAACACAGCCTGTTTTGCAGGAAACAGTCCACTTACAGACTCCACAGTTCCACAAACAACAATTGGCATTAATGAGCACCTGCAGGTACCATGCCCGAAGCTGGCATTGGCAACCATAGATTTTAATTGGATTGGTCCATGATTATCGTTACCTTTTATAATATGTCTGACCAGGAAACTCTCACCACCCAATTATAAGCATTCATAGGCTGATAATCAACCTTTTAAAAAAAAATATAGAGTACCCAATTCATTTTTTCCAATTAAGGGGCAATTTAGCGTGGCCAATCCACCTACCTTGCACATCTTTGGGTTGTGGGGGCGAAGTCCACACAAACACAGGGAGAATGTGCAAACTCCACACAGAGAGTGACCCAGAATCAAACCTAGGACCTCAGCGCCGTGAGGCCACAGTGCTAACCACTACGCCACCGTGCCACCCTGATAGTCAACCTGTTTGACCACTTTACAAACACATCTCCTGTGGTCATCCACTCCTGAATTGGGGCTTGAACCTCGAGTCTTTGGCCCCGAGGTAGGAACACCGCCACTAAGCCTCAACATCTCCTACAGGCAAGGGCCAGCTAATCAGTTTTAGGTGTTATTTGAGGTAAAGGGTGATCTGGGCACAGGGTGGGAACTCTACTGCTCTTCTTCAACTAACAGCAAGGGATTTTATACAGATGCCCCTTCCAAAAGGCAGCACCACCAACAGTGCTAACCTCAATTGCATGAGTAAAATCCTGGAGCAGATCTTGAATCCATAACTTTCTGACTCATGAGCTCTATTGGAGGCCCCCGAAGTATACAGACCAGCTGTTTGAGGGCACTGCACCAAAGCCTTACCCTATTCTCACCTCATCCAGCAGGGGTAGCAAAGCAATGATCAGAAGCTGGAACCTTGGCTGATGCTCCTTGCTTGTTTCGCACATATATACAGAGGCTAATTTCATTACCCTAAATACCAGCTGGTTCAGATCAGACAACTCAGTGCAGATTAATGTTTGTACATTCCTGGTCTGCATGTTTCCGTTAGATATTACCCAGCTGACAAGGAACATGTGTGTGTGTGTTGCATTACTGTTGGATGTCTGTGTAATCTGATCCATCCTCGATACAGCTCCTATATACAGCCTGAAGTAGCAGGGACGTGGCAGTTCTGAGAGAGACAAGTTAAAAATCTTCGATTGCAGCTAGAGGAGGGCTCGTTGGTCTAGGGGCATGATTCTCGCTTAGGGGAGTTCATCACTCTAAGCTGCGAGAGGTCCCGGGTTCAAATCCCGGACGAGCCCTACTTTTGACAGAAAGAAATAATCAGCATTTTTCTATAATTTCTTATTGATCCTTAATTTCTTAGAGGCTTGTAAATTATTCTGTTTAGAGGTCAGAGCAATAGCTTTAACCCATTTGTTAGTTTCCTGCTTCATCTCCTGCACCTTCTGACCCTTGCTAGGGTATGTGTTCACCCTACAAAACCTTGCCCATGTGGCCAGTCTTCATGAGTGAGCTGTGATATTGAACGTCAGCCAGTTATTCAGCTGTAGATAGCATCACAAACTAAGTTTGATTGTGGGTTCAAGTCCCACCCCAGTGACCCAAGCGCACAGTTTTAAAAAAGTATTCCAATTAAGGAGCAAGTTAGCATTTCGTCTGGCGACAACCCACTTTAGGTATTTGGGGGTGCAGGTGGCGCGGGATTGGAGTGGGCTCCAAGGTATAATTTTACTAGTTTGGTGGGGAGGGTGAAGGCCGATTTGGCATGGTGGGATAATCTCCCTCTTTCGTTGGTGGGTAGGGTGCAGGCAGTTAAAATGAATGTGTTACCGCGGTTTCTGTTCCTATTTCAGTACCTGCTGGTCTTTATACCAAAATCTTTTTTCAAGGGGCGGCACATGGCACAGTGGTTGGCATTGCTGCCTACGGCACTGAGGACCCGGGTTCAAATCCTGGCCCTGGGTCACTATCCGTGTGGAGTTTGCACATTCTCCTCGTGTTTACGTGGGTTTCACCCCCACAACCCAAAGATGTGCAGGTTAGGTGGATTGGCCACAGGCAGCACGGTAGCATAGTGGTTAGCACAATTGCTTCACAGCTCCAGGATCCCAGGTTTGATTCCAGGCTTGGGTCACTGTCTGTGCGGAGTCTGCACGTTCTCCCTGTGTCAGCGTGGGTTTCCTCCGGGTGCTCCGGTTTCCTCCCACAGTCCAAAGATGTGCAGGTTAGGTGCATTGGCCATGCTAAATTGCCCCTAGTGTCCAAAATTGCCCTTAGTGTTGGGTGGGGTTACTGGGTTATGGGGATAGGGTGGAGGCGTGGTGTTGGGTAGGGTGCTCTTTCCAAGGGCAGGTGCAGACTTGATGGGCTGAATGGCCTCCTTCTGCACTGTAAATTCTATGAACATTGCCCCTTAATTGGAAAAAAATAATTGGGTACTCTAAATGTATTTTTAAAATAAAATCTTTCTTCAAGGAGGCGGACAAATTGGTCACCATGCATATTTTTTTGGGTGGGGCAGTGCCCAGGGTTGGGAGGGTGGTCTTGCAGAGAGATTGGTGGGGGGGGGGGGGGGGGGGGGGGGGAGAGGGGGGTGAGGGGCTAGGCCTCCCAAATTTACTGAGCGGCAAATGCTGAGCAGGCACGGGGGTGAGTTAAGGTGGGGGTTTCCCGATGAGTTAAAATGGAGGGGGTCTGGAGGCAGTTTAGACAGCACTTTAAGCTGGGGGCCGGGTCAGGGGAGATGCTGATTAGGGGGAATCATGGGTTTGAGCCGGGGTGGATGGATGAAAAGTTTTGGTGATGGGACAAAAAGGGGTTTAAGGAAATGAAGGATCCGTTTCTTGGGGGCGATTTGCGAGGCTGGAGGAGCTGAGAAAGAAATAGGGTTGGCGCAAGGGGAAGGGTTTAGCTACCTGCAGGTTCAAGATTTTTCAAGGAAGGTTTCCCCGACCTTCCCAATAATGCCGGCCTTCTTGCTGTTGGAGGTGGTGCTGTCGGCAGGGGGCATGGAGAAGGGGGTAGTATTGGCGATTTATGGGAGGATCCTGGAGGAGAATAAGGGGGTCCATAGAGAGGGTTAAGGTGAAATGGGAGGAAGAGATGGGGCGGGGGGGGGGGGGGGGGGGGGCGATAGAAGAGTGGGACTGGTGTGAGGTGCTGCAAAGGGTGAACACCTCAACCTCGTGCCCGAGGCTGGGGCTGATACAGTTGAAGGTCGTGTACAGGGCACACCTCACAAAATGAAAGATGTGCCAGCTGTTCGAGGGGGCGGAGGATGTCTATGAGCGATGTGGGAGGGTCCCCGCAAACCATGTTCATGTGTTTTGGTCCTGCCCGAAGCTGGAAAAGTATTGGCGGGAGGTATTTAGCACAATCCCAGGGCTGTTGCATATGAATGTAGACCCGGTCACCAAGAAGCCATTTTCGGGGTGTTGGAGCTGCCCGAGTTGCAGGCAGGTGCGGGGCAGACGTTTTAACCTTCACCTCGTTGATCGCTCGTAGGCGGGTCTTGCTGATGTGGAGCGCGACTCGGCAAAGTGTGGAGGGTGGGGGGGGGTGGGCCTGCTGGAGTTTCTGACTCTGGAAAAGGTGAGGTTTGAGCTGAGGGGGGGGGGGGGGGCGAAGGAGGGGTTCTACAATTTTGGGGTTTGTTTATCATATATTTTGGAGAGTTGGTTGCCAGTGAATGCTGAGGGCGGGGGAGGGACTTGTGTTTGTTTTTTGTTTTGACACATGAGTATGTTTTTAGGTTTTATATTGTTGGGGTTGTTTTATCATAGAATTTACAGTGCAGAAAGAGGCCATTCGGCCCATCGAGTCTGCACCGGCTCTTGGAAAGAGCACCCTACCCAAGGTCAACACCTCCACCTTATCCCCATAACCCAGTAACCCCACCCAACACTAGGGGCAATTTTGGACACTAAGGGCAATTTATCATGGCCAATCCACCTAACCTGCACATCTTTGGACTGTGGGAGGAAACCGGAGCACCCGGAGGAAAGCCACGCACACACGGGGAGGATGTGCAGACTCCACACAGATAGTGACCCAAGCCGGAATCGAACCTCGGACCCTGGAGCTGTGAAGCAATTGTGCTATCCACAAGGCTACCGTGCTGCCTTTGTTATTGTTTTCTTTCTTTGTGTGGTGAGAATGATGAAAATACGGTGAATAAAAATATTTTTTTAAAGGGGGCAATTTGGCATGGAGAATCCACCTAGCCTGTACATCTTTGGATTGTGAGAGTGAGACCCACACAGGCACGGGGAGAATGTGCAAACTCCACACAGACGGCGACCCGGGGCCAGCATCGAACCCGGGTCCTCGGTGCCACGAGCAAGCAGTGCTAATCACTACCCCACCATGCCACCCCCAAGCCCACAGTTTGACCTGACATTCTCAGTGCAGGACTGAAGGAGTGCTGCACTGTCAGAAGTGCCATCTCTCAAATGAGACATTGAGATGGTTGTAACAGATCTCATGGCACAACTTGTAGCAAAGCAGGGGAGTTCTCTCTGGTGCCTTGGACCATTAAAAAAAAATTTCAATTTTAAAGTAGCCAATTCTTTATTTTGGCAATTAAGGGGCAATTTAGTGTGGCCAATCCACCTACCCTACACATCTTTGGGTTGTGAGGTTGAGACCCACGCAGGCCATGGACTATATTTATCCTCATTCCAGAACCACTGGTACAATAACCTGGTCAGTTGCCCCTTGCTGTTTTGTTACAAATTCGGGCCTCACGGTAGCATGGTGGTTAGCATCAATGCTTCACAGCTCCAGGGTCCCAGGTTCGATTCCCGGCTGGGTCACTGTCTGTGTGGAGTCTGCACGTCCTCCCCGTGTGTGCGTGGGGTTCCTCCGGGTGCTCCGGTTTCCTCCCACAGTCCAAAGATGTGCAGGTTAGGTGGATTGGCCATGATAAATTGCCCTTAGTGTCCAAAATTGCCCCTAGTGTTGGGTGGGGTTACTGGGTTATGGGGATAAGGTGGAGGTGTTGACCTTGGGTAGGGTGCTCTTTCCAAGAGCCGGTGCAGACTCGATGGGCCGAATGGCCTCTTTCTGCACTGTAAATTCTATGATAAAACAACCCCAACAATATAAAACCTAAAAACATACTCATGTGTCAAAACAAAAAACAAACACAAGTCCCTCCCCCGCCCTCAGCATTCACTGGCAACCAACTCTCCAAAATATATGATAAACAAACCCCAAAATTGTAGAACCCCTCCTTCGCCCCCCCCCCCCCCCCTCAGCTCAAACCTCACCTTTTCCAGAGTCAGAAACTCCAGCAGGCCCACCCCCCCCACCCTCCACACTTTGCCGAGTCGCGCTCCACATCAGCAAGACCCGCCTACGAGCGATCAACGAGGTGAAGGTTAAAACGTCTGCCCCGCACCTGCCTGCAACTCGGGCAGCTCCAACACCCCGAAAATGGCTTCTTGGTGACCGGGTCTACATTCATATGCAACAGCCCTGGGATTGTGCTAAATACCTCCCGCCAATACTTTTCCAGCTTCGGGCAGGACCAAAACACATGAACATGGTTTGCGGTAGCATGGTGGTTAGCATCAATGCTTCACAGCTCCAGGGTCCCAGGTTCGATTCCCGGCTGGGTCACTGTCTGTGTGGAGTCTGCACGTCCTCCCCGTGTGTGCGTGGGGTTCCTCCGGGTGCTCCGGTTTCCTCCCACAGTCCAAAGATGTGCAAGTTAGGTGGATTGGCCATGCTAAATTGCCCGTAGTGTAAGGTTAATGGGGGGATTGTTGGGTTACGGGTATACGGGTTACGTGGGTTTAAGTAGGGTGATCATTGCTCGGCACAACATCGAGGGCCTGTTCTGTTCTATGTTCTAAGTAGAAGAGTCAATACTAACTTTCAAAAGGGAATTGGATAAATACTTAAAAAGGAAACATTTGCTAGGCAATCTGGAAATGCAGGGGAGAAGGATGGGCTGAATGGTCTCCCTTCTATGCTGCATTGTATGTATATTTTTATTTTTAAAAATTCATTTACGGGATGAGAGCGTCACTGGTTAGGCCAGCATTTATTGCCCATCCCTAGTTGCCCTTCAGGGGGTGGTGGTGAGTTGCCTTCTTGAACTGCTGCAGTTATTAAGGTGCAGGTACACCCACTGTGCTGTTAGGGAGGGAGTTCCAGGATGTTGCCCGAGCGACAGTGAAGGAATGGCGATATATTTCCAAGTCAGGGTGTTGAATGACTTGGAGGGGAACCTCCAGGTGGTGGGGTTCCCAGGTATCTGCTGTTCTTGTCCTTCTAGATGGCAGTGGTTGTGCGTTTGGAAGGTGTTGTCTAAGGAACCTTGGTGAGTTACTGCAGTGCATCTTGTAAATGGTACACATGGCTGCCGCACTTTGTCGATGGTGGAGGGTTTGAATATTTGTGGAGGGGGGAGCAATCAAGCGGGCTGCTTTGTCCTGGATGGTGTCGAACCTCTTGAGTGTTGTTGGAGCTGCACTGATCCAGGCAAGTGGAGAGTATTCCATTACACTCCTGACTTGTGCCTTGTACATGGTGGATGGGTTTTGGGGTTAGGAGGTGAGTTGCTCGCTGTAGGATTCCTAGCCTTTGACCTGCCCTGGCAGCCACAGTATTAATATGGCACGTCCAGTTCAGTTTCTGATCAATGGTAGCCCCCAGGGTGTTGATTGTGGGGGATTCAGTGATGGTAATACCATTAAATGTCAAGGGGCAGTGGTTAGATCCTTTCTTGTAGGAGATGGTCATTGCCTGGAACTTGCGTAGCGCAAATTTGACTATGATTCTGACATGGAACTCTCAGGTCTAAAGTTCAGTATTCGATTATCAGAAATCAACCAGCAGTAGCTCAGTTGATACCACTGGTCTTGCTGAATCACAAGGGAGGTTTAAGCCCCACTCCAGGGTTTGAACACAAAACAATCAAGGCTGACACTCCAGGGGAATGCTGCATTCTTGGAGGTGCTGTATTGTAGATGAGATATCAAACTGAGGCCTCATTTGTAGTTTGGTGGATATAGAAGAGAGAAGCAGACCACTATCCCTGGTGTCCTGGCCAATATTTATATTTCAATTCACATCACAAAAACAGATTATCTAGTCATTGCTGTTTGGGAAGTTTGCTGTGCACAAAATTGCCCGCTGTGTTACCGACATTACAACAGTGGTGACACTTCAAAAGTACTTGATTGGATACAAGGTGCTGTGAGGTGTCTGCTGGTCTTGAGAAGTGCTATGTAAATATTGTCATGTGAGTGTCCCTTTAAGAAAGGTTTCATCTCTTATCATGTGACTTGTAGCACATTGGGCTGTGGCTGTGAGGTCAGAGGGGCTTTCAGTTTCAGTTTGACTGCTTTGGATCCAGAAGGAGAAAGAAGTGTTTTGCCTGTTTCTCTCTGTTTTCATTTTAAAAAGCAGTTCCAGTAAAAAGTGAAGTGTTGGCTAGTGTAGACTTGAGAGATGAACAGACACTTCAAACACTGATGAAAGTTCAACTCAATTTTATTGACTAACTTCTAACTAACTAACTAACACACAATGACTGTGGGTCTAAATGATGCTAACTTAAACTAGAGACCTAAGCCTTGTCCGAACCAGTTGATTCTCTCAGCACGTGGTGTGATTCTGTGCTGGGCTGGATGAGTTCTTGTTACACTGAGAGGCAGCACCCAGAATGAGCGGGAACCATGGTGCCCTCTGCCTTTATAGTGTGTGTATTCTAACTGGTGATTGGCTGCGGTGTTTGTACATGTTGATTGGTCCCTGTGTGTGTCCATCAGTGTGTGTCTGCACCATGATATACTGGTGTATATTATGACAAAAAGCACATTGGTTGTGGCTAACTGCCTTGGTAACTTTAAAGATACAGTTGTTTTCCGGAAAGAGTTTGAATCTGCTGGTTGGAACTAGATCCGAATCTCAGGGACAAGATTAGTCCCATTCAAGTGAGAATACAGTGTGCTGGGCCACGGCATTGAAAAGGGGCTTTGGTTTAATTGGATTGTTTTATTGAATTGGAACAGCTAAGGGGGAATTCATTAAGTGTTATGTACATAGATTACTATAGCTGTGTGGTATCTTTATGTTTGTAATTGATAAAAATTCTTGCTGTGTTTATACAGATATATGTGTTGACTACATTCTTAGAATAAACCTTGTTTTAATTAAAGTGTCTCGGAAGTCTGGTGAATCACACCTCCAGTGAAGGCTTTTGTGTTCATCCAAGCCAAATTCAACATAAAGGTTGTAGGTCAGGTGAACTTCATAATACACTTTGAAGTTTGAAGCCCTAGTCCATAGCAAAATGAACATCGAACTTAGGTGTGGGCCATTCATCACGATCATGGCTGATTTGGTTGTAGTCTCAACTCCACTTTGTCATCTGCCCCCCATATCCCTTGGCTCCCTCACCTATCAAAAATCTGTCTCCCTCTGCCTTGAGTAAATGTAATGATCCAGCCGCCACTGCTTTCTGGGCAAGGAAATTCCACAGACTAATGACCCTCGGATAGAAAATAATTCTCCTCCTCCCCATCTTCAATGGTAGACCTCTTGGGCGGGATTCTCCGACCCCCCACTGGGCCGGAGAATTGGCGGGGGCCGGCGTCAATCCCGCCCCCGCCGTGTACCGAATTCTCCGCCACCAGAGATTCGGCGAGGGCGGGAATCGCTCCGCGCCGGTCGGCGGCCCCCCCCCCCCGGCGATTCTCCGGCCCGCGATGGGCCGAAGTCCCGCCGCTGTCAAGCCTCTCCCGCCGGCGTGGATCAAACCACTAACCTTACCGGCGGGAGCAGGCGGCGGGAGCGGGCTCCGGGGTCCTGGGGGGGGCGCGGGGTGATCTGGCTCTGGGAGGAGCACCCACGGTGGCCTGGCCCGCGATCAGGGCCCACCGATCGGCGGGCGGGCCTGTGCCGTGGTGGCACTCTTTTCCTTCCGCCTTCGCCATGGTCTTCACCATGGCGGAGGTGGAAGTGACCCACTCCCCTGCGCATGCGCGAGGATGACGTCAGCAGCCGCTGACGCTCTGGCGCATGCGCGGATTTACGCCGGCCGGCGAAGTCCCTTTGGCCCTGACTGGCATGGTGCCAAAGGCCATCCATGCCAGCCGGCGGAGCACCAACCACTCCGGTGCAGGCCTAGACCCTCAAGGTGAGGGCTTGGCCCCTAAAGGGCGCCCCGACGCCGGAATGGTTCACGCCACTCCATCACGCCGGGACCCCCCACCCCGCCGAGTAGCAGAGAATCCTGGCACTGATCCTTAAACTGTAAATGCAAGTCTTTATTTTTTAACTCTTTACTTTGCTTTCAGATGCTGACATTATCGGTGTAAATTTCCAACCTTTTCCATTTCCATTCTCCCCACAAGAACTTCATTTCGAAGCCCAGTCACTTCAGCTATTGGGCTTTCTCCAGGATATGTTTTACTTACATTGAATGCAAAAGGTGATCTCCATAAGCCGCCAGTGTTTCTGTGAACTGATATTTGACTTGGTGTCGAAAGTTTCTAAGATGTCTGTGGTGAACACTCAATCTTCGCAATATTGGAAGGTACGGCAAAAATAATGCCAGTTGCCACTGTTTATTCCTGATCTCCCTGACTGAAGGAAAACGTCACCCACTGGAATATTACTTCAGACTAAGATGATTAAAATCTACTTATTAAGACATGAGAGTAAACAAGATCAGAATTTATACCAGCATTTCTTTTTTAAATTTAGAGTACCCAATTCACTTTTTCCAATTAAGGGGCAATTTAGCGTGGCCAATCCACCTACCCTGCATATCTTTGGGTTGTGGGGGTGAGACTCACGCAGACACGGAGAGAATGTGCAAACTCCACACGGACAGCGACCCAGAGCCAGGATCGAACCTGGGACCTCGGCGCCATGAGGCTGCTGTGCTAACCACTGCGCCACCGTGCTGCCCTATACCAGCATTTGTGATATATTATATACATTATTTTACTTTACCATAAACCATCTGCTCCAAAACAATAAAGCTTCAAAATCTTAGTTCCCTCAACCATAACATTTTTTTACATGGCATTCATCCTTTTAGGAGTTTCCTATTGATCCTAGTGTCACAACACCCTGGGCTAGTGCACGGTCAATTCTAGCCCCACTTGACCCAGAGTCGCAACACAAGTGAAAGTAGATTTTATTTAAAATATTCAAGGTCCTTGGTTGAGCCCAATAAACTACAGTTACCAGGTTAGTAACTTTAAAACATAAGTTACTGTCTATTATGCACATTATTATAATTACACGGACAGAAAATTGTAACCGATTATCTACTTCACCTTTCCCAACCTACCTCCTTCCTAACCCGCCCCACTCTCTCCACACACACACACACACATAGACACACACACACACACACACATAGAAAAACACACACACACACACACATACACACACACACACATAGACACACACACACACACACACACATAGACACACACACACACATAGACAAACACACACACACACACATACACACACATAGACACACACACACGTAGACACACACACACATAGACACACACACACACGTAAACACACACACACATAAACACACACACACACACACACATAGACACATACACACACATAGATACACACACATAGACACACACACACACAGACAAACAACACTGAGGGGAAAGGGGGTGGAAAGGGAAAAAAATAATAAAATAAAAGGATAGGGATCTTTGATGCACTGGGATGACTTCCAGTTAATGTCTTTCTGAAGTTCAGGTTTTCGTTTTGGTACTTCTTCCTTCTAGGCTTGAGATGGTTTTCTTTGGCAAGGTTGTCTACTTTCGCTGTGCACTCAGTATCATTTCAGATTTGCAGCAAAGGATGTGGCAGGCACTCACTGCTTTCAGAACAATTTCAGCAAGCAAGAGAGAGGGGGCGGAGAGAGAGAGGGTGTGTGTGTTCCTTTCACTTCCAAGTCCTAAACACTTCTGATAAGTTCTCTGATAAAACATCACACAAGAACCAATCATTAACCATTGTCAGGGCGAACACTGTCCCTGGCCAACCCACCAGTTGTCAGTTAACCAATTGAACCGAGTCCCTCCAAAGCTGGTTCCTCAGATCCACTTGGTGCCAAAGGATCTGGCTTCGAAAGGCAGCACGGTGGCACAGTGGTTAGCATTGCTGCCTACGGCGCTGAGGATCCGGGTTCGAATCCCAACCCTGGGTCACTGTCCGTGTGGAGTTTGCACATTCTCCCCGTGTCTGCATGGGTCTCACCCCCACAACCCAAAGATGTGTTGGTGAGGTGGATTGACCACGCTAAATTGCCCCTTAATTGGAAAAATGAATTGGGTAATCTAAATTTATAAAATAAAAAAAGATCTGGCTTCTATCTTCCAAAAACAAAACCTGGGAACACAGTGTCCTGGCAAGCAGGCTGTTTAAATGGAGGCTTCTGCTTAAAGGCACATTCTGATTATGGATTCACGGACCAAAATAATAAATTAAAAGAAATGGGAACAATGGAAATATGCAGGAAGGGCTCCTACACTGACATTGGAATTGTGGAATAGTAAGTGAGTAATTATGAAGGATAGAGGCTGCCAGTCCACATTATATGCTTGTCTTCCTATTAATGTGCAAGTTAATACAACACATATTTTGAAAAGTGCCTTCACTATCAAAGAGACAGACAAAACAAAAGTTTAAAAGCGATTTGTCACCGTCCAGCTGGGATACCCCCAACATTGTTAAAGATATGGGTGATAAGGGATGACAGGCCCTGCGTCTTTATTCAACCCCTCTCTACTCAAACAAGGTTCCCTTTCCCATGGATAATAATAATAATCACTTATTGTCACAAGTAGGCTTCAAACTTGTCCAGACCCATAGTTATGTTTTGAAAGCAACCAATTTAACCAGACATTCTTGCTTTAAATGTATTCAGTATATTAACTACTTATGTAAGCCTACTTGTGACAATAAAAAGATTAAAAGGTAAGGAGAAATAGTGAAACATCTGCATCTACATTCACAGACTAGGTGTAAGAATTGAGTCCAATAGGGCAGCACGGTGGCGCAGTGGGTTAGCCCTGTTGCCTCACGGCGCTGAGGTCCCAGGTTCGATCCCGGCTCTGGGTCACTGTCTGTGTGGAATTTGCACATTCCCCGTGTTTGCGTGGGTTTCACCCCCACAACCCAAAGATGTGCAGGGTAGGTATATTGGCCACACTAAAGTGGCCCTTAATTGGAAAAAAATTAATTGGATACACTAAATTAAAAAAAAGAATTGAGTCCAATAGTGGGTAAATATAAATAAAATGTTAGACACAACAGTCCTAGTATTGCGAGGAGTAGATAACACATTGCAACCAATGCAGGTTGATTCCTGTAATAGTGCAAGGTATCACTGAGGAGTCTTATATAACAAAGAGATTTATTGGAAACGACAATATACAGGCTGTGATGAATGTAGGAATTTCAGATATATTGCATTATAAGCGTTTGGTTAAATAACGGTTAAAGGCCTGGGTTAGAGTGTGTTTGACTGCTGAAGTCGTGTTTTAAAAGAATCTTGGGTTGACTGACAACAAAGCTTTTACGAGCCAATTAACCACCATAAAAAGTTTGGGCTAATGTAATTTGTTTTTTATTATGGGGATTCCCTGGGATGTTGATTAATTTAGTAAGATGATGTCATTGCTGGGTGGAGCTAAGGCATCAGGCTTTTTGAGAAAGCATTTTCAGTTCCGTTCTGTTCTGGGTGACTTTGTGCACAGGTCAGGTTTTGCTCTCTGTAGTTCAGTTCTGAGTTGAATGAAGCTGTGAGCACAAAGAAGACAGTTAGCCTCTCACTGCAGATTGTTAAAAGAGGTTAACAGTATTTAAAGCAGCGCAGACTTGTCTGAGGACAAGGTGGAGCTGGAATAATCCAAATGAAACGGCTTTTGAAGACATACAGCCAGAAGTTCTGACAGGAGTTACCTTTTTTCTGTAAAGCAGTGTCAAGAGGTTTATGTCTCAATGAATAATTCTGTAAAGCAAGTATTCCTCTGTGCCATTGGTATTTAAGATGGATTGAGAGTGGCTATGTTTTTTCCTTGTTGTTTAAGTGGGAATAAAGATAGTAATTAAGGGGATGGAGTAGTATTGTTTAAGGGGTAATTGTGAGCTACTTTCTTGTCTGATGTTAAAGATTTTAACACTGTGTTAGTAATAAAGTTTGTTTTAATATACCATATCCCTATTTCTTTGTGCAATCACTCCTGGTGAAGTATCCTTTCCTCATATTCTTACAAAATTAAAATAAAAAAGGGCAGCATGGTGGCACAGTGGTTAGCACTGCAGTCTCATGGCGCCACAATCCCAGGTTCGATCCAGGCTCTGAGTTACTGTCTGTGTGGAGTTTGCACATTCTCCCCGTGTTTGCGTGGGTTTTGCCCCCACAACACAACACAACACAGATGTGCAGGTTAGGTGGATTGGACACGCTAAATTGACCCTTAATTGGAAATATTGAATTGGGTACTCTAAATTAAAAAGAAATTAAAATAAAATATTTGGGTTTTTGTCCAGTATCCTAGCCACTGTTGGTGTTTGGTCTGGGATCGTAATAAGACACAGAGGTATATCATAGGTCTTTACTCGTTGACACCCGGGTCCACATTGCCCAAGCCGCTGCTCTGAGGGTCCCGCGTTTTTTCCCCATTGCTTGGGGTTCGTGTGCTCCCACATGCTAGGCACTGAACAGGTCATATGCCTGCAAATGGTTGCCCCTTAAGCGGCCACGCAACCACAATTCCAATAGTTGATTCATCAGTTCAGGTACTCTGTAGTTCGGTGGAGAGACCTGGGTTATTTTTCCCGCTGCGATCCTTCAGCTGGTTGATCGACTTTCACAGCCAGCGAGTGAGTTTTAAATGTTTCTGCAAAAGCTGGCTATTTTGCAGGGCCCCTACCTTGGTTACTGTATTATCTTGTGTGGCAAACCTCCAGCTGCTTTTCTCACAGCACACACAGACCGACAGACACTGGGCAGCTCTCTCGGTTAGCATCTAATCCCGTCTTTTGTGCATTCAAACACGGGCCCATTTGTTGGTCTAGGCAATTATACCCAGGGTCATTGGATGAGATCGCATATTATGCTCCTTTGTCTTTGCCAGAGATGGTAATCAGTCTTTGGATTCTTTAGGAATTACCTTGTCTGGAACTAGAGCACGGTAGCATTGTGGATAGCACAATTGCTTCACAGCTCCAGGGTCCCAAGTTCGATTTCGACTTGGGTCACTGTCTGTGTGGAGTCTGCACATCCTCCCCGTGCGTGCGTGGGTTTCCTCTGGGTACTCCGGTTTCCTCCCACAGTCCAAAGATGTGCAGGTTGGGTGGATTGGCCATGATAAACTGCCCTTAGTGTCCAAAATTCTATGATTAACCTAGGACAAAAGTTCGGCACAACATCGTGGGCCGAAGGGCCTGTTCTGTGCTGTATTTCTCTATATATAGAGGGAGGGGTTCCATTATTATTTAGAGAAAGACCCTACAGCCATTCCTGTTAGTGGCTTATGGTACATTTTCGGGGTTTGTGCCCTTTTTGAAAATAACAACTCGGGTCTTTACAAAGTCCAATATCTCCTTGTTCAATTCCAAGGTTTTTTTTCCCCCATCTTCTTAACACTCATCCAAAAGACAGTGTATCCAACAGTGCAGCATTCCCTCAGTATTAAACTGCGATGTCAGTCCAGATTGGGTGCGCTTGTCTCTTGAATGGGGGCTGAAACCCGAGAGGTGGGATTACTACCAACTGAGCCATATACAACACTGGTAACATAATGAGAAGTGAGGCATCAACACATAGTTGCAGAAGATATTTTAAAGTTGTACAAACATTAGGTTGTTTGCATTATTTCCCAGACAGTTAATACATTTAAGTGTTTCTTGTGTATTACAGGACAGCATCAGAGTGGCAAGAGAAACTTCAGAAATATCACTCGCCCAATGCTCAAAGCCTGGAACTATACTGTGACACACCGTGTCAAGGGAGCTTTGTGTTTAACCTGTGCTGTACCTGCCCTGGATTTGTTAGATGGTGAATGTCAGGGAGCTTTCCACCATATTTAGCCCATGCTGCACCTGTCCTGGGAGCATTTGACGGGCAATGTAAAGAGAGCTTTACTTTGTACCTAAGTTATGCTGTGCCCTTCCTGGGAGAGTTTGGTGGTAACTGTGCAGAAACTAAATTTATTGTGAACAGAATGTGAAAGCAGTTAATCAGGGAGGTGCCTTCCCTTTTCTCAGCAGTTTAAGCTGCAATGTGATGGATAGACAGCACTTTGGGATGTTCCAGGGGATGTGATAAAGTGTTATAGAAATGCAAGGTTAAGGTCTCACAAGCAAGGACCTCCCCTTATTACATCCCTGAGGTGATGGTTGCTGCCAGTAGGTGTCTGAGTAACCCGAGCCTCTCTCACTGTGTCCAGACTGAGGGTGCAGAGACGTGGCAGTTTACAGAGACAGAGAGAGGTTAAACATCTGGCAGAATATGCTTATTGGTTTAGCAGCAAGAGTCTTGTTTAGGAATTTTGTAAGTTTTAAACATGAGATTATGGACGAATCCTTAAAAAGGCGTTTTTTTAACTTTATTTCACTGAAAGGTGTTTTTTTAAAATTACGTTTTCTGTTTGGAGAGGAAGATCTAATTCTCACATTTCACCTGAAGACAGTTGAAGATAAGAAAAATCTTTAACCCTCCAAGTCATAAGTCCGCAGAGGATAAAACCTACAGAAAGCTACAGGTACACAAGGAAATGATCAGACAAGAGTAATTCTCTAAACTTCAGTTCATCCAATACGCACGCTGAATTTATAACAATTTCCATTTAACTATTACTCCATCCTCGCTTATCTACATCCACTCCAGTGGCAGCACGATAACACAGTGGTTAGCACTGCTGCCTCGTGGCGCCGAGGTCCCAGGTTCGATCCCGACCCTGGATAATTGTCTGTGGGGAATTTGCACATTTTCCCCATGTCTGCGTGGGTTTTGCCCCCACAACCCAAAGATGTGCAGGGTAGGTGGATTAGCCCACGCTAAACTTCCCCTTAATTGGAAAAAATGAATCGGGTTCTCTAAATTACTTTTAAAAAAAGATCTACATCCACTCCTGGTTCAGCAATAAACTTTAAAAAGTCTCATCCTCATTTACATTCACAGTCACTGCAGGGACAGTATTCACAGTCGCCGCAGGGACAGTATTCACAGTTCCTGCAGGGACAGCATTCACAGTCGCCGCAGGGACAGTATTCACAGTCGCCGCAGGGACAGTATTCACAGTCGCCGCAGGGACAGTATTCACAATCGCTGCAGGGACAGTATTCACAGTCGCCGCAGGGACAGTATTCACAGTCGCTGCAGGGACAGTATTCAGTCGCTGCAGGGACAGTATTCACAGTCACTGCAGGGACAGTATTCACAGTCGCCGCAGGGACAGTATTCACAGTCGCCGCAGGGACAGTATTCACAGTCGTCGCAGGGACAGCATTCACAGTCGCCGCAGGGACAGCATTCACAGTCGCCGCAGGGACAGTATTCACAGTCGCCGCAGGGACAGCATTCACAGTCGCTGCAGGGACAGTATTCACAGTTCCTGCAGGGGCAGTATTCACAGTCGCCGCAGGGACAGCATTCACAGTCTCTGCAGGGACAGTATTCACAGTCGCCGCAGGGACAGTATTCACAGTCGCTGCAGGGACAGCATTCACAGTCGCCGCAGGGACAGTATTCACAGTCGTCGCAGGGACAGCATTCACAGTCTCTGCAGGGACAGTATTCACAGTCGCCGCAGGGACAGTATTCACAGTCGCCGCAGGGACAGCATTCACAGTCGCCGCAGGGACAGTATTCACAGTCGCCGCAGGGACAGCATTCACAGTCGCCGCAGGGACAGTATTCACAGTCGCTGCAGGGACAGTATTCACAGTCGCTGCAGGGACAGTATTCACAGTCGCCGCAGGGACAGCATTCACAGTCGCCGCAGGGACAGTATTCACAGTCGCCGCAGGGACAGTATTCACAGTCGCTGCAGGGACAGTATTCACAGTCGCCGCAGGGACAGTATTCACAGTCGCCGCAGGGACAGTATTCACAGTCGCCGCAGGGACAGTATTCACAGTCGCCGCAGGGACAGTATTCACAGTCGCCGCAGGGACAGTATTCACAGTCGCCGCAGGGACAGTATTCACAGTCGCCGCAGGGACAGCATTCACAGTCGCTGCAGGGACAGTATTCACAGTCGCCGCAGGGACAGTATTCACAGTCACTGCAGGGACAGCATTCACAGTCGCCGCAGGGACAGTATTCACAGTCACTGCAGGGACAGTATTCACAGTCGCTGCAGGGACAGTATTCACAGTCGCTGCAGGGACAGTATTCACAGTCGCTGCAGGGACAGTATTCACAGTCACATACTTAGTGCTGATACAACCAATGTTACGGAGAAATCAAAAATAAGTTTTTGGAGCACCCTATGGTGTCTCTCAGTACGTTGCAAAGTGCTTCCTGTCTGAGGGATTATTTCTAAAGTGAAACTACAGTTGTCATCTCGATAAACAGGACACTGCCTGTTCACGAAATGACTAACTAGTATTTGTTCTTTTTGATGGTGTCAGTTAAGGAAGAATGCTCATCAGGACCACAAGCTTTTCATCACCATCGGAATTATTGAATGAGGAAGTGGAGACATCGGTTTGCGACCGCATGAGAATGATTGCAGCTCGGCGTCCTACACTGCAAGCTTGAGAAACAGCGCTCCTATTTAAATGAGCTATTTTACAGCCTTGTGGTCTCAACATTGATGCCAAAAACTTCAAATCATTTTTTAATTTTTTTTTTTTTTTTTGTTAAAATTTAGAATATCCAATTCATTTTTCCAATTAAGCGGCAATTTAACGTGGCCAATCCACCTAACCTGCACATCTTTGGGTTGTGGGGGTGAAACCCACTCAGACACGGGGAGAATATGCAAACTCCTCACAGACAGTGACCCAGGGCCGGGATTTGAACCCGGGTCCTCAGCGCCGTAGGCAGCAATGCTAACCACTGTGCCACCGTGCCGCCCAAAATAAAACTTCAAATCATAACCACGGCTCCCATTTTGCAGACAGTAGGCACTGATAATGATTCTATTTTTTACCCCTTTTATCCTGCGCCACCATTCATTTTGTCATTTATTCATTCCTGCCTTCCATCCTATCACAGCCCGTCCCTTTTGCTTTTCCTCCCTCCCTTCCCTTTTCCCTGCTTCGGTGTAACCTGCTAAATTTCCAACTTCCACCATGAGCGATGAAACCCATCAGTCTTCAATGTTGTTTCCATGACTATCACTGACCCCATCAGCCTCCAAAGATCTTTCTCCATTACATCGAAGACTGTATCGGTGCCACTTCATGCTCTCGTCTGGACGTGGAAACATTTGTGGTTTTGCTTTCAATTTCCACCCCTTCTCACCTTCACATGATTCATCTGCAACATTTCCCTTCCCTTCCTTGACCTCCCGGTCTTCATTTCTGGCAATAGGGTGACCACCGATATTCATTACAAACCCCACTGACTCCCACAGCTACCTCAATGGTCTTTTCAAATCATAGATCACAGAACTTAGAGTGCAGAAGGGGGCCATTCGGTCCAGTAAGTCTGTACCAGCCCTTGGAAAGAGCACCCTACTTAAGCACACACTGCCACCTAACCTGCACATCTTTAGATTGTGGGAGGAAACCGAAGCACCCGGAGGAAACCCACAGACACGGGGAGAATGTGCAAACTCCACAGTTACCCAAGGCCAGAATTGAACCCAGGTCCCTGGAGCTGTGAGGCAGCAGTGCTTTTTTAAAAATGCATTTAAAGAACCCAATTCATTTTTTCCAATTATGGGGCAATTTAGCATGGCCAATCCACCTACCTACCCTGCACATCTTTGGGTTGTGCAGGTGGAACCTACGCAAACACGGGGAGAACGTTCAAACTCCACACAGTCAGTGATCCGGGGCCGGTATCGAACCTGGGACCTCCTCGGTGCCGTGGAGTCAGCAGTGCTAACCACTCTACCATCGTGCTGCCCCAAATCCATCGGGTTTAAATCCTGCCTCCTGCAAAGACTCCATCCCATTCTCTCAGTTTCTCCCCCTTCGTCACCTCTCTTCCTACGATGCCATCTTCAAAACCAGAGCTTCTGATTTGTCTGCCACCCCCACCACTGTGGTTGACAGGACTCTCAACGATAACCAACCTATCTCCCAAACGTCTGCTCTTACCATTTACCCTTCTTCCCAGAATGACAGGGCCCCTCTTGTCCTTACTTTTCACCCCACCGGCTTCCCCATTCAAAGGATCATCCTCTGCCACTTCCGCTAATTCCAGTGTGATGCCACCACCAAACACATTGTTCCCCACTGCTTCCCCGTTCCCCCCCCCCTCGTCGGCAGGGGCCACTCCTCCATTGTCCATAACCCTTCACATGCACAGGTGCAATACCAGACTCTTTTTACCTCCTCAGTATCCAAGAGTCCAATCACTCATTTCAGGTTAAGCAGCATTTCACTTGCATGCCTTCAATTTGACAAACTGTATTCGCTGCTCCCAATGTCGTCTCTTCTACTAAATCGACTGACATGGTGGAACATCTTCGCTGCGTCTGAAAGGACGCTTGACCTTCCTGCCGCTTCCATTTCAACTCTGCATCTCACTCACATGCCCACACGTTTGCCTTTGCCTGCTGCAATGCTCCAGTGAAGCCCAACACAAACTGGAACACCACCTCATCTGCATATTAGGCATGTTGCAGCCTTCTGGACTTGCATTGAGTTCAGCAACTTTGGACTCTCAACTTTCCCCTCAATCTTGACCTTTTCCCCCCCCTTGGTTTATACTAATAACCCCCGCCCATCCCAGGTGAGTTGCCCCTTGTTTTTCAGTTTTGCTTTCACAAACACTGATCTTTGCCCTCCTTTTAACATTCTGCTCTTGCCTTTAGATCACTATTAGCACTTCAGTCCATAATGCCACCTCTAACCCTTGTCCGTCTTGTGTCCTTGACACTTTTTGACAATCTTTTGTTAGCTCTAACCTATCTGACCATTTTTTTCTCTCTTCCCAATTCATTTTTTTCCAATTAAGGTGCAATTTAGCATGGCCAATCCACTTAACCTGCAATTCTTTGGGTTGTGGGGGAGAGACCCATACAGACACTGGGGGAAATGTGCAAACTTCACAGGGACAGTGTCCCGGGGCTGGTATCAAACCAGAATCCACGGCGCCGAGGCAGCAGTGCTAACCACTGCACTACCCACTCTCAGACCCATTCTGCTCTCCCCACAGATGCTGCCACATCCAGCATTTTCTGTTTTTATGACCTTAATGTTCATTGTTTCTCTCAATCTGCTGAGCTTTTCCAGTATTTTTTTGTTTTAACTTCACATTTTCAGCATTATGTTTCAAAGAACAATTACTAGTTTGTGAAAATATTTTGGACCTCACCAGCTATTCTGGTGTGCAAAAAAAACATACCTTCACATAGTTTATTTTATAATCTCAGTTAAGGTTAGTCAGAAGGCTCCACTATTAAGGGAAAGACAAAATGTAAGGAGGGCTCAGAGTGCAGAATCCAGAACCCACAACAAAAGTAACACTCAAGAGGGAAGTGTTCCATCAGAGGTAACATCTTTCAGATCCCACGGCAATTACTTCAAAAAGTATTGTGCTTTCCATTGGCCTGGCCAATATTTAACTTGGCTGACTGTTTTGGTCATTTAAAAAAATGTAGTTTGAGACCTCCCGGTCCATAACAGGCAGTGATATTTTCGATATTGCAGCAGTAATTACACTTCAATGATACCACTGTAAGTATAGTGCTTGGGACAGTCAAGAGTTCAAGTTGCCGCATAAATTTTAACTTTCCCTCCCTCCCTTTAAATCAATATGTGGAGACTGGGGTGAGCACAGTAAGAAGTCTTACAACACCAGGTTAAAGTCCAACATGTTTGTTTCAAACACTAGCTTTCGGAGCACTGCTCCTTCCTCAGGTGAATCAACTTAAATCAATAGATTACATTTGAACTGAAAATCAACAACAGCTTTTTATACAGAATCATCATCATAGTAAAACATCACAAGGCAGTGCCCAGACATGATTAAGCGAATGACCAAAAGTTTGTCGGTGGTAGGTTGTAAATGGCAGAGGGGTAGGGGATGGAAAGCCACAAGGATGGAGCAGATGTCAGAGTCAGCAATAGAGGATTAACAAGCGACCAAAATTTAGAGCACAGAGATCAGAGGGTTGAACGATTTTGCGGGGGGGGGGGGGGGGAGGAAGGGGAAAGAGAGTGATTGAGTGATCAGGTATATGCCAGCTAGTACAGGGGATGAAGAGTGATCGGGATGTACTGAAGTTAATTAAACCCTATTTCAGGAACTCTTGCTTTGTCAAAATAATTTTAAAATCTGGTAATCCTGGTTTAAAAGCCGCAAACATATTATAGCTAGAAGTTGGTAAACCAAGATTAAGTGTTTAATCGAACAGAAGGTAAACACCACAAAGTATGTCACAACTGCAGTTTGACAAATTACATCTTAGCACAGAACTGAAGTAATACAGTGCAGAGGGATGGCAAGTTTAGCCGAGTTATGACAAGAATTACAGCTAAATATTGCTTTCATACAATCCTTGAGGTGATAGTCCAATTGAAGAACTGCCTTTCTGCTTTAAGCTCACGTCAGGACATTGGCACTGCAGCGTGCCTGTGATATGTTGAAGAACACAATCTAAACCGTGGTATTTATTCTCCAGCCTCGAACATTAGCAGGATCCGTGGAGAAACTTTTGAAAAAAAATTTTAAATGCCCGATTCATTTTTTCCAATTAAGGGGCAATTTAGCATGGCCAATCCACCTACGCTGCACATCTTTGGGTTGTGGTGGCGAAACCCACCCAAACACTGGGAGAATGTGCAAACTCCGCACGGACAGTGACCCAGAGCTAGGATCGAACCTGGGACCTCAGCATCATTGTGGAGAAACCTAATATTTAGAAAGCAATCTAAAATTGTTCGAAGACGGGCAGCACGGTGGCCTAGTGGTTAGCACAACCGCCTCACGGCGCTGAGGTCCCAGGTTCGATCCCGGCTCTGGGTCACTGTCCGTGTGGAGTTTGCACATTCTCCCCGTGTCTGCGTGGGTTTCGCCCCCACAACCAAAAAATGTGTGCAGAGTAGGTGGATTGGCCACGCTAAATTGCCCCTTAATTGGAAAAAATAATTGGCTAATCTAAATTTATTAAAAAAAAGAAAAAAAAAAAAAAATTGTTCGAAGACCATTTAAAACTATTGACTGACAAGTATCCTGTAATGTAATCCTCACTTTTTAAAACTGAGATTATAATGGCATCAGATGTTGGATCAGTCCCGGAATCCAACTTCCTCTTGGAACATTCTGGGAAGGAGTTAAAAAATGACAAATTAAACCTGCTGTTTGTGGGACTATCTGAAGTCAGTCAGATATCTTTAGTCGACAGCTACGAAACAGCAAGTGCAATTTAGAAACCATCCTTCTCAATCTACAAATGATAGAATTCCTACAGTGCAGACCGTTTGAGTCTGCACTGACCCTCTGAAAGAGCACCCTACCAAGGCCCACTTCCCCACCCCATCCCTGTAATCCCACCTAACCCACACATCTTTGGACTGTGGGAGGAAACTGGAGCAAACTCCACGCAGTCACCCCCAAGGCTGAATTGAACCCGCGTCCCTGGTGCTGTGAGGCAGCAGTGCTAACCACTGTCACCTGTAGATGCCCGAAATTTCCATGGGTATGTTTTATTCACCTAACATTTGCATTAAATCAAATGACAATTCAAAGGGTTAATTCCCCTTGTACTTCCGATATCTTTCACCTACATTCATGATCCTTCTTCCCTTATAAATTGGTGCACTATATTACTTGAAATTGAAAATGTTAGCCTACCACACACACCCAATCCCATACCATCACTGCAAGAATGCGCAATTATTTTTTAAAAATAGATTTTAGAGTACCCAATTCATTTTTTCCAAGGGGAAATTTAGCGTGGCCAATCCACCTAGTCGGCACACCTCGGCGCCATGAGGCAGCAGGGCTAACCCACTGCGCCACCCTAAGAATGCGCAATTATGAGGACAAGTTTAAATGAAGACAAGTGATCAAAATAGAATGAGGAATTGTATGACTAAAACGTGGACGAAGCTCCGCCTGCATATCCGCACCAACATTCCCACCCTCTTCCCCTGATGACTAATGTCGGTCACTACTTTGTGTGACTAGAATATATCACGGAAAAGTGATCAAATAATTTGCTGGTTGTTGCACTTCATATTCAGTTTGCAAACACAGCATTAGACATGCTAAATATAGAAAGCAACAGGCACGAGGGCACAGTACAGAAAAACAAAGCCTGCAAGATTGCTTGGGGGACGGGGATAAAAAAAGAGAAGGTTTGACGCAAGAAGTACAATTGGATAAGAGTTGGTGATCCACAATACTAGAGAACTAGACCAAAAATAAACAATTGCAAATCAAATAGAGCACAAATCAGAACTTAGTCGAATAAACGGACATATTCTTTATTTAAAAAAAGACTTTATTGAGAATTAGAATTCAATTCAAAGCAGACAGGCAAACATTTTTACACAAATAAAATATACTAATGTAGACATATCAAAAACATGCTATTTACTGACACTTGAAGTACAGTGCGAGTGACAGTTCAGACCTGCCTTATGGCCACAGGCAGCAAAACTATGTTTAAATGGAGTTGTGAAAAATATAAAGCAAACATGTGCTGAATATCCCAGTGATGCACTGCAACTGATTAATCTCTAAGATTACACCTTCCCTGTCACATGATAAAAGCAGCAGTCCAATTTACAGATGTGCATCTGCCCTTCTCACCCAGCACGTGATGCACACCAGTTAGATCGAGTGGTTCTCTCTATTTTAGTTTTTGCTGCTTAAGTGGTGGTTTTTCCTGGGACTTTTTTGTTAAAGTTTACAGGCAATAGTTGCCCAGCATCTTTCCCATGTAACCTGAGTTAGCTACAGGGATTCAGCGTTGGCAGCTATTCAACTCTGGAGATATGACATCTCAGTCCAAACTAATTCTGACAGTATAAATTGCTTTATGCATCGGGTGGTTACAAACAGAAATCTCTATAATTCACTGATCTAGATTATAAAAAAAGGTTTGTAACCACTAACCTAGATTAAATTATTTTAAAAAAGGACACTTACAAAATCTAGATGTATTCATTTTCACCACCATGGCAGGGAGGTTGGCAAAGTTGCACAGGGTTCTGAGGGTAGGGCATGATGTTTCAGTGTACCAAAATCATGGTGCTGTTGTTATACAATTAGAATGATAAACTATAAAATTACTAACCCAAATTAAGTACTACAGTTCTAGGCATTCTTTTGAAACCCCCAGTTAGATGTCATCCAAGTTTCTTCTAGGTATCTGTTAGTCCAGCCTATAATTCACTCACAGGTATCCTTTTCACCTACACAAACCCCTCGATTAGATTCCAGTCTGTAACTGGATGTTACTGCCTTCAGAATTTTTGAACTGTCATACAATGCAATTTGTGAGAAGAAATCCAATGTTTGCTGAAGGAAAGACTCCGATGTCTCGTTAGACCTGGGCAGGGACGGGCAGAACAGAAGGGAAGGAACCGGCCTTACAGCAGAGGCTCAACTTCACCCAAAATGTCCATTAAGATTGTCATTAGGTATTGGAGAATAATTATGCTCTGGTAGTTATGCAATCAGCTCAATGTGAAGTGAAATGGGGACAATTACATGTCACCAGGAGCCAAAACTGAAAAGCAGACAAACGACGTTCAACTGTCAAACACCGATTCAGATTTGAATTCAACATTTGACATCTTGTGCAACTTCTAGCACGTTCTCCTGCCATTAATGCTTTGTCTTGTGACCTACACATGTTGCAATCTCTCCTAGCAAGCTCCCACCAATCACTGACCTTCTAACTTACAGTATATAGTCCATCACATTTCTCCCTCTAGCACTGAAGAGTCATACAAACTCAAAAACGTAACTCTTTATCTCCGTACAGATACTCCCAGATCTGTTGCGTCTTTCCAGCATTTCAGTTTTGACATTACTGAATAGGGCCAGGGAAGAATACAATAACTGCATAGTTGGAGATCATGAACTTCATTTTCCTTCAAGAATTAACATGGCGACTGTATCCAATGCTCCGAATTGGGCACTGACTGGTGGGCATCAGTGAGTCCTCAGTGTCACAGACCAATTGGCCTGTTTTGGTGCTGTCATTTCGATGTAATCAAAGTCAGAAACTAGGAAGAGAACACATGGAAGACAGGCAAAGCACTGCAGCATACATTTAAAAAAGCATTGCTCATTAGTGGTACAACAAATAAGGAAAGCAAGGAAGTGATGGATCTTTAACTCAAATCAACGAGAGAGAGATCAGTCAATATTTTGGATGCAAGGGTTACTGACCAACAGATCTCACTGGGGAAAGCTGTTGCTTTCAATTGCTGGCTGATGTATGGGTTGCAGAGGCAAGCAAAAAATCCTAACGCGTCAGAGCTGTATTCGGAAAAAAGTCAGACTATGGCTATTCCTAATATGGTGTGCAGCTTGACACACCAAAGATACCAAGAATTTTAAGCACATGCCTCTGCAGCCTGCAGGCTAACCACACCTGCATTGTTGGTGTGAGTTTAATTTCTAACGCACACATTAAAGGAAGCCACACTAAAAGCGGTGCAGGAGCTTTGATGTTTCCTTTCCTCATTCCCCCACAAATGACTGTTAGTTGTAAACACAAGTGGAAGAATTCACAAGACTTATGGCTCGTTTCCCAAATCTTACACAGCGACACCATGTGCTTTGAACACCAAGTTAGCCGAATGCAAATCATAACCCCATCAAAAATCTAGTCAGAAGCACCATTGATATAAGCCAACTTTTGTTTCCAGCTCAAATGAAAGGGCGTCCACACAAAACATTGATTGTTTCTTTCTACATAGAAGCTGTCTGGTCTGCGGTCTGTTGAGTGTTTCCAGCGTTTTGTTTCTCGTCAAACTAAGTGAACTGCACAGTACGTTCACCATGTGCACATAAATGCATTAAACTAAAACAAAAATCAACTACACGCCTCTATTTGTGTACAAATATAACACTGAATTTACTTAGTGACTGGATGCAGGTGCTTTTTAATAGTATGTAACTTCTGTGATTGTTTATATTAAATCTCTCCAAATATACATTTTCTCCTCAAAAGATAGGATGGTAAATATAGGACCACAAAATGACCTGTAAAGTTACAGGGCAATATTTCATGTTAACCGTGGACACAAGTTACAATTCTCAAGAGGGCTGCCTGCTTGGTTTAATGATCAGCAGAATGGAGCACCTGCCCCATTCCACTGAGGTTAATTTGCTTTAAAATAACTGGCACTTGGACCAAGAACATAGTTCACTGTTTATGTCTGAACTCAGTTACACTTTAATCTACAGAAGGCAGCACGAGGCCAGTGAAAGGCTCGAGAGTTGGTACCAAAAAAGATTTATACTGTTTAACAATGTGATCACTGTTATATTGAATTCATTGTGCCTTCAAGGAGGGAGCCCTATGGTGGTTTGTGACCGGGGCAGAGACTGTATCATTGGAATACAAGCATCTTGATAGCTAATACATGGTCTATGTGATTGCCTCGGCAGGGAAATGACACAATGGCTCTGGCTCAGGCAGTTGGTGGGAAACAGGGTGAGAAGTCGTGGTGCTCCAGCCATCGTGGAGGTATGGAGCAGGCTCATGGACCAGCTAGTCTTTTCCGGCCTTCAGTTTCATACATGTTAATAGGTTGATTCTACTCCCTGTCACGTTGTTTGTGGCAGTACATTACAGGATTGCAGAATGCTGTACAACATAAATTTAACAGTGGCCAAGGTAATTTACTGAGGGTGTATCTGCTTCCCAGCGTTTGTGTATTATCACATACTTGAGCCCCAAAATGGCAATTGTACAAATACGCCTGCTAAGATATGAAACAAGGCGATCAGATCTAAAAACACTTCCATAAATCGAAGCATTTCTCAATTTTATGCATAAGTATTTGCTTTGGACTGCTACAAACCAGGCCTTGGACTTCCGCAAGTTAAGTAGACTTTGCATGGGATTAGAAGTTCTGAAGTCATCCAAAGGAGGAAAAAAAATACAAAAATAAATGTAGTTAGGTTCTACACATACATGGGAAGTAAATATATATCAGTAATTACACATCACTTTGCAGGCACAAGATAGCTGTTCATTTCAGCCACCAACTCTCCTCTGCTTCCAAATACAGCTCGGTTAACAACCTGAGAACAGAACACCGCGTTAAACAGCAACTTGTAAAAAATAAATTATCCCTTCTTCATTGGAATGGATTCTGGTTTGTTCTCTGCAGTAGTTCTCTACATACTTAGAACTCATCATGCCGTACTAAGGCTTCTCCGAAGTCTGTGGCCTGGCTCCCCACAAACAGGTCATACTTTTTGACTATTTCTTCTTTTGAGAGTTTTCCATCCTAGAACAAAAAGGGAGGCAAACAGTTACATAGGAGCCACGTATTCACAGTAGAACAGCTTTTCAGAACAAGGAACGGACATTAGAATATCAATCTTATCTCTTTGATACATCAATCTCATCCAGTCCCTTTTCCCTGGAAATGCATTCAATTATCTCTTGAACTCATCGAATTCTCCCCTTCAATTATCTCTTGAACTCATCGAATTCTCCCCTTCAATGCCTTTCCCTTAACTTATTCTACAGTTTCCCTTCAAGGTGAAAAGGTGCTTGCTCAACACCGACTCTTGAATACGTTCCGAATGTTTAAAACTGCTCTTTAAAAATGGTATTTGAGCTGTCAATATAATTAGCCTATTGTGTCAATTCCTCCCCCCACCTTAATTTTGCAGAAGAAAATCACAGTTCACCCCACTCCTTTGTAAAAAGAATAAAATAAAATTTTTATTACTTTATCAGAGTTACAAAGCCAGAGCTCAGAGTGTGGACAGGGGCAAACCCCTAATCCAGCTCCAAAAACCAATTCAAATTGAATCCAATTCATGGTCCCCACAAGAGAGACGTACTAGATCCAGGCATTACACCCCAATCCTCCCATCTAGTTTGCACTCAACTGGTCAACTCAGCAGATCTCCTATTCCACGCAGTATTTCTTGGAAAAACCTAGTTGGCTAGGGTTTCCAAGCTCCTGGAATATCCCCAGTGGTCATATTTAAACTAAAACAGTGACGGTCATGGAAGGTGCCAATGCCCAATCATGCCTTCAGCTGCTGCCTAACCAGAGGCACTTCAGGTGAGACTAAGAACCCGGCCTGATTTTTCTGGCTCTCCCCCATTGCTGCTCCATCCAAGTAGTGTGATCAGCCCATTCTGGGACAAAACTTGCAGTTCTCATTTCTTAACGCTTGCCACTCCTTCTCATCCAATTAAACTACCCCTTAAAGCCTAACTCAGATATTAGGACATGTTACCATAAGCTTGATTATTATGGTTTGGTGTTCGATTTTATCCATTCATGTGAAACATTTTGGTCCTCCTCCAAATTGGTGCCGTTTAAATGCAAATTATTAGCCAGTGTGAGCCACATAAGGGGATTTTAGAAGAAGTGGGAGAGGTAGATGAACAATTCTAGAGCCTAGGCCTTAAGCTGCTACAAGCTCAGCCAGCAATGGAGGATTGATGGAAATTGTATGAAGACTAAATATTTAAATAAATATTTATAGTCCAATAAACAACGTGCACAGCTCACCTTGTTTTCATCAGATTCATAGACAAGATGGCGGGACTCTGCTTCAGCATGGTCATAATCAGCTGGCAAGATCCAATCTTTGGTTTCATCCGCGTCCATTTTGCCATCTTTGTTGCGGTCTCTGAACTCGGTGAACTGCTCACGTTCGGTTTTGACCCATTCTGGCTCATGGCCATCACTGTCCGCAGTGTACATGTCACCTGAAAAGTGAGGGGTGGTCAGACATGTACACAACTTTGCCCATGGATCTTCTTGATGCCTAACCCTAGTTAGCAGAACCATTTTTGTCTAATCATGTTGATACAGCATGAAGTGTATCAAACTGAAAACTTGGTTCAGATTCTGTTAAACAGCCAACATACAGCTCCTCCTCCATATTGTCGGTTGACACTGCCCCGCCCTCCCCACACGTGATAAAGGGACAACTCAATAATGCTATCCACATCATTCAATCTCAGCTAGATACTGAACGTAGATGAAATTTCCAAGCCCAATCCACAATTGGTGACTCAGTAACAGACCTTCTACACCACAATTAAATTGTTAAATGCTCAATCAGTTCATTGCAAATCAATCTCTCCTTACTCTTTGATCAACATCACAAAAAGAGATCTTGTCAATATCACATTGATCTGAGCATGCTGTTCACAAATTGGCTGCTGTGTTCCCAATAATGGAACAATGACATAATTAAAGTACTTAATTGGCTGTAAACCATTTGAAATCTCGTGGTTGTGAAAGATGCTATGTAAATGTAACTTCTTCCACCTCCTAGGGTAATTGCACCATTCAAACAATACAGCACAGGAACAGGCCCATCAGCCCTCCAAGTATGTACCAGTCATGATACTAACCTTGGCCAAACTCCCAGCACTTGTGCCATATCCCCCTATACCCATCCTGTCCAAGTATTTGTCAAGATTCCTTTTGAACGCCGTTAATGTATCCGCTTCCACAACCTCCCCTTGCAACGCGTTCCAGGCACTCACCTCCCTTTGTGTAAAAAACCTGCTTTGCACATCTCCTCTGAACTTTGCCCCACGGACCTTAAACCTATGCCCCCTGGTGACTGAACCCTCCACCCTGGAAAGAGTACCTGCCCATCCACTGTATCCATGCCCCTCAATGTTGTAGACCTCGCTCAGGTCGCCCCTCAATCTGTCGTTCTAATGAAAACAGTCCAAATCTATTCAGCCGCTCTGCATAGCTAACACCCTCCAGATCAGGCAACATCCTGGTAAATCTCCTCTGCACCCAAACAATTACTCACCCTTGATTCACTCTACCTCACCCCATATCTCACCTCTCCTTCCTCTCCATAGTCCTCTGAACCAATCTCACCCACAAGTTTGAATTTTCTGTGCAGCTCACATTTTGTTTACAGCACCAAGATAGTGATAGATAATGTGATAGACACTGCAGCCCTTAGCTTTTGGGGCTTCTGGTAATATTGACCAATCCACCTCTTCATGAGCCACCCCAGTTCATCCCTCAGTAGTCTGATTTACTGTGCAAGTTCTCTTGAGATGCTGCCACAGTAGCTTGTATGAATCTTTAGCGTAGCCAATTCACCTACCCTGCACACATTTGGGTTGTGGGGCGAGACACCCGCAGACACAGGGAGAATGTGCAAACCCCACATGGATAGGGGCTAGGATTGAACCCGGGTATTCGATGCCATGAGGCAGCAGTGCTAACCACTGCACCATCATCTCCTATCAGATGCAATATTATACTCAATTTCTAAATATTTTTCCAACCCCTGATCTACTTACCAATATACTCCTCCAGATCAATGAAGCCATCTCCATTCTTATCAATGTCTTCCATGGTTTCCTGCCAGAGAAACAATTGTTAATTTCCACTTAAAGTTGAAACCATAGAAGGTAATATATCTCAGAATACATAGTTCTGCTTGCTGGTCAAAGGCTGGTCTGGACAAGTTCACAGTATAGTGAGCCAGATCCAGCTGTCCAAAAAGTGTTTTTAATAATGTGCCATGCATCAATTATGAGTAAAATTTAAAATACTTGAACATTTTGGCTAAGTGCTCCATTGGCAGTGTGGTGCTTGTGCATTGGTCTATTCCTGCATTCGAAGGCTGACCTCCAATTGAACCAGCTGACCTGAAATCTGACACAACTCAGTCCAGAGGCTAATGAAGGATAATTTTGAAAATCCAACCAAGAAAAAGCTAGATTTAAATTTTTTTTAAAGTACTCAATTAGTTTTTTTCCAAATTAAGGGGCAATTTAATGTGGCCAATCCACCTACCCTGCACATCTTTGGGTTGTGGGAGTGAGACCCACACAGACATGGGGAGAATGTGCAACCACCAATGGACAGTGACTTGCGGCGGGATCACATCTAGGTCCTCGGTGTCATGACGACCCAGTGTTGTTGAAGAGAGAGCACTTTTGTATGGCTTGTCTTTTGGGATCAGCCAAAAAGTGATGTTTCCTGGTTGCAAAGGCGCCTCATGACCAATGAAAATATATCACAATTCCCAATACACTGGCTTGACCAGCTGCATAGTTTCAAGAAGCCACAGTTGAGTCTACACTTCGAACCCCTAAACCCATCCCTCATCAGATTCATTCACTTCTTCCGTAGTTGTGTATTGGTGCATTACATAATTGAAGTCACAATAGTACATGAGAGAAAGAAATACAGAGAAAAAAAAGTGAAAGATATGCTTATAGGGTTAGATGAAGCAGAGTAGAAGGGATCTTGGGTACAGCATGAACCAGCATAGACTAGTTGCACTGTGTGCAATAAATACTATGCAACTATTGTTAAGTTAGAGCTGGGAGAAAACATTGCACCATTGATGCACTGACCAGCACAACAATGTCCTTCATGTGGTCATATTCCTCTGGGTGTAGAAAGGCAGTGAACTCCTCTTTTGTGGCAAACATGTCACTATTCTGGTCAGCCCTTTTGAACCGACGCTGATCTCTTGCCATCATCTGTTTGTAGTTGTAGCCATCGTCAGCATCCACATCATCTGCAAAGAACAAACAGGTGGGGAAGGAGGGCATGAGGGGACAATTATTAACAGGTTGGAAACAGAGCAAGTGATTGGAGAGAATGTCGGGCTCCAGATAAAAGTTCAGTTACTGGCAGTGACCGACTGCTAAGCAGTCTTGCCTTTGTTGCTATCCTACAAGCAGAAATCGCTGCACAGAACAGGACTTTGCACTGTCAAGTTATTTCCGTACGCAATAAAAGGAAAACCATATAATTCTTTTAATAGGGACTACTGCAGTTGGTGGTTTTCCACAATTCCATGGTACTAGCCCAGTAGTTAACTTTTGTTCCATTTATATAAAAAATGGACTCAACTGGGCTCAAGAAGAGTTGGTTTTGTCTTTGGTCCATGTTAGTTAGCCAACATCAGAACAGTAATTGGCCTCAATGACAATGGGGAAAAGGAAGATGATGGGAAAAAAGTTTACACTTCTACCCACCGAGACCAATGCTTTTTTTGGGCGGGGGGGAATCTACCAAGATTTGAACTGACAAGTTGAGTTTTTGTTGTGACAGTGGTCACTTAACATAAGACAACAATTTACCCTAGTCATACACTTGAATGTTCACGCCCTTCATGATGGAACAGTAAATAAGTGATTGCTTGTGCATCCGTGTGCGGATTCCCGCACATTCCTGCATGCTAATCCCCAAATGCAATTTCTTTTAGTACAAGAAAAGTGTTCAATTTTAGGGAACATAATGCAGAACAAAGATTGATAAATTTAACGTTCTAAATAGTAGACTGCAGGAATACAATGCCTATAATTCAATCCAAAACTACAACACAAGGCACTTTTTCATGAGATTCACCAATACAATTCACCTACCGTCAATGAGCAGAAGCCCAAGTTAGAATATTTAGCTGCACAGCCCTTACATCTGCCACTCACAGCACATGTGCAGTAATAGCAAGTCAACATTTTCTCAAATAAATAACTACACAAGTTACAGTTTTTTGAAAAGACTACATTTATTCAGAAGATTCCCCCACCCTCCTCCATTATATGCACTTATAAACTGGCTATGCATGTTAATGTAGCCAATCAACACTACATCTGCTGATCAGAGAAGACAATGCTTTAACAGATAAATGCTCTCTTTGCATAATCAATGCTGTTGTTCCGATAGAAGTCACAGTTTCACAACTTTCTGCTGGGGGTAGAAGGATTTACACAATTCTAGATACAAGGGAATAAGGGATATGACGTTAATGGGGGAAGGTATAGCTGAAGTAAAAGATCAGCAGGATATTTCTTTACGTTGCAGCAAGCTCAAAACAGCTGGCTTTTGCTTTTAGGCTGAATAAGCTGAAACTCCTTCAACTTAGTCCAACTTCAAGAAGCCAACTCAACCCTGTTGACAGTTCAAGTCCTGAAGTGGGACTTGAACCCAGGACATCTGGCTCAGAGACCGGGACGCTCCCCACCGCATCACAAGACCTCTTGTGGTAGTGGGTAGAAGTGTGGAAAAGTCTGGACTGAAAGGGGGAAAAAAGGAGAAAGAATAAAAAGAGAAAATAAAGAGACCCCCACCCCCCCAAAAAAAAAAATCAGCTGTGATGGAGATCATGAATGCAATTTTTCTGATGGCATGGACCTTGACTGCTAAATTTACTGACCTCCACAAGGGTAGATTAGAAGTTGAAGTCTCCAGTAATGCCAGGAACATCAGCAGTCCTAGATATTGAGTCACTCCTATAACCCACAGCAGGGTATTTAGCACCGAAATTCCTCCTTCCGTTGACTGCCATTGACCCCTTCCCCTTTATTATTTGCATGCAGCTCACGTCTCCCCCGCTGCTGCTCCTTACCCAGGTAGTAGCCGTATGTTACGTTTCTGTATTCCTCCCAGGAGACAAGCCCATCCTGGTTACTGTCGAAATCTGGCCACTGGCGCCCAACATTTTCGAAGATGTACCTCTTCTGAGCCCGCTTTATCCAGGCCTTCAGCTCTGCCTCCGTCACAAATCCGTCCTTATCCTCATCTATTTTATCTACTATCATTCTACAAAGAGACAAAAATGTGCAGATGGCAGGGTCAGACTCAGAACCTTAAAGGGATGTCAAAACAACCTACCTAACAGGGACCCATAGGTCGCATTTTTGTACTCTTCCCAGGACACAAGGCCATCGCTGTCTAGATCATGACCTTTCCACTGACGGTCGACATCCTCGTATGTCCAACGCTTTTGTGCAAATTTAATCCATTGCTTAAGCTCCTCCTCTGTGACAAACCCATCCTTGTCTTCATCGATTTTATCTACAATTTTTCTGTTGGAGAGTCAGAAAACCCGGGAAAGATTAGGAAAGGAGCTTGGAAAAGCTAACAATCAGCATTTTCATGCTCAACGTAGGCGATTCTGGAGCATTTTACAGAAACTGATATTTCTGTGCAGTGCACACGTCTATTTACTTTGCTATTCTCGTCACCTTACATTTCAAGATGAGGGTATGGCAATTTATGGATAAGAGACAATAGAATTCGAGTTACGGATTTAAGGGAAGGCCAGACAGAATGGCGTCGACATCAAAAGGATCCTTGTTAAATTATATTTAAGAGTACGATCTGCATCTCTTCTTTTTAGCACCCTTTAATATTTAAAAAATTGCCTTTCTTAAAAACCGTAAAAGTCTACGGTGCAGGCATTGCAGGAAGGATTCCTCCAACACCTCATCCAAGTGGCTATTCTTCACGGGTGCCCATTTGCTTGACTAAAGGGAGTTTTTTTTTTTTTTTTTTTTAAAGGGCGGGGTGAAGACAAACAACCAGGGTCACCACATGCAAATCCTACCTTCACCAAAAAACAATACACTTTCCATTCTAGACTGTTTGCTTATCAATCGTGGCCAATTTTCTTCAATTCTCCAACACAGGTAAACAGACCAGTTGTAATGCCCCCAGTGCTCCCCATCAGCCAACTGTATAAACAAGGGAGTGCCTGAAAAGAAAACTCCTCGTCTTTCAGTAACTACCAGGAAAACGAGATTTGCACAATTAGTCAAATTTCAACTCCATTAGAAGAATGAAACCAATCTATCCAGTAAATATTTACAACCTATTATTCAAAAAGTCTGATTGCTGGAGTGGGGAAAATATTCGAATAGCGCAGGTTTGCTTAATTGGAGAGTTATTTTTAAAACCGTTACACAAACAGGGACCTGGTTTGGGATAACTTGATGCCATGCTTCAGTTCATAGTAAATATTTGTTGTGATACTGCACATTGCAGCATTACTTTTGGACGGTACTGACAAATGGATACATTTCTTAAGAACGATAGGGTATTACAAGAAAATGAAGGCTGCGCTTGTTGCCAATGCCACACAGTCGCAGTCTTGAGCGTTCTCTAGTTTTACAGCCATCACTACCTGACAGTGGAAAGTGGATATAGTCACCTCCCACAAAATGAATTTGATTACTGCTGCTATCAATTTAATCTCCATTTAAATCACAATACATCCAGTCTGTATGCGAGGTGGTTTGAGTAAGGCAACCACGCAGTACCGGTTTACCATGAATTTCAAACTTACTCTACCTGAAATCTCGGCTTTTTCTAAGAGACATGGGTAAATCTGAAACGAGCCTTTGGATTCTTGGGCTGGATCGCTTCTTTTCTTGGAGCTGCTTTCACTTTGTGCTGGGCCTTTCATTAAAAAAAAAAGCATTCTGGCAGGGTGGGTGCAAAGTGGTATCTGCATGGACCAGTGCGCATGTGCAGACAGCCATTTTGCATTGGCAGGTGACAGCAGAAAATAAATGGCCAAGATCCATTGTGGGACATCAATAAACAGAGGTTAATATCTCTTATGTTCCAAGCCCATCTTGGGCCTCCAGCTTAACTGAATTTCTTTCTTTTTTTTTTTTAAAATATAAATTTAGAATACCCAATTCATTTTTTTTCCCAATTAAGGGGCAATTGAATGTGGCCAATTTACCTACCCTGCACGTTTTTGGGTTGTGAGGGCGAAACCCACGCAAATACGGGGAGACTGTCCAAACTCCACACGGACAGTGACCCAGAGCCGGGATCGAACCTGGGACCTCGGTGCCGTGAGGCAGCAATGCTAACCACTGCACCACCGTGCTGCCCTAGCTTAACTGAACTTCTATTGACGAGGAGATGAACAACTCATTCTCAGCAGAACATTCCATGGCACTTCACTAACAGACTCACAAAAAGTAGAGGTAGGAAGGGAATTAGGAGGCGGGGGTTAATTGAACTAGATTTCTAATGAGGTTTTTAAGCAACAATGGGTGGCGGAAGGAACTGCTCTGCCACTGATGGCTGGTTGGGGTGGGTCAACTTTAGATCAGAAAAATTGTGATGTAGGGCTCTGTGTAGAAAAACAAAAATGTAAATATGAGAATTTTAAGTCATGCCTCGAGGGACACGGAACTTGCAACGTCAGAAAATCAAAGGCTGCTTTTTGCAGACAGAAACGAAATGATCAAGTACTGATTTAAATAAAAAAGGTTCAAGTCACAAACTTCAGAACAAGGCCATGCGCTGCAAGGAAGCAAATGAAAGCAGGACATTCAGTTTCAACTTCAGAATGCCAGCGAACAAAACCAGTTTTTAAATGTGTCCCACTGATTCACTGTTATACAATGAGCTCAAAAAGAGTTACTCAGTTTGCATGTATTTTCATCACATTCACTTGCAGAAGAAAAGGAGACTTCACCCCGAGCAACCTTAAGGTTAGCACACTCACCTGAGGATCCGATATATTTCATTCTCAGATGGGTCATTAAACAGCCAGTTTGGAAGGATAGAATGTTATAATGGACTGCAGGGTGTTCTTGTGTATCTGAACTGGACATAGCTGCCCACCCATCATTTGACAAAAACCCTATCAAGATCACAAACCAACTCAGAAAATAATCTCCATTCTACTTTGATAAAAAAAATATTCCAAATGAACTGCCTTTCTTCTTCAACTCTCAGGTTATAGTTTCCTGACAGAGAGCAACTCCCTGCAGATGGGCAACTGTGAGTAGATTTACCATCTGACAATGTGACCCAGGGAAATGAGGTACATTGGAGGCAAAACATAGCTGAAAATGTAGCACTGCGTTACCCAGCTCCCCTTGCCTGCACCCCTCCTGAAACATTGGACATTGAAATGGTGCTGAAGGGCAGGCTGAAATTCAACACATTTTCCATATCACTCATTAATTCTGCAGTTTGTTGATCAAATTATCATTAATATAAATTCAAGGCCCTAAAGCCCCATTCTGGAGGGAAGGTCAAAGCAGCCAGGAAGGGCAAAGCACAATCAAACCCACAATTGTGGCAGAGGGAGTAGTAATGAATCCCAGTAACAGCTTTTATAAACTACATGTTTCAGAGAACAGTCAATACAACAGAATGAAGAGTAGCCAAATGACCTAGTTGTTCATGTTTCTGTAGAGGAAGGCAGCAACTGAATTGTTGTAATCCTGGTCTCAAGTTTTAAAAAAATAATCAACCCCGATTTGAAATTTCTAATCCTACTTCTGTCAACAATCAACGAGTATCATCTATTTTAACTGGGAGGATGGAGCACCCATTACTCAGAAATAGGCCACCACTTTGACGCATTCAGGAGGACCCTGTTCATTTATAATGGTATAGAGCACACTCTATACCATTATAGAGCTCCCACATATCTAGTGGTCAAGATCCAAACTCAGAATACAGCATTTGTAGTTCCAAATTAAAGCTAATCATGTGTGAGTGAGAGGAAAGTCTGGGCAACTGTACAACTTTTGTAATGCAAACCATTATATTTTCTGACATGTTATTACGCACCCAAGCCTGTCTTTGCTCTCCTCAGGAGTGAGCTGGTCAAATGTCTTTGCCTCCTCAGCTCCAAGGAAGGCATCATGGTCGTATTCAAAGTTCTCAGAGTCATCGTGCACCTTGTCACTCAGCTCCTTCTCATGGAAGGCACGATCCTTCTTTTCAGTGGGCTTGCTTAGAGCATAAACACCACACACGGTCAGGTACAGAACCAACTTTGTTAAACCCATCATGTCGGTCGTCTTTCTGAAAGAAAATAAGAGTATTAAAGCCCCCAAAAGCTGTTGTGTGAATGCACATGTGGTGCTGGACACAAACAAAAAAGAGAAATAAAGTGAAGCATTTTCATTGCTTTAGAATTTAGGAAAAAAAAGGAAACGTGCTGGAATTCAAGTTTACCGAGGCACTTGAGAAAAATGTTGGCATTTAAAGGTCAGATGTAAAGGTTGGCATTTAAAGGCAGCACGGAGGCATTGTGGATAGCACAATCGCTTCACAGCTCCAGGGTCCCAGGTTCGATTCCGGCTTGGGTCACTGTCTGTGCGGAGTCTACACATCCTCCCAGTGTGTGCATGGGTTTCCTCCGGGTGCTCCGGTTTCCTCCCACAGTCACAAAGATGTGCAGGTTAGGTGGATTGGCCATGATAAATTGCCCTTAGTGTCCAAAATTGTCCTTAGTGTTGGGTGGGGTTACTGGGTGATGGGGATAGGGTGGAGGTGTTGACCTTAGGTAGGGTGCTCTTTACAAGAGCCGGTGCAGACTCGATGGGCCGAATGGCCTCCTTCTGCACTGTAAATTCTATGATTCTATGTTTTGTAAGAGCATCGATTAAGGCAATTGAATTGCCTTATTATTTTGCCAGCTCTTCCTCTGGAGGTAGCCAAACAAGCCATGCCTGTGCCACCAGTGATCTTGTAGTTGATTTACTTCTTTCACTGATCTTTGAATGAATGTTCTGGCAACTAACAACGGGTTCCTTCTGTTCCTGATTGAAATCTCGTAACAAACACTTGCTACAAAACTTGCACGTGGGTGATAGTCATGGCCAGAATCCAATTTAGGCTGTAATGTCTCCTATGTTGGCGATGTGCTACAGGGCACTGGCATCTACGGGCACTACATGCCACATGAGACTAGGAGAAAATTGCAGGGTGGAAAAACGCTGGGCATCAAAACTCGTCAGCTTAGGCTGATGTTTCAGTGCTGCAACATTGAACATCTGCTGAAGTGGATTCAAAAAGATTTGATGGTTCTAACTGAAGAGGAACTGGGATGCTCTCCATGTGTTCTTGCCAACATTTATCCCTCCATCAACACCAAAAAATAAATTAACTGGTCATTTATCTCATGCTCCATGAACATTGGCTGCAACTTTTCGCTACCATTTCCCTATCAGTGACTGCACTTCAAAGATCAAAACATAAACTGTGGAAAGCTTTAAATGTCCAGTGGACAAGTGGACATTTAATACAATGCAAGTCATTTCTGTCGTAAACAAAATTATCCAAAGTTGTAGATTTTAAAACTTAATTTCCTTAATTATCTTATTTTAAATAAATTTAGAGTACCCAATTCATTTTTACCAATTAAGGGACAATTTAGCGTGGCCAATCCACCTACTCTGCACATCTTTGGATTGTGGGGTGAAACCCACAAACCAAGGGAGAATGCCCAAACTCCACACGGACAGTGACCCAGAATTGAACCTGGGACCTCAGCGATATGAAACAGCAGTGCTAACCACTGTGCCAGCATGCTGCCCTCTTAATTATCTTTTTGCAGTTTGCACTGCTGCCTCACAGCACCAGGGACCAGGTTTGATCCCAGCCTTGGGCGACTGTGGAGTTTTCACATTCTCTCAGTGTCTGCTGAGGTTCCCTCCCAAACAGTCCAAAAATGTGCAGGTTAGGTGGATTGGTCTTGATCGGGCCCAGGTAGAGTTCTCTTTCGGAGGGGCGGCACATACTCAATGGGCCAAATGGCCTCCTTCAGCTCAGTAGGCTTCCTATGGATCAGTGTCCTTGTTGTAAACGTCATTTTAGTCACACTAAATTATATATTTTGTTAGACATTACCACAATAACACAGTCCAGATTAAGAAAAAAATCAAATGGGGCGGCATGGTGGCGCAGTGATTAGCACTGCTGCTTATAGCGCCATGGACCCGGATTCGATCCCAGCCCCGGGGCTCTGTCCATTATGAGTTTGCACATTCTCCCAGTGTCTGCGTGGGTCTCACCCTCACGACCCAAAAGATGTGCAGGTTAGGTGGATTGGCCACGCTAAATTTCCCCTTAATTGGAAAAAAATTGGGTACTCTAAATTTATTTAAAGAAAAAATCAAATATCATTGCCACAACTTTCCAATTCTTCACTTCACATACAGAACTTCAGATGCAGGAAAATCACCATTTTTTAAAAAATGGACAAAAGCCTAAATCTAACTGGATTTGCAAAATGACTAACAGAAAACCAGGGATGCTGGGTTATGAATTCTCAGCTAGTATAAAAAAGGTGGAAAAGATGCATAACCCCATACCAATTACTGTTCAGAATTCACCAGGGTACAACACTATGCCAAACATAGCCATAAAAGGTCTACTAGCTAGGTTTTAAATAACCTTCCCAACAGCATCTGCATATTCCGGTCCTGCCATAAAAAAAACTATTTCCTCAGTTTGCATCATATGCATTTTTTGAACTGTTGCCATTTCTTTGCAACTCTTATACAGATTGCCTCATTTTCAGGTCCATGCACATGCCTCCCTGATCTCACAACACGGATGGTTCTTTATTGCGCTGGCTGGCCTACTCCATCCACTCTTTACACATATGCTGGGTATATAAACATGTAACTAACACAATGTTCCAGCATCTTGGGATATCTTGATTAAGCATCAAGCTAGTAGTGTGTATGGAAGTTCACACCTCACCAATAAACTGCAGTGCAGCTTCACACAACACAGCTCTCCATGCACTCTCCTACATTATGTTGTTAAGTTGTTCCTACACTCTCCTACATTATGTCTCCAAGTTTTTTCCAATGCATAAACCACTGCCTGTCATACAGTTCACAATGCTCAACAAATCCAAGCTTTGACATTCCTATGTACCTTTGAAGCGGAGATCAATCTCAAAACATTCACCATTGTGTTTCATTAGAAGATTGGGGTGGGGCCGACGTCAGAAAGCACATCTTCTACTTGGAGATGGGACATTAGTCACCTTTGCTACACAAGTGGCTACTCTTCAAGGGTACCTCATTGGCTTTAGGATGGCCTGAGATCATGAAAGGCACAATATAATCGCAAGTCCTTTTTTATTACATCCAATTATAAGATCAAAAGTGGATTCATTTCAGACTTAGAGCACAATTACTTGCAACTCAATACTGTACCACTTTTGGTGACAAACCACAAAAGTATTGAAACTTTCACAAGTCTTATCAGATATCCCTGAGAAAGATAAATTTCTCTATCGCATTATGGAGTTGTATAAGCTTGCAATTATGTGCAAGTACAAACATTGCATTTATCCCCATGTCAAATGGGGCAGCAGGGAGAGATTACAGATACCAACACACACAAAAACACTGATCAATAGGAAATCAGATCCACATGACAAGGTGAGAACTCCTTTCCAGACATGCTAACTGAAATCACCTCACTCTTTCCTTAACTATTCACAGCCTTGAAGGCACCAAATCTGACAACTCAAAAATGGTAATTCTTCATAGTACGAGTCCACTTCTGGTTATGCGTCTATGCTCATAGTCAACATCAAACATCGCAGGGAAATACAATACTGTACCATCCCATTTCACACCTCTCAGAAGGAGGAACCTGGCTAGTATTCCTCTCCCTAATTCAAGACTGCGGACCAATTGTTACACCCTGGTAGAGAACAGGCAGCTGAGTACAGGATCAAATCTGGGACGGACCTAGCTAGTAGGCAGACTTAATTCCACACTGGAGTGCTCAAACACAAATTGGGGGTAGAATTCAAATGGCCCCTTGGCCAAGAGGAAAAAAAAAAGAGGGGATAAATGTGGCATTTAAAGTTTAATTAACTCAAGGAATGCCTCATGGCAGCACGGGTGCACTGTGTGCTCACAACGCCAAGGACCCAGCCCACTGTCCGTGTGGAGTTTGCACATTCTCCCCATGTCTGCGTGGGTCTCACCTGCGCAACCCAAAAAGATGCGCAGGGTAGGTGAATTGGCTATGTTAAATTGCCCCTTGATTGTGAAAAAAAAGAATTGGGTACTATAAATTTATTTTTAAAAAGTCATGGAATTCCTTGATTGGCCACATCATTGCTTTTAATAAATACATTTTACCCACCCCACCACACAATCTATAATTAGTCTGGTCTCAGCTCCAAAAACAATTCAGAGGGAGTAAATCAAAATCTTCTGGACAAGATATTAAACATAGGTCCCATTTGCTCACTTAAGTGGGCATAACGCTACTGAAAAACGGAGAGATTCCTCATGTTCTGGCCAATATCCAAACCTCAAATCCCTCAACAAATTAATTGATCAATTAGTTCATTGCTGTTAATATAGTGTCTTGCTTTTGACAAATCAGTCATTCCCTCACGACAATAACGACACATCAGGAATGTATTTCTTTGGAACAACCCATGGTTGTGAAAAACATGAGCTTTTTTTCCCCCCAGTAGCAAAAAATATTATATTGCCCAACTTGGAAAGTAGAAACATAGAATGCAACAAAAAAAAAACACCCAACCATTCTGGCTGAGATTTTATTTCCCCTGCTTCTGACCCAACATCAAAAGTGGAGGAATCCAATGGCCAAGTACAAAAGGTCAACCCTACTACACATTCTCAGAAGGCAGAACTTGCCCAATGATCCCTCTGGTCTAAGTGAATTGGGTAACTGTGTTGCAATGTTGAACAATTAACGGTTTACATAAAATTTATCTCCAATGGAAAATTAAAACAAGCAATGAAACTTAAACGACGAAAATTCAACAGCTACATAATTTCTGTAATCATTAAATTGAAATCTTGCTCCTTTTGAAAAAGAAACACCCTATAATATAGCTAGATTGCCAAATATCTTCCAGTTAATTGGACATCTAATGAGTATATTAATCCTGAGCATTAAACCATCAATTACAATCAAATTAAAAAGGTAACTAGTACATTAATCCTTGAGTAAAGCATCAATCACATTGAACAACGTTACCAGCTCTCTCGCCCCCTTCTCCTGATCACTCTCTCTGAAGGGGTCTCCCGGAAATTGCCCACCCCTGCACCGAAACGGAAATGAGCCCGTTCCTATTAGCCAATCGGCGCTCGCCCCCTGTGTTCCCGCCTCTCTCCGGGCGCCACATCGGTCAGCCCCCATTGGTGGGTTACCGCGCGGGCTGCCATTGGCCGCAAACCGCCACGTCGCGCGCCTCGTTGTCTGGCAACGTGGGTAAGGCGCGTGAGTCCCAACGTGCGCGCCGGCGACGTTACGTCAGTCATTGGGACAATGGTCGGGTGGCCCTGGGAGACGGCGGGGATGGGCGGGGCTGGGCGGGGCCTCCCCTCTCCCCTCTCCCCTCTCCCCTCTCCCAGTCCCCTCCCCCTCCTCTCTCCCATCCCTCTTCCCACGCCTTAGATGGAGGCGACATCCGGGGCCTGAAAAGTGACCAATGAAGATTGTGAGGCAACTTTATTTATTTTAAAACCTATTATAAACAAATTGTTTTATTTAGCAGCGTGTGGCATAGCCGAGTCATTGGTGTACTGTTGGAAAATTGCAATTACAGAGGCAAAAAGAGAAAATGCTGGGCAACCTCAGCAGGTTTGACAGCATCTGTGGAGAGAGAAGGGAGCTAATGGGCACAATCTGTGGTAGGGAGTGGTCAATGCTGGGTGTTTCCCGACAGCTGACCCGCAAGAGTCACCAATATCTAATGTTAGTTATGATGTGGAGATGCCGTCGTTGGACTGGGGTGAGCACAGTAAGAAGTCTTACAACACCAGGTTAAAGTCCAACAGGTTTGTTTCAAACACGAGCTTTCGGAGCGCAGCTCCTTCCTCAGGTGAATGGTGAGGTATGTTCCAGAAACATTTATATAGACAAAGTCAGAGATGCTGGACAATGCTTGAAAACCGCACTGACCTCCTCAGAAGACAAACGCGGGACACCACTGACAGAGTACCCTTCGTCGTCCAGTACTTTCCTGGGGCGGAGAAACTACGACATCTTCTTCGCAGCCTTCAACACATCATCAATGAAGATGAACATCTTGCCAAGGTCATCCCCACACCCCCACTACTGGCCTTCAAACAACCGCGCAACCTCAAACAAACCATTGTTTGCAGCAAATTACCCAGCCTTCAGAACAGCGACCACAACACCACACAACCCTGCCAGGGCAATCTCTGCAAGACATACCAGATCATCGACTTGGATACCACCATTACACGTGGTAACACCACCCACCAGGTACGCGGCACATACTCGTGCGACTCGACCAATGTAGTCTACCTCTTACGCTGCAGGAAAGGATGTCCTGAAGCGTGGTACATTGGCGAGACCATGCAGACACTGCGACAACGAATGAACGGGCATCGTGCGACAATCACCAGGCAGGAATGTTCCCTTCCAGTCGGGGAACACTTCAGCAGTCAAGGGCATTCAGCCTCTGATCTCCGGGTAAGCGTTCTCCAAGGCGGTCTTCAGGACACGCGACAACGCAGAATTGCCGAGCAAAAACTTATAGCTAAGTTCCGCATGCATGAGTGCGGCCTCAACAGGGATCTTGGATTCATGCCGCATTACATCCACCCCCCACCATCTGGCCTGGACTTGCAAAATTCCACCAACTGTTCTGGCTTGAGACAATTCACACCTCTTTAACCTGTGATTATCCCTCTCCCTGGATCTGTAATGATTTGATTACCTGCAAATGCTCGCATTCCAAGCATTGTCCAGCATCTCTGACTTTGTCTATATAAATGTTTCTGGAACATACCTCTCCATTCACCTGAGGAAGGAGCTGTGCTCCAAAAGCTCGTGTTTGAAACAAACCTGTTGGACTTTAACCTGGTGTTGTAAGACTTCTTAATGTTAATTAGGCCACTTAATGGAGCCCCATGGGTTTCACGCTGCAAATGACTGTCCCGCCGACTGATTCGCTGGTCCCGCACTTGGCAGCTCCCTGCTAACGAGGGGGAGCAGCACTTAAACCTATCCTGCAGAGCAAACCCCGGACAGCATGCAGCCATGCCACCAAGGAGACCAGCTTGGCGATTCGGAGATGCCGACCTGGCCTGACTAATGGACACAGTGGAGTCAAGATGGGACACCCTGTTAGCCCGAGGGGGACGGCGGTTCAGCCACAGGTCAGCCAGTGCTGCTTGGAAGGCAGTGGCTAGGGCCATCAGTTCTGGGTGCGTAACGAGGAGGACCAGTACCCAGTGCTGCAACTGGGTTGCACAGCTGGGTTGGCACTGGTCCTGCCTGACAGCCTGGGGGTGGGGGAGGGATAGGGGGGGGGAAGGGATAGGGAGGAGGAAGAGGGCCTCCCCAACGATCCTGCGGCAGCCCTCCCAGCACAAAACTGCATCATACCCCAGCATACTCCACTCATGACTAGCGTTGGTGCCCACGCCTGAACCCATGAAGCCTGTGGCTCACAATGCGCCCTTTGTGTCTCTGCAGAAGAAGTTGGCCCACAACAGATGGGAGAGGGTGCAGACAGGTGGTGGGGTGCCAGATCTCAGGTTCTCAGGTGGCTGAGGACAGATCCGTCACCAATGTCGAGATTGGCCTGCACCACAGAAGTGAGGATCCACCGGCCCCCAAATGACCTGTGACATGTGAGTTCTTAATGCGAGCACGAGGATCCTTCCTTCCCACTGATCACATGTCAATATACAAGGCAAGAGAGTGATGATAACCTGCTGTGAGCCGAGCTCTTGTGCTCCTCCATCTATGCCATAATCGGACTGCTGTTTGCCTGCTGAGTGTGCATCACCTGCATATGGTATGTCTTGGAGCGGGGGGATGGCGGAGGGCAAAAGGATGGGGGAGGGGGTGACGCAGGTGGGCCCACAGTGTGGAATAACATGATGGGTTGGAGCTGCTCCCATTACGGTTATACACTATCCGGGAGGTAGCATGCCCGGCCTGCTGGCACTTGTACTAAACCAGGCATTTTCAAAGTGGGTGTCGCGACTCCTGGGCGAGTGTTGAGAGGGTCGTGGAGCCAGCCATCGCGGCGTTCCCGATCGCGGGAGTTGACGTGCAACAGCAGCAGCAGCTGGCTTTTAACAATGCCGGCTGCGAGCGGCTTTAAAATTGGCTAACAAAATGCAGGTGCACTGCGCATACGACCTGGGAATGTTAGGACCTGAACCTGGGTTCAAAGTGCGATCACGGCATGGCGGCGGCTGACTGTGTGGTGATCACAGTTGATGAACAAGGCTGTGACCTTGATCGGTTTTGCATCCCTAAACATTACTCAAATGATTTGGAGAGAGTATGTATTCCTCATGGTTTAATCATGGACAGAACTGAATGTTTGGCAAGGGATATAATGAAAGCCATGGAAAAACATCACATTGTCGTCCCCTGTGTACCGAAGGGTGGCTATAAATTTTTTGCTGACCTTTTAGACTACATTAAAGCATGGAATCGAAACAGTGACCAGTCAATCCAAATGACGGTGGACTTCATCCGCTTGAAGAATTACTGTAATGCTTAGTCAACTGGGAGAGAGTTTACGAACTGATGTACGAAATGCACGCTTACCTCTCTGGCTGATTCGTTTGCTGATGAAACTTGGACACTAACTATGTCTTATCTTGCAGACACCGTTTCAATTCTAAATGAGCTGAACCTCAAATTGCAAGGGAAGGGTGATGATTGCTTTCAGCACTGTGAAGAAATTGCAGTTTTCCAAAAGTCATTGAAAGTTTGGCAATTGCGAGTGCAAAGCCAAAATTACTACATGTTCCCCACACTGCTACAACACATCGAAGAAAACAGCATTAGTAAGGAAACTGTAAATGGACTGGCAAGCCTGAATCCAAATGAAGCTGACTGAACTTCTGTGCCTCACCTTTGATAGCACATTAAAAACACAGCACAAGTCAATGAAACTGTCAGCATTCAGTAGTAGCATCCCAGAGAAGTATCCGGAGCTGAATAAAACAAGCATTTTGTTGCTTTTGTCCTTCACAACAACGTACATGTGCGAGGTTGGATTTTCCCATCCTCACAAACATTAAGATGGCAGAAAGGAACCGGCCTGAATCCTGCACCCGATATGTGCATTCCCCTCTCCTCCTGCGAACCTGATTGGAGTGAGATCACGAGGACCAAGCAAGCTCACTTCTCACATTAAAGGTAAGAGAAAATAGTGGGTCGCGAATGTCAGCCGGCGTGGGTCGCGAAGGTCGGCCGGTTGGTAAAAATGGGTCCCCGGAAAGAAAGTTTGAAAAACACTGTACTAAACGGCAACTGCTCCATGGGGAGGCGGTTAGATCACGGGAGGCCATTTGATGGCGAAACCCAAGCAGACACGGGGAGAACATGCAAACTCCACACGGATAGTGACCCAGAGCCGGGATCGAACCTGGGACCTTGGCGCCGTGAGGCCGCAGTGCTAACTACTGTGCCACCGTGCTGCCCCATCTAAGCTATTCTAATAAAAAAGGGCCCACCCTTCATGTCTGCCTTCATATTTTTATATAAGCGACCTAGATAACTGTGGATAAACGAGGTTTAAAAACAAAACGGGACATAAATGAAATGAAAAAATGAAATGAAAATCGCTTATTGTCACAAGTAGGCTTCAATGAAGTTACTGTGAAAAGCCCCTAGTCGCCACATTCCAGTGCCTGTTCGGGGAGGCTGGTACGGGAATTGAACCGTGCTGCTGGCCTGCCTTGATCTGCTTTCAAAGCCAACGATTTAGCCCCAAACCAGCTCCTTTTCCCCCGGGCCTGCTGCTCGCAAACGGACATGCGCATTGACCTCAACAAGATAAACTTAAAGTGAAAGGATAAGGTGTGGAATTGAAGAATATTTTTTACAATCAGAAGGTGGTAAGTGTCTGGAACTCATTGCCTGAGAACTTTGGAGGTGATATAAACCTACAGGGCCAGAGATCAAATGCTGGAAGGAGGTGTTTTAAACTCAAACTGTTTTAGTTTGATGTTTTAAAAAAAATAATTTTTATTCAAGTTTTCTAATAACAATAACAAATTTTCCCCGCAAATTATAACATACATATCGTGCTTCCACACCGAACCTAGAGCAGAACTCACCCCCACCCCCAAAATAAATAGTAACAAATAGCAAATGGTTATACAAAAAAGAACAGAAAAAGAAAAGAACAGAACAAACTGAACAGCACAGTAGCATTGTGGATAGCACAATCGCTTCACAGCTCCAGGACCCCAGGTTCGATTCCGGCTTGGGTCACTGTCTGTGCGGAGTCTGCACATCCTCCCAGTGTGTGCGTGGGTTTCCTCCCACAGTCCAAAGATGTGCAGGTTAGGTGGATTGGCCATGATAAATTGCCCTTAGAGTCCAAAATTGCCCTTAGTGTTGGGTGGGGTTACTGGGTTATGGGGATAGGGTGGAGTTGTTGACCTTGGGTAGGGTGCTCTTTCCAAGAGCCGGTGCAGACTCGATGGGCTGAATGGCCTCCTTCTGCACTGTAAATTCTATGATAACCCGCCGCTGCAAAATCGAACCTCCCGACCATCCCCAAACACCCCCCCCCCCCCAACCAGGTTGCTGCAGAGACTGATCTCTCTCTACCCCTTTGCCAGGAAATAGAGAAGGGGCTGCTTAGTTTGATGTTTTTTTTAGGCAGGCGCCATATGTGCCATGGATCTTTATGTTTTTGTTTTTTTTTAAATTTACAGTACCCAATTTTTTTTTCCCAATTAAGGGGGAATTTAGCGTGGCCAATTCATCCTAACCTGTACATCTTTGGGTTGCGGGGGTGAAACCCACGCAGAGACAGGGAGAATATGCAAACTCCACATGGACAGTGACCCAGGGTCGATTTCAAACCCGGGTCCTCAGCGCCCCAGTCCCAGTGCTAACCACTGTGCCACGTGCCGCCCTTATGTTTACCAGGCGAGATCCTATGACCTGCATTACACTTATTAAAGCCTCCAAATCCTTTGCAGAATATGGGACCAATACTGCCCACTACCCTGACTGAAGTCCCGGCTCATTGTTGCCTCTTGACTTATATATTCTACACCTCTCATGCTAAAATCTAGGTTTCCTTTAGCTTTGTTGATGAGTTTATCAGTCTGTTCTGTGAATCTACAGCCTCAAATCCCTCCGTTTTCTCAGAGCACCGAGTCCAGTTCTATTCAAAGTACTATTCAAATTATTTTTAAAAAAAATCAAAGTGCACTTCCTGACATTGAAATCAGTCTGTCACGTTTTAGACCATTCCTCCATCCTATCAATCAATATTCCTAAGGTTTTCAGAAAGAAAAACAACTACATATTATATCTGAAAATGGACCACTTAATTTGATCAGAAAGGTTCCAACGGGACACTTTATCTTTTGAAATGTCATACACACAACATCCACTATGCTTTCTTTATCAACAAACTCCATTATTTTCTCAAGGAGCTGCATTATGCTCTACCTTGCATTATGGCCTCGAGGAGTTCAATAAGCTAATGATAGGCTGATTGGTCTATAGTTATCTGGTTTATTCCTTCTTTGTAACGGATATGTTCCATTAACAAATCTCCACTACTCTAACCTAATTTCCACATCAAAGGATGTCCATAAAATTTGCTCAGTACAAATTCTTTGTGTCTGCTGAGTTTTGAATTGTAAAACAGACATCAAAGAAACTAATTTTAAAATGAAATGTAACTTTCTCACAAATATGACTTTGTGATTCAGATAAGTGATTAGATTTTTTTTTCTTTTTTAAAAATAAATTTAGAATGCCCAATTCATTTTGCCCAATTAAGGGGCAATTTAGTGTGGCCAATCCACTTAGCCTGCACATCTTTGGGTTGTGGGGGCGAAACCCACGCAAGCACGGGGAGAATGTGCAAACTCCACAGACAGTGACCCAGAGCCGGGATCGAACCTGGGACCTCAGCGCCGTGAGGCAGCAGTGCTACGCACTGCGCCACCGTGCTGCCCAGTGATTACATTTTTAATCAGAACTCAAACTTTAACCCATCCCTTAAATGCCCTGTTAACCTCACTTATTGTCCAGTTTTGAACTTTAAAAAATTGTTTTTTTTTTTAAAGAGTACCCAATTATCTTTTCCAATTACGGGGCAATTTAGCATGGCCAATCCGCCTATCCTGCACATCTTTGCATGGGGAGAACGTGCAAACTCCACACGGTCAGTGACCCAGGGCCGGGATTCGAACCCAGATCCTCAGCTCCGGAGGCAGCAATGCTAACCACTGTGCCACCGTTCTGCCCTCAGTTTTGAACTTGGCACAATGTCGGACAGTGTACATAAAGCTGTACTTTACAAATACGCTGTTCCCAACATGACCTTTCATTATATACTCTGTTCCCAATGTGACCTCAAGAGTGTTTGATAAGATAATGTGGCGGGAGCTTTACTGTGGACCGAATCTGTACTGTGCCTGGCCTGGAAGTGTTTGATGGGACAGTGTAAAGGGAGCTTTGCACTGTATCTAGCCTTTGCTGTACCTGGTTTGGATGTATTTTATGGAACAATGTGGAGGAAGCGTTCGTCTATATCCAACCGGTGCTATACCTGGAATTGCTTGATGGGAACATTACTCTGTAGCTTTGAATGTTCTCCTGAAAGGCATCTGGAACTTTGGTGTAAACCTGGATATATACCATGTAAAAACTGATTTATACTGAAGTTACAGTGGCAGATTAAGAGAACCCCTGAGGAAATTCATAGTCTATATTGAATCCATACTGTATCAGACCTGTGCGGAGATTTACTCTGCATCTTGCTTATAATTCCGCCCTATGAGTGCTGGATGGAACAGGGTGATGGCAGCTTTCTTGTATATCCAACTCACCTTGGAATCATGTGGATTTGCTTGGTAAACTAGAGAAAATGTCCAGCACTGAAATTACTGACTGCGATGGTAGCAAAAAAGTGTCACTATACAATTTATGTAAAAAATGTCAGATACAATTTTAATATAAACCAAACAGAATCTGTCTTTCCAAAAACATAATTTCAAAACTATCTGAGGCCAACAGCAATGAGGCTGCTCAGCCTGGAAAGTGGCATCAGTGTTGGTCTGTCACGTTCCCAGAGTCCAAAGTTTGTGCGGTCTTCATCTTCTGCCTCAAAGGCATTGGGCTCTCCATCTCCTCCTCCTCCCTCCTCTTCTCCAGTCCCAGCTTTCATTTGTTTACAGGGCAGGTTGTGTAGCGCAAGATCTTGGTTATACGTTTTGCAGTGGTCACACGAGCACCTTTCAATGATCTGTTCCCACTCGTCTCCTACACATAAAACGAACTGATGTCATCATGAAACACATGGGTGTCAGATAATAGAGCCTCACATCTTATTGTTCATTCTCATTAACACCCCAAGTCTGGAACTCAGTGTGACTACAGGGGAAGGCAAGTCTAGGGAGGGGTGTGTGTTCAATTTGATATTCCACTCCATTTATTTGGATAAAATGCAAATCAACCCCAGTCACATGGTTTCCCACCCCACATAGAATTGGCTTGCTGGTCTGTCCGTATTTGTATCCCTGTTGCTTTCAGTGAAGGTGGCCCAGTATGTACGGTGTGACCAACCCCCTCCCCAATCCTGAGTGCCATCATGGACCATCCTAATGGACTAAAAGACCCAAAAGGAACTGTTTCTCAGGAATTTGAAAACCTGAAGCTTTATTGTAATACATTTTGTATTTTTGCACATATATGGCTTTATTTCTACAGGATGCATACTTTGCATTAAAAAAAATGCTCTTCCGAGACTTACCAATTCCTTTACCAAATATTTTGATCACAGACATGCCTAGCTTTGGAAATAAATGGGGCGGCACAGTGGTTAGCACTGCTGCTCACAGTGCTGAGGACCCGGATTCGAATCCTGGCCCTGGGTCACTGTCCGTGTGGAGTTTGCACATTCTTCCAGTGTCTGCCTGGGTTTCATCCCCACAACCCAAAGATGTGTAGATAGGTGGATTGGCCACGCTAAATTGTCCCTTAATTGGAAAATAAATAATTGGGTACTCTAAATTTTTTTTTTTTTTAAAGCTTTGGAAATAAATTGGTGAGATTTTGTATTATTGAGAATCCCAGATGAATGGCCAAGACCATGGTGCAAGCTTGAAAAAGGACCATGCAACAACTTAAGAAATAGTTGACACCAAGCTTGGTTTCAAATGCCACTGTAATCCCCCACCCCTACCTGCATATTAGACTACGTCTGGAACTCAGTGTGACTACAGGGAAAGGCAAGTCGAGGGAGGAGTGTGTTCAGTTTGATATTCCACTCCCTTTATTTACAAAATGCAAATTAACCCAAATCAGTAGGGATCGCCTAGTGGGGATCTACAATTGGCCTTGGGAAAAGTCAGCCACAGTTCCTCCAGTTTCTGAACCCTATCTGGTGACTCCTACTGGAAAGTGCAAACTTATTGCATCTGTGTGCAGGCAATATAGGACTTAGCTTTAATGGTGACCAAGATACAATTGTTGGCTGGTGGCCAGTATTTGGTTTTACAGCAGGATGTGTGGCCCCTTTAACAAGGCATTAGAAGAGCTGCCTGTGGAACAATGCCCTCGCCTTCTTCACTACTTCCAGAATAGAACAAGGGGGAACAAATTGGGAGAAAAAGTAGCAGGAACAATTAAATGGGCTTTCACATTAAAGCACAAAATGGAAAATTGTTTAAGGGAGGGGAACCCAGACTGGGATCCATGGGCCAACTGGGCCTTGGGTTCCTGGCCTTGCACACTTGGGCACCTGAACCCTTGCTGCATGTATCTTTCTCATTCATTAGACTGCCCTCTTTGAACACGGTCAGCCTGGAAATTTGGAAAGGGGTTCTTAGTGCCCTTGTCTAATTGGTATAAAGTCATATACAAATTGAGAATGTGAATTGAAATTTTACATATAGCCATGGAGTTGCACATTTATGCAGTCACAAAGTCAAAAAAGGTTAGATGTTGGGATATTCTGAATGAGATTAAAACCTGCACTGAGGTCGTAAGACACGGTGAAATTTGGATGTCTGCTCATCATCTTAATACAATCACAATGTTGCTGTCTGCTACGCAAAATAATTTCTAGTTTGTTTTACTGGTTGGTTAAGACAATTTTCAGTTGTGGATGGCTTTCTGGCCAAGGAGACTAATTTTGTGTTTGCCACAGAATGTGAGGGTTTGGGTTTGTGCCATGGTTGGGGAGGTTTACTAGACAGTTAACATTGACTCAAGCTTAGACCCATCCCTAAAAAGAATAAATGGACAGGTACAGACTTCCTTCCTTCCAGCTCACCCTGCCCCAATCAACACTTTGTTTCATTCTAGAAGCAAACTGAACATAAGGGGCGCGATTCTCCCATCCCCGCGAGATTCTCCCAGCCCCGTGCCGGGCCTGAGAATCGACACAACCGCGTCACGCTGCCCCGACGCCGCGCGCGATTCTCCGAGGTGCGGACAATCGGCGCCATTTGCGCCGGCACGTTTGATGCGGCGCCAGTCGCGGGCCGCTGTACGAGGCTGGGCCGTCGATTCTCCGGCCCGGATGGGCTGAGCGGCCGCGCGGAAAAGGCAGCGTCCCGCCGGCGCCGTCCACACCTGGTCGCTGCCGGTGGGAACTCTGCGTGAAGGGTCGGAGGGCAGCCTGTGAGGGGATTGGGGGGGGGAGGGGTGCTCCGTCCCCAGAGGGGGGCTCTGATGGGGTCTGGCCCGCGATCGGGGGCGACCAAACGGCCCCAGAACCCCCACGCCGTTGCGTCGGGAGTGGCGCGTTCCGTAAAGCCACCACGCATGCGCGGGTTGGCGCCGCCCCCAGTGCACGCCAGGAAGTGAGGCTGGAGCGGCGTGAACCGCTCCAGCACCGTGTTGGCACCCTATGGGAGCCAGAATCGCCAGTGCCTGCGCCCGATCGGAGAATCGCGCCCAAGTTTCTTTGTTGGATCAAGAATTCCTATCACAGGATCAGGAATTCTCACCATGTGTGAATATGTAGACGTTTCACATTGCACCCAAGCTGTCTGGGTCTGGTCTTGAAACGCTCAATGTTAACATGAAATATTTGTACACATCCATAATAAATTATACATCATGTCATTACGGCACAGAAGGAGGCCTTAAACATGAGCATCCTAATCCACAGGTACAAGCAATGATTTGCTTGTGAATGTGGCCTGAGCCATGGGACTGTGAAACATCTTATGACTAACTACAATTCAGCCTGTTTTACGAACATACCCTGACCATATTGACTTTGAACTAATACAGGGTCACACTAAATAAACTCTGATTTGCTTGTCACCAAGACAGTCTTCAGAGGAAATGGTTGTAATCATGAATCATAGAATCTACAGTGCAGAAGGGGGCCATTCGATCCATTGGGTTTGAACCGGCCCTTGGAAAAAGCACCCTTCTTAAGCCCACGCCTCCACCCTAACCCCGTTTTTGGAAACTAACGGTCAATTTAGCACGGCCAATCCACCTAACCTGCACATCTTTGGACTGTGGGAGGAAACCCACGCAGACACGGGGTGAATAGTGCAAATTCCACACAGTCACCCGAGGTTGGAATTGAACCCGGATCCTGGGGCTGTGAGGCAGATGTGTTAACCACTGTGCCACCCTATGTGACAAGATAAGTGATCAAACATCCAGTTATAATAAACAATTATCAGTAAATCTCATCATGCGACAGAAAGAAGCAGTAAAACAGGAAGAGAGTTTGTGCTGGCTAGCAGGAGGATTCATAACTACCATATAGTCTATATTATATTTTATGTATTTTAATATATATTCCCCAAAATACTTTTTACCACTAGCATTCTCTACTCCATTCTAGATACTGGGTTGTTGCTTACTCTGTCCTCAAAGGTATTTGCTCCCCTCTGGTAGAAGTCATTTATGCTAGAGTTTATGCCATAGAATTCCTACAGTACTGAAGGAGGCCATTCAGCCCATCGGATCTGCACCGACCCTCTGAAAGAGCACCCCACCCAGGCCCACTCCCCCACCCAATCCCTGTAACCCCATAACTCCACCTAACCTGCACATCTTTGGACTGTGGGAGGAAGCCGGAGCACCCGGAGGAAACCCACGCAGACAGTGACCCAAATCCGGCATTGAAGCAGAATCCTGGCGCTGAGGCAGCAGTGCTAACCACTGTGCTGCCCTGTACCAATCTCCTCCCACTACCTCACCTAACCCTATCAGTATATCCTTCTATTCCTCTTTCATTCATGTACATATCTTGTTTTGTTTGTAAAGGATCTATTTAAATAATCTAACTACATGTGGTTGCAAGTTCCACATTCTCACCACTGTACGAGTTAAAAAGAATATTTTTCTGAATTCCTTAACAATAAAGTGGATATTCGATCCTGAATATCAACAGGCAGTTAAACTGTAGATAGTATTAGTATCAGGGCAGAGCTTAATACTATGTACACTCATACAACACACCCACTTTCTAGCTGAGCTCATGGGTAGTGGTCAAGCACAGCAAGTCTGGTTAATTTTACACTTCCTTAACCCAGGTCTGCTGAGGCTAATCGAATGTCCCTACTCCAACCTGGCTAAGTTCATGGACTGGACTGAGTCTGTATAGCCCAGTATCTAACTGGGCATTTACTGACTGAACCACTGGAAGATCAACTGATGACTTTAAATCAGTAATCGAGACACATACAATACCCACTAAACCAACGCAGCTTAGACAAAAAACAGTTATCCCATTTCATTTTTGCATTGGCCAGTAATGCCATAATTTTTTAATCTAGCTTGAAACATAGATCCCACCCACATTTCAGAATAAGATTACTTGGACCCTGACTGTATTGGCATGGCTGGGTGCAATATGACTAAGCAAAGGAATGGCACAACACATTTACAGAGAGCCCCCACCCCAAATATAAAGCAGAGTTTAGACATAAACATTGTTTTGTTTGGTACCTGGGCTTTTCTCTTCTTTCACATCGAGCAATTGTTCAGTCCTTGTCCACATTCTTTGAGTCTCCTGAGTATCAGGCATCCTGATGGAAATACAATCTATCATCATTTGACACAAGTTATTTGGAGAAGACTTTGTTAACCTTTGTCTGGAGCGAGGCTTTCTGAAATTAAAAGCCCGTCAACACTAAAGGGTTCTCATTTACAGTGCCTATCAATCGGTGCCAGATTGGCACCAATTGTGATATCCATCAGCTTGATAACATTTCCTACGTCTATCAGATTGGCATCACTTATAACAGCTATCAGATTGGCACCATTTGCAATGCCTATCAGTCCGAGGCTGGCAGCTATCTGCAGCATCTTTTGTAGTATCAAACCGGAAGTCATTTGTGCTGCTTGCTGCTGACTCCCCCAATTTAACACAAGAAGTACTTCTCTAAATGTTTAATCACCTGCTTTGTATACAGATTACTGATAATGAGGAGGGAGGCACTGAACCTGAAACTGTTTCTGCAAACCAACTCATTTTAGCAGAACACTGTGTAAACATTTATTACCTAGTTAACTTGCATCTGTAGAGCCCTATTGATGTGGCCAAAATGTCCTGGAGTCTTTCACACATGTATGCCAAACCAAAGAAAGAGCTTTCCAATGCCAATGATTTGCCTGGGAATTCTGAACACCTCTCACCATTGTTTTGTAAAATCCTTTCATCTCTGTAGAACATACAGTGCAGAAGGAGGCCATTCAGCCCATCAAGTCTGCACCAACACACTTAAGCCCTCACTTCCACGCTATCCTCGTAACCCAGTAACCCCTCCTAACCTTTCTGTACATTAAGAGCAATTTAGAATGGCCAATCCACCTCATATGTACATCTTTGGACTGTGGAAGGAAACCGGAGCACCCGGAGGAAACCCACGCACACACGGGGAGAACATGCAGACTCCGCACAGACAGTGGTCCAGTGGACAATCAAACCTGAGACCCTGTCGCTGTGAAGCCACAGTGCTAACCACTTGTGCTATCGTGCTGCCCAATGAGTGAGAGGGGCAATGCTTTTTGACATAGTACAATGACTTTGAAGATCGGAATAGAAACATCAACGAGCAGTTTGGCTTTTGGAAACAGAATATTACAGTCAGGTGGTGGCCGTTGTGGTAATGTTAGTGGATTTGTAATTTGGACTAATTGGGGGATCTGACTCCGGGAAGTGGGGGGGGGGGGGGGGGGGGGGGTGCGCCCACGGTGGCCTGGCCCGCGATCTGGGCCCACCGATCCACGGGCGCACCTTCTGGGCAGCCCGACGCCGGAGTGTTCACGCCACTCCTTGGCGCCGGTACAGCCCGCCCCGCCGGATAGGGGAGAATCCCGCCCCTGATCTCAGTAATGGCGACCATGAAACTACTTGATTGGAGTAAAAACTCATCTGGTTCACTAATGTCCTTAGGGAAGGCAATAAAAAGTAAATTAAATAAATCAAATTTAAATACAATTCTCCCCCCCTCCCCCACTGTCCCAGTACCCTATCGTTGAGCCAGAAAGTCGAGGAAAGGTTGCCACCGCTTAAAGAACCCTTGCACCGATCCTCTCAGGGCGAATTTGACCTTCTCTAGCTTAATAAAACCCGCCATGTCATTGATCCAGGTCTCCACGCTTGGGGGCCTCTCGTCCTTCCATTGTAGCAAAATCCATCGCCGGGCTACTAGGGACGCAAAGGCCAGCACACCGGCCTCTTTCGCCTCCTGCACTCCCGGCTCTACCCCAACCCCAAAGATCGCGAGTCCCCAGCCTGGCTTGACCCTGGATCCCACCACCCTTGACACCGTCCCCGCCACCCCCTTCCAGAACTCCTCCAGTGCCGGGCATGCCCAGAACATATGGGCATGGTTCGCTGGACTCCCCGAGCACCTAACACACCTATCTTACCCCCAAAGAACCTACTCATCCTCGTCCCAGTCATGTGGGCCCTATGCAGCACCTTGAATTGAATGAGGCTAAGCCGCGCACACGAGGAGGAAGAATTTATCCTCTCCAGGGCATCAGCCCATGTCCCGTCTTCGATCTGTTCCCCCAGTTCCCCCTCCCACTTCGTTTTCAGCTCCTCTACTGATGCCTCTTCCACCTCCTGCATGAGCTTGTAGATATCGGATATCTTCCCCTCCCCGACCCAGACCCCCGAAAGCACCCTGTCACTCACCCCCCTCGCGGGGAGCGCAGGGAATCCCTCCACCTGCCGTCTAGCAAATGCCTTTACCTGCAGATATCTAAACATGTTTCCCGGAGGGAGCCCAAATTTCTCCTCCAACTCCCCCAGGCTCGCAAACCTTCCGTCGATAAACAAGTCCCTCAGCTGTCTAATGCCCGCTCTGTACCATCCCTGAAATCCCCCATCCATGTTCCCCGGGACGAACCTATAGTTTCCCCTTAACGGAGCCTCCATCGAGCCCCTCACTTCTCCCCTATTTCGCCTCCACTGCCCCCAAATCTTGAGGGTAGCCGCCACCACCGGACTCGTGGTATACCTCGTGAGAGGGAGCGGCCACGGTGCCGTTACCAGGGCCCCCAGGCTCGTATCCCCACAGGACGCTCTCTCCATCCGTTTCCATGCTGCCCCCTTCCCCTCCATCACCCACTTACGCACCATCGACACGTTGGCCGCCCAGTAGTACCCCGAGAGGTTGGGCAACGCCAGCCCCCCCCATCTCTACCCCGCTCCAAGAAGACCCTCTTCGCCCTCGGGGTGCCATGCGCCCAAACAAATCCCATGATGCTGCTGGTCACCCTTTTAAAAAAGGCCCTAGGGATAAAGATGGGCAAGCACTGGAAGAGGAACAAGAACCTCGGGAGAACCGTCATTTTGACGGACTGCACTCTGCCCGCCAGCGATAGCGGCACCATGTCCCACCTTTTAAATTCCTCCTCCATCTGTTCCACTAGTCTGGTGAAGTTAAGCTTATGGAGAGCCCCCCAACTCCTGGCCACCTGCACCCCCAGGTACCTGAAACTCTTCACTGCCCTCCTGAAAGGGAGCCTCCCAATTCCCTCCTCTTGATCTCCCGGGTGCACTACAAATACCTCGCTCTTTCCTAAATTTAGCTTATAGCCCGAGAAGCCCCCAAATTCCGCTAACAGCTCCATCACCCCCGGCATTCCCCCCTCTGGATCCGCCACATATAACAGCAGGTCGTCCGCATACAGCGATACCCGGTGCTCCTCCCCACCCCGCACCAGACCCCTCCATCTCCCTGACTCCCTCAACGCCATGGCCAGCGGCTCAATCGCCAGTGCAAAGAGCCTAAAGTACGCCGATCTCCTTCCATTTCTGACTACACTCGCCATCGGAGCCGCGTAAAGCAGCCTCACCCATTTGATGAATCCCTCCCCAAATCCAAACCTCTCCAGCACCTCCCACAGGTACCCCCACTATCAAACGCTTTCTCTGCGTCCAGCGCCACCACTATCTCCGCCTCCCCCTCCACTGCCGGCATCATGATAACATTGAGCAGTCTCCGCACATTCGTGTTGAGCTGCCGCCCCTTGACAAATCCTGTCTGATCTTCGTGAATTACCTCTGGCACACAATCCTCTATCCTGGTAGCCAGGATCTTTGCCAGCAATTTAGCGTCTACGTTAAGGAGCGAGATAGGCCTATATGATCCGCACTGCAAGGGGTCCTTATCCCGTTTTAGGATCAAAGAGATCAGTGCCCGCGACATCGTCGGGGGAAAAGCCCCCCCCTCCCATGCCTCATTGAAGGTTCGCACCACCAGGCCCGCATATTTTTTGTAAAATTCTGCCGGGAACCCGTCCGGCCCCGGGGCCTTACCTGACTGCATTTGTCCGATCCCCCTGACTAGCTCCTCCAACTCTATCGGCGCCCCCAGCCCCTCTACCAGCCTCTCTTGAACCCTTGGGAAACATAGCCTGTTCATGAAGCTCTCCATCCCCTCTCTCCCCCTCAGAGGTTCCGACCGGTTCAATCCCTCGTAAAAGTCCCTAAAGACCCCGTATACTTCTGTCCCCTTCTGCACTGCATTTCCACCCCCATCCTTCACTCCACCAATTTCCCTAGCCGCATCTCGCCTACGGAGCTGATGCGCCAACATCCTGCTCGCCTTCTCTCCATACTCATATACCGCGCCCTGCGCCCTCCTCCACTGTGTCTCCGCCTTTCTGGTGGTCAACAAGTCAAAATTGGCCTGCAAACTGCGCCGTTCTCCCAGCAACCCTCCTCCGGTGCCTCCGCATATCTCCTGTCCACCTCCAGGAGCTCTCCCACCAGTCTCACCCTCTCCTTCCTCTCCCTCCTTTCCCTGTGGGCCCGGATGGAGATCAGCTCCCCCCGGATCACTGCTTTCAGAGCCTCCCAGACCATCCCCACCTGGACCTCCCCCGTGTCGTTGGTATCAAGATACCCCTCAATACTTCCCCGGACCCTCCTACACACCTCCTCCTCTGCCAGCATCCCCACATCCAGGCGCCAGAGCGGGCGCTGGTCCCGCGCCTCTCCCATCTCCAGATCAACCCAGTGCGGGGCATGGTCCGAAATCGCTATGGCCGAGTACTCGGCATCCTGCACCCTCGGAATCAATCCCCTGCTCAGGACAAAAAAGTCTATCCGGGAATAAACCCTATGGACGTGAGAGAAAAAGGAATACTCCCGCGCTCTCGGCCTCCCAAACCTCCAGGGATCCACCCCTCCCATCTGGTCCATGTATCCCCTCAGCACTTTGGCCGCCGCCGGTCTCCTACCCGTCCTTGAACTGGACCGGTCCAGTGGGGGATCCAGCACTGTGTTAAAATCTCCCCCCATGATCAGGCCCCCTGCCTCCAGGTCCGGGATGCGGCCCAACAATCGCCTCATGAAGCCAGCATCATCCCAATTCGGGGCATATACGTTCACCAGCACCACCTTCTCTCCCTGCAGCCTACCCTTCGCCATGATATATCTGCCCACCTTGTCCGACACCACCTCAGCCGCCTCAAACGCCACCCTCTTCCCCACCAGAATCGCCACCCCCCGGTTCTTCGCGTCCAATCCTGAATGATAAACCTGCCCCACCCACCCCTTCCTCAGACGAACCTGGTCTGCCACCTTCAGGTGGGTCTCCTGGAGCATAGCCACGTCCGCCTTCAACCCCTTTAGATGAGAAAACACCCTGGTTCTCTTAACCGGCCCGTTCAGCCCCCTCAAGTTCCAGGTAATCAGCCGGATCAGAGGGCAACCCGCCCCCCTCCCCCGCCGACTAGCCGTAGCTTAGCAGATGTTCGCCCCAGGCCAGCACACCCCGCTCGACCCGTTCCCCATGGCGATAACGCCTCTCCTCTTCCCCCCTGGCCCCCATCGGCTCCTTCCTAGTCATTCCAGCAGCAACCCGGTATCCCCCCACCCCCCCCAGGCTAGGACCCCTCCTAGCCGCGATGCACCCTCCATGATACTTCCGTGAGTCAGCTGACTTCTGCTGACCCCGGCAGCTCCCGCCAAAACCTATCCCCTCCCGGCATGGGGGTCATCCCCCTCTTGCCACACCTCCTTGGCATTGCTGCAGCGCGGGAAAGAAGACCCGTAGAGGCCCCGCCCCCACTGCAAGCTCCGCCCCCACTGCAAGCTCCACCCCCCCCTGCCCCACAGCGCGGGAAACCAGATCCCCAAAATGATGCAGATCCCCAAAATCCAGTTTCACCTCAATCCCCAGCCCCGTACAGAAGAGAACATATAAAACACAAACCCCCAACACTCCCCACCTAACCCACAACCATGCCCAACAAACAAACCCACCCGTACACAGAGCAAACTGAAAACCAGCATACATAACACACATGTCATAGTTAAAAAAAGTTGAAACAGTTGGAACAAAACAGCCACAGCGGAAACAACGACGGCCAAAGTATGTCCCCAGGCCCTAGTTCAAGTCCAGCTTCTCCGCCTGTACAAAGGCCCACGCCTCCTCCGGGGACTCGAAGTAGTGGTGCCGGTCCTTGTATGTCACCCACAGGCGCGCAGGCTGCAGCATTCCAAACCTAACCTGCTTGGCATGAAGCACCGCCTTCGTCCGGTTGAACCCGGCCCGCCGCTTAGCCACCTCCGCACTCCAGTCCTGGTAGATCCTCACTACCGAATTCTCCCATTTACTGCTCCTCTCTTTCTTGGCCCAGCGCAGCACACACTCCCGGTCATTGAATCGGTGGAACCGCACCAGCACCGCCCTCGGGGGCTCACCTGCCTTGGGCCTCCTGGCCATCACTCTGTGCGCTCCCTCAAGCTCCAGGGGCAAATGGAAGGACCCCACTCCCATCAACGAGCTCAACATCATGGTCACATACGCCGGGAGATCCGACCCCTCCAGCCCCTCCGCCAGGCCCAGGATCCTCAGATTCTTTCGCCTCGTGCGAACGTCCAGCTCCTCCAAGCGGTCTTGCCACTTTTTGTGAAGTGCCTCGTGCAACTCCACTTTCCCCACGAGGACCACGGCCTCCTCCTCCCGCTCAGCGGCCTGCTGCTGCAACTCCCGAATAGACTCCTCCTGGGCCGCCTGGGTCCCAAGCAGCTTGTTCGTAGTTGCATTTATGGAGTCCAGCAGCTCAGCCTTCAGCTCAGCAAAACAACGTAGGAGCGAGGCCTGTTGCTCCTGCGCCCACTTCCACCAGTCCTCGGGTGTTGCGCCGGCCGCCATTTTATTTTCCTTCCCCCGTTTTTTTGGGGGAGTTGCTGCAGCCTTTTCCTTTGCCCCACTCCGGGTGAGCACCATATAGTGTGGGGCAAGTTCTTCCAGGCACCTTCCCCACCGGGATGCATAAAAACAGCGCCGTTTGGGCCCCTCGAAACGGCCCAAAAGTCCCTAAATAGCGGGAGCTGCCGAACATGCGGCTTAGCTCCGCATAGCCGCAACCGGAAGTCACCGGTCTAGCATATCTATGACCGCAGACCCACAGCAATGGGGTTGACTCTAGACTGTCCCTCTGAAAGGCCCAGCAAGCTACTTTGTCGAATCGAATCGCTGCTGAAAAGTTTTTTTTAAAAAATGGACTGACCACCCAGTATCGGAAATGACAAAGGCAAACCCTTCCCAAGTCCTCCTTATGAATTGGTAATTTGGGCAAAAACTGGGAGACTTCTCCCGCCGACTAGTCAAGCTACAACCTTCTCACTGAATAATATCACACAGCCAATGTTGCAGACTCCATTGTCATTTTTTCATGAGCATTGAAATCCCATCAGTGATGGCAGCGCAGTGGTACACAGTCAGAAGGGAGTTGCCCTTTGCGTCCTCAACATTGACTCCAGATCCAATGAAGACATGTGGCATTATGTCAAACATGTGCAAGAAAACCTTCTGCTGATTGCCGGGCCTTAAATGATGAGTCAGTACTTCTCCATGTTGAGCATCATTTTGATGAAGCACTTGGGGCAGCAAGGGCACAGAATATACTCTGATTGCAGAACGTGAGTACCTATCACTAGTCTGGCAACAGCACTACCAACTGAGCCTGCCGAGTCCTGAAGGGGACATATCTGCCAGGCTAGGCCTCCTGATGGTGGTGAGAGAACCAACAAGAAGGAAGGACCTGCTTGATCTCACCCTCACCAACATACCTGTTGCAGGTGCATCTGTTCATGACGGTAGTGGTTAAGAGTGACCACTACAGGGGCAGCACGGTGGCGCAGTGAGTAGCACTGCTGCCTCACGGCGCCGAGGTCCCAGGTTCGATCCCGGCTCTGGGTCACTGTCCGTGTGGAGTTTGCACATTCTCCCCGTGTTTGCGTGGGTTTCGCCCCCACAACCCAAAAAGGTGCAAGCTAGGTGGATTGGCCACTCTAAATTGCCCCTTAATTGGAAAAATGATTGGGTACACTAAATTTAAAAAAAAAAAAAAAAAGAGTGACCACTACATAGTCCTTATAGAGGCTCTCGTCATCACATCGAGGATCATCAAACTAAATGGGATAGATTCAGAATAGATCAGCAGCTCAAAACTGGTGTCCATGAGACACTGAGCCATCAACAGCAGCTAAAGAAAACTTTTTGTAACCACAATCTGTAACCCCAGCCTCACGCAATCATGACATCAAGTCAGAATGCTGGTTCAGGACAGCATGTCAGGAGCAACACCAGGCATACCTAAAAATGAGATGCCAACCTGGTGAAGCTACAACACAGGACTACATACAGGCCAAACAGCAGAAGCAACATGTTATATGCAGAGACAAGGAATCCTACAACCATCAGACCAGATCAAGGTCTGCACATCCAGTTGTCAATGGTGGTGGACAATTAAACAACTGACCAGAAGAGAGAGCTCCATAAACATCTATTTCCTCAATGATGGGGGAGCCCAAAATACAAACACATGAAATAGGAGCAGAAGTAAGCCATTTGACCTCTCCGACCTGCTTCACCATTCATTAAGATCATAGCTGTACTTCTAATTCTGCATTCCCATCTACCCTTGATAACCGTGGATTCCCTTGCCTAACAAGAATCTATCTACATCTGACTTTAAAATATTCAATGATCCCGCCTCCACCAGCTTCTGAGACAGAGTATTCCAAAGTTGGACAACCCTTTGAGAAAAAAATTCTCCTCATCTCTGGCTAAAAAGGCAATCTCAAATTCTAAAGCCCCAACTCTGGAGTCACCCACAAGAGAAAATACCTTTCCACAGCGACCTTGTCAAGACCGTTCAGGATCTTATATACTGGTTTAGCACTGGACTAAATTGTTGGCTTTGAAAGCAGACCAAGGCAAGCCAGCAGCATGGTTCAATTCCCGTACCAGCCTCCCCGAACAGGCGCCGGAATGTGGCGACTAGGGGCTTTTCACAGTAACTTCATTTGAAGCCTACTTGTGACAATAAGCAATTTTCAATTTTCATTTCATTTCATTTCATTTCATACTTCAATCAAGTCACTTCTCACTCTTCTAAACTTCAGTGGAAACAAGCCCAATCTGTCCAACCTATCCTCATAAGGCAGTCCGCTCGTTCCAGGTATCAATCTATTAATCTACTATTTATCAGCTTTAACAAAGAGTCATCCAGACTTGAAACGTTGGCTCCCTTCTCTCGCCACAGAATCTGTCAGACCTGCTGAGACTGTCCAGTATTTTCTGTTTTTGTTTCAGATTTCAGCATAATCTGATTTTAGCACTGCTGCCTCACAGCTCCAGGGACCCAGGTTCAATTCTGGCATCGGGTGACTGTCTGTGTGGGGGTTGTACTTTCTTCCCGTGTCTGCGTGGGTTTCTCTCGGATGCTCCGGTTTCCTCCCACAGTTCAAAATGTACAGATTAGGTGGATTGGCCATGCTAAATTGCCCCTTAGTGTCCAAAAGGTTGGGTGGGGTTACTGGGTTGTGGGGATAGGGTGGAGTTGTGGGCTTAAGTAGGTTGCTCTCTTCAAGGGCCAGTGCAGACTGGGTGGGCCAAATGGCCTCCTTCTGCACTGTAACGATTCTATGATTAAACCTTCACTGAACTGCCTCCAATGAATTTACATCCTTAAATAAGGAGACCAAAACTGCACACAGTATTTGGGGATGTAGTTTCACCAATGTCCCGTATAACTGAAGCATAAAATCCTTATTTTGTAATAATGAATAATATTCCATTAGCCTTCTTAATTACTTGCTGTACTTGAAAACTATTTGTGACTCATGCATGAGAACACCAGGATCTCTCTGCACCTCTGAATTCTGCAACTGATCTCTGTTTAAATAATACTCTGCTTTTTTATTCTTCCTGCCAAAGTGAAGAACTTCACATTTTTCCATATTATACTCCATCTGCCACATTTTTGTTCACTCACTCAAACTATCCATATCCACTTCCTTATGTCTCCTTCACAACATACTTCCCTACCTATCTTTTAATTATCTGCCAATTTAGCTAATGTGCCTTGGGTCCCTTCACCAAAGTTGATATAAGTTGTAAAATGTTGAGGCCCCAGGACAGACCCATGCGGGACTCTGCACATTACTGTCAAAAAGAAAAAGAACCATTTATACTTACTCCGACTTCTGCCAGCCAGCCAATCTTTTCTCCATGCTATTATGTTACCCCCCACCCCATCACCTTTCATTTTCTGAAATAAACTTTGACGTGGCACCTTATCAAAGGCCTTTTGGAAATCCAGCAGCACTCCAGAAGCTTGACACCATCTAGGACAAAGCAGCCCATTTGTTCGGCACTCTAACCACCACTGTCAACATTTACTCCCTCCTCCACCGCCACACAGTAGCAGCAATCTATACCATCTCTAAGATGAAGTGCAACAGCCCACCATGTCTCCTTTGACAGGGCCTTCCAAATCTGCAACCACTACCACCTAGAACAAGGACAGCTGGCGCATGGGAAAACCACCACCTGCAAGTTCCCTTCCAAGACATCCACCATCCTGACCAGGAACTATCTTGCCTTTGCTTCGATGTAATTGGGCCTAAAACCTGGAGTTCCTTTCCTAACAGCACTGTAGATATCCCTACACCAGATTGCAGCGGTTCAAGGAAGTGCTCACCATCACCACTTCAAGGGCAATTACAGATGGACAACAAACGCTGGTTTTGCCAGCCACACTTGGATCTCATAAAAGAATAAAAGGATTGCAACAAACAGCACTGAAGAAAGGAGGTTCTGCCCCAGCTCTGTAGGGAAGAACACAAAGGGGTTATTCTGTATAAATTAAGATTAATCATTAAATTGGGGTAGCATTGCATGCTCTTTGTTTTGTATTGTTATGCTACTCTAAGTTCTACCAGTTAAACTAAATGGCTTATTTTACCGATTGCTCTGTACGTTTCATATTGCAAGAAAGTAAGACCGCTAACAATTTAAAGGATTACAGTGAAAAACATATCAAGTATCTAGCCCATAGGGCAGCACGGTGGCACAGTGGTTAGCATTGCTGCCTACGGCGCTGAGGACCCGGGTTCGAATCCCGACCCTGGATCACTGTCCGGAGTTTGCACATTCTCCCTGTGTCTGCGTGGGTTACACCCCCACAACCCAAAGATGTGCAGGGTAGGTGGATTGGCCACGCTAAATTGCCCCTTAATTGGAAAAAATAAATGGGTACTCTAAATTTTTTTTAAAAAAGTATCTAGCCCATATCTGATACTGTTGTTATAATTTTCAGGCTGGTGCTATCATGCAAGTTCACGAAAAGCAGTGCTGTAACAACAAAATACTCTGACCACTTAGGGGAGTGACTGACTCCACCGGAATCCAGAAAGGTATCCACACCAGACCCGAATCTGTAACTGAGACTCGGGACAACACTGGGTGGTGCCAACATTTGTTCGCTCGTTATCGCCACAGCCTTCGTAGGGCCATTGGCATCACGTATATTCTTCTCTGGCGTTCATCAGTCTTCCTTCGGTCCACACCTCAATGTTATTCACCACCCGATTGGTGTCATAGCCCACTTTACATTTCAGGGGATTTGAACATAGAACATAGAGAAATGCAGCACAGAACAGGCCTTTCGGGCCACAATGTTGTGCCGAACTTTTGTCCTAGTTTAATCATAGTGTCCAAAATTCTATGATAATCTAAGGGCAATTTATCATGGCCAATCCACCCAACCTGCACATCTTTGGACCGTGGGAGGAAACCGGAGGACCCGGAGGAAACCCACGCACACACGGGGAGGATGTGCAGACTCCACATAGACAGTGACCCAAGCCGGAATCGAACCTTGGACCCTGGAGCTGTGAAGCAATTGTGCTATCCACAATGCTACCGTGCTGCCCTTAAGAACAAATTAATCTACACTCCATTATTCTACCATAATCCATGTACCTATCCAATAGCCGCATGAAGGTCCCTAATGTTTCCGACTCAACAACTTCCACAGGCAGTGCATTCCATGAGAAATGCAGCACAGAACAGGCCTTTCGGGCCGCAATGTTGTGCCGAACTTTTGTCCTAGTTTAATCATAGTGTCCAAAATTCTATGATAATCTAAGGGCAATTTATCATGGCCAATCCACCCAACCTGCACATCTTTGGACCGTGGGAGGAAACCGGAGGACCCGGAGGAAACCCACGCACACACGGGGAGGATGTGCAGACTCCACATAGACAGTGACCCAAGCCGGAATCGAACCTTGGACCCTGGAGCTGTGAAGCAATTGTGCTATCCACAATGCTACCGTGCTGCCCTTAAGAACAAATTAATCTACACTCCATTATTCTACCATAATCCATGTACCTATCCAATAGCCGCATGAAGGTCCCTAATGTTTCCGACTCAACAACTTCCACAGGCAGTGCATTCCATGCCCCCGCTACTCTCTGGGTAATGAATCTAACTCTGACATCCCCTCCTATATCTTCCACCATTCACCTTAAATTTGAATCTGAACTCAGCCAGAAATTTACTGTCGGATTCTAAGTGGCTCATGAAGAAAAATACCAGCAAAAAGCCTAATTTTTTCTTAACTGGAACTTTTTATTCTAAGGTGTTCTTACCAGTCTTTCCTGACAACTTTGACACGGCTCTTTCCATAAGTTGGCTGCGATCTGAGAGAGATTCCTGAAGATTCAGTACTGTGAACATCATCAGTGCCATCACGAATCTCTTTCCCAACCAAGAGCTGGTTCTTTTTCCAAAATCCTATTTTAGAACTTCCCGTGACATTGCTATTGATGGGAATGTTTCGGCAGGATTTCTGAGCCTCGTAGATAAATTTCTCAGAGCTGATGACTGAGGTGGAGGAGCTCCTTGAGTCACACACGCAGGCCTGGGGGAGGTTGACAGTGGTATCTTTAAATGTTATGGACAGTCCAGCATAAATGATGTGAATAAGTTCTTCCCAGAGCTTGAAGACATGGTTGGGGTGCTTGTCTTGGAGCTGGAGGTAGAAGGTGCTTCGATTTGCCAGGACAAGCTTCAAACATCGATTGACCTTTTCATGGACACTCAACCTGACGAGCTTCATAGGAAGCATCCTTTCAAAGAAAACAAATAACAAGGTACTCTTTCTGAAATCCTCCTTCTGATATTTTGTTTTGCCAACACTAACAGACAGGCCAAATCCCATATTGCTGCACATTGGAAATGGCAGGAGAGATAATGAACTCTGGTGCATTTGGAAGCACCTTGAGGATGTATCATAGTATCATAGAATTCATAGAATTTACAGTGCAGAAGGAGGCCATTCAGCCCATCGAATCTGCACCGGCTCTTGGAAAGAGCATGCTACCCAAGGTCAACAACTCCACCCTATCCCAATAACCCAGTAACCCCACACAACACTAAGGGCAATTTTGGACACTAAGGGCAATTTATCATGGCCAATCCACCTAACCCGCACATCTTTGGACTGTGGGAGGAAACCGGAGCACCCGGAGGAAACCCACGCACACACGGGGAGGATGTGCAGACTCCGCACGACAGTGACCCAAGCCGGAATCGAACCTGGGACCCTGGAGCTGTGAAGCGATTGTGCTATCCACAATGCTACCGTGCTGCCAGTTAATTTTATTTGTTACCGTGCTACCAAGTCTTGAGTTAATTTTTGGGCTATCCAAGAAATCCTGCTCAACAGTCCCTTAATCAGCCCGCCGAGAACAGTAAAAGTCCCAGTACAGAACAATTTAACTGTGTGGGATTACAATTACACGGTGTCCTGTATGTTCCTTACTCAATTTGGTGAATACAGTACTCTGTGCAGATATGAACCATGTGAATTAGCAAGGTTTCATTTTATAGAAACAAATAAAAAAGAAATCAAGGGACTTTTTCTTCTGCCTATCCAGGTCTCTGGCTTGGTGCCATGTCAAAATTTCAGTGACTATGCAAGACAGGGGCTCCTGTTGTGTCGTACAGACGTGGCTGCTGTCTCTGTTGCTTAAATTGCTCCGTCCTCAGATTGTGGGATAGCATCAACAGTTGGTTCAAGCGGCAAGCTAAAGTTCATCACTGTAATGGTGCCTGGAGATTTGAATTCCCCATATTTCTTAGATCAAGAGATACATGCCAAGAATGCACATGGGTTCGGTGTCCCTCATTTCCACTGTTTTAATGGAAGAGTTGACCCCATGAAAAGTAAGGTGGAAATCTGGCACTGTTTCCCCACCGCCCCTCAAAAGACTGTCACGGGTGGGGAGATCAATTTAAAATTTAGAAAACTGAAATTGATAGCATTTTGATGGGAAGGGATATTGAGGGTTGCAGAACCAAGGTGTGTAAATGGGATTGAGGTGCAGCGCAGTCATAGCATTTACAGTGCAGATGGAGGCCATTCGGCCCATCGAGTCTGAACCGGCCCTTGGAAAGAGCACCCTACAGTAAGCCCACACCTCCACCCTATCCCAGTAACCACACCTAACCTTTTTTTTTGGATACTAAGGGCAATTTAGCATAACTAATCCACCTAACCTGCACATCTTTGGACCGTGGGAGGAAACCGGAGCAGCCGGAGGAAACCCACGCAGACATGGGGAGAACATGCAGACTCCCCACAGACAGTGACCCAAGGCAGGAATTGAACCTGGGACTCTGGAGCTGTGAAGCAACTGTGCTAACCATTGTGCTACCGTGCTGCCCAGCCCACACAGACACAGGAAGAACGTGCAGACTCTGCACAGTGACCCAAGCCAGGAATCGAACTGTGAAGCAACAGTGCTAACCACTGTGCTACCATGTCACAATCTAATTGAATGGTGCAACAGGCTCCAGAGACTGAATGCCTACTCCTTTTCCTATGTTTCTTTGCATCAGCAAGCTAATGCTCATTTAGTATAGACAAACAAGAGCACTCAGCATTCAGCACTCATGTTGGCAACAGTAATTTCTAGATTCCAACCTTTGCTAAACACATGAACACTATCACACTCAAAATTTTCCAGCAAAGGTTAGCAATTAGAAGGACGAGTCCTAGAGTTTTACAGCAGGGAAAGGCCCTTTGATCCATCGTGTCCGCGCCGGCCATCAAGCACCTATTTACTCTAGTCCCATTTTCCAGCACGTGGCCTGTAGCCTTCTATGCTATAGCATTTCAAGTCCTCACCTAAATACTGATTAAAAGATTAAAAGCTTCCGCCACTTTCAGGCATGCGTTCCAGATTCCCAACACCCTTTGGGTGAAAAGCATTTTCCTCACATCTATAAACTCCTGCCTATTACCTTAAATCTGTGCCGTCTCGTTTTTGACCCCTCCACAAAGGGGAAAAGCTCCTTCCTATCCACCCTATCTATGCCCCTCATGATTTTATACACCTTAATCAGGTCCCCAACCTCAGCCTTCTAAGGAAAACATCTCCAGCCCATTCAGTCTCTCTTGATAGCTGGAACACTCCAGCCTGGGCAACATCCTGCTGAATCTCCTCTGCACCCTCTCGAGTGCAATCACTTCCTTCCAATACTGTGGTGACCATAACTGCACACAGTAGTCCAACTGTGGCATAACCAGCCTTTTACACAACTCCATCATAACCGTCCCTCCCTGCTCTTATATACTATGCCTCTAGGGCAGCACGGTGGCGCAGTGGTTAGCAGTGTTGCCTCACAGTGTCAAGGACACGGGTTCAATACCGGCCCCTATTCACTGTCTGTGTGGAGTTTGTACATTCTCCCCGTGACTGCGTGGGTCTCATCCCCATAACCCAAAAAGATGTGCAGGGTAGATTAATTGGCCACGCTAAATTGACCCTCAATTTGAAAAAAAGAATTGGGCACTCTAAATTTATTTAATAAAAAATATTCTATGCCTTGGTTAATAAAGGTAAATATCCTACATGCCTTCTTAACCACCTTATCTACCTGTCCTGCTGTCTTCAGGTATCTATGGACATGCACATCAAGGTCGCTCTGAACCTCTGTACTTTCTGGGGTTCTACCATTCATTGTTAGTCCTCCCAAAATACATTACATCACACTTTTCAGGGTTAAATTCCATTTGCCACTGTTCTCCCAATCTAACCAGTGTGTCTATATCATGTTGTACTTTAAGGCTTTCTTCCTCACTATTTATCACACCACCAATTTGTGTGTCACCTTCAAACTTACTGATCATACCTCCTACATTCCGGTCCAGATTATTCTTGTATACTAAACAGCAAGAGACCCATCACTGATTCCTGCAGAACACCACAGGAAACAGGCTTCCGGTCATAAAAACAACACTTGCAATCACCTTCCCTCCAACTTTGATAAAGAGTCATCCAGACTCAAAACATTAGCTTCCTTCTCTCTCCACAGATGCTGTCAGACTCGCTGCAATTGTCCAGTATTTTCTGTTTTTGCCTTGACCATCACCCTCTGCTTCCTGCCACCTAAGCCAATTTTGGTTCCAATTTGGCAAATCGTGTAAATCCCACTGGCCCATGGGCCCTGACCTTCTTGACCAGTCTCCCATGTGAAACTTTGCCAAAAGTCTTACTGATGGCCATGTGGACCATGTCAACTGCACGACTCTCACCTACATACCTAGTCACCTCCTGGAAAAATTCAACCCAATTTGTAAAACATGATCTCCCTTTGACAAAATCATGCTGTCTATATTTCATTGATCCTTACCTCACCAATTGGTGATTAATTCTGTCCCTCAGAGATTTTTCCAATAGTTTCCCAACCACTGGAGTTAGCCTCACTGGCCTGTGATTTCCTGGTTTCTCCCTACCTCCCTTCATTGAAAACTGACACCACATTAGTTGTCCTCCAGTCCTCTGGAACCTGTCCTGTGGCCAGAGAGCAATTGAAAATTGTTAGAGCCTCTGCAATCTCGCCCCTTCCCTCCCACAATAGCCTGGTATACTTCTCATCTGACTTTTTTTTAAAAGGGCAATTTATCATTGCCAATCCACCTAACCTGCACGTCTTTGGACTGTGGGAGGAAACCGGAGCACCCGGAGGAAACCCACGCACACACGGGGAGAACGTGCAGACTCCGCACATGCAGTGATCCTGCAGCGAATCGAACCTGGGACCCTGCTTCTCGTCTGACGTGGGGATTTATTCACTTTTAAGTCTGCTAAAACTGTGAATACCATCTCAATATTAATTGGTTCAAGTACATCACAGTCCCCTCCCTGATTTCTATACCTACATCTTCCTTCTCCATGGTGAACACAGCTGCAAAGTACTCATTTGAAACATCCCCTACGTCTTATGGCTCCACACACAGATTGCCATGTTGGTTCCTAAAGGGTCCCTTTTCCTTGGTCACTCTCTTGCCTTTAATATACTTATAAAAATACCTATAAGACACCTTTGGATTTTCCTTTATTTACCCACCAGTATTTTTTCATGCCCCCTCTCCACTCTCCTAATTTATTTTTTAAGTAACCTCTTGCACTTTCCCTACTCCTCTAGGACTGCCTCTGTTTTGATTCCTGACTGATGTTACTTTGCTCCTCCCCACCCCATAGCGTAGGAGCACTGAGCCTAATTGGAACACTATATTTCTAGGAGCATCCGGGCTTTAACCGTGCTAATCCACACAGCTCAGTTTTGCACTGAGTACTCCATTCACCAGTTGACTTATCAGAGATTAGTTTGGGAATACCATCTGTATCGCTGTCACCTGGTTATCTTCATGTATCCTTCTTCTCCCTCTTTCCCTTTGGATTCACTATCTCTGCTGGCAATGATCAAGATATTTGGGAGGGGTAGGAATGGAACGGAGGCTGTTATTCCCAGGGTCAGCAGAGTTGGGATGTTATGGATGTCCACAAGGTTTCCTCGTCTGGTCACCTGAATTTGAACCAAATTTTAAATTGTCAAAATGCCATCTTTCTGTCAGGACATCCCCCCCCAGGCTTTACTTGCTGTATCAAGCAGTAGAGTGAGACACCAGTGCCGCTTCACAATGCTGCTTGTAACCAGCGTCAACCGAATGTCAGTGAAACGGCACAACAGAAATTGCTTCACTCGTGAAGGAACAAAGAACTTGCGATAACTTACAGAGTTCCTATTCTGTGTCAATGATCTGAATTCAACCAACGGTAAGACCGTTACACAATCATTGTCACTGTGATTCTAACTGGCTCACAGCAAGATCACATGACCTTGTTTAGGAGAATACGCTTGTGGACTTTTCAACTGTGGAAGTCTTTACACTTGAGCACAAGAAAGAGGGAGGATGAACAAAGGAGTTATGGAGAACAGATGAATAAAGAAACAACATTGTGAGAAAGTATGACAGAGTAATGCGGGGGGGGGGGGGGGGGGGAGAGAGACAGGAAGAGGCAGGAATAGGACACCTAAATTGTGCTTTTATTTTTGTCCATGAGCAACACAATGAGAGATTATCTAGACATGGATTTTTAAAACAATCTAAATCGCAATCAACATCTACACTCTACTGGGTTTTCAAATCACTTGACTGGGGCACTTGTATGTGATCATAGCTTCCCTGTTACCTAACTGGTTAAACTGATGCAACTGATCTATCCAAAGCCGGCAGTCCCATGACGCTGGTGTAAGTCCTGAAATATATGCTTGTTAGGTGAATTGGACATTCTGAATTCTCCCTCTCTGTGCTCCAACAGGCGCAGTAGTGTGGCGACTGGGGGAATTTTCACAGCAACTTCATTGCTGTGTCCATGTAAGCCTACTTGTGACAATAATAAAGATTATTATTAATGTGGACAGTCAGTTTTTCAGGAACAAGAGGGCGAGGAAACTGTAAGGGAAGTTCAAGGGTCAGCCAGTTTTAGTCAGAAAGGCAAGAGCAGAAGAAGAAGCTCCATGTAGCCAAAATGCTGCTATTAACACTTGAGGAGCGGTGTTGGCAGGCTCCAGGTAGTGAGGTCTTGGGGAAGCCCTGGAGAGCTGAAAAGGTCGGTGACCCGGTGCTGCAGGCTTTTAAGGGTTGGGGGTGGGTGAAAGGTAACCCATTGAAGCAGTGGTGTTCTGCTTGAATTGCTGGATTTGTGTCCCGTGAGTCGGTGCTGGAGTGCAGACTCGGGAATCTGGGAGAACGGGGTCTGGGAAGACGAGATTAAAACCCTGGGAGGTGAGCAGCTCTTAAGACTGTCCGAGTCAGAGGAAATTCTGAGGCTAGGTCTTCGAAAGGGAAGAATGAAGATTTGCCATTCCTCCTGAGGGAAACCGAGCTGACGAGATTGCGCAACACAAAGTGAACACTGACATCTGGGTGGGCTGCTGGGAAATCTGTGGAATCTGACTTGGTCGCATCTGCCATTTATTATGCAGTTTGGTGTTTGACCAACATGCTTGTTTTTTCAAATTTACCTTGTGTTAATTCTCAATGTTACGAGTATAAGATAGATATTGTCATTTGTTTTTCTTTTCCAAATTTGTATAGTAAAGTTTACTTTGTTTTTTCAAAAACTGGAATCTTGTAGTTCTATTCTCTTCACGAATATCTTGGATCTCCAATTGTGTCAACTTTAAACAAAAAGTGACTGGTCTCAAAGCAGATAAAGTTTGAGGGATCTGGTACAGCATCGTAACAATTGATTCTGATGTCTGTATTTTGACCATGGAAGACAGCTTTGTGATGTCATGGGGAGAAGCTGCTGTGGCCTCGAGGCATTTGCTATGACATCATAAAAATAGGCTGTGAATTACCTGTACTATCTTGCAGATAAAGTGTAATCCCTGGTGCTTTATTAAGCAAGGTAAGATGTAGCACTGCTGCCTCACAGCGCCGAGGAGCCTGGTTCGATCCCTGACCTGGGTCACTGTCTGTGTGGAGTTTGCACCTTCTCCCCGTGTCTACATGGAGCTCACCCCACAACTCAAAGATGTGCAGAGTTGGTGGATATGTTAGGCTAAATTGCCCCTTAATCGGAAAAGAAGAATTGGGTACTCTAAACTTATTTTAAAAAAGCAAGGTAAGATGTAAAATTAAACTTTAAGATCTGTTGGGGCTATAATAGAGTGCATGTTGGATTAATATAATCATCTGAAGGGCATTGAGTTCATATAAAGTATTGTATTTGATAGAAATGTAAGTTTGATTTGTATGGGATGAAACATTATTAGGGCGGGATTCTCTGGCCTCCCAGCTGCGTGTTTCCTGGTGGGGCATCATTCCCTGGCATCAGGAATCTCTGCTCCGGCCGCTGTCAATGGGATTTCCCATTGAAGCCATCCCACACCGCTGGGAAACCCGTCGGTGGGGTTGCGCTGCGGGGTGGGGGGGGGGCAGAGAATCCCGCCACCAGCAAACAGCCGGAGAATTCCAGCCATTCTCCTGCTCTGGCCCTGGGGAATTATGTGTAGTATAGGGTATCTGGCATAGCAAGGGTTTTTGGTTTTTTTGGAAATGTTTTTTATTGAGTTTTCATATTTTATATCCAAACATATTACAAATTATTAGAAAAAAAAACACTCAAAAATTAACATGTATATTTACAGGTAAGCATCTTCATAATAACAACTGTGGCCGCCCCCTTTAACCGGCATACATATTTTACATTCCCCAATATGGCCGAGGCACATGTTTATAGGCATTTATTTACTATTTGGTTTTGGGCCTTAGCTTGCCATCAGACTGCCGCTTGCGGCTTTGTCCTTTTTTTTTCTTGGAATAATTTTTATTCAAGTTTTCAGCAACAAATTTGATCACAACAGAGAAAAACAGTAACCCCTCCCCTCCAATACAAAAACAATAAATTAACAAGAAAAATAAATAAGCGTAAAACCATGAGAACAAACCCCCATAACGAACCGGTAGCCCCCCCCCGGCTACCTTCCCCCGATTCCCGTCCATTTTTCCCTGATTCTTGGCCACCCGACTATTCTTCCTCTTGTTCGTTGGCCACCAACAGATCCCGGAACAATTGCATGAATGGCTCCCACGTTCTGTGGAAGCCGTCGTCTGACCCTCGGATGGCAAATTTTATTTTCTCCATTTGGGGAGATTCCGAGAGGTCGGACAGCCAGTCTGCAGCTCTGGGTGGTGTTGCTGACCGCCAGCCAAACAGGATTCTACGGCGGGCGATCAGGGAGGCAAAGGCAAGGGCGTCCGCCCTCCTCCCCAGGAATAGATCTGGCTGGTCTGAAACCCCGAAGACCGCCACTATCGGGCATGGCTCCACCCTCACCACTTTGGACATAGCCTCGAAGAAGGCTGTCCAGTACTCCACAAGTCTGGGGCAAGACCAGAACATGTGGGCGTGGTTGGCCGGGCCTCTTTGGCACCGTTCACATCTGTCCTCCATCTCCGGGAAGAACCTACTCATACGGTTTCTTGTTAAGTGGGCTCTATGTACCACTTTTAGTTGCGTCAGGCTGAGCCTTGCGCACGTGGAGGTGGAGTTGACCCTATGCAGTGCTTCACTCCAGAGTCCCCACCCTATCTCAATCCCCAGGTCATCCTCCCATTTCTTTCTTGTTGCGTCCAGTACGGTGTAGTCCCTTTCTACCAGTCGGTCATACATGTCGCTACAGTTCCCTTTCTCTAGGATACTTGCGTCCAGTAGGTCTTCCAGTAGTGTCTGTTGTGGAGGTTGTGGGTATGTCCTTGTCTCCTTTCGTAAGAAGTTTTTGAGCTGCAGGTACCATAGCTCGTTCCCCCTGGCTAGCCGAAATTTCTCTGTCAGTTTGTCCAGTGTTGCGATCCTGCCGTCCGTGTATAGGTCCCTGACTGTCAGTGTCCCTCCGTCCTGCCTCCACCTTTTGAAGGCGGCGTCAGTCAGTGCTGGTGTGAACCTATGGTTGTTGCAGATGGGAGCCTTGTCCGACATTTTGGTCAGGCCAAATTGCTGCCGCAGTTGGTTCCAGGATTGGAGGGTGGCTGTCACCACTGGGTTGCTGGAGTGTTTTTTGGGTGGGGATGGGAGTGCTGCCGTGGCGAGGGCCCGGAGGGAGGTCCCCATGCAGGAGGCCTCCTCTGCACGCACCCACTCGGCTTCTGGCTCCTGGATCCATCCCCTTACTCGCTCGGCTTTTGCCGCCCAGTGGTAGAATTGTAGGTTCGGGAGGGCTAGCAAGGGTTAATATAGGACTGGGGAATGGTACAGTGTGATGTAAAGAGGCACATGACCTGGGATTGGAGTCCGTTGTCGGCTAGACTGTGACCTGTGTCGAAGTTAGTTTGTTGCTTGGGCTATACCCTGTATATATACATAGTTATGTGGTATCAATAGATAGTTAATGTTCAACCATACATGAATCAGAACCTCTTCATGAGATGTACTGAACGTGAAGACGGCCAATGGAAAAACCCAGAACCTCTGAGAAGCTGGAGCAGAAATTCAAAAGCTGGTGAATGAAAGGAGCTGCATTCAGACCTGACTGAAAATACCTGGAGTGAAGGTACAAAGGGATTGCACATTCTCCCCATGTCTGCGTGGGTTTCGCCCCCACAACACAAAGATGTGCAGACCAGGTGGATTGGCCAAGTTAAATTGCCCCTTAGTTGGAAGAAATGAATTGGGTACTCTAAATTTATTTTTAAAAAAAGAAGGTACAAAGGGAGAGTTCCTGAAAGAAGCTCCATTGCAGAATTGGGACAAAGGCAGAAGAAAAATTCCACTGTGCAGCTGAGGACTTCTCAAGATCTCGTGGATCAATGTCGGTGGAGCGTAAAGTCGCAGGGATATATAAACAAATGAGTCCTAAGCCAGGACTGGTTTAAAAACCTGTGGTGCTGTAAAAAAAGAGTCCGAGCAGCCTGTTCCCGAGAGCACCACAGCCCAGCCAGGTTCTGAGTCGTTGCCTTTCCACATGGTAGCCGAGCTTGTTTTAGGAAAAAGACAAAAACAAATTGGAAGTTTTAGAAACCTCAGCAAAAGCCAGGAATTGAATATAAAACGCCCGCGAATCCTCTGATATCGCAAGATGACCCAGAATGTTTATTGAACAAATCACTACAAGAAGCTAAAGACAAAGAGGTCTGGACTGCCATCGCCACGGGAGTCTGCCAAAATGTGAAAAGCACAGGAAGTCTTTGAACAAACGGTTACTGTGGTGCCATCTTTAAAATCTACACAGTATTTAAGGCTGTGATCTCCTGAACCTTAAAGCAACCATAGACAACAAATCAATATTACCCGGCCAATTTTGTCTGTTCCAAGGGTCAGACTAAACACAAAATTGATGGGATATTTTCTTAAGATACAAGACGGCTTCAGGATTAGGGGCGGCATGGTAGCACAGTGGTTAGCACTGTTGCTTCACAGCACCAGGAACCCAGGTTCGACTCCCGCTTGGGTCAATGTCTGTGCGGAGTCTGCACGTTCTCCCCGTGCCTGCGTGGGTTTCCTCCCGGTGCTCCGGTTTCCTCCCACAAGTCCCGAAAGACGTGCTTGTTAGGTGAATTGGACATTCTGAATTCTCGCTCTGTGGGCCCGAAAAGGTGCCGGAATGTGGCGACTAGGGTATTTTCACAGTAACGTCATTGCAATGTTAATGTAAGCCTACTTATGATACTAATAAAGATTATTATAGTTAAAAGACAAGTGCTGAACAAGCGAATACACTACTTTATTCAGTAAGTTTGGTGGCTGATGATAATAGTGAGAGGCAAGGAATGAACAGATCCTTGGGTAAATTTGATGGGGTTATAAAATCATTTGATACATATTTTAATCAAAGAGGCAACAGACTTTTAGAGACAGTGAAATTCAACAAACCTCTCCAAAAGTCTGGAGAATTGGTTAACTCTTTTACAAACAAATTACACAGATTGATTAAAGGCTATGACTATGGTGACTTTAAGTCAGAACATCATAAGAGGCAGAATTGTTGTCGGAGTGGCTGGCAATGCCCTTTCAAACATCCTACAGCCAAGGAAGGTCTGACTTTAGAAAAATCCATCCAAATAATCAGACATCCTGGATTAGCACCAATACATTTCATTAGGCGAAAGCAGGCCATGGTACAGAGCAATCCTAACAGTCCAGCTCGTAAAGCAACAAAGGGGAAGAGAGACTCCAAGTCAAGGAATGCAATACCCAAACTTGCCACAAGAGGGTGTCTGACCATGTCAGCACTGTGGATCCAAATGACCTCAGAGGGGAGAACATTGTCCAGCAATCTCAGTGCAACCACCTGGGACGCTTCAGAAAGCTATGCAAAGCTAAGACACCCAGATGGGCAGAGGATCGCAAGATAATCCATGAGATTGAGGTGCCACACTAGGGAAGAGAACCAACCGTGCTTCTTGGGTGAGGTCAAGGATCCTAGATTCTCTTTGTGGAATGCGGACCGCTCAGGAACTTCAAATTAGACAAAGGAGCCAGTGTTACGGTCCTCTCGGATAAGGAAATGTGGCTGAGAGACCTCTGGCTATAAATGACGGACACATCTCTCTATGGGCCTGGAAGAATCCGACTTCCAGTCATAGGCATGACCCTAGAACCACTACGGTATGGTGACAAGCAGATATTCAAAGTCCTATGCATTAACGAGAAACACCCTTTTTCTCTCTTGAGTAGAGAAGCCAGCCAGTGTTACCCGTAACCTTCTTAAAATGGCAGAAGGCGTCAAGGCAATGTCATCAACTAAATGGAACTGCAAGTTCCCAGGGACCCATCAACAAGAGACCGTTGATTAGGACATAAGCTCTGAATTGTTCTCCGTGTTTGCAGAGCCACTTTGTCCCATCTCTTTATTGGCGGCAGAAAATCCACTTTGGTCAGACCAGCCAAACTTTCAGATAATTACCACTGCACAGGAAAATTACCAGCAACAGAAGAATGAGATCCAACCCCAGGCTCCTATGGTTGCTGCCACACTACCTGTAAACACTACAGCACAGTCACTATAACCTCCAGCCAATGTGCAAAGCTGCAAGACAATGCTGGAGCAAGGAGCTAGTGACCATGAACTCACCAGAGCACAGCCCTGCGAGGCATGGGGAAGAACACACTGTCATGATAAAAGCCAAACTGCTCGGTGACCCCACTGATGTGGAACATGCAATGGCGAGAGAGAGAGAGAGGGAGAGAGAGATATCCTTCAACTCCCTCAAAGATCGTACGGGATGACACGGAAAAAGAAAAACTGGGTTTGTGCCATGAATGAAAGGAGTGAACACTCTCTCTGGAAAGAATCGGACAAGCTGGTGGCCCCGAACAGAGCAGGTGGGGAGCTGACAAAGAGAAGTTGAAGTCTTAAGGACCGGAAACGACGTAGCAGAAGAAGACAACCCAAGTGCCTGAAACACAGACTATGGGGTGATGGGAGTTTGCACCCACATTCTCCGTGAGCGCAAATGGCAACGTGGGTGCAGAAAATCCCACAAGGTCTGGAAACAAGATTCTCACCAGCGAAATGAAATTTTGCCACCAAGATCAATCAATTTTCCTGTGCCCTCAATTGTGAAAAATAAAACATCACTTATTAATTCTTTGAACTTTAAAAAATAAATTTAGAGTACCCAATTCATTTTTCCAATTCAGGGGGCAGTTTAGCGTGGCCAATCCACCTAACCTGCACATCTTTGGGTCATGGGGCTGAAACCCACGCAAACACGGGGAGAATGTGCAAACTCCACACGGACAGTGCCCGGGGCCGGTATCGAACCTGGGACCGTGGCGCCGTGAGGCAGCAGTGCTAACCACTGCACCACCGTGTTGCCCTAATTCTTTGAACTTGCTCACTTCTTCTAGCTTAGCGAATATGTAGCTTTTTACTACCCCAGTGCTTAAGGAGGAGAGCTTTCCCCTATATCAATGTAGTTGTCATGTTACTGGGCAACGAAGCAACCGGAAGGCTGGTTCTGAACTGAAGAGTTGTATATTTTACTGACTATATTCGAGCCCTTAGTAGAACCACATTTGATTCTTGCTGCCTTAAGGTAAGAGCAGGTCTTGTTTTATAACGATGCCAACTTCAAACTTAACAGATTTGCTCTTTATATTGAATTTCAAATTAAAAGCCTTTACTTTATGCAAATATCATTGATCAAGTTGATCCACTTGGGAAACCCAAGTTACATACATATGCAGGTATACACATACAAATTATTCCCCCTTTTGGGCATTGGTTTTCAGCTCCTCTATCCAATACCAAATCCTGCTCATGCGGCACCCCCCTGTCCTCAGTGACGGTTCCCTTGAAATTTCAAACTTAAAATTTCCAATCTTATGTTATAAGATTGGGCAACAGGGTGGTACAGTGGTTAGCACTGTTGCCTCACAGTGCCAGGATCACGAATTCAATTCCGGCCTTGGGTGACTGTGTGGTGTTTGCGCGTTCCCCCTGTGTCTGCGTGGGTTTCCTCCGGGAGCTCCAGTCTCCTCCCAGTCCAAAGAGGTGCCGGTTAGGTGGATTGACCATGCTACTAAATTGCTCCTTCGTGTCCAGGGATATGCAGCTTAAGTGAGGTTACGGGGTTACAGAGATAGGGTGGGGGGCCTGGTTAAGGTGCTCTTTCAGAAGGTTGGTACAGACCCAATGGGCCAAATGGCCTTGTGCACTGTAAGAATGCTGATCTATAATGGGCTTGATCCACTCAGTTCACCAATCTATAGTATCACGTACCCTTTGATGTGTGGAGTAATGCATTTGGGGAAGGCAAACAAAGAAGGAATACACGGTAAATGGGAGGATATTGAAAGGGGTAGAGGAAGTGAGAGATTTTGGGTTGCATGTCCACAGGCCCCTGAAGGTGACAGGACAGGTTGATAAAGTGGTAACAAAAGCATATGTAATTCTTTTCTTGATTGGACATGGCGTTGAATACAAAAGCAGGGATATAATGTCAGAACTGTTGAAATTTTATGTACAGTTTATGGGTGGCACGGTAGCACAGTGGTTAGCATTGCTGTTTCACAGCGCCAGGGTCCCAGGTTTGATTCCCACTTGGGCCACTGTGCGGCGTCTGCACGTTCTCCCCGTGTCTGCGTGGGTTTCCACCGGGTGCTCCGGTTTCCTCCCACAAGTCCCGAAAGACGCGCTGTTAGGTGAATTGGACATTCTGAATTCTCCCTCCGTGTACCCGTGGGCAACACAGTCCGGACCGGCCAGTAATGCCGGAAGAAATGGCACAATCTCCTCAGGGCAGCCAGAGTGAGTAGGCAACACTGTGCCCCTGGCACTAACCCACGTCACACACACCTCTAACCCAACCCCCACTCCCAACCCAGAGGGAGGTTGAACCCTCACCCTGCACCCTGTGCCGGTACCCATACCGGCCGTCATAGCCGGGTACCCTGACTACTGACGCCACTAGTTACCCGCTCTGCTGGGCTGCATGCATCAGACTGTCTAACATTGTTGTTTTCTGTTTGCCTCCCTCACAGGAGAAGGCTGCCCATAACCGCTGGGAGCGGGAGAAGACTGGAGGGGAACCGCCGGACCCGCGACCCCTGACCGTGGTAGGGCAGAGGGGAACCGCCGGACCCGCGACCCCTGACCGTGGTAGGGCAGAGGGGAACCGCCGGACCCGCGACCTCTGACCGTGGTAGGGCAGAGGGCCCTGGATGTGGTCGGTGGCCCGGAGGAAAGGGAGGTCGCCGTGTGTGAGGATGTGAGACCTCACTGAGTTGCGGTTCCCTGTGACACGTGTGTCAACCCCCCCCCACCCAACACTACCTTCACCCCAATATCACCCTCACCCCCAACACAACACCACCCTCACGCCCATCCCCACAACCCCCCAGGCCCGCGGTCTAATCATGCCTGTTGTCTTGTGTCCTGCAGGACCTGCTGAAGTTGGGGCGGGTCCATCTGGCGTCTCCCGCCCCCAGCCAGTGCCATCAGCCAAGCACCGGTTTGGTTTGCACTGGAGTGCTGAGCTTGTTGCATTTGAGTGCTGCTGTGAGAGTTTGGTGACTGAGGGAGTATAAGGGTTCATTTTTATTTAAAGTCTAGTATTTCTTTTATTTAGTTAATTAACTTAAAAGTTGCTGTTTGGTCTATAAGAAGGTGAATTTTGAATCAGCTTTAAACAAGGTTCTATTTGTAGGTACTTGCAGCTGGCGCTTGTTAATTAGTTAAATGGATTAGGACAGTTTTCAGAGGCTAGAGTCACAGTATAAATCTGAGCTAATTATAGTGCAGACTTAGTTTGCACTGGAGTGCTGCGCTTGTTGCATTTGAGTGCTACAGTGAGAGTTTGGTGACTGAGGGAGTGCTGAGCTTGTTGCATTTGAGTGCTACAGTGAGAGTTTGGTGACTGAGGGAGTGCTGAGCTTGTTGCATTTGAGTGCTACAGTGAGAGTTTGGTGACTGAGGGAGTGCTGAGCTTGTTGCATTTTCAGTGCTACAGTGAGAGTTTGGTGACTGAGGGAGTGCTGAGCTTGTTGCATTTTGAGTGCTACAGTGAGAGTTTGGTGACTGAGGGAGTGCTGAGCTTGTTGCATTTTCAGTGCTACAGTGAGAGTTTGGTGACTGAGGGAGTGCTGAGCTTGTTGCATTTTCAGTGCTACAGTGAGAGTTTGGTACTGAGGGAGTGCTGAGCTTGTTGCATTTTCAGTGCTACAGTGAGAGTTTGGTGACTGAGGGAGTGCTGAGCTTGTTGCATTTGAGTGCTACAGTGAGAGTTTGGTGACTGAGGGAGTGCTGAGCTTGTTGCATTTGAGTGCTACAGTGAGAGTTTGGTGACTGAGGGAGTGCTGAGCTTGTTGCATTTGAGTGCTACAGTGAGAGTTTGGTGACTGAGGGAGTTAGGTGAGGAGGGAGTAAGGTGCTCCTTACATTTCATTTCCAATATTTATCAAAGAGCGTGAAGGAAGCCAGGAGTTTAGAGTACAGCTGACTGGAAGCAGAATCGGAGTGCGGAGGTCCAGTTGGTCTACGGGGCAGCTAATTCTGTAAAGTAAGAGGGGATGGAGGCTAGGGCAGTTGCATGCTCCTCCTGTAGGATGTGGGTGGTGAGGGATACCACTGGTATCCCCGCTGACTATACCTGCGGGAAGTGCACCCAACTCCAGCTCCTCAGAGACCATGTTAAGGAACTGGAGCTGGAGCTGGATGAACTTCGGATCATCCGGGAGGCAGAGGGGGTTATCGAGAAGAGTTACAGGGAGGTAGCCACACCCAAGGTACTGGACAAGAGTAGCTGGGTTACAGTCAGGGGAAATAAAACTAACAGGCAGACAGTGCAGGGATCCCTCGTGGTCGTTCCCCTTCAAAACAAGTATACCGTTTTGGATGCCGTTGGGGGGATGACCTACCGGGGGAAGGCCCTAGCGGCCAGGTCTCTGGCACTGAGTCTGGCTCTGGGGCTCAGAAGGGAAGGGGGGAGCATAGAAAAGCAATAGTAATAGGAGATTCAATGGTTAGGGGAATAGATAGGAGATTCTGTGGTCGCGAGCGAGATTCCCGAAAGGTATGTTGCCTCCCGGGTGCCAGGGATGTCTTGGATCGTGTCTTCAGGATCCTGAAGGGGGAGGGTGAGCAGCCAGAAGTCGTGGTGCACATTGGTACCAACGACGTAGGTAGGACAAGGGGTGTGGAGGTAATAAACAAGTTTAGGGAGTTAGGCTGGAAGTTAAAGGCCAGGACAGACAGAGTTGTCATCTCTGGTTTGTTGCCTGTGCCACGTGATAGCGAGGCTAGGAATTGGGAGAGAGTGCAGTTGAACACGTGGCTGCAGGAATGGTGTAGGAGAGAGGGCTTCAGGTATTTGGATAATTGGAGCGCATTCTGGGGAAGGTGGGACCTGTACAAGCAGGACGGGCTGCATCTGAACCGGAGGGGCACCAATATCCTGGGGGGGGAGGTTTTCTAGTAGTCTTTGGGAGGGTTTAAACTAATTTAGCAGGGGAATGGGAACCGGATTTGTAGTCCAGCAATGAAGGAAGCTGATATTCAGGACGCCAAAGCACGTAGTGATGCAGTGGGGAAGGTAACACTGACAAAGGAGAGTACTTACAGGCAAGGAGATGGGTTGAAGTGTGTATACTTCAATGCAATAAGCATCAGGAATAAGGTGGGTGAACTTAAGGCATTGATCGGTACTTGGGACTACGATTTGGTGGCCATCACGGAAACTTGGATAGAAGAGGGGCAGAAATGGTTGTTGGAGGTCCCTGGCTATAGATGTTTCAACAAGATTAGGGAGGATGATAAAAGAGGTGGGGAGGGGGGGGGGGGGTGCCATTGTTAGTTAGAGATAGTATAACAGCTGCAGAAAGGCAGTTCGAGGGGGATCTGCCTACTGAGGTAATATGGGTTGAAGTCAGAAATAGGAAAGGAGCAGTCACCTTGTTGGGAGTTTTCTATAGGCCACCCAATAGCAGCAGAGATATGGAGGAACAGATTGGGAAACAGATTTTGGAAAGGTGCAGAAGTCACAGGGTAGTAGTCATGGGTGACTTCAACTTCCCAAACATTGAGTGGAAACTCTTTAGATCAAATAGTTTGGATGGGGTAGTGTTTGTGCAGTGTGTGCAGGAAGCTTTTCTAACACAGTATGTAGATTGTCCGACCAGAGGGGAGGCCATATTGGATTTGGTACTTGGTAATGAACCAGGGCAGGTGATAGATTTGTTAGTGGGGGAGCATTTTGGAGGTAGTGACCACAATTCTGTGACTTTCACTTTAGTAATGGAGAGGGATAGGTGTGTGCAACAGTGCAAGGTTTACAATTGGGGGATGGGTAAATACAATGCTGTCAGACAAGAACTGAAGTGCATAAGTTGGGAACATAGGCTGTCAGGGAAGGACACAAGTGAAATGTGGAACTTGTTCAAGGAACAGGTACTGCGTGTTTTTGATATGTATGTCCCTGTCAGGCAGGGAAGAGATGGTCGAGTGAGGGAACCATGGTTGACAAAAGAGGTTGAATGTCTTGTTAAGAGGAAGAAGGAGATTCATGTAAGGCTGAGGAAACAAGGTTCAGACAGGGCGCTGGAGGGATACAAGATAGCCAGGAGGGAACTGAAGAAAGGGTTTAGGAGAGCTAAGAGAGGGCATGAAGAATCTTTGGTGGGTAGGATCAAGGAAAACCCCAAGGCCTTTTACACATATGTGAGAAATATGAGAATGACTAGAGCGAGGGTAGGTCCGATCAAGGACAGTAGCGGGAGTTTGTGTATTGAGTCTGAAGAGATAGGAGAGGTCTTGAACAAGTATTTTTTGTCAGTATTTACAAACGAGAGGGGCCATATTGTTGGAGAGGACAGTGTGAAACAGACTGGTAAGCTCGAGGAGATACTTGTTAGGAAGGAAGATGTGTTGGGCATTTTGAAAAACTTGAGGATAGACAAGTCCCCCGGGCCTGACGGGATATATCCAAGGATTCTATGGGAGGCAAGAAATGAAATTGCAGAGCCGTTGGCAATGATCTTTTCATCTTCGCTGTCAACAGGAGTGGTACCAGAGGATTGGAGAGTGGCGAATGTCGTGCCCCTGTTCAAAAAAGGGAATCGGGATAACCCTGGGAATTACAGGCCAGTTAGTCTTACTTCGGTGGTAGGCAAAGTAATGGAAAGGGTACTGAGGGAAATGATTTCTGAGCATCTGGAAAGACACTGCTTGATTAGGGATAGTCAGCTCGGATTTGTGAGGGGTAGGTCTTGCCTTACAAGTCTTATTGACTTCTTTGAGGAGGTGACCAAGCATGTGGATGAAGGTAAAGCAGTGGATGTGGTGTACATGGATTTTAGTAAGGCATTTGATAAGGTTCCCCATTGTAGGCTTGTGCAGAAAGTAAGGAGGCATGGGATAGTGGGAAATTTGGCCAAATGGATAACAAACTGGCTAACCGATAGAAGACAGAGAGTGGTGGTGGATGGCAAATATTCAGCCTGGAGCCCAATTACCAGTGGCGTACCACAGGGATCAGTTCTGGGTCCTCTGCTGTTTGTGATTTTAATTAACGACTTGGATGAGGGAGTTGAAGGGTGGGTCAGTAAATTTGCAGATGATACGATGATTGGTGGAGTTGTGGATAGTGAGGAGGGCTGTTGTCGGCTTCAAAGAGACATAGATAGGATGCAGAGCTGGGCTGAGAAGTGGCAGATGGAGTTTAACCCTGACAAGTGTGAGGTTGTCCATTTTGGAAGGACAAATATGAATGCGGAATACAGGGTTAACGGTAGGGTTCTTGGCAATGTGGAGGAGCAGAGAGATCTTGGGGTCTATGTTCATAGATCTTTGACAGTTGCCACTCAAGTGGATAGAGCTGTGAAGAAGGCCTATGGTGTGCTAGCATTCATTAGCAGAGGGATTTAATTTAAGAGTCGTGAGGTGATGATGCAGCTGTACAAAACCTTGGTCAGGCCACATTTGGAGTACTGCGTGCAGTTCTGGTCGCCTCATTTTAGGAAGGATGTGGAAGCTTTGGAAAAGGTGCAAAGGAGATTTACCAGGATGTAGCCTGAAATGGAGAGTAGGTCTTACGAGGAAAGGTTGAGGGTGCTAGGCCTTTTCTCATTAGAACGGAGAAGGATGAGGGGCGACTTGATAGAGGTTTATAAGATGATATGGGGAATAGATAGAGTAGACAGTCAGAGACTTTTTCCCCGGGTGGAACCCACCATTACAAGGGGACATAAATTTAAGATAAATGGTGGAAGATATAGGGGGGATATCAGAGGTAGGTTCTTTACCCAGAGAGTAGTGGGGGAATGGAATACACTGCCTGTGGAAGTAGTTGAGTCGGAAACGTTAGGGACCTTCAAGCGACTATTGGATAGGTACATGGATTAGGGTAGAATAATGGAGTGTAGATTAATTTGTTCTTAAGGGCAGCACGGTAGCGTTGTAGATAGCACAATTGCTTCACAGCTCCAGGGTCCCAAGTTCGATTTCGACTTGGGTCACTGTCTGTGTGGAGTCTGCACATCCTCCCCATGTGTGCGTGGGTTTCTTCCGGGTGCTCCGGTTTCCTCCCACAGTCCAAAGATGTGCAGGTTGGGTGGATTGGCCATGCTAAATTGCCCTTAGTGTCCAAAATTCTATGATTAACCTAGGATGTGGGCACCCCTCTCAGCATCGTACTGGAGGACCCCTCCATATCAGTCCAGACACCTGACATGCATCTTCAGGATACCGAAGCACCGTTCGATCACGGACTTGGCCGCTGTATGTGTGTCGTTGTAGCAGGTCTCCGTGTTGATCTATGACCTCCGGATAGGCGTCATCATCCATGGCCGCAGTGGATAACCCCTGTCACTCAGGAGCCAACCCCCAGCCACGGGGGCGTTTCGAACATGCCAGGAATCGTCGAGTGTGCCAGGATGAAGGTGTTGTGCGCACTGCCCGGATATCTGATGTAGACATGCATCAGGCGCAGCTGGTGGTCACATAGGAGCTGCACGTTCATCGAGTGGAACTCCTTTCAGTTTGTGTACAACGGCCTGTCATCTGCAGGTGCTCGTAGGGGGTCATGCATCCCGTCGATCATCCCCTAGACCTAGGACATGTTGGTGATGGGGCGAACCCTGCTGCTTGGGCATCCTGGTGGGTTCGGTCCACTTTGATATGGATGTATTGAGCAGCCTGAGCATGTAGGGCTTCTGTGTCAACGCAGATGCACCTGTGCATCGAGGTCTGTGAGATTCCGGACAGGTCCCCACTTGGCGACTGGAAGGACGCCGTGGCGTAAGAGTTCAGGGCGACCATCACCTTGACGGCCACCAGAGCGGGTGCCCTTCCCAATATCCCCGCAGTACCAGGTGTGCCATGATCTGGTAGATTTGCCGCACTGTCCCCCTGCTCAGCCAGAGTATTCGGCATGCCCGGTCCAGCAGATCCTTGAATGACAGGTGCTGTCGGCAGATGCGAGACCCTATGTGGCGCCTACTTGGCACCTCCTCCTCGATCTGTTGGGCGGCTGGCTCTCCAATCTTGGTGACTGCCTCCTGTCCCTGTGCGGCACACTCTGCTGCTGCAGCCAGCAGCGCCAACTCGTACAGCTCCAGACCATCAGGGCTGCGGCGAAAAGAAGGAAGGCCACCATTGCTGGTTGAATTCCAATAGCCATTGTCTGCAGTTGGCACTGCGGGCTCTGCCCCCACATGTCCCTCCCCCCATCCCCGAACCTCTGGCCCTGGTGCCCATCCCTGATGCTAGGGATACCGTTGGTTGGCACTGCCCTAGGGGCTACAGTGGCCGTTACCCTGGGTGGGCTGGATGATATCCCGCTGGTGGGTGGCGGCCGGTTGGGGTGGGGTATGGTGGAGGGTGAGGTGTGGTGCAGGGTGAGGACACCCATATGGCCCGTGCCACTGCAAAGACCAGGGGCTAAGGTGCGTGGTCAATGTGGTGCACAGCAAGATGGCTTCCTTGCAGACCGCGCCAGTTCTGTCCCATGAGGGGGGGGGGGGGGGGGGGGGGTCACCCTGCCCCCCCCCCCCCCCTTTCAGGCCAGTGTCTGGCCCAGCAGCCCACGGTTGCGTCTCTCGATATCCTACCTCTCTCTCCCTCATCAGCCACAATGCCAGTTTCACAGTTTTTAAGAGCATAAGTGTACCGCACCGGCGGGAACTTGGCCCTGTCGAGCCAACAGAGAATTGCGATTTGGTGTCAAATTGGCACCCGCCGTGGTTTTGGTGGTTGCTTTAGGAGCTGGTTTAGCACAATGGGCCAGACAGCTGGCTTGCAATGCAGAACAATGCCAGCGGCGGGGGTTCAATTCCCGTATCGGCCTCCCCGAACAGGTGCCGGAATGTGGCAACTAGGGGCTTTTCACAGTAACTTCATTGAAATCTACTTAAATAATAATAATAATGAAAATAATCGCTTATTGTCACAAGTAGGCTTCAATGAAGTTACTGTGAAAAGCCGCTAGTTGCCACATTCCGGCGCCTGTTCGGGGAGGCCGGTACGGGAATTGAACCCGCGTTGCTGGCATTGTTCTGCATTACAAGCCAGCTGTGCTAAACCAGCCCCTTGTGACAATAAGCGATTATTTATTTATTTTGGCGTCGCAATCTATTCTCCTTCCAATCGCGTTCCGTGATTTCGGCCCCCTCTGTTTCCCAAAAGTGACAGGAATCTGTGCAACAAACACAGTAGATTCCCAACCATTCATATTCTGTAGTTTAAAAATGTAATCAATTTTATTATACCATATTGCCAATCTAGAATTAATACAGAAAGGAAGAACTTGCATTTATATAGCACCTAGCATAAACTCAGAACATTTACACCCAATCAATACGTATAAGCTGTGGTATAACTTGGGAAACATCAATGTGGTAATGACCAATGTTTTTAGTGAAGTAGGGAGAGGGATAACTATTGAGACGAAAGAAACGAAAGGTAACTATTGTGAATTCTCCTGTTGTCATTTGGAATAGTGTGATGTTTACCGGAGGACAGGTGAGGGGCCACAGTTTGAATCTCAATCAAAAGACTGGGACCTCTGAATCACTGGAGAATCAGCCTAAAGGGGCTGGTTTAGCTCACTTGGCTAAATCGCTGGCTTTTAAAGCAGACCAAGCAGGCCAGCAGCACGGTTCGATTCCCGTACCAGCCTCCTCGAACAGGCGCCGGAATGTGGCGACTAGGGGCTTTTCACAGTAACTTAATTGAAGCCTACTCGTGACAATAAGCTATTTTCATTTTCATTTCATTTAAATGTTGTGCTCCAGTTGGATTTGAACGCACGATGTTGAGACATAAATGCTACCCGCTGAGCGGCGCCTCACACTTGTTCCGTGCACAAGAGGAAAACACTGGAAAGATGCTGGGAATGTCAAATATAAACAAAAAGTGCCGGGGTAACAGCATCAGTGGGAGTCACCCTTTCAGGTCGAAGGCCTTTCACCAAGGACCCTTCAAGCGCTTCGTGTAGCCTGTTTCATATTGTAGATTCTTGTCTCATTGTTTGTACCTGAATAAAATCACTTTCGAAGACGGCGGACTGAGCAAAGAGGTTGTATTCCCGGGACCGCAGGAGCTTGTGTAGAGATCCACCTTCCACCCCAAGCTGTGCAGGGCTCGGTCTTGCAGATCCAGTGCCAGAATCAATGGCTTGTGTTATGCCTGTGAAGAAATTGCCTCCGTACTGTGCCGACTGATTCATCTTCACTCCTTTCCTTCCTCCTTGATCCTCGGGCTGATTTCCTTTCTGAGTTATGACTCTTCTATCGGGCACCTGTTGGACCGGTTCTGCAGGAAGGCTTCCATTTCAGCTGTAATTGGCAGCCGGGGCTCGCACGTGGAAGGATTGCAGGCACCAGGAATCAAAGACCTCCTGATTGGATCTGGCTACATCCAACTGGGACCAACTGCATACCAGTACGGGCGACCCAGATTGACTTAATTAATGAGACAACAGCAGATGGAGGTGTCATAATAGTTGTCACGGAGTGCATCACATTTACAGTGAGATCACAGACCTGAAGCAGAGTGAAAAACCTGAAACATGGAGCCTACTTCGGATAATGGTTTCCTGCAGCCTGATCCACCTTTTCGCTGTTTCCCCTTTCCATTAATTTCCTTCAAGTCGCATGGACTCCATCTCCTTCCCTTAGGCATTGGAGTGTCTGAGTCATTGTATATTCTCCATATCCTAAACGGCACAAGGAAAATCGTGTTTTTTCCCCCCAATTTTTTGAAGCCATATTTATGCCTCACATGAATGTCATTTCTTTCTGCGCGACCTTTGTCCAGTTTTAATCTTGTTTGGAAATAGAGATAGGTTAAGTAATTTATGGGCGCGATGTAAGCGAGTGCTCGACCGTTAGATCACGGGTCAGGCGCCAGGCGCCGATCAGTTTTCGATCTAACCGGCCCGTCTCCGTTGGTGAGAGCTGAATCCCGCAAGAAACCAATAATCACCACTTTAAACCAATCTCCAAACCAATCAACGGGAACGACCCCCCATCTAATCGCCTCTCGTGATCTAACCAGCTCCCCAGCAAGTGGTCATGCGGGCACCGATCAGTACACCAGAAGCCGGCGGAATGGCTGCTGTGGGGATCCGAGGAGGTGAGCAGCACTGAGGTTGCTGCCCATATGAGGGGCGGGCGTGGTCGGTGGGTCAGTCAGGGTGGGCTGCTATTGAGGGGGGGAGACACCTTTGGTGTGGGGGGGGGGGCACTCCCCTGGGCTGGGGGGGGTTTCCCCAAAGCTCGCGGGTCTGCCATGCCACTCCCTGGATCGTGTGTACCCATAACGGGGGTATCTTCAGCTCATGCCTGTCTGTCCCACCCATAACTCCCACTCACTGCGGCTACCTCAAGCCGTGCGGCTGAAGGCTATTGCTAATAGGGAATTGGCAGTAGTAGGAAAGTGAGCATTTCACAGCTCCCAAGTGGATTCCTCTAAGTAGACGCATGTCGTATGTGAGAGTTAGGCAAACATGACCGTGAGGCCTGGACACTGTGCCTGAAATCTGAAGAAAGCAACACCATGGATGCAGCAGCCAACATCCAAACACCCAGAGGCTGAGCCCCTGTATCTGGGACATTTCTGCGACCAGAGGGTGAGGGTCCCGGGTGGAAGACACCCCTGGTTGTCTTGTCTCCCACCCTCTCCAATTCCTTACAGATATTACAGGGGATGGATGATATCTTGGACCCCGTGTAAGCTGCCCTTGTTGTGCTGCTGGCAGGCCAGGCAGCCGGACACTGAAGAAGGCAGCAGCAGCGTCGACAGAGGCTCGAGGCGATTGCCCATGTTCAGGGCCCCACCCCATAGCCCGAGGACCTGGCCATCCATCAGGCCAGGGAGGGACCAGAGGGGGAGGCCGGCGGTGGTCCAAGGTGTACAGGCTTCGCTGACGGACAGTGTCAGGAGGCAGTCCGGGGCCCAATGCCAACTCACCCGTGCTGCTCGGTGGAAGTCGTTAATCTTCTTACGGCACTGGGTGCCAGTCCTCCTGGTGATGCTCCCCAAGCTGACGGCCACTGCCATTTCCTCCCACGTGACACTGACCACTCTGTAGCTAACCCTCTGAGCCCAGGAACAGGGTATCCTGCCTGGACTCAACAACGTTCTGGCCAGACCGGCATCCCCGAATTGTGGCATGGCTTAGGGTTAGAGCTGTGTGGGGTTTGCTCTGCGGGATCAGTTTAAACTGCATCTCCCTCTTGTTAGTGGGGAGCTGGCGGTGCGCGCCGGCGAATCAGCTGTGGGACGATCATTTGCGGTGTGAAGCCTGTGTGGCTTTGTTAAGTGGACCAATTGCCATTTGATACTGATGGTGGCTTTGTTGCATTGAGCAATTTCCGCTCGCTACCACATTTAGAAACTTTTCCACTGTGGTACTGAAAACAGGCTGAAAAGATACACAGGGGCCAGGAACAGAAACTGCCTCTTGAAACCCTGGCTGGAAACCATACTGGCTGCAAAAGCACTCAAGTCAAAGCATAAACCTGTTATTGCGATATGGACTTTGATGACACGACACCACACAGCCCTGCCATGGCAATCTCTGCAAGGCGTGCCAGATCATCGACATAGGTACCACCATTACACGTGAGAACACCACCCACTAGGTACGCGGTACATACTCGTGCGACTCGGCCATCGTTGTCTACCTCAAACGCTGCAGGAAAGGATGTCCCGAAGCCTGGCACATTGGCGAGATCATGCAGACACTGCGACAACGGATGAACAGACATTGAGCGACAAACGCCAGGCAGGAATGTTCCCTTCCAGTCGGGGAACACTTCAGCAGTCAAGGGCATTCAGCCTCTGATCTCCGGGTAAGCGTTCTCCAAGACGGCCTTCAGGACGCGCGCCAACGCAGAATCGCTGAGCAGAAACTTATAACCAAGTTCCGCACACGAGTATAGCCTCAACCAGGACCTTGGATTCATGTTGCATTACATTCACCCCCCCACCATTGGGCTTGCGAAATCCTACCAACTGTCCTGTCTTGAGACAATTCACACCTTTTTAACCTGGGATTACCCCTCTCTCTGGATCTGTAAAGACTTAATTACCTGCAAATGCTCGCATTCAAAGCATCGTCTTGCATCTTTGACTTTGTCTATATATGTTTCTGGAATCTACCTCTTCATTCACCTGAGGAAGGAGCAGTGATTTCAAACAAACTTGACTTTAACCTGGTGTTGTAAGACTTCCTACTTCAAGGCAGAGGCAATGTCCAAGGTTGTGGGAGTGAGGGTGGAGCCGGGCCCAAAAGTGGCAGTCTTTGGGGTATTGGACCAGCCAGAGCTTTTTATGGAGAGGGGACTGACATCCTAGCCTTTTAATCGCCTGCCGAAGAATCCTGTTCGGCTGGCGATCAGCAGTACCACCCAAAGCTGCAGACCTGTTGGAATTTCTCCAATTGGAGAAAATCTAATTCGCTATCCAGGGGTTGGAAGAGGGCTTCCACAAGGCGTGGAGGCCATTCACCAACCTGTTCCAGGAGCTGTTTCTAGCCATCAGCCAATAGAGCAAAAGGCCGACAGACGGACCACAAACAGCAACGAAAAGGGAGAGGGAGGGAGTGGGAGAGAAAATAAAGAGGTACATAGGCTGACCACACCCACGCTGGGGGGGAATTACCTATGGAATGTGTGTCACCATACAACCCTACTGTTGGAACCAACAATTCTACGGACACGTGCTTGTAGGATTAGAATAGCGGTTTTAATATATTTACAACAGAGCCAGCCTGTTAGCCGTTGAACTTTCAGTGAACTGGCCGGCTGACCCTGTGGCACTAATCTTTATACAGCAGCTCCCGGGGGAGGAGTCCTGGGCGGAGCCAAGGGAGAAGCCCCGTACAACTCTCGAGCATTCCCAGAGCTACTCCCCCTGGAGGTCAGGTAGTGCAACTGCATTTACAATGTAGACACATATATATAGAGATTATAATCCGGTGTGAATCACATTCACCACACCTACTATGTACCATACAAACCAATAAAGAAAACATACTATGTAATAAAAGGGGGAGGGGGGTTGGGAGAGGAAGGAGATGGAGTGTTGGAGGGTAACTACAATGTGGGACTTTTCTTAACTGTAATGTGCTTGAACAGACTTGTATATTTCTAGTTTCATTGTTTATAAAAGAAAAACCCCAATAAAAACATTAAAAAAAACAGAATCTGAAAAGGTACTGTTCATTGAAGTTAAAGAAAGGGGCTGAGAAAGGTTGCCAGTTAAGGTGCAGACCGGGAGGCATTGGCTAGCGAGAAGCCAGACATCCAAGATTGTCCTGAGGTTTGTGGCACCTTAATACAGGCTGTGAAGCAATTGTGTTCTGTTGGCATGGCTGGGGACCTGAGAGATTGTATGGAAGTTTGAATGCATGTGGTGATCCAGGCAGAGGCATATGTGAGGTTGAATCCTTGGTGAAGGCATTTGAGAGAACGCCTTGTGTGGGACAAGATTCCAAAGTATGTTCTTTAAGAATGGAGTTTGGAAATATTTGTGTGAAAGCCGGAGTTCCAGTGAGAGCAGTTGGTTCACAGTGTAACAAACATCTGGGAGGATTTCATGAGAAATCTACAGACGTTGTATTGGTTTTGAATGTGGTGTGCCTGATCATTTGCCTATTAGTTTACATGGACTATGTGCTCACTGGAAACATTAGAGTTGAGTGTAAGATATATTTTTGTAATCTGTGTTATCCTTTGAATCTGTAAAGATTATAGCTGGGGTGAAGGAGTAGTGTATTATAGTTTAATCTTTTCTTGTTTAATAAATGTTTTATTCTTGCGTAATTGGCAATCCGCATCTTTTTTTTAAAAAAAAGGTTAGGATCTAGCAAGCCAGGTTCCATCTTGGGATCTGACTTGTCTGTTATTAACATCAGCTGGGATTGCAACAATCTGTTGATATTCTGGATCACATTAACTCCCCAATCTGAAATAGAACTTTTCTGCTCAAGTTTGTGTTGTAAAAAAGGAAATAACTTGCAATTATATAATGGCTTTTACATTCTGGACATCCCAAAGCATTTCACAGCCAATTAAGCCATACAAAGTGCACTGTGGTACTGTAAGGAAATATGACAGATACTTTGTGCACAGCAAGTTTCTACAATAGCAGGGCCAAATAATCTGTTTTAATGATGTTGGTTCAGGGTAAATATTGGCTATAAAGCTGGGGAGAACTCTCCTGCACTTTGAATAATGCCATGGGATATTTTACTTGAGAGGAGAAATGGAATTGAAGTTTAATACATCACAAATACACCTCTGACAGTGCAACACTCCTTCAATACTCTATTTGGAGTGTTACTCTGGATGATCTGCTCAAGCCTTTGGATTGTGACTTTAACGCACACCCCTCTGAAAGGTGAGACTGCGACCCATTGAGCCATGACTGAGACTAGAAAGGTGCATAATAGAAGCTTGCTTTTCTCTTTTGTGTCTAATGTTTATTTCTCTCTCTGCCAACTCTAATAAGGGAAAGGTAAGTCTAAAGGGAGTTGTTCTATTACTCTTCCTTTTTTAAATCTATATTTGTTTCTCTGTAGCATGTGTTTATGAGTGTCATATATCATTTCCATTAAGCTTTAGCATCTCTTGTGAGCAGTCCCATCAGTGATCTTCCAGTACTATATTAAGAGTCTTGCTTGCATAAATGGTGTGAGCCGTAACTCATTTTGTACCAAATCTCGCCTAATAAGTTTCAAGGTTGCCAACCCTCCCGGATTGGCTGGGACTGGAAACAGCGTCTATCTCCCAGTGACGATTGAAAGCAATCTTGGATTTGTTTATTGTCACGTGTACCGAGGTACAGTGAAAAGTAGTTTTCTGCGAGCAGCTCAAACAGATAGAACATAGAACAGTACAGCACAGAACAGGCCCTTCGGCCCTCGATGTTGCGCCGAACAATGATCACCCTACTTAAACCCATGTAACCCGTATACCCATAACCCAACAATCCCCCCATTAACCTTACACTACGGGCAATTTAGCATGGCCAATCCACCTAACCCGCACATCTTTGGACTGTGGGAGGAAACCGGAGCACCCGGAGGAAACCCACGCACACACGGGGAGGACGTGCAGACTCCACACAGACAGTGACCCAGCCGGGAATCGAACCTGGGACCCTGGAGCTGTGAAGCATTGATGCTAACCACCATGCTACCGTGAGGCCCATTTAGTACATGAAAATTAAATAAAACAAAAATACATAATAGGGCAACACAATGTAAATACATACACTGGAATCGGGTGAAGCATACAGGAGTGTATTATTAATCAGGTCAGTCCATAAGAGGGTCGTTTAGGAGTCTGGCAACAGTGGGAAAGAAGCTGTTTTTGAATCCGTCCATACACTGTTCTCAGACTTTTGTATCTCTTGCCCGATGGAAGAAGTTGGAAGAGTGAGTAAATGGGGTGGGAGGGGTCTATGATTATGCTAAACTCCGGGAGATTTTAATAAGATATTTTAAGAAAAATGGTTCATTACACGAGCTGGTAAGTTATCTCATCTCCTCCCTTACGTTTCTCCTATTTGTGAGACTGTGCTCAACAGGACTGGTGACCAAAAGCAGGAGCCTGGGAGAGGGGCACTTGAAGGTAGGCAGCCATGTGATGACAGCTCCAGCCAGAGTCTGGAACCCTAATTCTACACCGTCTCCATGATGCACAGCAGCAAGGCTCCTTTGACAGCACTTTGTAAACCTGCAACCTCTCCTAGGTAGAAGAGCAAAGGCAGCTGATGCATGGGAACACCACCGCCTGCAGGTTCCCCTCCAAGGCACGCACCATCCTAACTTGGAACCATCTTGCCCTTTAAACTGTCACCACCAAAGCAGCACTGTGGCTGTTTTACTCCACCACATGGTCTGCAGCAGTCAAAATGGAGGGAGAGAGGGAGGGGGGTCAATAAATGATGACCCTGCAGGAGCGAAGCCCACGTCCTATCCATGAATTAAAAAAAACGTAGATTGCTATTGAAATGTTCACAGTGAGGTGCCGGAAAAATTGATTTGCCAAATATAAATAGAAATGTGAGGATCTGAAGTGATGATGAGAAATCTTTCGCAAAATGATAAGCGGGAGGAGGTGCATGTGAGGTGGGGATGGGAACGTTTCTCTCCAGCCGGAACCCCTGGCCGCGGCTGCTGTTCCGGCCGGAGCGGTTGGGCGGCAGCACACAAAAGATGGCCGCGCCCACGGGAGGGGAGCTGCCGCCGCCTGTGGCGCGGGGCCGTTTGAACACGGTGTTCGTCAGGAATCTGCCCCCAAGCGCGGCCGCCGGGCAGCTGGAGGAGATTTACAGCCAACTGGGGCCGGTCAAACACTGCTTCGTGGTGAAGGAGAAAGGTGTGGTGCGGGCGGGGGGCCCCACACGTGGTGGAGGAGCAGCTGTTTCCGACTCTCCCACCTGCGCCGGGTGATGTCTCACTGACCCGATGCTTCAGGCTGGGCCGACCTGTGCCGCCTCCATGTCCGGTCCCGTTCTCCCAGCCCCCTCCCGCAGACCACTGACCAGGCCACCCTGCCTCTTCGAGCTGGCCTGTTGCAGAAACTTCCATCGTCCCCCCCCCAAATCAAGGGGGAGGCGAAATTGTCAATGGTATCTCCGAGCAGGCTGCAATGAATATAGCACAGAAAAGGAGGCCGTTCCGCCAGTACCTGTCTGTGTCGGCACTCGGCCCATGCAGCTCGGCCAGTTCCAACTCCCCCTCCCCGGCCCAAGCCACGATTTGATTTGCCTCCACCACACTCTTCAACCAATGTATCCCAGATCCTGACCGCTGTTAGCAGGGGAAAACGTTGCTCTTCGTGTCAGTGGATCTCCTGCCAGTCACTTTCAATTGGTGTCCCCTGGTTCTTAACCGTCGACTGACGAAAACAAGTTTTTTTTCTGCCTTCCTCTGCCTAGATTCCTCATGGTTTTGAGCATCTCTGTCAAATCTCCACTGTCTTTTCTTGAAGGAGAACAACTACAGCCACTCCTATCTATCCACGTAATTGATGTGCTTCATCATTCTTGTAAATCTTTTCTGCACCCTCTCAAAAGCCTTCACATTTTTCCTAAAATGCAGGGCCAAACATTGTACAAAATACTCCAGTTGAGATGAACCTAGTGTTTTATTAAAATGTATCCTAACTAACTTGTTTTTGTACTCTATGCTATGATTTATATAGCCAAGGATCCCATATGCCTTTTTAACCACTTATTCAATGAACCTTCTTGAATGATTTGTACACATGTACTCCTTGGGTGGCACAGTGGGTGGCACTGCTGCCTCACAGCGTCAAGGACCTGCGTTTGGGTGACTTTGGAGTTTTCACTTTCTCCCTGTGGGGTTCCTCCCGGTGCTCCGATTTCCTCCCATAGTCCAAAGATGAGCAGGTTCGGTGAATTGGCTGTGCTAAATTGCCCCTTAGTGTCCAAAAGGTTAGGTTGGGTACTGGGATATGGTGATAGGGTGGGGGTCTAGGTAAGATGCTCTTTCGAAGGGTTGGTGCAGACTCAATGGGTCAAATGGCCTCCTTCCGTGCTGCAGGGATTCTAGGTCTTCCTATTCTTGCACCGCATTAGAATTGCCTCTATTTTGCATTTACTCGTTCTTCCTACGAAATGCATCATGTGACATTTTTTTGTATTAAATTAAATCAGTCACGTATTCACCCAACCTAGCAATCTGTATGGTTTCTCTTGGAAGTCTTTAATTATCTCCTTTAACAATTCATAATACTTGAGTTTTATGTCATTGGCAAATTTTGAAATTTGCACCCACTATGCACCCAAGTCTAGATCATTAATATACATCAAAACAAGTAGTGGCCCTAGTACCAACCCCCAGAAACACCATTTAATACCTTCCTTGTACACCACAGCAACTGCATTAGCCTTCTCTGTTATCACATCTACAACCAAGTTAGTTAAACAGTTAACAAATCTGTGCTAGCTTTCTTTAATTAATCCCCATTTATCCAAGTAACCATTAGTTTTGTCTTGGATTATCATTTCTAAAGGTTTACGCCAATGAGGTTAAAGCAACTGGCCATAAACGCTTGCTCAAAAATAGGTGCCACCCTTCCGTCAGCATCCACAGATGCAATCCATCCAGCCCTGCTGATTCACTAATTTGAAATACAGTCAGCTTTTCTAATACAGTCTCTTAATTCTTAGCCCATTAAATGTCTCAAAATCCTCTTTCTCTAAAACCTAGACAGCATCTTCTTTCTTGATAGCGCCAGATGCAAAGTACTCATTTGCTAGCTCAGCCAGGTCCTCTGCCTCTTTGACAAAGGGTCATCTGGATTCAACGTTGGTTCTTTTCTCTCCCTACAGATGCTGCCAGACCTGCTGAGATTTTCCAACATTTCTCTTTGTTTCAGATTCCAGCATCTGCAGTAAATGGCTTTTATACTCTTCCTCTAAGTCGATTATCTTTTTGCCCCCTCCTTGTCCCCCATATGTCCTCTTGCTACCCTTTCAAAATTACCTGATCATAAGCGGTACAGTAATACAGTGGTTAGCACTGTTGTTTCACAGCTCCAGGGACCCAGATTTAATTCCTGGCTTGGGCCACTGTCTGTGCGTCTGTACATTCTCCCCGTTTCTGAGTGGGTTTCCTGCGGGTGCTCCGGTTTCTTCCCTCAAGTCCTGAATGATATGCTTGTTTGGTGAATTGGACACTCTGAATTTTCCCTCAGCGTACCTGAACAGATGCCATAGTGTGGCGACTAGGGGCTTTTCACAGTAACTTCATTGCAGTGTTAATGGAAGCCTACTTGTGACACTAAAAAGATTATTATTATTATTATTTGCATGCCTACATGCAACTTTTTTTAATGTTAGTTGCCAGTTTCTTTTATTCTCTCTTTGTCTTCCACTTCCTTTTCTCTGAGCTTTTGATATTCGGCCTGTTTCTCCCCAGCAATACTCAAGCTCTGTACTCCATTAATAAGAACACGGTTGATTTAAAAACAAAGTGTTTCTTCCAAAAAGTAGCAGTTGCCTTATGGTGAAAGATGCAATAATAAAAATATTTGCCCAGTTTTCCGACTTCCACATGTCGTGGTTTTGTGCACTTTGTATTATCATTGTAGATTCACCTGAGGAAGGAGCAGTGCTCCGAAAGCTAGTGTTTGAAACAAACCTGTTGGACTTTAACCTGGTGTTGTAAGACTTCTTATTGTGCTCACCCCAGTCCAACATCGGCATCTCCACATCATTGTATTATCATAGAATCTTTACAGTGCAGAAGGAGGCCATTCAGCCCATTGAGTCTGCACTGACCCTCTGAAAGAGCATCCTGCCTAGGCCGACTCACCCACTGTAACCCCACCTAAATATTTGGACACTAAAGGGCAATTTAGCATGGCCAATCCACCTAACCTGCACAGACTGTGGGAGGAAACCAGAGCACCCAAAAGAAACTCATGCAGACATGTGGGGAATGTACAAACTCCACACACAATTGAACTCGGGTCCCTGACGCTGTGAGGCAGCAGTGCTAACTACCGTGCCACCCTAGTATTGTTGGCCAGGCCAGTTTTGATCCAGTACAAACAAAAGATGGGCAATATAGAGCAGAGTCAGGATGGTGTGTGACTTGGAAAGGAACTTGTGGATAGTGATGTTCCCATGCTCTTCTTCCCTTGCTCTTTTAAGTGGTATGTTTGGAGGGTGGGTTTAAACTTGCTGCGAATGGTGGGTGCCATGAACTCTCCATTAATCCCCCAGCAATTTTCTAATTTGTGTCTCAAACAAAAGGCAACATGTGTAACAATGCAGCACACCCTCTCCTGCAGTAGATGTTAGCTGTTTAGCTGCTGTTGTTTTACATATCAGTGTCAATTATTGGATACTTAACATGAGACATTTAATTGGAATGTCACTTAACCCATTCCTTAACAGTAGATTGGCAGTCAGCATGATGTGTTTGCGTCCTGAATGGGGATTGAACCCATAACCTGACAGAAGCGAGTCCTACTGACAAAGCCAAGCTGACCACCTACACTTTGCAGTGCAGTGTTATGAGTAGGGTTGTGGAGCAGCCAACTCCTACTGTATTGTACTGCAGATGGATGTCTGCACGTAACAATGCTGTTATTTATTTGAGCAGAGTTCCTGACTAAGCGCAGTGACTGAAAGTATCCTTTCTTTTCCCCCAGGGAGTCAGACTTGTCGTGGTTTCGGGTACGTGACATTTTCCCTTCCAGAAGACGCGCAGAAAGCTCTGAAAGAGGTGAAATTCTACGATGGCCAGAAACTTTCTGCTTCTCTTGCCAAGAAGAAACTTTTGCGAAAGAAAGAGGGTGAGTGTTCCAGTAGCCTGAGCAGAGGGGGATGTCTGTCCCTTCATTTGGGCTGTTGCTCAGTTAGGGAAGATCTGTCTAGACTTTTAATCTTAAATTGCGGGTAACCTGTGAGGCAGTGGGTCAGGCATTGACTTTTCACCTGTAGGACTTGGGTTCAAATCTGTCTTGACAATTGAGTCTGGTGATGATAAGGAACCTACATTAAACATATTTGTCAATCTCAATCCATTTTCTAGATAGCATGGAACCACAGCACAAATCAGTCTATAATGTGACACTGAACGATCCATTTGATTCAGGTCTCCGTGGGAAATTGGAAAATTCTAGGTCAGTGTGAGTGCTCTTTGTGAGATTAAAGTCAGGGAGAATGCAACAGTGCAGAGATGGGTGTATTAGTCGGTCAGGTCTAGGCCAGACTTTCTGCATTTGCGGATGGTGCTGTGGCATTTTGTTGGACTCGGGTAGAGGAAGTTTTACTTTGCATTCAACCTGTGCCATTCTGGAAGTGAAGGGAAGCAATCGGTTGTTCCTACTCCTGATGGTTATTTATTGATTCTCTTTACTATCTTGCTGCAGAGGGCGTGTGCTTGGTGCCAGGGTGCACGGGCGATCGCTAGCAAGTAACAGATCGCGCTCGAGTGTTATATCCTCTTGGTTGAATAGTTTGTTGACACTTGCTGACATGGTATCAGCTGACTCTGTGGGAATTATATTCCAGCAACAATCCACACCTTCAGTTGAATGCAGAGGGACAGGGTATACCATGTGCACCCCTTTAAGCTAGTCCCTCACAGTGCCTTGCACTCCCAGCTGTTCTGAGTTCATGGTCTTGCCTGGTCATCTCTCTGGGCTGTTCCATCACTGCTGAAACACAATGACAAGAGTAGATGGTGACCCGGTGGAGTCAGGTGGTCTTCAGTTCAGCCAGTTATTCTGGCAGGTTGGAGTTTGGGACAGTGAAGTCCAAATTTACAACTCTGGTCATCCAGTCAGAGCCCCGACTACTTCAGATGAGGCTCTTCTGAATGCAGTTGCCAGCTAACGGCAAGTCCACAGAATTTGCAGCTTGGAACACACTTTCGGGCAATGGCCTCGGATGTCGTCATTTGGGAAAATTTCATTCAACATGACGGTAAAAAGAATTTAGAAAATTTCTGGCATGGAACTACTTTGCTTGTCTTAATGTGAAACTACTTTCATTTCAACTTCTCAGCAAATGGAATTTCAACTTTTGGAGTTTGTTTTAACAATATTATTTGACCTTCATGGGCTATATTCATGGGTGTGGGAATCTCTTGTTTCATTGTCCTATATGAGTTTGAGGTCAGTCTCCAACCACCTCTGGTGATCACTCGCTACGAGTACGATTGTCCACCTAAGAAATTCTGTGTTATTGATCATGGTTCTTGCATAGATTCTGGCATGACTGATGAACCAAATCTTCGACTGCACACTTCGCAGGTGTTTCCGGGAGATGGGATCGGTCCTTGGACTCAAGATCATTGGTATTCCTTTCTCAGGCTCCTTTTCTGGGCCACCTCTTCCTGTTGGATATCCTCAAAGAATTGAGTCCCTTCAATCACGAGGTTCTTCCAAGTAGGTCTCTTCTGAGCAAGGGTCTCCCAGGCGTTGACATCTATGTTGCATTCCTTGAGGTAAGCACCTCAGGGTGTCTTTGGAGTGCTTCCTTTATCCTCCTGTTGTTTGGAAGCCTTCCTTGAGTTGGGCAAAGAATATTTGCTGTGGCAGTCAGGGCTCTGACATTCTAAGCAAATGAAGGCCCATCGGAGATGATTTTGGATGATCATGGCCTCAATGTTGGTGTTCTTGGCTCCTTCAAGTGCATTTAATGTGCCTGTCCTCCCAGCTGATGTAGAGAATCCGTCTCAGGCAATGCTGATGGTACCTCACCAGGACCTTGAGGTGGCTACTGTAGTCAAGCGTCTGAGCCTTGTAGAAGAGTTGGGAGGACGACCGCCTTGTAGTAGCTTCTTGGTGTCAGCACAGATGACGCGGTTGTCAAAGACTCTCGTCCTTGGGCGTCCAAAGCATGCGCTCGTGGAATGGATAGGATGTTGGACCTCCACATCGATCTTAGCCTTAGAGGAGAGGTGGCTCCCCAGATATGGGAAATGTTCCTCATTTGGTAGGGCTTCACCACTGATATAGATGGAGGGCGAGACTGGATCTTGCCCTGGGGCAGGTTGGTAAAGGATTTGAGTCTTCCTGAGATTGAGGCTGAGACCAATTCTTCGGTATACTTCCGCAAATGTGTCAAACACGGCTTGAAAATTCCCTCCTGAGAGAGTGGAGATTTGGCGATTCAAGATGGCTCCGGAGCACAGCGACTCTGCGAGCTCTCTTCCCCCTGAGCCTTTTCTTTTGGCTGCGTTCTGACCTACTAAAACTATTTTCCTCTTATATAATTACTAACAATGTTCTTTGTTTGGCCCCTTGTTCCACACTGTAACCAATCACTGTTTGTCGATGTACCATTTGTCAATATTCTCTGTTGATTATTCTTTTGTCTACTATGTACGTACTGTACGTTCCCTCGGCCGCAGAAAAATACTTTTCACTGTACTTCAGTACATGTGAGAATGAATCAAATCAAATAATGTCATCCAGATATTGATGTTCCACAAGTGATGTCAGTGTTGTTTTCTTTTTGAGGTTGAAATATTTCCCGTCCATCCTGTACATAACGTCCACTCCACTGGGAAGCTTGTACTTGATAAGGTGGAGGATGGTGGCGATGAAGATGGAGACATCCTTGCTTCTGCTTGACACATCCCTGCTTGACTGCATTCTTGACCTCAAAGGTTTCTGACTCATTTCTGCCGGTTAGAACTGTCGCCAATATCTTGCCGTGGAGGAGCTGGAGGATGTTATTGAATTTGTCTGGACAGCATCTTCCATAGCACTTCCTGACTGACCGAGTCAAAGCCTTGGTCAGATTGACGAAGGCCTTGTAGAGTGGTTGGTGTTGCTCCTGGCGCTTCCCTTGAACTTGCCGAGCAGTGAAAATCATGTCCGTTGTTCCATAGTTTGGTCGGAAGCCACACTGGCTTTCCAGAAGGAGACTGGGATAAGTGAGGATTCGGAGGACCTTTCCGGCAATGGAGAATAGGGAAATTCCTCGGTGGTTCCCTCCGTCCGTTTTGTCTCCTTTTTCTTGAAGATTGTGTCAATGTGCCAGTGAGGTCGGCAGGAATTTCTTCCCTGTCCCAGATTTTCAGCAAAGCCGATGGAGATGACAGGGATGTCTTCCTCCTCCAAGTTTGAAAATCTCTGCTGGAACGCCACCCACTCCTGCACTTTCCCACTCGTGTTTAATGGTGGCTTCGACTTTGTCCACGCTTGGTGGGAGTCCAAGATCATCTGTGTTGGGGAATTTCCTCAAAACATGTCCTCATCTGTGGTTGTATCACACAATTGGAATGATCAAATAATTCTTAGAAAAACACCCAAAGGGCAGCACGGTGGCCTAGTGGTTAGCACAACCGCCTCACGGCGCTGAGGTCCCAGGTTCGATCCCGGCTCTGGGTCACTGTCCGTGTGGAGTTTGCACATTCTCCCTGTGTCTGCGTGGGTTTCGCCCCCACAACCCAAAAATGTGCAGAGTAGGTGGATTGGCCACACTAAATTGCCCCTTAATTGGAAAAAATAATTGGGTAATCTAAATTTAAAAAAAAAAAAAAGAAAAACACCCAAAGTCTTTGGCCCTTGGCTGCCCAATAATTACAGTCACCAGGTTTGTTAGTTTAAACACAATTAATTTTATTAATAACAATAACTATAATTAGATATGCAGCAAATACTATAAATATGCAGCAAATGCAACTGGTTAATTATTATTTAATTGTTAACCCCTCTTTAACTCGCCCCCACCCATATGTATATGAAAAGAGGGGTGTAAAATAATGATGAAAGTAAAAGGATAAGAGTCTTTGTTTCAGATGGCTGTCTTCTAACACACCATCCTCCAGTCAATTTCTTTGGACTGAAAAGTCCTTTCAGTTCGATGTTTTTGCTTTTAGGCTGTATTGGTTTTCACTGTAGATTCATTCAAGTTCTTTGGAGGTTCAGAAATACAACATCTATGCAGCTCTTCGGGAGAGAGCTCGAAACTGCCAACTTCTTTTTTGAACGTCTAGGACCCGACTGCCCTTTCCTTGGTTCTCTGAAAACCACCCCACTCAGGCAGGAACCACTCACCGCCTCACACTGGGCAGAACTTGTTAAAAAGCTTAGCCCAGTGTATATTTTATAACTTAAGTTCCTCACTTCCGCTGCTCAACTTTAAAGGTACATGTTCATTAAACATCCATGGATCAAAAATGATAACGGCAAAATAAAAGAAATGGAAAATGAGTGAATCAACTGGAAAGGCCCTTACGGAGGTTTGCTCGCAAGCTTGGCTCTTGAAAACGCTCATCGTTGATCTTTTATCTGAGCTGTTACTTCATCTTCCGCAGCTCCTGGTGGAGTTCAATGGAAATAGAGGAGTGGATGAGCCGCTGGTCTGTCCAGCAGCCACATGCACTGGTCATCGCTGTAGTGACGAGGGTATCCTTTTAATCTCTGGACCGGACGATGACAAAATTGACCTTGTGCCAGTGCTTTGAACGTGAATGTCTCCAGGAAGTCTTGAACTTGACTTTTTGGCGGAACAGTGTGTCAGTGATGACAATCTGATGGTCTCTGCATTTGGCAAGCCGGAACATCACTCGTTGTCGTTACAATTCCCAACTACTTCCTTTCCGATGGTTCCTTTCCAGATTTGGGAGTCCTTTTCAATCCTGGCCCCCAAGGAGGATGATCTTATCTTCCTTACTTGTAGAGTATGGTGTCCAGGGTGGAGTAGAAGCTTTTTTGAACTCATTATTGGCTTCCAAGGGTTGGGGCATAGGCACTCCTGACAATTGCCTGCTGGCTGTTGGCAAATTGTAGACGGAGGATCATGAGACGCTTGTTGATGCCGATAGGGAAATCCAAGTCAGTTGACGAGTTTGTTCTTGATGGCGAAACCAATTCCATACGTCCTGGGCTAATCTTCGGGTTTTCCTCTCCAGGAGAAGGTATAACCACCACCATCTTCCCTCAGCTGCTCTTTGGGTCTCAATGCCGAAGTGCCTAAATTCACTGGTACCAAGGGCAGTTCTCCATTCCAGTCGATTGTTTTATCCATGAGGGTTTGTACATTCCAGGTTCCAATATCCAGTTTAATTTAGATTTTCTGACTGTAGGTAGATGACTGCTGGATGCGGTTTTCCAGCCAGGTTAAGAATTGAACATACTATTTTTGGGGCATCTTTTCTATCCCCATGCAGGTTAAGCAGAGTGAGTCCTGAAGAGGGCTGCACAGTCGTGAGGAAAGCTGCCGAAATGCTCTCCTGTTCCTGTTCCAAGAACGAGACGACTGAATCAAACTCCACTTGCGTGCTGGTCCGATCTAGGGACTTCCAGATTATGGTTCTGTCCCCGTCACCTTTCGCCGATCGCCGCAGGGCTTGTCTGTGGTGGATGTGCTGGTTTCCTCTAGATAGATGCCTAGTGCAGGATCTCCTTTAAAATGGGTGTGCTGTTGCACATCAGCAGATGCATGGTCCTTGACAGAGGATAGATAGGTCCAGTTCCAGTGGCGAAGGAATCGTGATGACTGGGGATCTCCCTATTGCTGCAGCCTTTATCCGCCATCGCAGCTGTTGACACCATACAAGTATCTGCCACTTGATCGCCATTGAGGAGTTGTTTTGGATTCCGCTTTATCAGGTTCCTCCCCTCCACTCTTACCGTTTTTGGTGACCCTGCCAGGAGCTTGGGACTCCCGACAGCATTGCACTCAGGATCAACGGAAAGTTCAAGCCTTTCCATCACGGTAAGGTGGCAATCCAGAGAAAGGAGTCTCCAAGCAGATCTTATAGAAAATGAGTTGTTTACACAAAACTACCCCTAAATTTGATACAGATGTCAGGTTTCCACTTAGAAATTAAGACGGGCACGGAGAGAAATCCTTCTGGTGGGGTTAAGGTGCATTGTCTTATTTTATTATTCATTTACGGGATATGGGCGTCGCTGGTTAGGCCAGCATTTATTGCCCATCCCTAGTTGCCTTTCAGAAGGTGGTGGTGAGTTGGCTTCTTGAACCGCTGAAGTTCTTGAGGTATAGGTACCCCCACTGTGCTGATGTGGAAGGCATTCCAGGATTTTTCCCCAGCGACAGTGAAGGGACAGCGATATATTTCCAAGTCAGGATGGTGAGTGACTTGGAGGGGAAGTGCCAGGTGATGGGGTTCCAATTATCTGCTGCTCTTGTCCTTCTAAATGGTAGTGGTTGTGGGTTTCAAAGATGCTGTCTAAGGAACCTTGGTGAGTTACTGCAGTGTGTAGATGGCACACATGGCTGCCACTGTTTGTCGGTGGTGGAGGGTTTGAATGTTTGTGGAAGGGGGAGCAATCAAGTGGGCTACATTTTCCCTGGATGGTGTCGAGCTTTTTGAGTGTTTGAAGCTGCACTCACCCAGGCAAGTGGAGAGTTTTCCACTACACTCCTGATTTGTGCCTCGTAGATGGTGGACGGGCTTTGAGGGGGGTGGGGGGTCAGGAGGTGAGTTACTCGCCGTAAGATTCCTAGCCTTTGACCTGCCCTGGTGGCCACAGTATTAATATGACTAGTCCAGTTCAGTTTCTGATCAATGGCAACCCACAGGATGTTGATTGTGGGGAATTCAGCGATGGTAATGCCATTGAATGTCAAGGGGTGGTGATTAGATTGTCTCTTGTAGGAGATGGTCATTGCCTGGCACTTGTGTGGCGCGAATGTAACTTGCCACTTGTCAGCCCAAGCCTGGATATTGTCCAGGTCTTGCTGCATTTGGACATGGACTGCTTTGTTACCTGAGGAGTTGCAAATGGTGCTAATCATTGTGCAGTCATCCGCAAGCATCCCCACTTCTGAAAAATGAAATTAAATGAAATGAAAATCGCTTATTGTCACGAGTAGGCTTCAAATGAAGTTACTGTGAAAAGCCCGTAGTCGCCACATTCCGGCGCCTGTCCGGGGAGGCTGGTACAGGAATCGAACCGTGCTGCTGGCCTGCCTGGGTCTGCTTTAAAAGCCAGCGATTTAGCCCTGTGCTAAACCAGCCCTGTGCTAAACTTCCGACCTAATGATGGCTGGGAGGCCGTTGATGAAGCAGCTGAAGATGGTTGGGGCCTAGGACACTACCCTGCAGTGATGTCCTGGAGCTCAGATGATTGACCTCCAACCACCACAATCATCTTCCTTTGTGACAAGTATGACTCCAACCAGCAGAGAGTTTTCCTCCTGTTTCCCATTGACTCCAGTTTAGCTTGGGGCTCGTTGATGCCATACTCGGTCAAATGTTGCCTTGATGTCACGGGCAGTCACTCTCACTTCACCTCTGGCAGTTGGCTCTTTTGTTCATGTTTGAACGAAGGCTGTAATGAAGTCAGGAGCTGAGTGACCCTGGCGGAACCCAAACTGAGCGTCCGTTAGCAGGTTATTGCTGAGTAAGTGCCGCTTGATAGCACTGTTGATGACTCCTTCCATCACTTTGCTGATGATGGAGAGTTGGCTGATAGGGCAGTAATTGGCTGGGTTGCATTTGTCCTGTTTCTTGTGTACAGAACACACCTGGGCAATTTTCCACATTGCCGGGTAGATGCCAGTGTTGTAGCTGTACTATGGAGGGAGCTTTATTATAATCTATCTGTTGTACCTGCCCTGGGGGTGTTATGTTGCTAGTGGTAATAAGAGTAGATACATGCCCATCTTTCATAGTCTGGTGGAAAACACATTCTTTCATGAATCCTGTTTCATTAATTCAGAAGCAGTTAATAATTTTGCATTTATTTTGCAGCCCCCAAGGAAGCTCCTAAAGTGAATGCTAAACAGCAAACACTGAAGAAGTCGCAGAGGAAAGCAAGACTGATTGTCCGAAACCTGAGCTTTAAGGTATTGGGTAACTAGTCATTCACAGAACAACTCATGGTCTCAATATCAATTGTATTATTGGATAATCTGCCTCAGTGTTCCTCAACAAGATTCTGGGTCCACATATGCGACAGCCGGATGTTAACATTTCTTCTCATTCCCTGTGGGACTGTACTCTGTTACAATCTTTTTTTAAAATTTGTTCATGGGATGTGGCCATGTTCATGGGCCAGCACTTATTGCCCACCCCTGACGGCATTTAAGAGTCAACCAGATTGCTGTGTTCAGAACGACCGATTTCCTTCCCTAAAGACCATTAGTGAACCAGATGGGGTTTTGGGGGGTTTTAAGGACCATCAGCAATGGCTTCACGGTCATTATTCGACTTTTAATTCCAGGTTTTAAAATTGAATTTAAATGTCACCATCTTTCATGGTGGGATTTGAACCCAGGTCCCCAGATCAATACCCGAGGCCTCTGGGTTACTAGTCCTGTGACAATACCAATACACCACTGCCTCCCCTTAAATCTGTGCGTGAATCAAACATAGACTGGGCACTGCCGTCTGTAGTGTTGTGCATGAAAGTTTTTTTTTCCGGAGTGCAACTATAAGTGTCTCTGGGGTCATCCTCGAGCCAGTCTGAATTTACAACATGAAGCTACCTGTAATTCCAAGTAATGGTGATGTTGAATTATAGAATCATAGAATTTACAGTGCAGAAGGAGGCCATTTGGCCCATCGAGTCTGCACTGGCTCTTGGAAAGAGCACCCTACCAAGCCCACACCTCCACCCTATCCCCATAACCCAATTACCCCACCCAACACTCTGGGCATTTTTGAACACTAAGGACAATTTAGCATGGCCAATCCACCTAACCTGCACATCTTTGGACTCTGGGAGGAAACCGGAGCACCCGGAGGAAACCCACGCACACACGGGGAGAACGTGCAGACTCCGCACAGACAGTGACCCAAGCCGGGAATCGAACCTGGGACCCTGGAGCTGTGAAGCAATTATGCTAACCACTATGCTACCGTGCTGCCCTAATTGATAGATGAGTTTGAGATTGTTCCACAAGTGATTCACTTTGTGGGTCAGAAGTCTGCTGCTGATTGATGTGTGTGGTGAATGTAAGCAGTGAAGTCAATGGGAATCGGGAAGGACAGAACACAGAAGCAGAAGTATGCCATTTGGTCCTCCAAGCCTGCCCTGCCATTTGATAAGATCATGATGTGGTCCCAACTCCACTTTCCTGCTTTCCCCCCATAACTCGATTCCCTTTTCAATCGAAAATCTGTCTAACTCTGCCGTGAATAAATTCAGTCACCTCGTTTGCTCTGCTTTCTGGGGACACAGTCTAAAGACTCTGAGAGAAGAAATTCCTCCTCTTGCAGTTTTAAAATGTGACGTCCTATTTTAAAACTGTGTTCCCTGGTTTTAGTCTCTCCCACAAGACGAAACATCATCCTGGTATCCACTCCATAAAGCCCCATCAGGATATTTTATGTTTAAATGAAAGCAATTGTCTTTCATCCAGGACTGGATGCATGGCAGCACAGATGTGGTGGAGGTGCCACGAGAGCTGGTGAAGGAGAATGGCGTGTGGTCAACTTTGCCAAAGACTTACATTGAGGATGAGCAGGGATAATGTAACATGATCACAGTCACAGAAAATACTATTTGTGGCATTTGGTGAAGCTTGTTTCAGTGCTAAACCTGATGGAGTGATTCAAACAAGGCGCTGTGTGCAAGTTGGACAAGTTGGACAAGATGAGAACCGGTTCATGGATTTTGAGGAGGAAAAAAAGTTTGGAGATGGGGTGGTAACGTAACAGAAATAGAGGCCAGTGCAGGCTGTACAGTCATTTGCAGGAACAGAGGCTTTGAGCATGAGATTTTGGAGGAATGAGGTGATTCCACATTATTTCAGAAGGAGCATTGAAGGTGTTCCTGGATTGATCATCTCAGTGTTTCCAAGTGCTCCTGTCCAAATGCTTCCCACCTTTCGAGTCTGACCATTCTGACTGTCGTGTGGTTTTCTTTTCAGTGTTCAGAAGGTGACTTGAAGACTATTTTTTCGCGATATGGGACTGTGCTGGAGGTTCACATCCCTACAAAAGAAGGTTAGTGTCGAGGGGGAGCCTTTGCTTCAGGAGGTTTGACGTTGATCTCTTGGTTCAGGGGCCAAGCATCCAATGCAGATTGGTCTGGGATATTCATCAGGATGGTGCAGCTGTCTAATCAGTTCTAAAATGTACGGACAAGTAAAGAAGGGGAAACATGAGAGAAGTTACAATAAAAAGGTGGAGAACTTGCCCAAAATAATATTATGGGGAACAAAGAGTGATTTTTTTTTTTGAAGGATGGAAATTTCTGTAAGCGAGGAAGGAAGCGGGACCAATTGGTAACCCAGTGAAAACAACACAGGCCTAAAGAACCAATTAACCTCATTCTGTGCTCATCGTTAATGGTATTCAATGTAGTATTCTGCTGCTGTGGGAGATCTGTGCCTTTTAATTCCATAAAGTCTATTTCCAGTTACGTCAACAGTGGGTAAAGATGGCCAGAGTTTAATTGCATTCTCTGTGCAGCTCAGACCCCAGCTTGAAATCCCTGCCTTTTCTTTCGAAGAATAATTCTTGAGATTACCCGCGTTCTGGGGATTCCCTCCCATGTGGGATAAACTGATGGGAGGGGCCAATATGATAAACTGGCAGCTGGCGGACTGGGTAGGCAAACCAGCAACTCACCAATTTGGAGTTGGGTAATCGGATGGTGTGGCAGCTTCTTAAAGGCTTGCAGTAGCAGTTTAAAAGTGTGATCTATGTTTCAGGGGAAACGAGCCCTATTGTGGAGCGTTAGGGGGACGAAACCTGCAGCAGTAACTTCAAATTCTTTCAAAGTCGTTTCGATGGAAAATTCACAATTGACTGTCAAAATGTCTCCAGAATCGCCAGCCTGCTTTACCTGACTGCAACTGGGGATCTCTTTTTAAGTAAAGTTGACAATGGTCACTCCTGCCTTTCACTGGCCATGGTTGGTGACGTGAAAATTACACTCTGGTGTTGGGTTGGGGGAAAGGGGTGCAAAATTTTCCCACCGGACCACTATTAGCCGCCTTTTTCGATACCTCTGATTACCAATTTTCACGGTGCAAGAAAATTGGAATGGCCGCCAAAGATTGGAACGGGCGCCAAAGGTGTGAAGTTTCTGTGCTGACAGCAACCACCCTTTGGTTCTGCCATCACGCCAGCTCTCGGTGGGACGGTGAGCCAAAAAAATGGCTCACTCTTCCTTCCCGTGCCAGTGGCTGACTCTCCCTCCTGTACCAGTGGCTGTCTCTCCCTCCCGTGCCAGTGGCTGTCTCTCCCTCCCGTGCCAGTGGCTGTCTCTCCCTCCCATGCCAGTGGCTGTCTCTCCCTCCTGTGCTAGTGGCTGTCTCTCCCTCCCATGCCAGTGGCTGTCTCTCCCTCCCGTGCCAGTGGCTGTCTCTCCCTCCCATGCCAGTGGCTGTCTCTCCCTCCCGTGCCAGTGGCTGTCTCTCCCTCCCGTGCCAGTGGCTGGCTGTCCCTCCCGTGCCAGTGGCTGTCTCTCCCTCCCATGTCAGTGGCTGTCTCTCCCTCCTGTGCTAGTGGCTGTCTCTCCCTCCCGTGCCAGTGGCTGTCTCTCCCTCCTGTGCTAGTGGCTGTCTCTCCCTCCCATGCCAGTGGCTGTCTCTCCCTCCCGTGCCAGTGGCTGTCTCTCCCTCCCATGCCAGTGGCTGTCTCTCCCTCCCGTGCCAGTGGCTGTCTCTCCCTCCCGTGCCAGTGGCTGGCTGTCCCTCCCGTGCCAGTGGCTGTCTCTCCCTCCCATGCCAGTGGCTGTCTCTCCCTCCTGTGCTAGTGGCTGTCTCTCCCTCCCGTGCCAGTGGCTGTCTCTCCCTCCCGTGCCAGTGGCTGTCTCTCCCTCCCGTGCCAGTGGCTGTCTCTCCCTCCCGTGCCAGTGGCTGTCTCTCCCTCCCGTGCCAGTGGCTGTCTCTCCCTCCCATGCCAGTGGCTGTCTCTCCCTCCCGTGCTAGTGGCTGTCTCTCCCTCCCATGCCAGTGGCTGTCTCTCCCTCCCGTGCCAGTGGCTGTCTCTCCCTCCCGTGCCAGTGGTCACAGCCGTTCTGACTCCTGTATGAGGTGGCTAAGTGAATTCCTCTATGTTCCAAAGGTATTCTGTAAGCACAGAGGGGAGGCACCAGGTGCTTTCTCTCCATTAACGAGGCATTATGTTTGATGCGATCTTTTGCAACTCAGGCTTCGCGTTTCTGAATGTTTTGCATATTTCCTTTTTTTCTCTCAGATGGGAAGATGCGAGGATTTGCATTTGTTCAACTTAAGAACCTTCTGGAGGCTGGCAAAGCATTGAAGGGAATGAACCTGAAGGAGATCAAGGGTAATGAGGCAATTCAACAACCTGTGGGTGAAGGTGGGAATGGGAGGGTGTGATGTGTGGTGACATTGGGGAGGGGTCCCACAGCTGTGAGCTTTTGCACTAATGGGTGGGGGGAGTAACTGATTATTCCTGATGTCCTTGTTATTCATTTAGGTCGTCCTGTGGCAGTGGACTGGGCAGTGGCAAAGGACAAGTATACAGCAACAGCGAAGATTAAGAGTACAGGTAACTGGAACAGCTGACTGTAGGTTACTGATGTCCTGGGATTTTCCCATTTGGTTACTTTTTGGGGTAGGGAGGTATTTCTCTAGAATGTTCCATTCTTGGCAGCTTGCCTTGGAGTTGGTTGCCTACAACATCAACTTGTATCTATAGCAACTTTAACTAAATAGAATCCCAGGACTTTCCAGTGAAGCATGGTCAATATAATTTGACACCGGGACACATAAGCAATTCGGACAGAAACCTAGTCACTGGGATAGGCTTTGAGGAGCATCTAGGAGGAGGGGAGAGAGAGACAAAGAAATTTAGGGAGCGAATTCCAGAGCTTAGGGCTAGGCAGCTGAAGGAATGGCTGCAAATAGTGGAGTGAAGTAAGTGGGGGAAGCACAAGAAACTAGAACTAGAGGGTAGAGACATCTTGGTTACTGAGGTGGGGAAGGCCAAAGCCATGGATGGATTTGAAAGCTAGGATAAGATTTTTAAAATGGAGACATTGCCAGAGCCAGCGTCCATCAGTGAGCAAAGGCGGTGATGCGTGAATGGGACTTGGTGGGAGTCAGGGTATGGATTTTGGCCAATGTGTGTCTCAATGCTGATTTGTGACCATTAATGGCAGGAGCTGAGGATAAAGAAACCGATCAAGTTGCAGATAATGATGAAGAGAGCGAGGAAGAGGATGACGAGGACTCTGGGGACCAGGAAGAAAAACGATCGACTGAGGAACCGAAACCAACTCCACAGCAGAAAGTGGCGACCAAGAAGGGGTAATGGAGCATACGTTAGTCCTCATGCCAAGAACTAATGCCCTGAGCTGTTTGGCAGCTATTCCTGCTGGGTGCAGGAGGGGGCTGGCCAATAGCTCTCCTTTCTGAAGGTGCTAACTTGCGGTATGTGATTATAAAAGATATTGAGTAGCGGTGAACTGGTAGGGGCCAGTACAGTCGCATGCACCCTACTGGATTTCCAAATACCTTATCCAGGTAGCAGTTTACAACAGGAGGCATCCTGAATCTTTGATTCGCTCATTTCCCCACCCCAGGCCTGAGCCCAGAGGCACTGGGATCTGGTTGCTTCAGGCATGTTGCTGCCCAGCTGAATCGCGAGTCCACAAACTTGAGAATCAAACTTGAGGGCCTGTTTGGCTCAATGCCGCATAGATTAATGTTACCAACTGAGTCACTGGGTTAGGTCCTGTTAAGTGGCAGATTGATTGGTCAAATGGTATTGGGCACTGTCAGATTAAGGGGCTGCGGGAATGATTAACCACTATATTTATCCTTGATTCTGCACCCCGATATACGTCAGGACATTTCTGTTGTGCACGAATGAAGAATCCAGAACCATGCAAATGCAGTAGTTTAAGGGCATGAGTGTCCTGGGGAAACAGTGACATACAGCACAGACATAGAACATTTGATCCATCTTGCCTTTAATAGCGCTATCTAACTGATCCCATTCACCTGCTGTTTCATCATTCCTCGATATTTTTCCCCCTTCCAAATATTTATCCAGTTCTCTTTTTGCTGGTTACTATTGAATCTGTTTCCACCACCCTTGAGACCGAGATTTCCAGATCGCAACAACTTCCCAGACCACAACAACTTGCTATGTTTAAAACTAAAAGTTTCCTCTGGCCCACTCCAATTCAGCAGGGTTGCTTTTACCCAGAATGTGGAACACGCCCCCAGGAATAATGGGGGGGGAAATAATACTGTTGCATTCAAAGGAAAGCTAGATACGAACATGAGAGAAAGTAATCGGAGGATATGCCGATAGGATTAGATGAAGTAGAGTGGGAGGAGACCTGTGTGGATCATCAACACTGACTTATAATCGTTGGGTTGAATGGCCTATTTCTGTGCTTTAAATCCTATGATTCCGGAATTACATGTGCAGATTGACCAGAAAGATTCCACAGCTTAAAAAAAAGGTTAAATTGAGATGGGCTGCATGGACTTTGCTTGTATTCCCTGGTCTATATAAGGCTAAGTGGCAATCAAACATTTATGTGCTCGGGTCTCTGGAGTAGGACTTGAACCCAGAACCGTCTGAGCCCCCGTATGGATATTATGCTATAATGACTATTGTTGCTCGTTCTTGGGTCAGTTTCAGCCACAGAACCACGCTTTATCTGTTGTCTACAAAATGCAAGCAGACCACTGAGCCCAGCTAACGGGTATCGTTGTTTCCACCCCGCACAAGCCATTCAGTTGTGGAATGCTCATCATTGTGGAATGCTCCGAATTAATTCTGATCAGTGTACTTTGCATTTCAGATCAATAATTAGGGAGGAGGAGGACGTGACAGAGGATTCCGATGATGAAATTGGCGATGATGAAGATGCGTCAAGTGAAGAAGGTTCAGAGGATAGTAATCTGGAGTCGGAAGATGATGAGGGTGAGCGAGGAGTTTAAGCCCCACGCAAACATTTTCTAATAATTGGTGAAATTTGGAGCCTTTTCAGATAGTGGAGGGCAAGTAGGTTGTCTAGAGTTTGCACCCTAAGGGGCATATGATCTTCAAACAGTTCCATCTTTTTCCTTCAGATGAAAAGCCCGTGAAGAAAAACAAGTTGGGAAAGTCCAATCATCCAGTGGATGTTCACGAAGGGCGGACAGTCTTCATCAGGTCAGGCCAGAAATGGTTTCTAAGGAGGTGGTGGTGTACAGGGAGCCTGTGGGCAATCTAAAAGCAGTTTTATCCCATTGATCTCTAACCTCCCTGCTAATGAGATACAGTAAAGCAAATGTTCAAGTACCACTGCTGCCTTGTTGCAAGTTTCTGATCAACTGCAGAAAGTCCAAAGAACAAAGAAACTTGCTGACCATCCAGGAACATTGATGCAGCTGATCATATCTTTTTGATGTGGGAGTGGTGCTTGTGTACCTAGTCGGGGGGGGGGGGGGGGGGGGGGGGGGAGCAGGGAAATGGACTCTGAGGCAGAGGATTTCACTTGGGCCAGAGCTGTTTCTTGGTCCTTTTGACCCTCCCAAGGGCCAATACCCCACCCTCTCTGATCACTTGTGGTATACGCGTGTCATTCTGATTGCCCAATGTGTATGTTTAATCCCTTAGGGACCAAGCCTCAGTTTCTGGCACTGTGTTATGGAGTGCCCTTGTCTCACGTGTCTGATTATTTCAAGGGTTGTGCCCGCACCTCATTCTTCATGTTCCTGAGGAATGTGCCTGCCTGTCAGTTCCACACTTCAAGTGGAGAGAGGCGAAGAGTTACTGGTCCTCTTATCTCTCAACTAGTGGATCCATCTAGAGTCTCTGGTCATTTGTTGATGAATCTCTGTGTGTGTTAAGCTGCATTTATGTATCTGCACCACCCTCAGGATTAAATTCCGTCTGTACTATTTAATTTATCTAGGTTTTTACCTGTTTATTTGTTACCAGCTGGCTTTTCCATGTGCTCTACTGATTTATCTGATTTCCTACTTTCCTCAATTTCACCTGCAGGAATCTGTCCTTTGACACTGAGGAAGATGCACTGGGGGAGATGTTGGAGCAGTTTGGAGACCTGAAGTCTGTTCGTCTTGTCCTGCACCATGATACAGAACACTCCAAGGGTGAGGCACGGAGCTCTACATTGCAACAAATTCTTGTTTGTAATTGCAGTCAGTCCATCCAGTGTTGTGTAGAGAAGTAGATACCAGAAGGCTCTTGGGAGTTTGCGTGGAGGCCACACAAACCAACTTCAACTGCTGCTCTGTAATGTGTTGATTGCAGTTGGGGGGGGGGGGGTTGCTATTATTGGCCTCATTGAACCTGGGTTAAAGAAGGAATAATTAGCCAGGGGTCATGGTCCTGATCACCATCTCCTCAATCCTGCTGGTATATGAAAAAAGGACCTGTGTGGCTCACCTCATAATCAAAAGACCTGTTCAAGTTCCACATGAACGATTTTGAAGTTTTTGATGCCTGTATAACTAACATCTCATCTCTGAATGCGGCAGTGGCATTTCTGTGCTGGAATATTGGCCTAGGTTATCTGCTCAAGCCATGGCCTGGGTCTTAAACCCATGACCTGACACAGTGGCATGGTTGCTACCCACTTCAACAAGACTGGTAGCATACAGAGCAATGTCCCATAATGTTGGACACTGGAAGTATCATTTTTTTCTTCCAGAATCTCTTTATTCCTCCATTGATGGTCAGTAACTGTGCAACTGGAAGATAGGTTTATGACACTGTGCAGGGCACAGCTTACACTAAGTGCCCATTAATAGTGTTTATGGTTCTGTACTTGGGGGAGAGAAGCTGATGTGTGCTGTTTGACCTTTTATGTCTCATCCCCTCTTGATTCCCACCTGTTGCAGGTTGTGCCTTTGCCCAGTTTATGACGAAGGAGTCGGCACAACAGTGTGTGGAGGCAGCAGAGAGCCAGAGCGAGGTGAGAATCTCCTCTTTAGAACAATTATAGGCCAGTTAATCTTACATCGGTGGTGGGCAAATTAGTAAAATCAATCCTGAGAGATAGGATAACTGTCACATAGAAAGGCATGGGCTAGTCAGCATGGATTTGTCTTGCCTCACAAATTTGGTTGAATCTTTGAGGAAGTGACAAGAAGGGTTAATGAAGGTAGTGCAGTGGATGGTGTGTACATGGATTTTAGCAAGGGTTTTGACAAAGTCGCACATGGCAGATTGGTCAAAAAAGGAAAAGCCCATGGGATAGAGGGTAATGGTGGCAAACTGGATAAAACGATGGCTTAGTAACAGGAAACAAATTGTCGATGGCTGCCCTTGCACATAGAAATTGTTTCAAGTGGTGTTCCACAGGGCTCTGTGTTGAGGCCCTGACTGTCTGTTATAAATTAACGATTTGGACGTGAACGTGGGGGACATGATTGGGGAATTTGCAGACTACACAAAGATTTGCCGAGTGGTGGACAGTGCAGAGGATAGCTATAATCTCCAAAATTACCAAAATTATACAGATGGGTTGGTGGAGTGGGCAATAAAGTGGCAGATGGAATTTAACACAGAGACGTGTGAGGTCATGCATTTAGGGAGGTCAAACAGTTATAGGGAGTTCACAATAAATGGGAATATACTAAGAGGGGTACAGGGACAGCACGGTGGCGCAATGGTTAGCACTGCTGCCTCACGGCACTGAGGACCCGGGGTCGGTCCTGGGTCACTGTCCGTGTGGTGTTTGCACGTTCTCCCATGTCATGTTTGACCTGATATCATGGGTTCCAGAGTCAATGTTGTGGACTCCTAGGACATCCCCCTTTCCTGACTGTAATTACTGTTCTGCTGCCACCTCGGTCGTGCCAATGGGGCAGGACACACCCAGGGGTGGTATCTGGGTGATTAACTGTAGGAGATGATTCTGTGAGTATGACTATGAAAGGTTGTTGCTTGACAAGTCTGATGGTCAGCTCACACAATTTTCACTCGAGCCC